>NC_045428.1:427963105-428611855 GCF_902635505.1 Sarcophilus harrisii | reverse complement strand
AATAAATCTTTAGTTGATTTAGTTTAGTTATGTTTTCCCCTAGTAATAAGAATAGTTCTTAGCTAATTCAAGCTCATCAGTTGTCTGCCTTTTAGTATAAAAGCATAAATAAATAATGCAGATATCCCAAGAATAATGTATGTCATTTAAATGAGATATACTTTTCTTTATCTACATGCTATTTTTATTGTGTGGTGTTGAAATGTGCTAATTATTGATTTTCAGAAATTAACAGCATGCAATTTAACATGCATTTAAAGTCATATTTTACTCAAGGGAAGCCAGCCTGCTGATTGTAACAGAAATAGCTGGAAGGGATTTCCTTTTCTTCTATTAACATAGATTTCAGTTATATTACATTGTTGTTACCTCAGCATAAATTAACAATTATTCAAAACACATTGTGTTGCCTCAGTTTGTTGAAGTAGATATTACTCAATCTAAGTACCTAGCCATTTCAGTTAAAGATGTTCAAGGCTTGTTTTTTAAAGGTTTTAAACATATTGATAATGTGCCTGCTTAAAGCCATTTGAATTCTGTACAGTATATCTAAATTATGGTTTTCCATTTATGTCAAGAATAGAGAGGAACATTTTAAAGCATGTCCTGCTGCCTATAACCAAACCTAATTATTTCCTTAAAATGTAAATTCAATTAAATATAAGTACATAATTTTGATTTGGAATAATTATACCACCTGCCTAAAGACTGAGTCTTTGTCTCTAAACCATAATACATATGTTTATATAAGTTAAGCGCAGCTATTTTTAACCTTTTAGTGACTAGATCTTTCTTGTTAACTAATTTTTTTAATGTGTATATAAGGAAGAAAGTTACTTTTTCTTTGTTACACATAATTCATGTCTGCGATAGGCTTAGCTATACAAATCCTGAGGCAGTAAGCACAGGGCTCATTTAAACTTGAACTGTTACAACACCCAGAATGTGTCAGAGAAGACTGCCTTTTACATGTGTGTTTGTGACAGTAAGCTACACGAGGGCAGGGATTGTATGTTATTCAAACAGAACATAAAATATTGCTGCACACATAACTGGTATTTAAAAAAAAAAAAAAAAAAGAAGGTATTAAGTAAAGAATGAGTAGCACTATCCTGCCTTTGTGCTACTCACCCTCCCTGGCCTAATGAGTAAATTCAGAGCTTCTGGTCTCAGTGTGAGTCACCAAATTTATGTCTTAATTCTTTTCTTGAAGACAAACATGAATGGGTAAGAGACGTTACAGCTTCTTTCACTGGCCTATACATGTGCTTTTTTATCACTCAGACAAACTAAAAGTTCTATAATACTGGACCTGGAATCAAAATGACTCATCTTTCTGAAGTCAAATATGACCTCAAAAACTTACTAGCTGTATGAATCTTGGCAAGTCACTTCACCCTGTTTGTCTCAGTTTCCTTATTTGTAAAATGAGCTAGAGAAGGAAATGGCAAACCCCTGTAATATCTTTGCCAGAAAAACCCCAAGTGGAATAAGATTTGGACATGGCTGAAAAATAATTGAACAGCGACACATTCAGTCTTCAAACACAAATGGCAACCTTGACATAATCAGTGAAATTAGTCTATACTCCTCTTTCCACCAAAATGTTTCTCATATTCTAATTTGTATATAATTTAATGTTTATAGAGCAAAAAATAGTCAAATATGAATATTTGCCTGATTTACTTTGCTTTTATTTTTCTAGCATTAAAAAAAATCACATATGATCTTGCCTTATTATAATTTAAATTATTTAATATTAATCACATATGATCTTGCCTTATTATAATTTAAATTATTTAATATTATTATATCATTAATATACATAATTATATGTGTAATTATCATATATAATATATTCATAATAATAAATAATTAAATTAAATAAGTAATAAATAATTTAAATAAGTTTAAATAAAATAAAAATCAAAGTGTTATCACTTAAAGTACTTTAAAAACTAGCAGTCTTTTGCATCTTTTTCTTTCTATTGAGTATTATCTTGAAAAAATAACAAAATACAGTATAAATGGTGTATCCTTTTTCGCCTGAAGAAATAAATTTTCTAGGAATTGAATTCTTTATCTCAATCTACATAAGAAATAAAAAATATTGGTCAAGTATTATATAACAAAGATACTCAAATGTTTTCTGTGATTTGTCTTATGGAGTTACCAACATGATACTCAAAAACTTAGGTGAAAAATAAAATATTTGCCAACAGAAAACAATATGATTTTTTTTCTTACTAGTTTTTTCATTGATCAATTATTTTCATACTTTGTCAGCCCAATATATTATACTGCATTAAAAGAAATCACCTGTTTCATTCATGTGTGCTAATTTTTCTCATTCAAATTTATTTTTTATTAATTTTATCAAAAAAAAAATCCACCTTCTCTCTCAACACTGTCTCCCCAAATGAAAAAGAAAAAAAATAACAAAACCTTATTATAAACATGTATAGTCAAGCAAAGCATTTTCTTATTGGCCATATCTTTTAAAAAAAAAAAAAAAAAAAAAAGCACATTTCATTATGCACTAAGCCTTTGATCTCTCTCTAAAGAGGTAGGTGGCATGTTGAAACCAAATTTTAATGTTTTTATGGCTCAAATATAGGAAAGAATGAATTAAATTAGCCACTTGTTGGCCATAATTATTATATTAAATTTTGGATTTTATCCATTTTTTTTTTTTTTGCTAAGCATTATCTGCTTGATTGTCTGAAAAGTAACGTTTTGGAAAGAACAAGCATCAAATTGTAAAGCCATCATAGAAAAGTATCTCTAGGTTAAGTTCAAAAGCAAGGTTAAAGAGTCATTTGGGAATTTGGTAGAAGACAGCTTTCCTATCTTCCCTGCATGAAAAAATATGTTAATAGTACCCCACCAGACACAAAGGGAAAATAAGGATAGTATTAGGTACTTATATTTACATAGCTAATTTTTAAAGACTCTAGAATAAGAATTTGTATACTTAATTTTTTCCTACCATTTCTTTTTTCTTTTTTTTCTAGAAGCAAAATCTTATCTAAGTATAGGGTCAGTCTGTAATGTTTTTTATATGACAATAAAGAAGTGAAGGTATGATTTCATTGATAAGAATTCCTGGGTACCTTTTCTGCAATTTATAATCTTAGTTAACTAGAGTACTTAGAGACTTAAATGATATGACTAATTACATAGGCAGCATATGTCTGTCCAGGTCAGAACTTGAACCCATATCCTCCTAAACTTCAAGACCAGCTCTCTATTCAATACATCATGCATCCTCTCCAGGTTTTTCTAATTCCTGTATTTAGTCATACCAATAGGATTGTGCACATTTCACTTCCTCCAGGGAGAATAATACTGTGATATTGTTTTATAACTATATTTTGGTCAAGAGGAAAATATGGTTTAGTTGGGGGTTTGGAGACATTACTGAATGGGCGAAGAGAAAGAAAGATACAAGAAAGAAAGGAAGAGGTGCCTTTATAAAGAGCTTTACATGAATTATTTAATTTGAGCACAAAAATCCAGTAAGGTAGATATTACTGATGATGATGATACAGCATATTAGGAAACTGAGACCAAAGAGGTAAAGGGACTTACATGACATAGAGCTCTTTATTGTTGTTTAGTCTTTTTCAATGGGGTCCAACTCTTCATGACTCCATTTGGGGTTTTCTTGGTAAGGATACTGGAGTGGTTTACCATTTTCTTCTCCAGCTCATTTTATAAATGAGGAAACTTGAGTTAAATGACTTGCCCAGGATCACATATGGGTATCCGAAGTCAGAGTTGAACTCAGGACTTCCTGGCTCCAGGCTTGGTGCTCTATCACTGCTCCACCCAGCGGTCCTGATGGAATTCTTAAGAGACTGTAATTGTCAAAACTCAGGTTTACCTGATTCCAAGTCCAGAGCTTTTACTATCCTACCTCAGGAAGAATATAATATCACTAATAGAAATGTTTGGTGTTTAGTAATTTTTTTTAATATTCATAGACTCATCAGATTTAAGACCTTAGAGATCATCTAGTTCTTCTTCCTCGATTTAAAGATGAAAACATTATTTGTTTTAGAACTTTTCCAAGAGGAACAGTTTTTAATCATTGAAATATTCCTTTAATTTAGAGATCTATATGTACCATTGTTGGAGTGTGTATTGAGCAGCCTACTCTGTTCATTTATTCTTTCTGTACCTAATAATTCATTTCTGAGGTGGGTTCCCCAGTATAAATATTCTTTCTTTACTCTGGGAAGCTGTAACAAAACAACCTATAATTCTTTTTCTTTTTTTCTTTCTTATTATTTTTTAAAGCTTCAAGTAAGTCCCAGACAAAGAAAGTACTTTGACATAATACCCTCAGGTCTAAATCTCTCCCTTTCCTCTCCTGGAATGCTTCAACCTCAATCATCACTTCCTTACTGGAGTCCCAATAAGCACACTCAAACAAACAAATGTCTGTTGTTAACTATCCATAAAGACCCAGTAAATGTTTAAAATAGAGAAAAACAAATAAACTTTTAAGAAATGTATTTTTCTCTGTGTCCAAGAGAAAAGACTTTAGACTTCCATGAAGGATACTGATAAAAGAAAGGAAATGACAAGTAATGAAGAATTACTGTCAAGGAGGATGTATTAAGGCATTTGAACTCAAAAGAGGGTTATAACCAAGAATCTATTTTTATGCTTCTAATGACACAGCATCTGTCCAAAAGCTCCTTACATTCTCTCTGCTCACACAGTCTCATTCCCAAAGACCTGGTAATGACTCTTCATGGTGGGAAGACCCTAAGAAGCTGGGTGGAACCTGAAGAGTAGGATTTCAGGTAGAGGTAGACACTAGAAAGAATCTACACATCTCACTGAAAGCTAGGTTAATCCACTAAATTCATTTAAACTGCCTTTCTTTCTAGCTGTTCTACTACCGCTACCATCTTAATGCTACCTGGGAACATGGTTATTTATTGCTTGGCCACTAGCATTGCTTCTTTCTGAATCAAAGGATTTAATTGGGGTTCATAAAGGAATACTGAACATGGCCACATTTTTAATGTTAAATTAACACCTCATTATGGTCCTCTTGTTTTCTGTGATTATATCCTGAGTTTTTAATGCCAATTCCCTTTTAGACATATTATAGCTAGAAAAAGAAATAAGATCCAAATACATGAAAAACATTTAAACTGAAAGTGATCTCATTTTAATTCATGTTTTATAATATGTTCTTTTATATTTGCATTTTTGGAACATCTTGAATAAAAATTTTAACTAATAGCATATTAGAACATACCTCAACCCTGTAGGTTCACTCTAGTTGCATCTTGCTGAGCATCTCCTGACAATTCATGGTAGATGAATACAAATAGATACACATAAATATTACATAATAGAAAAAAACATTTGTAGCTCAATTTTGTCAAAAGTAATAAAGGTTTACCACTATAGGATGTCTGTGTGAATGTGTGTGTGTCTGTGTGTGTGTGTGTACTGGGCACATGACAATTTTTAGTTGTTTTGCTTTTCTATTTTGCATTTAAGTATTAAATATATATAGAAAATTGTCATGTACCTGGCAGAGAACATCAGGAAGGATTCAAATGTGTAAAAAAAAGTTTCCATTTCAAGAAATATATAAGTATATAGCATATGTAATAATAGAAGACATTGTATTCCTAACACTCCATCTTTGCTTCCTTGTAGGTTTTCTTTTATTCTTTGCTATAAGCAAAAAAATTTAAAAGTAAACTGTGGTATCATTAGTACATAATAATATCTCAAGTTTTATATCTTTCAAAGAGTTGCCAATCACATGTCCAGCAAGCACAATGTTTGGGGGCTATCAATTGTGTTCATTGGGTAAAAATTGAGAATATTAAGAATTCATATTCTTGTTATGTAAAACTCAACCCAGTAGGATACTACTAAGGAGGAGTGAACTGATCCATATTAGAAATGATACAAGTCAGACCTGTATATGTCAGTAATGGGACTGGTCCCATGGGTACCTACAAGACAGATCCAATGAACAAGATAGGAAGACCCAGTCTCAAAAAAATTACCCCAAGATATCCAGAAAGGAATTTTATAAATTTTTTCCGATGTAACTTTTCAGAACATATTTTTTATTTTAATACTAAAATGAAAGTTTGCTGTTATTTAAGTACCCTCATGAAGTATGCAGATTACTATTCTTTTATGCCTTACATAGTATTTCTTGTCTATATCCTTCCAAAATTCCCTTTGGAACAGGAATTCTTTTTTTTTTCAATTTTTAATAGCCTTTTATTTACAAGTTATATGCATGGGTAATTTTACAGCATTGACAATTGCCAACCTTTTGTTCCAATTTTTCCCCTCCTTCCCCCTACCCCCTCCCCTAGATGGCAGGATGACCAATACATGTTAAATATATTAAAGTATAAGTTAAATTCAAAATAAATATACATGTCCAAACTGTTATTTTGCTGTACAAAAAGAATCGGACTCTGAAATATTATACGATTAGCCTGTGAAGGAAATCCAAAATGCAGGCAGGCAAAAATATAGGGATTAGGAATTCAATGTTATGGTTCTTAGTTATCTCCCAGAGTTCTTTTGCTGGGTGTAGCTGGTTCAATTCATTACTGCTCTGTTAGAACTGATTTGGTTCATCTCATTGCTGAAGATGGCCAGGTCCATCAGAATTGATCATCATATAGTATTGTTGTTGAGGTATATAATGATCTCCTGGTTCTGCTCGTTTCACTCGGCATCAGTTCATGTAACTCTCTCCAGGCCTTTCTGAAATCATCCTGCTGGTCATTTCTTATAAAATAATAATATTCCATAACATCCATATACCACAATTTATTCAGCCATTCTCCAATTGATGGGCATCCCCTCAGTTTCCAGTTTCTGGTCACTACAAAGAGGGCTGCCACATTCTTGCACATACAGAGCCCTTTCTCTTCTTTAATATCTCTTTGGGATGTAAGCCCAGTAGTAACACTGCTGGATCAAAAGGTATGCACAGTTTGATAACTTTTTGAACATAGTAGAACAGGAATTCTTAAGTTTTATGTCTTAAACTAGGTAAAGCCTATGAACTCCTCAGAATAATGATTTTAAATATATAAAATAAAATACAGAGAATTAGAATGGAAACCAGGAACATTGAAGTATGGTTGTGAGAGTGGTTGAAGTATGTGCTTGTGTGTGGACAAGTTGATGGGTCTTACTTAGGTAAAGAACTCTTGCTTTGGAAGATCTACACAGCATGTGAGAGGCTTCCGTTTGGTCTTTTAGGATTTTATGCATTCATAAAATCTCTTATCTAGAAGGCACCCTAAATCCCATTTAGCCCAACCTGTGCTTGAATTATAGTCTCCTCTACAGTTCTAAAGACAGTGGTCATCCTGCTGCACTTGAAAACCACTGTTAAGCATAATATCTTTGCCCTTTACCAGTCCATTCCACATTAAAACGACTCTGTGTTTGCCTATATGTCAATCCTGAGTATTTCTTTTTCCAGCTTCCATCCTTGGCTCCCAATTCTCTTTGAGGCCAAGCAGAACAAGTCATCATTATTTTATCCTTTTCAGATTCTTCAAGTTAATTATCATGTCTTTTATTTTCCAGCTAATAAGGTACAAATAGAGTTCATTGTTGAGTAGTAATATGATCAGTTTTATATTTCAGGAAAATCACTTGAGCAACTTTGTGGTCAGCTAGCATCTGTGAAACACCTTTTCTATACCAGGCACTGTGCTAAACACTGAGGATATAAAGAGAGGCAAAAGACAGTCTCTGCCTTCAGGGACCTTAAAGTCCAGTGGCCTTGGGTGGGGCTCAATCATAGGGGCCCTGACATAGATTTCAATTCTTCCATGACTTATTAAGAGATCTTCATGAGTTATGATAAAAAAAATAATAATTCATTACTTTTTGGTCAGTCTGCTGATGAGTCTTTCTCAGGTTACCTAAGTTGGTCCTTGGACAATAGATATGTAATAGTCTTTCCAGATTGCTAGGTCTCGTCAGTACTTATGCTCCCCTTAACAATCTTTGTAAAGCCAATTTTATCTCCACAACTAATTTCTTCCAGTGGTTTTCTCAGCTTTTGATAGCAGATGCCTTATGTCCAATCTTTTGACAATATTCTAATATTTCTTGTTTCATAGAATCATTGATTTCTATTTTCTGCCTTCCAAATACAGCTAGCATCATTCTGGGCTTGCTGCCCAGAGTGTCATGCTGCTTTATCTTTCCCACCCAGAAATTCTCCTGAAGTTTTGGAATATTTTTTCTCTCTGCAATATCTTGATATGTTCCACTCACTGCTAGTATCAGTGACTGACTAGCACTTCAATTCCATTTAGCCAATGAATATCAATTAGCTTTTAAAAAGAAGTATTTTCTTCATAGATGTAGCAAGAACAAAAGTGAACATTTCCCCAGAAGTACTTTGGAAAACAAGATTCATGCCTTCAGGGAGAGTTCAGATCTACCCTCAAACATTTACTAGTTGCATAACTTTGAGAAAAGGACTTAACCTGTTTGCCTTAATTTCCTCAACTATAAAATAGAGCTAATAATAATACCTATTTCCCAGGATTCATGTGAGGATCAAGTGGGATAAAATTTGTAAAGTATTATCACAGTGCCTAGCATTTAGACACTGTATAAATGCTAGCTATTATTATTAATAGTAATAATAAGGATGATGCTTTAGAGAAAAAATATAATTTAGGGTTTTGCTTTTGAAATATTTAAAATTTATTTCCTATCTAATGCTTCAAAAATTCATTTTATCATGTGCTTGAAAGTATATATAATGAAGTACTGCCTAAGAATTTTTCTTTTAGTAAATGTTATTTGATAACAGTGAAGAACTCATATGTTGTCAGAGGAGATACAAACAGTAGCTATATTAATGTTACTATATCCTTTTTAAAAGTCATTTTGTCAATATACACTTTGGGGTCTCACAGAAGTTATTATAATATAGAGGTTTTTATGGGTGTTAGCATTTCTTTTCTGAGGGGAAATAGTGTGTTTCTGATTTATACTGTATAATGAGTATCTTTCAGCTCTGTTCTTTTGGGAAATCCTAGATGTGAGCTATACTATTACTATCAGTAATTATTCCAGGGGTACCAGGGTGAAAGTTATAATAAACCAAAAAAGATGATCAAAGAAGTCTGATCTTCAGATGCTCTTCACAATGAACCTGGTCATCGCACAAATGGATCCAGGGCATCATGCAATCATGGTGAAAGAGAGGGTGAAGCCCCCAGAGCCACAAACACAGGAGAAGTTGTTAAGAGTTAAATGGAGAAGAAATAAGACAACAATTCTTGCCCTTAAATTCATACTGCCATAGCAATCGTTACTGTAATTTCAAGTCTTCTTTTTCATGAATAAAATTAAAGCACATTCGAATTAGAAAAATGTGAAATATGCCTGCTGCTGCACATTTTTAATGAGTATAAACATAGACTTCAATCAGTATTTATTATTACAGAGCATTTTGCTACTATCAATACATTAAACTAGGTAATGGGCATTTGCTTTTTATAGAACATTCCTAACCATAAAATTACTGTTTCCTTTTTCAAAATAATTTTTAAATGTTTGTAATACAAATGAATTTAAACATATATACTCTCTTCCCCCACTCCCTTTCATTATCATAAATCTCCCACTAGGCTGCAAAGTCAAATAATATTTATATAAGTAGAATTTAGTTGAGTTAGTCTTTGCTTATGAGTGGACACCATGCAAACAAATGTGTGCATGAAAATTGGACAGCATTTAGAAATACAATACACTTCAGTGCCTACATAAGGAAAAGAACTGGAGTTCCATTTATGCACCCATTAAAATATGTGGCTAATGATGCATTCATGTTTAATATTGCTAATAAATTTAACAATTCGCATTTTTATTGATAAACATTTTCTTGAAATGTAGTCCAGGCAGACAAATTGTTAAATTTTAACACTTTATAAATGAGAATTGCAGAAGCTGATATAATTAGTTAGTAGCAACACTATATTATAAGAGACCTTCACCAACTTACCTGACTTTTTAAAGCCCTAACCAGTGATTTTCATATTTCACTTTTACGAGCAACCAAATTGCACACAATTTTCAGGAGAAAATAAGTGTGGTAACAAAATAATGATCATAATAAATACTAAGTTTCTGCTTGTCCACTGAAATTACATACTTATATTTCAAGATAAAATATTTCTCTGTGAGTCTAGCTAATACACTGAAGTATTTTGCTCTTCAAATGTTAAAAGTGTAGAGGAAATTTCATTTAATAATCCTTTGGAAAATTGCACAAGAACATATTGTGTGAAGCATAGAATTCACGTTTATTTAGAGTTAAAATCTAAAAAATATTTTTCCACTAGATGTAATAAAATATTGTTACTGTTTCTATCTCCCTATACTTTTAAGAAATAGAGTCATGCAGGGTGCTTTAAATATTTCCCCTTTTCCCTTTTGGGGAGTCCAATCTGCAGTGTGATTAAAAATTATAATAGATGAATTACCACTCTCAAAAGTAGCAACAAAAATTCTAAAAGACAAAGGCACGATAAGCTAAAACAGCATAATATCTTTTAAAAAAAAATAAAAATTTACCAAGATTACAAGTGTGCATTTAATATTCTGCTCTGACATCCTCAGACATGGTTGATGAGAATGTGTGATTTGGGGAAGTAATTTTATTTTGTTATTTATTTGCTTTATTTTTCCATTTCTTCCTATTAAGATTCCAGAGGCTTTTTTTATTAGAGATCCTCATACTTTTCTTCTTACAAAGGATTTTATTAAGGTATATGTGTTGCAGTTTAGTGTTAAGAAATTTCCCCAATCCTTGGCTGCATGTCATCACAGGTTAACATTCTCACATGTACCCTTAGCTACTGGAAATATGAATGGTTATCTGGATAACTGCAGCATGCTTGAAAAGAGAAGCAAAGCTTGTCGACAAAATACTAACACTTGGATAAGTCTGCGCCCTGGGAGAAGGGCACCACGTGAATCTTCTAGACTTTTTTCATGGCTGACTTGGGATATGCTTGCATTGTCAGAAACTGTGTTGACCTACCTCTTTGATGCATATTGATTATGACAATCACTCTTCTTTTCCTGCAGGCCATGGAGGCACAGATACAGAACTTTGGACAGACGCCATCTCAGTTGCTTATTGAGCCACATCCACCTCGGAGCTCTGCCATGCACCTGGTGAGACATCAGCCTGTAGGAAACTTTTTATTTCCTTTTTGCCTGAGTACCTTTTATAGGTCATATGAAATACCTGTTTAGGCAAACTTTAAAAAAAATGCTTTTTACTTCATTCATTTACATCTTGACTCTCCCTAGAGAGAAAAGTTGGATTTATGTATACTTTATTGGATTGATCTTTTTTGTATTCGCAGAAACATTTTACCTTCTACTTATCTTCCATTTTCTGTCTTACCCTCTTGTTGTATAAACTCACATTCATAATAAGTGAATTTCAAGAAAAGGAATAAACATTTACAAGTGTTTCTGTGATGATGTGTACATGATAAAAGCAAAGAATTAGTGATCTAATTATATGAATTTCTTTCCTTTATTCAGGGGAAACAGTAGAGGCATTCTTCTGACTTTAGTCTTAAACAACAAAATTTATTCCCAAAAGTAAAATATTGATTTTTTTCATAAATAGTTTTGATAAAAAGGTCCGTTAGATACATATATTGATGTAGTACTTTATTTTCAATACCCTTTCAAATTGAAATTTCCTGAGAAACCTAATATATTTAACAATTACAGTTTTCAGTGACTTTTATATTAACAGTGAACTAATAAAACTGTGTTTACACTGTAGCAAGATATCTGGCCAATTGTAGTCAAAGTAAGATTTAAAAAAAAAAAAGGAATTTCAGATTATGGTCCATAACACACATGTAGGCCATCTTCTATTCAATTATTTATTTAGTGATTAAGGCCATACATGCACCAATGGTGTATATTTAATCATACTTTTAATAACAGATTCAGGGATCTTGGAGAGGGAGGATTGCCATCTGTTTCAATTTTCATCATATTTTGCCCTGAAAAGGCAGGGGCACCAGGTCAGATGGTTGTACAAAATCATTATGGCTGTATGATAAACCATTCACTGGCTGAAGTTTTTCTTTGTTGAGACAGACCTGATGAACTTTTAATTAAACATTTTGCTAAAAATTTTCTCTTAGATGAATCAAGTTTCACTGTTAACAAGCTCCTTCCAGACACAGATTAGTTCATTCTTTCTCATAAAGTATTTGAATATTGTGTAGAAATTACTGAAGAACCTCAGAATACCCAGTGTAAAGTATTTTCAGTGAATTGTTCTGGGAATCGCCGCCAACACTTAATTTTTGAAAAAGTTTGGCAAAGGAGTTTTATTCCCAGGTTAGTCTTCTCAAATTTAAAAAATGCTTATCCTGGAGAAATGCCTAATCACAGTCATTGATTTCCTGGGGGACATTATTAGACCATAAATTGGTATGGAATTGTTTAGCTGGAACATTTAGATTTTCTCATTTCCTGTAATGGAGAATTATTAGCTAACACAAGTGACTGCAAAGCACCATAACATGAAAGTTTTGCAGGTATCAAATAATAGTAATTTTGAACATTGTATTTTCCATATCCTTTACACATAACATTCACTCAACAATTATTTGTTGATTTGTATGTTTCAGATATAAAATGTTTATCTTGACACATTTTACTAATAGTTTATAACTATAAATATCAGAAACATAGAAGTTGTTCATATGACACCAAAACAACCAATTCTAAGGTTAAAAAAAAAATAGGTAGTGGATTTTCTATAGAAGGATGGGGGCCATGCTATATTAATGATTTAATAACTCATTTATTTTCATCAGGCAAGTGATTTTTAGCCAGATCAGCTGAATTTGATAGTTAATTAGACATCAAAAAAGAGATACTCATAGCTTGACTTTTCATTTGTTTGACTGCTGCATTTGAATTTGTACTGATTATTTTATTTTGTAACCCATGATACTGACTGTGTAAAAACCCTTATGATTCTTTCTGAATATGAATCTGCAGGCTTTGTCCTTATGTCAAAGCTCTTCTCTTTCTGTCATATTCCAATTGTTCCATTTTGCCTGTTTGTACCCATACTCTATTTAACCTCATTTTTCCTGGACCTCCTCACTAACTGTGTTATCCCTTCTGTTTCCTTCTGCTTTCCTCTCCTTTCTATTCAACAGTGTTTCCTTCCACAGAGTCCACTCATGTTTAAAGATCAGATGCAACAGGATGTTATAATGGTGCTGAAATTTCCATCAAATTCTCCAGTCACACATGTGGCAGCCAACACTCTTCCACACCTTACCATTCCTGCAGTGGTAACTGTGACTTGCAGCAGACTTTTTGCAGTAAATAGATGGCACAACACAGTAGGTATGTGCTCAGAAGCAAATGATTTATTAAACATTTCTTGAGTAGCAATAATTGTTAAGATGAAAGTGATCAAGTGAATTAAAAAAAAAACTGATTATCTGAAAGCTCTTGAAAGTGTTGGGTACACATTAGCACAGATAAATGAAGTAGACAATTGAAGTTTTAAAAATAATTCAGATCCCTAAAAACATTTTAACTTTAGTTATTTAGAAACATAGAGGGGAACTGTTTGGTGCTGTGGATAGAGCACCAGCCCTGTAGTCAGGAGGACCTGAGTTCAAATCCAGCCCAACACATATTAGGCTGTGTGACCTTAGACAAGTCACGTAACCCCAGTTGCCTCACCAGGGGGGAAAAAACACAACAATCAAATATTGAGTTTATATAAATACGTTTTTATACCTGAATCCTCTGGATTATTCTGTTTTCCCTCTTTACTTTGGTATTTGTATATATAGTATTCTTTAGGAAGTCATTTTCTTTTTAAATTCCAACCACTACATGAAGAATGGTACATTAAGGTTTTATATTTCCAAGGCAGAACTGGATATGACCAAACAATTTGATTAGTCAAATTCATTAATGTTTATTAAACAGTTCCAGCCAAGGATTATACAAGTGAATTTTTCTAATATACTCAACTTTTAATTTAAAACTAGACAACCATCTTTTTCAGCTTGTCTCATGGAAATTCCTTAAAATGTTTCTTTGGTTGATATTGCTATCATTACATTTAAGGAGGCAAAGCTTCTTTAATCCATTTTGAAATTATAGTAAAAAATCACAAAAAAAAAAATTTGATTGTTTTTAACCACGTGCCTCTCACATATGCACCAGAAATTATAAATAAGTTAAAAATTAATCCTTTCATATTATGATTTTAGCTAAGCTAAGATCTGATCTGTTTCAGAATCTGTACCTTTTCCCATGAGAAGCCAAGAAGATTTTTCACCTGGTTTCACCTAGGATAGAGTCAATGAAAAGTCAGTCAACAAGAATTTATTTAGCATTTATTATTTGCTAGGCACTGTGCTAGCACCAAGGATAAAAAAAACAAAAAACAAAAACAAAGTCTTTACCCTCTAGGAGTTTACATTCTAATGGTGGAGAAAACATTCAGATAACAAAGGGATAAACATTCATCTATCCCATTTAGGAACAGAAACA
The DNA here is from genome assembly GCF_902635505.1 of Sarcophilus harrisii. Taxonomy (NCBI): domain Eukaryota; kingdom Metazoa; phylum Chordata; class Mammalia; order Dasyuromorphia; family Dasyuridae; genus Sarcophilus; species Sarcophilus harrisii. The sequence continues at coordinate 428,597,239 of NC_045428.1, read as the reverse complement.
GGAATAAAAGGGGAAAGTAATACAGCTTGTAGATAAGTTACATAAAGAACAGTATACCTTGGAGTCTTATTTGTTAGTTGTTCCTATTGTTATTGTTGCTTAGTTGTTTCAGTCCTGTCTAGTTCTTCCTGTTGTTATAATTTACTGATTATTATATTATCTCTTGATATGTCATTAACTCAGTATGTGCTTTAGAATTGTGTGTTTTTAATTTTCTGTTCATTAGTTTGTCAGTCTACAAAATTTGACAATCAAAAAGTAAATACGAAAAACTTTAACCTATTATTAGTAGGGCATTGGAAGCCTGAGAAAAATGACAAAAGTATGAAAGATGCTCTTAGAATGCCCAATCGTAGGAGGGAACTCTTTGGCAGCCCAGTTCAGGAAACACTATAAGCCATGCTATATGGCATTAAATTCAGGTTCCATGTATATGCTCTTTCCACATTTTTATGGGTAGAATCTATATGCAATTTATAAATAGGAAAAGAGTTTAAATTATTGTCCCTCCTCATTGTTATAAAATCCACATAAAAAAAGCTTCATGTAAACCATTGCTGCCATCCAGGAGAATTCAGAATAGAACCAGGAGGACTTTGGTTCATTTACCCCTCTGACATATCCTGGTTGTGGGACAAATTTCTATATCTCTCAGTGTTCTTTGAACACTGTAAATAAAAACAGACAGACTGTAAATAAAAAATGCCAACCTGCTTTGGTAGAAGGAATTTCTTATTCAGGAGTTAAAAACACCAGTGAAATTATGGGTCCATTTGCTGTTCTTAGATTCCATTCAATATGCTTCTGAATTCTCACTGTCAAGTTTCTTAGAATTTGAGCAACTCCCAACTAAAAGAATGGAATGATTTTAGTATGGAGAGAATGAGAAAGTTAAGACTATCTGAACATCCAAAGTAAAAGAGAAAATTTTAAGGAAAATCCCTGATTGATAGAGACCCAAAAAAAATTGATCTAAATTATACAATAGTTGATTCAAAATGGTAAATGTCTTAGTTAATTTCAACAGCCTTTAATGATAACCCTCAAAGGTTATCTATAAAAACAGTATAGTGTACTACTCAAATGTTACACATAAAACATTTTGGAAAACACTACTTAAATTTTAGTACTCTTATCCTTAGAGGCGGTAAAATAATTTCATCAAAAGCAGCTATATACATGTATGTGTATAGATGAATGAATATATATATATATGTGCATGTGTATTATGTACATAGTACATAATCTTAAAAAACTTTTAATAGGTAAAAAATCATTTTACATAATAGTTTATAATAGTTTTATTTATTCTTTCATCTTTAGGCCTCAGGGGAGCCCCAGGATATTCCTTGGATCAAGCCCATCATCTTCCCATTGAAATGGATCCTTTAATTGGTATGTAAAACTTGAAATATGGTAAAAAACATTTCCTAGGACAATAAGCCTCCATGTTTTTTGTATGGTCATATTTTGCACAAAGCCAAATATCTATTATAACAAGATTAAATTACAACTCTTAGCATATATCCGTACAAATGGGTAAGGCATTAAACCCATCTAGGCCTCATTCTTCTCATCTGTAAAATGGAGCAGAGGGATGTATTGACATCTAAAGTCCCTTCTAGCTCTAAATCTGTGCTCTATGATCTAGAAAGAATCTGGGTAACTAGAAAGTGCCCTAAAGTAGGTGGTGTCCTAAGTAGAAACAGAGAAGTTAGGAAGAGGGAAAGGTTTGGTAGAGAGAATTGGAAATAATGAGGTCCTTAATATTTGTGATTGAGATGTCTATAAAACATCTAGGAGAAGCTATCCATCATGAGCTGGTAAGATATAAGTTGGGTTCAAAATTATATCTTTTTGATATCTCTAGATATCAAATCTCTAGAAAAGAGTGTAAATGGAAAGAGAAAGCCCAGGATAGAGCCCTCAGCAAACATCCATGCTAAGGAAAAAGATGATGAATGATGATCCAGCAAGGGAAATTGAAGAGTGAACAAAGAACGAAGCAGGAAAAAGCCTGAAAAAGTAGGAAAAGACAAGAAAACCAGGGGAGAAGCAAGTCCAGTTGTGGGTATCAATAATATAAAAGGCTGATGAGATCAAGAGAATGCAGTGGATAGAGAGTGTCGGCCCTGAAGTCAGGAGGACCTGAATTCAAATCCGGCCTCAGACATGTAATACTTCCTAGCTGTATGACCCTGGGCAAGTCATTTAACCCCAGTTGCCTGGTGGCAGGAGGGGGAGAGATAAGGTGCAGAAAGGATTTTGGAATGTAGCAGTTGAAATCATTTGTGATTCTGAACAGAGCAATTTCATTAGAGAGGTAAAGGATAAAGCTAATATTTTAGGGTGTTGAGAAGTGAATGAGAGGCAAGGAGTGGAGGCAGTGAATCTGGTGGACTTTTTAGAAGTTTGACTGAATAGAAAAAACACAGGATAATAGGTTGTCTTGAAAATGCTCAGTGGGGCTACCACAAAGTTTTAAAAATGAAAATACCAAAGGTTTCCATGTTAGGTAGACATTGTTTCTTACAACTTTGGTATATTAGATTATTCCCAGTATAAACTGATTTAAGTTGTGGGGAAAAAAGGAGTAGGTTATTTCTTTTTTGTCACTTCATCTATATAAGACATCTATATATCTGTCTCCAATGAAGAGGTTCCCTCTAAATCAGCAGAAGCTCTACAGCTTACTGTCTTAGATGCCTAAGATGATAGCCAGCATGTATAAGCATCTGGGTCATCCTGACCACTCTCCTCTACTCCACACTTCCTCTCCTATAAATTGAAGAGAGAAGAAAAAAAATTGAAGAGAGGATTTTAATAGAGATAAAAATGAATTTTCAATTGATCTCATTGTGTAAGTATATTAAAGGAAATTGGGGGGGGGACTGAAAATTATGTAAATTTTATACAGTGATGCTTTTGTGGTACATTTAGCAAGTATTAGTTCAGGACTTTATATAAGACATAGTATTACTGAACCACCATTAATAAGGTTAAGGCATGCACTTTGATTTTCTGGTAGTTATGATGGATTTGTATTAACATTTTTTCACAGAACCCAAATGTCATGTATTTGCAAGATAATCAGTCAGTCTTAAGGGGTCAGTATGTGGTCTCAGAACTAATTAGACCTTACTGATCCACAAAAAGACCTGAGTGACCCATCATGTATGGTTATTCCTTTTTATCACCCTACTTGTATCAATATGCATGTTGCCTAGAGACTGGGGATTGAAAGAGAAAGTGCAAGAGGCAGAGAGCCCAAATTATAGTCCTCTCCTTGCGACTTACTAATTGTATGACCTGAAGAAAGTCATTTAATCTTTGTGAGTCTCCATTTCTCCACAACCTGTAGTATTTGATAATACTAATAATATTTGCCCTGGCCTACTTTACTGACTTTGATACTAAAAATCAATAAAATGCTTTGTGTAAACTATGAAGCATATCTAAATGCAAATTATTATTATTGTTTCATTCATTATTAGATCTTTTCTGGTTTTTAAGGCTAAAAATGAGATAGGATGTAAGCATTTCAATAGTTACATTAGACCTTTTTACAAAATCCTACTCAAATGCTTTTTAGAAAGAATCAACGTTAACATTAAGGAAATTTTAGGATACTCTGGTCTAGTTTGCAATCTAAAAGTCATTGCCATTGTGATTGTCAATCACAGTAGAATGTGATAGAAAAATTAAATTTCCATTAAATACCAATATTCAGGCATTAACTATTTTCTACTATTGTCTATTCTTGGATTATTTCACTATTCATTATTTTTAATATTTTTTTAAGTTAAAAGTATCTTTAAAAGAGCATTTCAATTTAATGGGTGCTAAGACAGAATGGTGATCTTTTAAACATGTGCATATAGAAGGCTCTAGTTTCTTTTTAAGGATTCAGCAGAGTGACAGATCCTGAAAAAGTAAAGTGTAGAGTACAGACAAGCAAAAAGACAGTAGGGAAATCACACTTTCTCTGGGCTCCAGATTTATTTTTATTCAGATTTAATTCCAATGCTCTACACTGATACTCTCTATTCTTCCTCCCCCTTGCTTTTTATTTTTTTTTTAATTTCTCACTCAAGCCCATTCTGGAAAGACTTTCTCTTGGTTCATAATCAAAGTTTTTAAAGCTACTCACCTAAAGCTCCCTATGGGATTGCCCAGACAAATTTTTTGTATAGATTTCTATTTCATACAGATTTTCAAGTGCAGTCAGAAAGTAATATTCTGAGATATTTAAATATATTTTCATTATACAAATATGACCAGATATAGCATTTACTGATTAACAACTACCTGTTAATAGTTTTATTTTTTTACTGATATTTTTGAAATTGTACATACCCAAAAAATGTAGTCAACATTTTTACTGTGCTTTAAACATTTCCTTAATTTCTTATTTTTAAGAGATCTTAATTACTCTTTTTAAGATATGTGAAATAGTTTTATAATAATTGTCACCACTAAGAAAATAACTGATTTTCTTTCAAGAGAAACCTCTAGATCCAGCAATCTTACATTTCAGAAAATATCAATACTTTTAAATGTTCATATTTTAAAATATACAACAAATTCACAGTTCATTAAAATTTAAACATAGGCATTTTCTTTTATAATTTCATAGTGGAATTAAAAGAGTAATTTACTTATTAACTTTGTTTGCATTCATTTACAGCAAATAATTCTGGGGTGAATAAACGACAGATCACAGACCTTGTGGATCAGAGTATACAGATCAATGCACATTGTTTTGTTGTCACAGCAGATAATCGCTACATTCTTATTTGTGGATTCTGGGATAAGAGTTTTAGAGTTTATTCTACAGAAACAGGTAAAATCCTTATCATCTAACTCCTTTCAATTAATAAATAAACATTTATTGAGCATCTATTATGTGTAAAACCCTACACTAAGCTCTGGAAATACAAAAGGAGGCAAAAATATTCCCTATCTTCAAGGAGCTTTCTATTGAATGGGGGAAGACAACTTGCAAACAAATTTATGCAAATATAAATAAAAGATAATTTACCTGATGGAAGGCACTGGAATAAGGAAGGATTGGTGGAGGCTTCTAGTAAAAGAGGGGATGGATGGGTGTAACTTGAAAGAAAGCAAAGGAAGTTGGTAGTCAGATTGGAGGAGGAAGAGGTCATGGAAAATGACCAGAAAAAAATTTCTGAGGCAGAAAAATGAAGTGTCTTATTTATTTTGTGGGACAGCCACAAGACCATTGTCACTAGATTGAAGAGTAGGAAGCAAGATACAAGAAGAAGGTAGGAAGTGTCTAAGTTGTAAAGGGCTTTGAATGCCAAAAAGAACACTTTGTATTTGCTCCTTGAGGCAATGAGCCACTGCAGTTTATTTCATAGAGGGCTGATGTGATCAAGCCTGTGTTTTAGGAAAATAACTTAGTGGCTGAATGAAGTATGGACTGGAATGAGGAGAGACTTGAGAGAATAGCCATCAGCAGGCTATTGCTATGGTCCTGATGTAAGATGATGAGGGCTTGCACTAGAGTGGGAACAATGTCAGAGGAGAAAAGAAGGCATATACATGAGATGTTCCAAAGATGAACTTGCCAGGCTTTGGCAACAGCTTGGATATGGGGGGGGGGGGGGGGAAGGGGGGATAAGAAAGAGGAAGGAATCTACAATGACTCCTAGATTGTGAGCCTGAAGGATTAGGAAAATCATGTAGCCTTCTATAATAGCAATCGGAAAGGAAAGGAGGTTTTGAGGGTTCAAATTTGGGTTCCTTTTTATTCAAAATTAATTGCATATGTCGCTGATCTATAAGATTTTACATATTTTATCTTTGATTAAAAAAAAAGTTTAACACAGATAAGTCTTGCTTAATACTATTATCAGTCCAGGAGTTTATGGTTTCATTAAGCATAGTGATCACCTGGAAAGCATTTTCAGAATTCATTTAGATTCTTAATATTTGTTTTTTTAGTACATTATTGTACTGTACTAAATCCTTCCAATTAAGGATTAGATGGAAGTTCCTCAATTTCATAGTTAAATGAATTTTGAAATACAGAAATTTTTTTCACTTGTACTGAGGTCTGAATGTAGTTTGAGTTCAGAAAATAAGTCTACTACAAATATGTGTATGGGAAATCAGAATCTTGCTACTTGTTTAACTTTTGTCAGCATGGGAAGATTATATATAAAGTAAATAGATATTACTGTGAGACTAAAACAATACAGGTTGTCACTGAATTGGCTTTACTCCAGTGTAAATTTTACATATAAGCACTATTTTGCCTTGTAATTTTATGTTGATTAAGAAAGATGATTAAAGTGTATGGTTAAATCTAATATCCAAAGCCATTCAGTTTTCAGTTATAATGGTTGAATAAGGTTCTTCTTATTCAGAACAAATCAGCTTCAACCCTGAGCTCAAAAACTCATGATAATGGTAAATACTGATAATAAAAACTATTTTTGGTACAGAGAAACACATGGAAATTGAACTGCTATCAAGGTAAAACTGCATCTCTGCAATTTGTAGTGTGCCAGGCAGTAATGTGAAGAGTGCCACATAAAGATCTCCATCATTCCCAGTCAGAGTAGCTTTTCTTATGCAACAATAGCAATAAACAACAAATAAATGAATGATCATGGGGGATATTCTAATAAAATTTTATTTATGGACAGTGAAATTTGAATTTGACACCATTTTCACATCACCCCCCCCCAAAAAAAAAAAAAGATTTTATTTAAATTTTTTAAACCATTTAAAACATAAAAATTGTTCTTAGTTCATGAGCTCACAAAAAAAAAAAAAAAGGCAGCAGGCCAATTCAGCCTACAGGACACAGTTTGTCTTAGAACCAGAAGACAAAATGTAAACAGAAAAAAATCTACTGATCTCAAAAAAAACTCAAAATGAAAAAATCCCAGGAACATGATAGCCAAAATCCAGAGATTCCAGGGCAAAGAAAAACACTGCAAGCAACTGGAAAGAATTCAAATACCAAGGAGATACATTCAGGTTCACACATGATTTAGCATGCACCATTATAAAGCAGAGAGGTTGGAACATGATATTCTAAGAGGCAAAAAATATATAGGCTTAGAACCAAGAACCAAGAACCAAGCTAGAAATATTGAGAATGATGCTATAGGAAGGAGAGTGTGATTTTCATAAAACACGAGTCTTCTAAACACTTCTGCATAAAAGGTTTGAAGTTCAACCACATAAGTTAAGGTATAATGAACAATCTATAAGAGACTAAACAGGGATAAGCTATTTACATTCTAATATGGGGGCTGATATATATGTCTTCTCTAGACCTTAACATCATCATGAGTCAAAGAAAGATGGAGTCTAATTAGGCAAGGCCTAAGAGAAGAATAGAAAGAGAAACTAGCAGTGATTATTTAAACAGATATTTTAAGAGAGAGAGAGAGAGAGAAAGAAAGAACTTGATCATATAATGTTACTGTGGGAACAGAGAAGATGGGTTCATCTTCAGAGTAGGATATTGAAGTAGGAAAAAAAAAAATCCCATCCTACCCCAAAGAGTAATGTCCAATGATAACCTACTCAAAAAGAATTCACAGAATTCAAAAAAGACTTTAAAAATCAAATGAGTGGGAATGAGGGAAAACCAAAAATAAGTAAATAAGAACAATCTAGGAAGAACAAGATTATGAAAAAAAAGTCAACCAACTAGAAAAGGAGATCTAGAATCTTAAGAAATTGCCTCCTTAAAAACTAGATTTAAGGCAGAGCCAAGATGGCAGAGACAAGCGAGGAAGGTGCCTGAGTTCTCCCCAGTTTCTCTAAAAAATGTTAAATCAAACCTCTAAACAAAATTTGGAGTAACAGAACCCAAAAAATTTGAAATGAAACAATTTTCTAGCTTAAGGTTTCTTAGACTTCAAGAAAGGTTTCTCTTACTTGGGTAAAAGAGGAGCACAGTGCCCAGCTCAGGCACTGTGTAGTAAATGCAGCAGAAGGCTTTTTGCCATAGTACAGACCAGCAGTAGAGGCCCTCAAGGTTCTCGCTCAACAGGTCAATGACCCAGCAGGTCAGCTGTGACATTTCCAACCAAAACCAGAAGACAAATTGTGAGACCCTGTGCCCTGGCACAACAAGCAGGATTGATTAGGCCAGACCAACCAAGCACAGGGAGAAAACTGGCAGCACCTCAAGCTCCAGTTGAACTCAAGCTCAAAAGATTCCCTTGGAAGAGGTCTAAAAGGATTTTAAAAATCAATTAAAAGAAATAAAAGAAAATTGGGGGGGGAAAAATGAGAACTATGGAAAAGAATTATGGGGGAAAAAGTCAAACAGCTGAGACAGAAAGCACAAAAATTGACTGAAGAAAAGAAGATACTTAAGAGATATATTTGGTGAAATGGCGGGGAGGGAAGTAATATTGAAGAAAACAACTCCTTAAAAAATAATTTGGTAAAATGGAAAAAATTATACACTGAAAAAAAAAAGGATTTGGCAAAATGGGGGACAGGAGGAATCTAGGGAATAAAACAACTCCTTTAAAAATAGAATTTCTGAAATAGAAAGGTAAAAAGACAACCAAAGAAAATAATACATTAAAAATTAAAATTGAACAAGTGGAAGTGGATGACTCAATGAAACATCAAGAATCAATCATACAAAATTTTTAAAAAATGAAAAAATAGAAGAAAATGTAAAGTAAAAAAGAAAATGTAAATAGAAGAAAATATAAAATAATTCATTGAAAAAATAATTGATCTGGAAAACAGATCCAGTAGAAATAATTTATTAATAATCCAATAAATTGGACTACCTGAAAATCATAGTCAAAAAAGGAGCCTAGACAGTATCCTTCAAGAAATTGTTAAGGAAAACTTCTCTGATGTCTTAGAACCACAGAATAAAATAATCATTGAAAGACTCCACTGATTACCTCAAGAACTTCAAATGAAAACTCCAATGAATATTGTAGCTAAATTCCAGAATTATCAGGTAAGGAGAAAACACTGCAAGAAAGAAAAATGCAAATATAAGGAGCTACTCAAGATTCCCCAGGACTTAGCAATTTCCACATTAAAAGATCAGAAGGCCTTGAATATGATATTCCAGAAGGTAAAGGAGATTGAACTACAGCCAAGAATCAACTTCCCAGCAAAATTGAACATTATTGTTTAAGGGAAAAGATGGACATTGAGTGAAAGAGGAGATTTTTAATTATTCCTGATGAAAAGACCAGAGCTGAACAGAAAAATTGATCTTCAAATAGAAGAGTCTTCAAATAGAAGACATAAAAAGGAGAACAAGAAAAAAAATGTTATTTAAAGGTTAAACTATTTACATCTCTGCATGGAAAGATGATCCTTGTAAATCTTGAGAATTGTGTCTTTGCGATTAGAGCAGTTAGAAGGCGTGTATATATAGAAGGTGTGAGTATAAGTTGATTGATGTGAAAATGTAAAAAAAAAAAGACATTAAGGAATGGAAAAAAGGATTATATTGGGAGAAGGGGAGACAAAATGGGGCAAATTACATCACATAAAGAGGCACAAAAGATCTATTACAATAAAAAGAAAGAAGGAAAGGAGATAAGCTTTGTTTGAACTTTAATCTCATCTGATTTGGCTCAAAGAGGATAAAACTCACATACCTTATCAGATATTGATATTTATCTTACTCTAAAGGGAAGTGGAAGAGGAAAGGGGAAAGAAAAATTGAAGAGGCAAAGTGATAGAAGGCAAAATAGAAAGGTAAGAGAAGATAAGAAAAGGAGGAAATTATAGAATGGAAGGCAGATTGAGGTAGATGGAGATCAGAAGCAAAATACTGTTGGTGACAGAAATGGCAAAAGAAAAACAAAAGTATAAAAAGGTAAAAACAGGATGGAGGGAAATACAGTTAGTAATCATAACTGTGAATGGAAATGAGATGAGCTCTCCCATAAAGCAGAAATGGTTAGCAGAGTGGATTAAAATCCAGAATACACAATATATTGTTTACAAGAAATATGTTTGAAGCAGAGAGATATACCCAGAATAAAGATAAAAGACTGGAGCAGAATGTATTATGCTTCAGCTAAAGTAAAATAAACAAACAAAAAAAAATTTAAAAAAAAAAAACAAAACAGGGGAACAATCCTAATTTCAGACAAACCGAAATCAAAAAATCTAATCAAGAGATAAGATAGAAAACTATGTCTTGCTGAAAGACACCATAGGAAATGAAGGAATATCAGTGCTAACCATATGAGCACAAGAGGTATAGCATTTAAACTGTTAGGAATCTCAACCTCCCTCTCTCTGAATTAGATAAATCTAACCACAAAATAAACATCAAGGAGGTCACAGAATTTTTAAAAAGTTATGTATGATAGACCACTAGAGAAAACTGAAGGGGGATAGAAAGGAATATATTCTTTTCTCAATGGTACATGGCATCTACACAAAAATTGACCATATATTATAGCATAAAAACTTTACAGTTAAATACAGAAAAGCAAAAAATATATATTAAATGCATTATTTTCAGATCATGATACAATAAAAATTATGTATGATAAAGGGCTATGGAAAAATAGACAAAGATTAATTAGAAACTAAATAAATCCTAAAGAATGAGTGGGTCATACAACAAATCATAGAAACAGTAATTTCATTCCAAAAGAATTTCAATAATGAGACACATACCAAAATTTATGAGATGTAGCCAAAGCAGTTCTTTGGGGAAATTTTATTTCTCTAGATGCTTACATGAATAAAATAAAGAGATCAATGAATTGTGCATGCAACTAAAAATGTTAGAAAAAGAAAAAAAAATGTTAAACCCTAATTAAATATTAAATCAGAAATTCTGAAAATCAAAGGAGAGACTAAAAATTGAAAGTAAGAAAAGTATTGAAGTAATAAATAAAAGTAAGAGTTGGTTTGTATGGGGGGAAGCAACAAATAGATAAATCTTTTGTTAATTTGATTAGAAAAAGTCAATAAGAAAAATGAAAAGAGTGAACTAGCCACTCGTAAAGAAGAAATTAAAGCAATAATTAAGAGCTATTTTGCCCAACTGTTTGCCAGTAAATTCAATAATCTAAATAAAGTGGATGAATATTTACAAAAATATAAATGGCTCAAATTAGCAGAAGAAATAAAATATTTAAATAATCCCATTTTAGAAAAAGAAATTGAAGAAGCCATCAATGGATTTTTTCTCCAGGACCAGATGGACTTAGAAATAAATTCTACCAAACATTTAAAGGACAGTTAATTCCAATACTATATTAACTATTTGAGAAAATAGGCTAAGAAGGAAGGAGTCCACACAGATTCCTTTTATGACACTAATATAGGGCTGATAACTAAGCCAGGAAGAGCCAATACAGAGAAAGAAAATAAGAAGACCAAATTTCCCTAATTAATATCCATGCAAACATCTTAAACACAACATTAGCAAAGAGATTATAGCCATTTATCACCAGGACAATACACTATGACCAAGTGGAATTTATACCAGAAAAACTGTCAGCATAAATAACTATATCAATAACAAAATTAACAGAAATTATATCATTATCTCAATAAATGCAAAAGAACTTAACAAATATAGTATCCATTTCTAATTTAAAAAATACTAGAGAGTATGGGAATAAATGAAATTTTCCTTAAAATGTCAAGTGGCATTTATCTAAAACCGTCAGCAAACAGAATATGAGGATAACCTGTGGGAGCATTCCCAGAAAATTGGGATGAATCTAGGATGCCCATTGTCACCATTATTCAATGTTACACTAGAAATGTTAGTTTTAGCAATAAGAGAAAAAAAAAGAAATTGAAAGAATTACAGTAGGCATTGAGGAAAGAAAACTATCACTCTTTGCAGATGATATGATACTATGTGTAGAGAATCCTAGACAGTCAATTTAAAAAACTACTTAAAACAGCAACTTTAGCAGAACCATTAACGTTTCTATATATTACTAACAAAACCTAGCAGCAAAAGATAGAAAGAGAAATTCCATTTAAAATAACTATACATAATATAAACTATTTAGGAGTCTACATGCCAAGACAAACCCAAGAATTATATGAACAAAATTACAAAACACTTTTCACACAAATAAAGTCAGAGCTATACAATGGGGAAACTATCAATTGCTCATGGGAAGGCTAGCTAATATAATAAAAATGACAGTACTACCTAAATCAATCTATTTGTTCAGTACCATACCAATTAAACTAACAAAAAAATATTTTGTAGAGCTAGAAAAAAATAACTAACAGAATTCCTCTGGAAGAACAAAAGGTCAAGATTATCAAGGCTGGGATGGGGGGAGGGGAGGGGAGGAAGTTGCAAAGGAAGGTGGCCTAGCCATACCAGACCCAAAACTACATTTTAAAGTGACACTTATCAAAACTATTTGGTACTGGCTAAGAAATAGAGTGATAAATCAATGAAATAGGTTAAATAAGACACAACAGTTAGTGGAATCAAATTTATAAGAATACAAGTCATTCTCACAATTGATAAATATTAAAGGATATGAACAATTTTCAGTTGAAGAAATTAAAACCATCTGTAGTCATGTGAAAAAAATGCTCTAAATCATTATTGATTAGAGAAATGCAAAGTAAGACAACTCTGAGGTACCACCTTACACCTTTCAAATTGACTAAGATGATAGGAAAAGATAAAAGAGAAATATGCTTTAAATGATTGTACATGTATATCAGATTGCTTGCTATCTTGTGGAGAGGGAAAGCAAGGTAGCAAAGAAAAAAAAAGATTTGAAATTCAAAATCTTCCAAAAATAAATGCTCAAACTAAAAAAAAAGAAAAAAAGAAAACCAGAATTAGGCAAGAGGAAGCCAGCAAAGTTATAAGATCCAAGAAATAATAAAACAAACAAACAAACAAAATGTGTATATATAAAATAGAAAAAATAGAAGAGAAAGTGAGATATAAAACTGGAGAATAGATCAAGGAAAGAAAATATAAGAATAATAGGATTTTCTGAAAGCTGCAATTAAAAGAATTTTGATACAGTAAAACAAGAAAAAAAATTGTAATTGTCCCTAAATATTAAAATAAGAGGGAGGGGAAAGTAGAAATAGGGAAAAAATCCACTGATATCTGAAAGAGATCCTACAAAGAAAGGTCAAGCCTTTCAAGCCAGGTCAAGGAAAAAATATTACAAGCAAAACAAAAAAAAAAATTTCAAATACTGCAAAACCACAGTAGTTTGAGTCACCTAAGAACTAAGCAGCAACTCCATTGAAAGGTCACAGGTTTTGAATTACTATATATTGAAGAGCAAAAGAATTGAGGTTGTGACTGAAAATATTTCCAGAAGCATAATCATGAATCAAAAAAAAAAAAAAAAGAGATATTTAATGGACACTTAGACTTTCAAAATTTTGTTGTCCAAAAAACTCCAAGCTTAAGAGAAAATTTGACATGTAAGATTCAAGAGAAATGTCAAGTAAACATCAAAGACAAATCATAAGGGACTCAATAAGGACAAACTTTTATATAGGGACATGTAGATGGACATCTCTGAGCACAATGTTTATTATACTCTTTCTTGAAGTGGACATATATTGCTTTATATTTTGAATCCTTATATTCTGTGCATATGGAAATTTTTTTCTTTTCCTATTTCCTATTTACATTTAAAATAAATAATTTTTTTTAAAAAAAATGATAAAGGGGATGGTTTCAGAGAAATCTCGTAAGTCTTTTATAAATTGATGCACAGTGAAGTGAACAGAACTAGGAGAATAATTTATGCAAGAACAATATGGTAAAGATAAATAACTTTCAGAGAATGAGAAACTCTGATCAATGCAGTTGCTAAACCACTATTCTAAAGGATTGATAATGAAACATATTACCCCTTCCTGATAGAGAAGTATAGAATGAAACCTATTTGGTTCTGATAAAGTCCTCATTTCTAAAATATATAGAGAATTGGCTCAACTTTATAAGACTTCAAGTCATTCTCCAATTGATAAATGGTGAAAGGATATGAACAGACAATTTTCAGATGAAGAAATTGAAACTATTTTTAGTCATATGAAAAGGTGCTCTAAATCACTATTGATCAGAGAAATGCAAACAACTCTGAGATACCACTACACACCTGTCAGATTGGCTAAAATGACAGGAAAAGATGATGAATATTGGAGGGGATGTGGGAAAACTGGGACAGTGATAAAATTGGTGGAACGGTGAACAGATCCAACAATTCTGGAGAGCAATTTGGAACTATGCTCCAAAAGTTGCTATCTTGTGGAGAGGAAAGGCAAGGTAGCAAAGAAAAAAAAAAGATTTGAAGTTCAAAATCTTCCAAAAATAAATGTGCATTCCCTTTAACATAGCAGTATTTCTGTATATCCCAGTGATCTTGAAGGAGGGAGGGAAAGGGACCCATATCTGCAAAAATATTTGTGGCAGCTCTTTTTGTAGTGGCAATTGGAGAATGGCTGAATAAATTATGGTATATGAATGTAATTGAATATTATTGTTCTGTAAGAAACGACTAGCAAGATGATTTCAGAGAGGCCTGGAGAGACATGAACTGATGCCAAGTGAAATGAGCAGAACCAGGAGATCATTGTATATGGCAACAAGACTATTCAGTGATCAATTCTGATGAACATGGCTCTCTTCAATAATGATTCAAACCAAGTCCAGTTGTTCAGTGATGAGGAGAGCCATCCACACCTAAAAAGAGGACTGTGGGAGCTGAGTGTGGACCACAACATAGCATTCTCACTCTCTCTGTTGTAGTTTGCTTGCATTTTGTTTTCTTTCTCAGTTTTTTTTTCCTTTTTAACCCGATTTTTCTTGTGCAGCAAGATAAATATATATGTTTTTTATATGTATAAATATAATTATATAATACGTTATAAATATGTATCCATATATTGGATTTAACATATATTTTAACATATTTAACATGTATTGGACTACCTGCCAACTAGAGAAGGAGGTGAGGGGAAGGAGAGGATAATTTAAAACAGAAGCCTTTGCAAGGATCAATATTGAAAAATTACCTATGCAAGTTTTGTAAATAAAAAGCTTTAATTAAAAAAAAATTAATAAAATAGGAACAACAATTGCATCTATCTTCTGGAGGTGTTGTAAAGATAATATGAGTTAACATTTATAAAGTACTTTGTAAATAAATCTTGAAGCTTTAAAGAAAAAAAGAAGAAGAATGAAACCTTTTTTTGAGGGAGGGGAGCATTACCCAATGTAGAAATTTCCTTTGCTTGACCATGCATGTTTATAACAAAGGTTTTGTTAGGGGGAAGAGGGAGTTTGGGAAGATTTTTTCTTAATTAAAAAAAAAAAAAAACTCTAACTTATTTTAGAAAAGATGATACGACAGACTTAGCTTTTCTCAGCAATACACTGATCCAAGACAATTCTAATAGAGTTGGAATAGAAAATGTCATCTGCATCCAGAGAAAGAACTATGAAGAGTGAATGAAGATTAAAGTATACTATTTTCATCTTTTATTTTTGTTTTTTCTTTCTTGTGCTGCTTCCTTTTTATTTTGATTTTTCTTTCCCAACATGGCTAATACCGAAATATGTTTAAAATTATTATACATATATAACTATACCAGATTGCTTGCTGTGTTAGAGAGGAGGAGGGAGGGAAGGAAGGAAGGAAGGAAGGAAGGGGAAAAAAATGGGAACTCAAAATCTTACAAAAATAAATGTTGAAAATTATCTTTATGTGTAATAGGAAAAAATAGAATTTTAAGTGAAAAAAAAAGAAAAGATAAGGTTAAATATCCTAATTATGTTACTTCATCCACTATGAATCCTGTACTGAGCACTGATTAAAGGGTTCAAAATCCACTATACTGAGCCTTAGTCCATTTTCTCAAAACAGACTTAATGAACCACAGGATTCCCTGAGGCTCGCCAGTCCCAAATTCCAGGAAGAAAAGTCCTTATAGTATTATATTACTTTAACGTCTACTTCCTGAAATCTGGGAATTGACCATTTATTATCACTTTTCAGAAATAAGCATACATCCCTATCTAGAGTTGGGCTGATATATATATTGATTGATTGATCTCTAGTCTTCTTTCCCTGATTGCAATGGAATCAGAATATGTGTGATCTCTAGTCTTCTTTCCCCTGATTGCAATGGAATCAGAATATGTGTGATTCTATTTTTTAAAAGCAGCAAATACAAATGAACTTGTTATGTTTTGATTACAGGAAAATTAACTCAGATTGTATTTGGCCATTGGGATGTAGTCACTTGTCTGGCCAGATCTGAATCCTACATAGGAGGAGATTGCTATATTGTGTCTGGATCTCGAGATGCTACTCTCCTGCTCTGGTACTGGAGCGGAAGACATCATATCATAGGAGATAACCCCAATAGCAGTAAGTACTTGCATATAAATTGTCTTGTCAGAGAACTAATTTTTACATATTCTGTCACAATTTTCTAGCTAGCTATCATAAATATTTTTTAAAATGAACAACTAATTGGTAAAATTAATTTAAAGCAGTTAATGATTTTATTATCAAGCTACTATTTTTAGTCAAGAGTACCTATCAATTATGCAGGCAAATAAGATTTTAAATATACATATAGTGGTTAATATAATTAATAAAGATTACTTTATTAAATAATAACACATCAGATTGCTTGCCTTTTTAGTAAGGGGGTAAGGGAGAGAAAGGATCAGAATATAGAACTCAAAATTTTTAAAAACATATTTTTAAAAATTTTGACATGTAAAAAACACATATAATAAAAACCATTTGACTTTTGCACTCCATGGATTGAGTACACAATTTCAAAGATGTTCTTTTCCAAGTCACAACTTAACTACCAAACACAAATTTATTTTAATATTTGTGACATAGAGTGTATTCAAAGGAATACAAATGTGTACCTTCTGACCATTCTATACCAATTCTATATGGGTTCAAAATGATGACTAAGTGAATAGCCAATGGAGGAGTACTTTAAAGTCCTTCTAAGATGGCTTGCTTAAGCATAGCTGCTGCCCCTTCACCAACATAGTTGGCCTTTGAAAGTAATTGGGATACAACCTTAAAATCCCTCAAAAGCTCCCCTCACTTATGAAAAGCAGAGTGGATAAGCAATAACCTTTTAGGAGTGATAGTGAAACAGGAAAAGAAGAAAATACAGGAGAGAGATAACCAAAGAAAAAGACAGAGATATATTTAGGGAAGTTGTAACATAAAAATACTTTGCTAAATAGAATATTTTCAAGATTTAACACTATTATTGTGTGGAACACAACATAGCATTCTCACTCTTTGTTGTTGTTTCCTTGCATTTTGTTTTCTTTCTCAGTTTTTTTTCCTTCTTGATCCGATTTTTCTTAATTGCATATCTTTATGAACATTATTAATTTAAATGGAATAAGTATCTTTAAAAACTTTTCTTGGTAATTGACTGCACAGGAGCTAAAGCTGATAATTAACAATCTTTTGGTTAAAAGATCATTATAAAATAAAGCAGCTATCCCAGATAATTACTATAAACTGACATTTTTCTTTGAATTCTTCACCTTCTTGGAGTCTATTATATACAATATCTTGTATAATTGTATAAATATGTATACATAGATTGGATTTAACATATTTAACATGTATTGGACTACCTGTCATCTAGGGGAAGAGGTGGGGGGGGGAGGGGGAAGGAGGGGATAATTTGGAACAGAAGGTTTTGCATGGATCAAGGTTGAGAAATTACCCATGCATATGTTTCATAAATAAAAAGCTTTAATAAAAATAATTAATTTTTAAAAATTAAAAAAAAAAACCTTATTTCTGAAAATCACACACACATTATGCACCCTCCCTATAAGTGAATGGTCATTGTCAGATGTAGTTAAAGGTTATATATGATTTCTGAGGTTCTATTTACATAGTTTATGAAAACTATGATTTTCTATGTTTACATAATAAAACATACATATACAGACACACAACAGTTAATGAAGTTTCCTGTTGCAAGTGTGTGTGTAAAAAAAATAATGTATTAGAGGAATGTATGTAAAGATAATGAGAGAAAAAAAAATAATGTATTGATCCCCTACCTAGAAATGTGAATCACAATGTTACTATTGATTTGGGATATATACAATATTATTATGAAGATCATAAATGCTAACATCTTAACAACTTTTTATGTTTCTTTCTAATCTTATTTTTAAACAAACGTTTTCTAAAAAGAAATTTTAACCCTTCATTTAGGCAAACTTCTAGATTTGACATTTTTTAAACTTGCATCAGATTTATCGTGCTCAAG
Source organism: Sarcophilus harrisii (assembly GCF_902635505.1). Classification (NCBI taxonomy): domain Eukaryota; kingdom Metazoa; phylum Chordata; class Mammalia; order Dasyuromorphia; family Dasyuridae; genus Sarcophilus; species Sarcophilus harrisii. The sequence goes on along the minus strand of NC_045428.1, from coordinate 428,578,945 downwards.
TACTGATATATTCATAACTTCAGATTATCTCTCTACATTGATTTTTCAGAAGTTTGCTTCAAATAATACTAGTATTAAATCTTAATTTATTAGTTAAAATTAAATATTAATTAAAGTATAATTTAAAATTAAATTACCATATCATGCATGTAGTATATGTTATTATATCTGTTACATGTAGCATGTGCTATATATGTGTATACATTTTATATATGTGTGTATATTTATATAGATACAAATGACTAGGAGTTAATTAGTTTTTTAAAAAACAAAAATATAGAACATAAGATAAATTCAATTAGATACATCTTTAGAATTAAGCTACAAAATGATGCAAATGATATTTTGGAAAAGGATTAGTTTCTTAAAAGCTGTCATCTGGTAGCAGAGATAAGATATTGTATATAATAGACTCCAAGAAGGTGAAGAATTCAAAGAAAAATGTCAGTTTATAGTAATTATCTGGGATAGCTGCTTTATTTTATAATGATCTTTTAACCAAAAGATTGTTAATTATCAGCTTTAGCTCCTGTGCAGCCAATTACCAAGAAAAGTTTTTAAAGATACTTACTCCATTTAAATTAATAATGTTCATAAAGATATGCAAGTTCTGAAGAGAAAATAAGTGAATGCCAGTAAGTTTTTTTTAATGAATATATATAAATATCTTTAAATGAAGTTTAAAGGATATTTACTAAAAGTGCCACAGTTTTAATAAATCATACTCATAGTGGTATATAACATATAGGTATCTTTCATTTAGTCAGATCATCCAGGTACTTTTATATCTACATATCATAGATTATAACTTTTCCTATTTAAATTCTGCAGCTATTTATCGATCTGTATCATATAACTTACATCTGTCCCATTTTACTCAAACAAAAATCTCAACTGAACTTTAATGTTATCATATTTAGCTAGTGACTTGTATTTTATGGTCTATCATGTAAGAAACCATTTCACAGAATAACCGGGATTGAACAAATTTGTAATTTAAGGAAAAATAGCCACTTATGAAGCTGCTTTTCCTGCTGTGAAACAAAGTATCTATTCATTTGAATATATATTGCCTGAATCATAAATTATTGCCGTCTCATATCAACAAATATTTAAAGAGCATAAACAACATATGCAGCTACACATCAGATCCATATTGAATATTTCTTTAAAATTTGTATTTTCATGAATAACCATTTTAGCCATTAGAATAATCAAATCAAACTAAAATATGGGTTAAATTGAGATGTTAGTTGTTCAAGTGTTTTAACTCTTCAATTTGCCTCTCTTATCTATCACTGTTTCATTGTTTAGATGGGTTTTCTAATATAATGCTCTGCCATGAAAAGTTGTCACAAGATCTGTAATTCTCTCTTTTCTCTAGGTATGAATTCTTAGGCAGAGATAGCATTCTAGCAAGCATCTCAGTGTTAGATTTATCTCTCCTCCTTCTCTGAAAATGCTCCCTCCACTTCTCATTCCCATTGCCTCCTCTAACCTGCATTTCTACCTGGACTAGCAAAGTCCTGTAATTAACAATTTTTAGAGAGAAAAAGTTTAAAACAAAGAAATTTAAATGGCTTTCCCTCTGCCCAGATGGAAAAGTCAAGGTAAGAAAATGAGACACTGGATCACCTCCTTGGAAAGCAGTGTACATTAATTAGTACAATTAGTACAATTCATTAGTACAATGAAAAATGACTGACTTTAGAATCAGAGGACATGGCTTCAAATCTCATCCCTGAGAATTACTGCTTGTGTGGTCATGGGCAAGATATTAACTTCCTAGGGCTTCAGTTTACTTATCTATAAAAATGAACTAGATGGCTTCTGAGGTTCCTTGCAGTCTTAGCTCTATAGTTCTAAGATTCTGTGATTATAAATTCAAATACACAAAGGACCAAATCAGCTGTATACAATGTCTATGTCAGTAAAACATCAAGCAAAAAAAATTTTTTTTATAAAATCACAGTGTAAATAAATTTATTGCATTTACAATGATCTAGTCAAGCGTCTTAGCATAAACACAGTTACTGTACACAAAAAGCTTACAATTTTAGTTTTTTTAAGATATTTTTTCCCTTTACTGAAAAATATTAAGGCAAAACTCTGGGCAAATTTACTTTCCCCCTTAACCATATTAACACTTCGAGGACTTCTGGGTAGATTTAAAACTTACACCCTGTTTGTCAGATTAACAAGTCAGAGATTTGAGCATGACAAATTATTATGAAAAGGAGAGAAAAACCTAATTATACCTACATTAATATCTTTCATTTTAACAGGATCTATTAGGCTACTTCTGATTTCCATTAGTTGGCCTAATTTGAAGTCTTATTATAGGAACTAAACATTTTATCCTGTGCCAAGTAGGCAAACTCTTAGGCAGCAGGGTGTTGCAATGACTAAAGCACTTGGGCCAGGAGTCAGGAGACCTTAATTCTCTTAGCTGTGTAACTCTGAACAAGTCACTTAACCTCTGTCTGCCTCAGTTTCTTCCACTGCAAAATAAAGTTAAGAAAGCATCTACTGGGGCAGCTAGGTGGCGCAGTGGATAGAGTAACAGCCCTGAAATCAGGAGGACCTGAGTTCAAATATGACCTCAGACACTTAACACTTCCTAGCTGTGTGACACTGGCAAGTCATTTAACCCCAATTAACTTAACAACAACAATAAAAAAAAGAATAGCATCTACCTCAAAGAGTTGTTGTGAAAAATCAAATGAAATAATATTTATAAAATACTTAGCATGGAGTTTGGCATATTATAAGCCCCATACAAATGTTTATTTCCTTCCTTGCATATTCCCCTTTGTGGTATTTTCTTTCATTATCATTGTAAAATTATATTATTTATTCCTTAGCCCCATGTGCACAAACCAGAAGATTTCTAAAAAGAAAGCTTAAGTGGTATGGTTTTATGTTTGCATTCCTTTATTCTATGTATTTTTAAAAGATTGATAGTCCTTCTTATATCTTAGAAGAAAAAGTTATTTTAGTATATCTATCTTGTAGGTGGAGAAACAGTCTGCCATTATATCTTAAATCCTCTGGTGAATAATTCAGGCATCTCAACTCAGAGACTTTTAAATTATCATTACCAGTTCTGCTAATCTTTCTTTAACTGATTTTTAAGAACTTACCATATTTGACTCATCAAAATAATTTAAAAACAAAATAATGCATATGGAATAGTTTCTGATCATAAAAATAACAGCCAAAGATTATCTCAAATACTCTATACTTTGATTGTAACTGTTTTGTTATATATTTTATGATCTCTTTATTAAGTGTCACTCTTTAAAATCTGTGATTTTGAACACAGAAAATTATCTTGGAGCCTTGGACTACATACCTGAGTAGATGATAGAATTGAAGAAAAGTGAGGGACAGATGCTTTCATCTGAAACAGACTTTATACAAAATCAGAAACTAATTTGGAAGTGATAAAAATTAATTTGCACACTTTAATTGGTCTCCTACATGAAAAAAGGAAGGGAAAAGAAGGCAGCTTCTATGAAAAGCTGCTTGAATTTTTTGTCAGGCAGGTATGTTGGACTTGGCCGTTTATCCTCTTGAGCCACTCTCTGCAATATATTACATTCTGCCTCTGACTGGTATTCTTTAAGAGGATCAATGCTATTCCTGTTGTATCCCTGGAGTCTGAAATCTTATTGATCTTGAGACTTGACATTTCTCATTATATACTGTAGCTTCCAAGAAGATAGTCACAAAAGATGCAGGTTAACATTGCTTTAAGTTTGGATACTTGAAAAAACACTTATAATTGAAAAACAAAACTCAATATTCATTGACATCCTAAAGTAAGATAAATTTTTAAAGTACAGAGTTTTACTTAAAGTCCTTAAAATAAAATTCACAAGACATTCATAATATAAATGGTTTTTAAATTATAGCAGAAACATTTTTGAGGGAAGAAAATTTGTCCTTTTCAAATGGAAAAGAATTAATGTTCAAGTATCTAGATTGTCCTAAGTACCTTCCTCTTCTAATTCTCATTCAAAGAAGTATTTTCATTCCTTTGTTTTTTGAAACTAGAAAACTTTAGTCTATACTTTCTCTTGACTCCCATCTTTTACTTTTTAATACTAGCCAGCCCCTCAAACATATCACTCAATACTAAACATTTGCAAGCCTTATTTATTTTTCTTTTCCTTCTACCTTCTCTAATGAAACTTCTTCTAATGCCCAAACCCATTTTCTCCATGACCATTGAATATTTTTTTAATATAAATGCATAAAAAGTAGTCTACAACTCTGTTTTTTCCAAGAGTGCTTAAGCTTCTGAGAGAAGGGACATTTACAGTATCATATATGTTGTAACTTCAATAGACTTTATAGGGGCTTAATCATGTCAAAAGATAATTTCATACAAAGTATTTTTGTTTACATTATAGTTTTGACTTTAATGCCAGTGTTTCAGTCCCCAAGTCAGTGATGTACAAATACAGATTCTATTAGAACTTTTCTTTTCTTTGTATGGCCAGTACTTAGCACTGAACCCTGGCACAGAGTAATCACTTAATAAACATTTGTTATTGACTCATTGATGTTCCTTCTACTTCTGGGAATAGGATTTTCCTGTCCTTTCTCAGCCTAAATATAGATGTTTCTTTTCTCTCTAAAGGTTATATCCTGATGTTCCTTGGGTTCTTTCTACACCCAGTTTCTCTATGTCTCATTGCACATCCATCAGGTAGTGGTGATTGAAATACAGCTTCTCACCATTTGGTTCCACTCCTCTTCTTCCATATAAATAAATCTGAGAATGGAGGTTTGGTTCTTATAAAGAAGTAGAGCAAGAAGCAAGGTCTAGTACAAAAGTTGGTATCACTTAGAGATCATCTCTAGGGATCTGAAATGAATGGGACTTATAGTTGTCAAGATGAATGACACCTTTATGCTATGCAGTACCATCTTTCCATTTATGATTTAATTTGAGAATGTTCTGAATGGAATGGTCCTGAGAAAGTGCTGTCACTTCAGACCCTGGGATTAGGGAATGCTTTGGCAGAAGAGGAATTCAGACAAGATGGTTGTTGCAATAACAGGAGCCACCTGCCAGTGGCTGCTGTAGAATGGATCTCTTCATGTGAGAGGATGATGATGATACAAGGAGACTGAGAGGCAGTTGCTCTGTCTGACCTCTCCCCTCTTCCCTCCCATTTATTTCATTCCCAATTCACAAGGAACATCTGCGAAGGCTGCTTTGCAACTCCTTCAAAGTTTATGATTCACAGGTGTAGAGGCTCTCAGAGAAGTGACCTGTCCCTTCACCTAGGCATGGTCCTTAACAACCCCTGATCTTATTGGGAATGGTTCCAGTTTATTCCCATTACATATGATACTTATTGTTTAAATAGATTCTACTTACTATTTTAAGGAAGAGTCCATTTATTCCTGTATTTTCTACTGTTTTTAATAAGAATGGGTGTTGGAGTTTATCACATGCTTTTTCTGCATCTATTGAGATGATCATATAGTTTTTGTTAATTTGGTTATTGGTAATCAATTATGCCAATAGTTTTCCTAATATTGAACCAGCCCTGCATTCCTGGTATAAATTCTACTTGGTCACTGGTGTATTATCCTGGAGGTGATTTTCTGTAATCTTTTTTGCTAATATTTAATTTAAGATTTTTGCATCAATGTTCATTAGGGACATTAATCTATAATTTTCTTTCTCTGTTTTCGTCCTACCTGGTTTAGGTGTTAGTACCATGTCTGTATCATAAAAGGAATTTGGTAGGAGTCCTTCTTCCCTATTTTTTTCAAATCATTTATATAGTATTGGAGTTAATTGTTCTTTAAATGTTTGGTAGAATTCACATGTAAACCTGGGTCCTGGGGGATTTTTTCTTACGAAGTTGATTAATAGCTTGTTCTACTTTTTTTTCTGAAATAGGACTATTTAAGCAATTTACTTTTTCCTCTATTAACCTGGACAATTTATATTTTAGTAGGTATTCCTCCACTTAGGTTCTCAACTTTATTGGCATAAAGTTGGACAAAGTAATTCCTAATTATTGCTCTAATTTCCTTTTCATTGGTGGGAAGTACTTCCTTTTCATTTTTAAGACTTACAATTTGATTTTCCTCTTTCCTTTTTCTAATCAAATTTACTAAAGATTTATCTATTTTGTTGTTTTTTTCATAAAACTAACTCCTAGTTTTATTTATTAATTTGATAGTTCTTTTGCTTCAGTTTTATTAATCTCCTTTTATTTTTAGAATTTCAAGTTTGATATTTGATTACGGGTTTTTAATTTACTCTTTTTCTAGATTTTTTAGTTGCAAGCCCAATTCATTGATCTTCTCTTTCTCTATTTTATGCAAGTAAGCATCTAGAGATATAAAATTTCCTGTTATTACTGTTTTGGCTGTATCCCATAAATTTTGGTATGTTGTCTCATTCTTGTCATTCTCTTGGATGAAATTATTAATTGTGTCTATGATTTGCTGTTTCATCATTCATTCTTTAGGATGAGATTGTTTAATTTCCAATTAGTTTTTGGTCTATTTTCCCCTGGCTTTTCATAGAATGTAATTTTTATTGCATAATGATCTGAAAAAAATCCATTTACTATTTTTGCTTTTCTGCATTTGATTTTGAGGTCCTACTGTCCTAATACATGGTCAATTTTTGTATAAGTTATGAACTGCCAAGAAGAAAGTGTACTCTTTTTTGTCTCCATTCAGTTTTCTCCAAAGATTTATCATACCTAACTTTTCAAGAATTCTATTTACCTCTTTAACTTCTTTCTTATTTATTTTGTGGCTTTATTTATCTAGTTCTGAGAAAGCAAGGTTGAGATCTCCCACTATTATAGTTTTACTGTCTATTTCTTCTTGCAGCTCTCAACTTCTCCTTTAGGAATGTCCATGTTATACCATTTGGTGCATATATATTTAGTATTGATATTACTTCATTATCTATGGTGCCCTTTAGCAAAATATAGTTTCCTTTTTTATCTCTTTTAACTAGATAAATTTTTGCTTTTGCTTGATCTGAGATCAGGATGGTTACCCCTGCTTTTTTTTTTTTTTTACTTCACCTGAAGCATAATAGATTCTCCTCCAGCCTTTTACCTTTACTCTGTATGTATTACTCTGCTTTAAATGTGTTTCTTGTAAACAATATCTTATGGGATTCTGGTTTTTTAATCCAATCTGCTATCCACTTCTGCTTTATGGGATAGTTCATCCCATTCACATTTACAGTTATAACTACTAATTCTGTATTTCCTGCCATCTTATTATCCCCACATTATTCTTTTCCTTTTCCTTTTCCCCTTTCCCTCCTCCCCAGTATTTAACTTATGAGCATTACTTATCTCAAGTAGCCTTCCCCCTTTAAAATCCTTTCCCCTTTCTTAAACCTTTTCTCTACTGTTTCTGTTTTCCCTTGTATTTAGCCTGCCCCTTCCCTTTTTGCCTTTCCCCTCCCTCTTTTCAATAAGGTGAGAGAAGTTTTTCTGTAAACCAATTATGTCTAATATTTTCTCTTTGAGCCAAATCTGATGAGAGTAAGATTCACACAATATTCATCTCCCTCCCTTCTTTCCCTCAGATACAAATAAGTTTCCTTTGCCTCTTCGTGAAATGTAATTTCCCTCTTTTTACCTCTACTTTTCCTCTTTTTTCTGATACTCTCCCCTTTTCATCTTTAGTTCCTTTTTTAATATTATAACAGTAAAATTAAATTGTACATGGACTCTCTACATATACCTATAACAGAAATACAGTTATCAAGAGTTCTTTTTACCTTTTTATGCTTCTCTTGAGTCCTATATTTGGAGGTCAACTATTTTGTTTCCCTCTGGTCTTTTCATCAGAAATAAATGGAATTCATCTGTTTCATTGAATGTCCATCTTCTTCCCTGAATGAAAATGCTCAGTTTAGCAGGATATAACTTATTTTTGTCTGCATTCCAAGTTCCTTTGCCTTTTGGAATATCAGATTCCAGGCCCTTCAATCCTTTAAAGTGGAAGCTGCTAGATCCTGGGTGATCCTTATTGTGACTCCTTGGTATTTGAATTGTTTTTTTCTGGATACTTATAATATTTTTTCTTTGATGTGATAGTTCTGAAATTTAGCCACAGTATTCCTTGGAGTTTTAATTTTGGGGTCTCTTTCAGGAGGTGTTTGGTCAATTCTTTCAATGGGTATTTTACCTTCTGATTCTATGACATCAGGTCAGTTCTCTTTGATGATTTCCTGAAAAATAGTGTCTAGGCTCTTTTTTTCATCATGGTTTTCAGGGAGTCCAATAATCCTTAGATTGTCTCTCCTAGATCTATTTTCCGGATCAGTTGTTTTCCCAAGTAGGTATTTTACATTTTTTTCTAATTTTTTTTCCATTTTTTTGGTTTTGCTTGACTGATTCTTGATGTCTTGACTCATTATTTCCATTTGTTCAATTCTGATTTTTAGTGAATTATTTTCTTCATTTTTTTTTTTTACTTCTCTTTGTATTTGTCCAATTGTTTTTAAATGAATTGTTTTGTTATATGGAATTTTTTACCATTTCACAAATTCTGTTTTTTAAGGTGTTATTTTCTTTTTCTACTTTGTAAATTCTGTTTTTCAGGGAGTTTTCTTTTTCCACTTTATCAAATCTATCTTTTAATGAGTTATATGCCTTTTCCAAACCCTCTTGCAGAGTTTTCCTTCCCTTTCCCCATTTTTCTTCTAGCTCTCTTTTGAGATCCTTTTTAATTTCTTCTAGGATAGCCTTATGTGATGGGGACCAGGTTATATCAGTCTTTGGGGCTTCATATGGAGACAATATGCTTTTAGTCTCCTCAGGGTTTGTAATCTGTTCTTCTCAATCACCATAGAAGCTATCTATAATTGAAGTTCACTTTGCCTTTTTACTCATTTAAAAAAAAAAAATTGGAATCTGCTTTTAGGGCAAGAGAAGTTTTCCAAGCTTCCTCCACAGATACTAGCAAAGCAACAGTGGCTCTGCTGGGATCATGCTGAGTTACTCTCATTTCTGGGTAGGTGTGGCCAGGTCCTCTGAGATTCTGGCATTTTGAGGTTCGCTATTTACCTTTTGTGTTTGTGTCGGATGTTTTATAACTTCTCAGCTGATCTACTGGCTTGCAGCTGGGGCAGAGTAGCCAACACTGTGGTAGAGTCCTTCCTGTAGATTTTCCACCACAGGGAGTCTGCACTATCCTGCAGAGACTGCTCCCCGCCCTGGGTTTGCTCAGTGCGCACGTCCTATGTCTGGCCAACTCCCTGCGCCCAATCAAAATAGACCTTTTCTGCCAATCCTCAAAATTATTTTCTGCTGTTAATTTGCTGCATTCCCAATATTCATAAATCCTGCCATTCTAGAACTAATTCAGAGGCTGATTTTGGTAATTAGTTGAGGGTCCAAGGAGAAGTTCAGTAAGAAGTGTGTGTCCTCTCTGCCATGTTGGCTCTGCCCCTGAGGCATCATTTTCTAAGCACTCATTAAAAAAAAAAAAGTTATTCTCATTCTGGATAATGGTATAATTGCAATGTCAGTATTCCTTCATACCTTAGATACTAAAATATCAAATTTGGAGATGGGCCTCTCCATTAGTCCTTAATCCCTCTTTATAATCTCATCACAGATGAAGATCCTCACATGGGAAGAGTGATTCTGGAGGGAAAGTGATGGTGTTTCTATTCTTCATAGAGTGATATCACCTGTAGCTTCCTCCCTGTATAACCTTTTTGCCTCCAATTATCTCTATCAGTTGTGATGGGACAGTGATGGGATACTTCTTAAGATTTAAAATGCTTTCTGGGGTGTGTGACATCTGTCCCTGTCAGTAAAATGAAATATAGGAAAAGTTCCCTTCAATGCTGGTGGTTTACTAAATCCAAGAACCCTACATAACATTTAGAACCACCCCTAATTTTCTCTATCCCCACATCTAATAATTCCGCACACCTGTTGATGATACTACATGGTTATACACTAGTCTGTGTGGCAATCTTACTTGCTTTCATAAGGAATTTGAGCCTAAATTTGGAACTATGCTCAAAAAGTTATCAAACCGTGCATACCCTTTGATCCAGCAGTGTTATTACTGGGCTTATATCCCAAAGAGATCATAAAGAAGGGGAAAAGACCTGTATGTGCAAGAATGTTGGTGGCAGCCCTCTTTGTAGTGGCCAGAAACTGAAAACTGAGTGGATGCCCATCAATTGGAGAATGGCTGACTAAGTTGTGGCATATGAATATTATGGAATATTATTGTTCTGTAAGAAATGACCAACAGAATGATTTCAGAGAGGCCTGGAGAGACTTACACGAACTGATGCTGAGTGAAACAAGCAGGGCTAGGAGATCATTATATACTTCAACAACAATACTATATGATGATCAATTCTGATGGACGTGGCCATCTCCAGCAATGAGGTGAACCAAATCAGTTCCAATAGAGCAATAATGAACTGAACCAGCTACACCCAGCAAAAGAACTCTGGGAGATGACTATGAACCACTACATAGAATTCCCAATCCCTCTATTTTTGTCCACCTGCATTTTTGATTTCCTTCACAGACTAATTGTATACTATTTCAAAGTCTGATTCTTTTTGTACAGCAAAATAACTGTTAGGACATGTATACTTATATTGTATTTAATTTATACTTTAGCATATTTAACATGTATTGGTCAACCTGCCATCTGGGGGAGGGGATGGGGGGAAGGAAGAGAAAAATTGGAATAAAAGGTTTGGCAATTGTCAATACTGTAAAATTATCCATGCATATATCTTGTAAATAAAAAGCTATAATAATAAAAAAAAAAAAAAAAAAGAATTTGAGCCTACACATTAATGTTTGTATCTACCTTCTCTCTTCCAATATAACTAGGTTCTTCCTGGGTCTAGATTCAAATTACATTCCTGGATTTTTCAAAACTTCTTTCTGATCTTTCTTCTTTCAGCAGTGCTCCCAACACTCTTTTTTTTTTTTTTTAAACCAAAGCCCTTCATTGTCTGACATTATTTTCTTACTTAGCTACCTCAGACCAAGTCATTAATTCAAACTGTTCAGTAATCCCCCTAGCACTCACCATATCTCCTAACTGCCTCTTTGACACTTATACTTTGGTTCCATTCAGCAGCATTTTGTGGGGCTCACATTTATTTTCTCATTCATTTAGTCCACAAACATAATATTAAATATCTAATCATAGTGTTCTGTTTAATAACCAGTTGATCACTGCTGCACATTGTCTACATAATTTTTTTCCAAGTTTGTTCAGTTCATTGTTTTCTCTGGGTATAAACTTTTAGTAGGTCATGAACCAAATGTTTAATTGTCTCTTTCTTAATTACTTCTTTATACTCCAAAACTTAGCATTGAAACAGTCATTCACTAAAGGGCTTGAAAATGTCAATAATAATGCTTCCTTTTCCTCATGTTGATATAATGATAAATTGAGTTATAGCTCTACATTAGGTTTACAATAATAAAGAAAAATTGTCATCCTTTTTTCAATTTGAAATATTTCACATGAATACTTTGTTTATTATCTGAATTGTGCATTTCACCTTACTACTGGAGATGTAAATTTTTTATCTTTGCAAAAGTCACAGATTTATCTCTGAGCATTTATTTCTGATGTTTCTGGTTTTTACAGGTGATTATCCTGCTCCACGAGCTGTCCTTACAGGGCATGACCATGAAGTTGTCTGTGTATCAGTCTGTGCAGAACTGGGACTAGTTATCAGTGGTGCTAAAGGTTAGAAGTTATTTTAAATCTTTCAAAATGTAGAATTTTCTTTTGGTGAGTATTTTTCCATTTAATATATACTCACAATAAATAATTATAATCACTATCAATTCTTTAACTGCTTGGTGCCAATATTTAGACTAGACTAGTATAAAATGTATTTTTAATAAATTCTGTGTGGTACTTTTTTATTATCAAAACATAATTCTACCCTATCAAATCTTGGTGTTGGGTGGCTAGAATCAGGCTTGCATATTTATGTTTGAGTGGTGAGAAGTATATATGATTTCTTGATCTTCTCTTCCCCATTGTACATCATCAGCAAGCATTTATTAAGCACCATGTTGAATGTTGGGGATATAAAGAAAGATAAAACATGATCGCCTTCTCAGAACTCACATTCCAAAAAAAGGTTTAAAATACAAAAACATTTCAAACTGGTGTGAACTACTTTTATAATTTAAGTACTTCGTTTTAGTTAATATGCTACTATTCTCATGTTTTTATAATAATAAATCAGAGCATATCTGTAGTATTTAGATTCTGTACAAGTAGCTATATAGTTTGTTATATTACCATTGATATCTGAATATTGCTGGTCTTTTCCTTTTCAGAAGGCCCTTGCCTTGTCCACACAATCACAGGAGATTTGCTGAGAGCACTGGAGGGACCAGAAAACTGCTTATTTCCTAGATTGATTTCTGTGTCCAGTGAAGGCCACTGTATCATATACTATGAACGAGGACGGTTCAGTAATTTCAGCATTAATGGAAAACTTTTAGCTCAAATGGAGATCAATGATTCAACCAGGGTAAATCTCAAAATTTTACACTAAAACTTCAGAAGAAAATATATTCAATTCATTAGGAAGTCCATGATTAATGATAGGATTTATCATTGAAAGATAGGGTCTTAGCAGCAAATAACGTATTTATTAATCCTTTAACTTTCAGGTGAAAGTAAATTTGATGACTTTGTAACCGTTGTTTTTAATAAACTCTTTTAATTAAGAGGAACTTTAATGAACATCTTGTAAAAATACTTAGAGTCAAATTTTCCTAGACATAGGGAAAGTCTCTTAACATTGCTTGTTTCATCAAAAATGAAATAATATTGTCCACCTAACTTCACATAAAATAAATGCTTATGAAAGCACTTTAGAAATATAAAAGTACTTCATACACATAAGGTATATTACATATAAGGGAAAAGTAAAATTTCATTGTGCTCTTTGCTGTAATAAGTTTTGATCATTTTTAAGAATGTCAGAAGTTTCATATATTATTGTTTATTGAGAAAATAATGCTTGATTTTCTGTTCTTTTGAAGGCCATCCTCCTGAGCAGTGATGGACAAAATCTTGTCACTGGAGGAGACAATGGAGTTGTAGAAGTATGGCAGGCTTGTGACTTTAAACAGCTTTATATTTATCCTGGCTGTGATGCTGGCATTAGGGCAATGGATTTGTCCCATGATCAAAGGTGAGTTACAGCAAAAAAGAAATCTAATTTTTAAGAATTGTAGCAAAAGATCCTTCATACATGAACTGGTAAAATGCAAGTTCCATAACACTGCTGTTAGTTTGCTCTCCTGCAATTTATTCCCTGAGGGAGAACCAGGATCCAAAGAGAATGAAGATGTACCTTAATAAGAGAAATTTAAATGGTAAGAAAATAGCCATAGGAATAGTACTGCTAAAAAGCAAAAGAAATAGAAGCGATGAGGTCAAGCAGAAAAACAGGAAATTCGTTCTGGGAAATCCCCAGAACTAATAGTCTCATTATTGTACTTGTTTCCCTTTTCTCCTATTGTTTACATTTAAAGTACTATAGATAATTTGTTGATATGTATGTGTTATTGTATAAATTGTATTAACTAGAATAAGTTTGGTTGTACAAAGTTAATTAAGTTCATGATAATTTTTTTTTTAATAACCACCCCTTAGAATCTAATGTAGCTTCCTAAATTCAATGATTCAAATGAGCATTACTCAGTATTTAAGTTAAGTAAAAGATGAATTTACAGTAAAACAAAGATTAGTTTTATCTTGGGACTTGGTCTCCAGCCCACTATTATACCCAGAAAAACGTATGGATAAAATGTCTAGACTCTGCTATCAAATTACCAGCAGAGACTTAATGGATACTTAGATTTTATCTGTTATTGGATATAATCTTTTCTTCAAGTTATTTGTGATTACTGTTCCATTGAAAATTAGATTATTCTTACTTTCAATTGTATTTCTCACATAGAATATTAGAGATCCAAAAAACACAGCTAGATTTTGTAACTTGTAGATTGATCAGGTCATAGACTGAGAAAGGACCCTAGAAATCATAAGGCCCAGACACCTCATTTTAAACATGAGAAAACAGAAGCCCTCAGAGATCACAGTAGTAAAGGATTCATTGCCTGGTCTTCAGTCCAAATCCATTACTTTTTCTAAGAAATAAACTCTTAACAGGCCTCATGTGGCATGTAATTCCATACTAATTATTGTGCTTTTAGATATAAGCAATATGGCAATTGCTGAATGGCAAATTGCTGAAATAAGAAATTGATTAGTTGAATAAGGGAGAACAAGACTAATAAGCATCTCCTAGGTTCAGAGGTTGGGCATGTGAGTGCATGTATGTATTATACGTAGGGGGAAGACCAGAGGTTTGCATGGTATTGTGCTGTATGCTAGTTGGGGAACAGTATTGAGGGGGGAGAGATATCTCTTTCTTCATTCTCATGTATTTTAGCACTCTTTCAGCCCCTCTTTGTGAAGAAGACAAAGCTTCCTGTACCTTAGAACAGAGAGGTTAATAGTCTCCTTTAGTTAATCAATAAGCATTTATTAAGCCTACTATGTGCTAATAAGCACTTTTAAACAGTTCCTGCTCTCAAGGACATCACTGTCTAATAGGAGAGACAGCAAGGGTCCAAGCTAATGGTCTGAATTTGGACAGGTCTCTGGGTGGGCTTTGGTATCCTCGTAAAGGGAGCTAAACTAGATTAATCTCTAACGTCAGTTCCAGCTATAGCATGATGATTCCTCTAACTGTGTTGTATTCCCTAGTTTCTTCAACTTTAATACCTCAAAGGATTTTTTTTTTAATCTTGGCCTGCGAAGGCTATTCCCTTTTCTCTATCATATTATGTATCTTAACCCCATCTAAATGATTGCATATTTTAAGTTAGTAGAATTCTGAATGAATGAGATTTCGCTGTATAAAGTGACAGATCCCCAATGTGTCTGAATATTGATGCAAACAAACACTTAACAAATATCTCTGCTTTTCCAGGACACTGATAACTGGCATGGCTTCTGGTAGCATTGTAGCTTTTAATATAGATTTTAATCGATGGCATTATGAGCATCAAAACAGATACTGAAGATGGATGGAGAACTGAAATCTAATGAAAGTTGAGAGCACAAGTGCTATAATGAAGGACGTTTATCTCTGGTGGAAAAACATGTCTCCATTGGCCTCCGTTGTACATTCCATTACACCCAGCAATAGCTGTACATTGTAGTAAGCAACCATTTTACTTTGTGTGTTTTTTCACAACCAAACACCAGCTGCTACCAAGCAAGCTTGTATCATGTAAATTATATGAATTAGGAGATGTTTTGGTAATTAATTTCATATATTGTTGTTTATTGAGAAAAGGTTGTAGGACCGTCACAAGAGACTTTTGAAAATTCTGAGGAACCTTGTGTCCAGTTGTTACAATGCTTATGCTAGGAACCTAATCTACATCCCATTTCCAGCCTTTTTTCAAGCTGAGAAAAAAAATACGTTTGATACTTTGTACATCAGATGCATCTTAACTTTAAAGGGATACTTTTGTAAAAGTAAAACCTTGTATAAAGAACAAAACGTTTCTTAATTTTATTGTGGAGTTACAACTTGCATGTTCTTTAAACCCAATGTCTTGATGGAACAGGTGTGTTCACACAAATTAAACTGGAGATTTGTCCGAGGGCACAGCTTGTGTTAAAGGGTTGAATTTGGACTCAATCAGTAATTTTTGACATTCTCACAAAAACATGGTTCACACTTTTAAACCTAAATTCATCCCTTCTAAGTGAAGTTTTCATAAAGCATTTGGATATCGATTCATTATTTGCCATCTTATACAATGAAAATTAAATCCTTTCCTTCTTAATTTGAAGACCAAGCAAAACGGGGGCTTAAGGATACGGTTCTGGTTTTCATTGTATAAGCAGGAGTCAGCTTTTTCAGTTCCCTAGTACTTAAATGACTCCCCGTCATATTGTGTCGAGTGCTATACTTCTGGAGTCAACCCAATGGCTTAGTTTGGTGATCAGATATTCACATTTTTCTCTTTATTTCTTCAAATAGCTTGATTTCTTTAAAAATAAGTCAAATTTCATTGTAATGATTGAAATTTTTTTTAAGTTTTTGAGAAATCTTCATCTAAATCCACATTCTTAGCCCAAGGCATTTCATCTTTTATGATATTAAACAATGGCTATCAAATTATTTTCCATAAATTATACTGATCAAGTTATACATCCAGGGGAACATACACCTTACTTCATGTTTCTTCTTTGTATATTTGGTGACTATTGTCATAGATGTACATATTGTGTCAGTAGGGCTATGAGGCATGTAACAGGAATGTAATTTTCTCAGAATTTACACTCACTTGCAGTCATTTATTTAAAAGATAAAACAAGATAATGGATTCTTTGTATTGGCACTTTGCACCAGAAACATATCATTATTTATTGCTGTGATTACTTATTTGTTCCCCACCTGTATTAGTAAGTTTTAGCACTGATTCCTTCTTCACTGTTGTTTGTATTTATAAGATTCTGAAATCATGAGGAATCAAAGTAATGATTAAGTTATTCATCACCAGTCTGTAAGCAATATTTGAGTTTTGTAGCTTAGAATTGGGAGAATACTGAACATCTGGAAGATAAGTCCATTTCATCTTGAGACCATGGTGAAATATTTTGGATATATAAATTCCTTAAGCTATTGTAACCATGTTTTATTGCAAAGATGTAAAATATGCCAGATGTGTGTGAGTTGGAAATCAAAAAAAAAAAGAAAAATAAAATATGCAAAGAATTCAGATTGTTTTATATTTCATTAAGAATTTCACTAACATGCATTGATAATGTCATATAGCCTTAAGAAAATAAATACCCCTTTCTCCACAAGATCTACAGTATCTAAAACACAAATCAAAATCCTAATGGGATTTAGTAATTTGATGAATAAACTGTTCTCCTGGACCATATGGCAGAGATTTGAACCAAGAGTGACCAGAGTGATACTCTCCCAGTGTAATCTCTCACTCTCTCTATGTGCTCACTCTCTTGTGGGGGGGAGGAGGAGAGAGGAGAGAAAGGGAGAGGGAGAGAACTATATATAAGCTAATATATGCTGAATGTCATCACTAAGTATTAATACTGGTTTGAAACCATGTCATTTGTAGCTTACAGAGTAGTTAAGTAGTGGACCATCTGGAGCACATGGACAGGACTCAATATACTTAAGCAGCTAAACCACAGTCTCCCAGCCATGGGAAAGACTTCTCCCATAAGGGAGCATACGGAACAAGTACAAAGGAGGCCCATTCAGCACCATGTCATTGAACTGCTGGAGAGAACAAAGCAACAAAACTACAAGCATCAGTTCAGTCTGTTAGAGGAAGACTTTTTTTTACTCCAAGTGAAAAGAACTCCTGGGATGCAAAGTAATCCAGAGATCAGCAACTTAAAACTCAGTCTCAACCCAATTTTATCACAGAGGTGAATCTCCAGGCACAGTGGCCAAGTAACAAAGGTTCTGCAGTTCTTTAATGATCTCCATGGTGTCATTATGACTGCACAATGTCAGCCAGTTTCTCAAGTCACTTAAAACAGTCTAAGTTAGAAAAAGAAATTGACTAAATTCCTTAAGCAATTAATTTTAAGGAAAGAGAGAAGATAGCACTAATTCAGTCATCAAATATAATTAAGTTTTTTTAAATGTAACATCCTGTGATCCTTTTATCATGTGTGAACTCCTCTTTAATTGGATCAAAAGGGAACAGCATGATTGCTAGTCAGGTATGTGAACCACAACAGGGTACTTTAAATAATGGACGAAAATTTTAGCAGTCAATCAACTGTTACCCCCTACCCAAACCTTAAGAGTAACAGTGTAAAACACCCCTCTTTCCAGACCCAACGTCCCAAACTTTGACCGCCAAGTTAGATCCTCCAGAAAGTGGCTTTTTTGTTATTTATCATTCATTTCAGTCATGTCTGACTATTCATGACCCCATTTGGGGTTTTCCTGACAAAGATACTACATACTTCACATTTCAGTCAATAATTATTTTCACATTACAAATTTTCCCCATTGTAGTTTCATTGTTTCACAGGAGCCACAGACAACATGTGAAGGGCAGCAGATGACATAGAAAAAGTTTAGAAATGCATAAAATATATTGCGTAATATTAACATATTTCATCTTTTCATACCATAATCTTCAGATTTCTTCTCTGGTATGAAAGGAGGGCCAAAAATTATTATGCAGATTTTTCCAGATCGTAGCTGGTGCTGCAAACCACCTTTGGGTGCTAACCCCAAGATGTGGAAGGAGTAAGGGACCTTTCATCTGGACAAGGGAAAGTAATTTTGGGGGAATTTTTTTAGTAGTTATAGCTTTTTTAATGCTTTCTTAGTAAATTCTTTTTTCTAAAAGCTAAATAAGTGACTGGAAGTTGTCAATGGATATAGCACCAATAGGGCCTGAGGAATAACAATAGTAGACCCTAGCTTTTTAAAGAGTTATTCTTTGAATTCTGAAAATAGCAAGTGGGAATCAATAAGCCTTATCAAATGACTTAAGAAGAGTCTAAGAAACACAGCCAGTTTCTTAAACTATCCCCTTTTCCGAGTAATGGCTCCAAGTAAACCAGCCTTACAATCTGCTTAGTAATTGTTCTTCCAAACTTCGCTGTTTGCGGCATACACTTTGGGCCAAACTGACAAGAGAGTAAGAACTTTTCAACAAAAGTTCCCCCACTGTTAAGGATGAAGAGCATCTAGGGCAATCATAGATACCCAGAATTAAGATGTAAACTCAGTTTTGAGAGCACTGAGGGGATTTCCTTATGTGTCAAGAGAAAGTAAGGCAATATCAATCAATCAGAAGTGATTTACACCCTAAGGTTCATAGCAAGAGATTTGGGGAGAAATCTCATATTAATCCCCTGCCCTTTATTTAAAAGCATACCTCAAGTGTTTAAAATATGAGACTTTTTCCATACTCCCCTTGTTTGGACTAAGGCAACAATCCTGTCAAACAGCCAGAGTAGGTGCTAAAGAAAGAAAAACAGTATTGCTAAAGCTGGAAAGGACCTTAGAGATCATTGAGTCCAATAAAAAAATTAATAGCCATCATTCATATATTAATTTAAATTTTGCAAATATCCCCCATTTCCCAGTGAAACTGAGACTCAGAAAATTGAAGCAATTTCACATAGAGTTGAATGGGTTCCCTAGAAGTCACATGTCCATACTTCTCAATTTACAGATGACAAAATAGAGAACCAATAAAGTTATTAGGCTAACATATTTGGAGGTCACATAATAAGGAGCAGAGCCAGAATTCAGACTCAGTTTCTCTAACTCTTGACTTTAGTCCCAGTCACTCAAGTAAATTAGAAAGAGTATCCAGATCCCCTGACCCCAAGTCAGAGAGGTATTCCAGCACACGTTGCCCCTTACACCTTCAATCTTCAGAATTTTAATCTCTCTGCATACAGATGAACACAGAATTCCAGTAATTCTATTGTAATCAATATTGGCACTTTGGAAGAAAAAAACCCATCGTTTTTTTCTGTCCTTCCATTGTTGACACCTAATGGATTCATTGCTTCACAGAATTCCCAGGCTGGGAATGGCAGGGGGGAGAAGTCCTCCTGTTCCATCCCAACTTTACAGAGTACAAATTGCCAAGCCAATATCTCTTTAGACAACATTTGAGTAAGGTAGGGCACTGAACACTCAGAATTGGCAAGACGGATGTCATAATGCTGTTGTGTGTGTATATGGGGGAATATATGATGTCAAATTGCAGAGTAAAGGGAATATTCCAGCAGAATGTAGGTTTTTAGAGACAGCCTTTTTTCATTTCATCTTTCTATCTCCAGCAGCTAGCACAATACCTTTCTTATATAGGATGTCCTTGAGAAAAGCTGCTAAGGAGAAAAAACAGTTCAGCCTTCCAGTTCAGCCCAAAGACCCTCTGTACAGAAAAGAACTTTTGTATCATATTTACACTGCTGAGTACCCTTTTTTCAACCTTCCAGCCCCTACAACGAAGGGAAATGAGACAACATTGTCACTACTGGGCTTTGTTTATGTTTTGGGGAGTTATCCTTCTCTTATAGCATAGGATTCTCTTTATCCATTGCCACTACCCTCTCATCAAATAATATTCATCTGTGGCTCATCTTTCAATAATTGAAAAGTCATTTAATTCATTTTCTTTCTTATCCATTCCCCTTATTCTGGAATCCAATGTCTGCTGGATATTCCACTTACTGGCTTTATGTTGGCAATTTCTTTTTTAGTTCTGTCACTCTTAGAAGATAGTGGGGATTCTGTTTTAATATTTTTTTCACCAATTACAGGTAAAATCAATTAACACTCAAAATTTTTTGAGTTCCAAATTCTCTCCCCCTCTCTTAATATTCTCTCTCCCTTTCCCTCCTTTTCCCTCTCCCTCCCTGTCCCTCCCTGTCTCCCTCTCTGTCCCTCCCTGTCTCCCTCTCTGTCCCTGTTTTTCTCTCTTCCTGTCCCTTTTTCTCTCCTCCCCTTCTCTTTCTCCCCCCCTCTCTCCATCCCAGCTCAAGAAGGCAAGCGATTTTATAAAGATTATATATGTGCAGTCAGGCAAAACATTTCTTATGGTATTCAAGCTGTGAAACAAGAGACCAAAAGAAGAAGAAAAGGAAATTAAAGAAAAAATATGTTTCAAACTGCATTCAGACTCAATTAGTTTTCTCTGTAGATGAATAGCATTTTTCATCATAAATCCTTCAGAATTGTCTTAGATCATTATATTGCTGAAAATAGCTAAGTCATTCATAGTGGCTGTTATTGTATACATTATCCTCCTGGTTCTGCAAACTTCACTTTACAATAGTTCAGGTAAAGCCTTTCTTGGTTTTCCTGAAATCATCCTGCTCATCATTTCTTATAGTATATAGGTATATATAGTATATAGTATAGTAGGTTTCCATCACAGTTATATACCATAATTGTTCAGCCATTCCTACTTGATGAATTTCCAATTCTTTGCCACCACTAATAGAGTTGTTATAAATATTTTTGAACATACGTATAGGTCCTTTTCCCTTTTAAAATTTTTTTTTCTTTGGGATATAGAGATGATAGAGATTTTCAAAATTAAAAGTGAGTACCTTCCTCTATTAAATACCTCATCCATTTGAATGATTATATGTGTTCTATCCTTCCAGTTATGCATAGTTTCTGATATGTTCTGACATGTTTTCCCTTAAAATGCTTTCTGACATGTCTTTCCCTTAAAAACAAAAGAAGAAATACATTATGTATGTCGCATGAAATATGACTCTCTATCCATTCTGCTTTACTATTACCTAAAGGTAACTGACTTTTGTTGAAGCACTTGGTAATATACAAAATCAGAAAAATTGATTGGTAATCAAGAAAGCTAAGCTCAAATCCTGACTTAAAACAGATTTGCTCAAATTATCTGGGCAAGCCCTTTAACCTTTCTAAGCCTTAATTTCTCTGCCTGTAAAATAGAGGTGATATTAGCACTGTTTTTGAAAAACAAATGAAATGTACCCAAAATACATTGGGAATTCTGAAACTTCAGCTATTATTACTGGCAATAGTATGAATTATCAAAATACTCTTTTAATTAATTATTAATAATTAAATTACTCTTGCCTGATAAAGGCCAACATTTACTTGGCCATGACAAACTCAATATATGCAAAATTTATCTCAACATCATATTCAATGAAGTACTCAGTGTCATAGAAGCATAGATCTAGAACAGGAAAAGACTATGAAGGTCAACTAATCCAGCCCCTTCATTCTAAATAAGAGGAAAATATGAGGCCTATGGATATCAACTGACTTAAAGCAGAAATGAGACTTGAAGGCAAGTCCTCTGTTTCCAAATGAAGGTTCTTTCCAGTGTAATACGCTACTTCCCCAAGAATATAAATCCAAGTTTAGAGGGAACCTTGAGAATAAATCAGAGCTAATGCAGAGTACGGGATTTGATTGTGTTTTTGGAGTAAATATAAGTGATTTTTGGATTATCTGTTTAGAGACTAGCTCAGGAGAACAAAATCAAAAATTCAGGCTAAGGGAAAAAAAATTTTACCTATTTTTTGTATGAGATGATGACACCTGTATATGGGAAGAGTGTCAAAATTCAGTCTTATTCTTCCAATTAATGATAAGGCAATTTAAAAATAGAACTCCTTGGGAAGACTTATCCCCATAGTAATTGGTTATTAGCATGAGTACTTAACACAAAAAATTCTTAATCTTTTTTGCTTTTATTCCTAAAACCAGCCAAGGTCTTCCCCTCTATTCAATTTTAAGTTCATAGAAAAGTATCCACCCAGATGTAAACAGCCCTACATATCTGGGGCTCCTGCAAGATATTATATTTACATATTTCTTGATAGCAAACTTCAAGTGTATTAGGAAATGGGAATGGAAATAGCAATCAAATCTCAAATTTCACAGACTCCTCAACTGATTACAATGCTAAAAAAAATTCCAAAATATAGATCTAGAAATAGAGGTAACAGGTTAACTTCTTATTCCCCAGCAATCACCACATTGGAGCCCTTCAAAAAAAAAAAAAAAAAAAGCCCCAGAGATGGGACATCTAAACAAAAGGGGAAAGCTAGGAAGCCATATTTGGAGTTGTTTTTCTACTCATCTGGATGCCGAATTGGAGGACTGAAGTCTCCCTCACATCTCCTGCCAGCTATATCTTTCAATAATCTTTTAATAAATTTTATTTGAACTTTTAAGTCATGTTACATGAGTTTTCTCCTTTTTTCTTCTTTAGTGCAGATGCTAATTTACAGTATCATCATTCATTAACAGAGATGCTTGTCACCAAATATTGGTGACAAAATAGAAATAGATGGAAGAAAAAGATCAAATCTCATTTTAAAAACTCCTGGAAATAGCCCTCATTAAAGTCATTGCAGTGTGTGTGGCCTGAATTCATTCCCCACAGAGACCAAAAAGCTTAACTGCATAAAAGTATTTAGTCTTGGCCTGGAATCAGGTAGAACAATAGAATAATACATAATAGCAATAGAACAATGTATAATCAAACCTTTACTACCAGCTGTGTACTCACAAATTCTCCCAGGTCCCAAAAAACTGAAGAAATAAATAAAAAGCCACTTCAAATACAGGAGTTCTAAAATGTGCAGAGTTGAGCTTATTTTTCTCCATGTGTATTCTTCAGTAAGAAGGCAAAATACTGGGGACAGTAAACATAGTTCAAAATTCAATGCTCAACCCGTGCTCCCTGCAAGGTCAAAAGAAAAAAATAAAACAAAACCAGGCACTCTGGACTCAGGATCTCATAGCTTCTTCTCTGGTATGTGGGCACAAACCTAGGGAAAGAGATCATTGCAGAATCAACAACTTTTTATTTTCATTTATACTGTCATGCTAGGCCTTCAAACTCTCCTTGACCATCCTCATGGTAAAGGAGAGTAGTGGCCCCAACAATCAGCTCCAGCAAGGGGAATCATGACATTGTCATCATATCCTGGTATCCTTCCCAACCTTCAGCTATCACCATCTCTGCTACATCATTTTACTTCTTTTATGCCTATTTTCTTGTTTTCCAGCCCCAAATAGCTATCCAGGTGCTAGGGTCAGACAATTACAGAATAAGGGAGGATACATAAGAAACTGGGCCCTCTCCCAAAAAAAAGAGAAAGGCAAATAAAATTATTAAGAAATAAGTAATGATATCAATAATCACATCTTTAGAAGTTATCATTTTTCTCTAATTTTTAAGCTAAAAAGTATTGGGAGGGAAGAAAAAAGGGACTGTTGAAGAACAGAAAAGATTAAAATGGCTAAAGAAGCTTGGATTATGATTTTTAAGATTCTGTCTCATTCTGATTCCTACAATTAGATGAAAAATAGTTTCATATTAATTCATTTTATTTGTTTAAAGGGACCTGCCTTCCCTGAAACTAAGGTTCTAATACTGGAGGGTAAATAATGTCTGTCATGGGCCAGGTCCTGTACTGTACATATTACAAATGTCTTCTCATTTGACAGATAGTTTTTTTATTATTATTATCCTCATTTTACAGAGGAGGAAACAGAGTTATACAGAGATTAAGTGACACCAGAGCTCATAAGCATCTGAAGTCACATTTGAACTCAGATTTTCCTCACTCCAGACCCAGGGCTCCTGTGTACTATAGTGCCACCAAGCTAGAGCAAAAAAGATATTGGCAAGAGAGATGCCATCTTCAAAATTTTAATAAGAAACTAAAAGTTATTAAACATCAGGTGTGGGATTTGAAGCCTAAAGAATAAAATCAATGGTGCTGTTAAAAAAGATGAAAGGGAAAAGGAATGACTAGAGGAGAAGGGAAAGAAAACATTCACAATCAAGAAAAGAAGACTATGAAGCAGAAATTAGTCACCATTTTTAATGTCAGTTCACCCTTTTGGCAGTCCAGTCAACATTTATGGACCCATCTTCAAGTGTTTTAAAATGCATAAAGTAAAATAGGAGACTAATTATACTGAAATAAAGATGTAATTTTTTTCCCATCCAAGTTCATGAGTCCTCTGAAATGTATCTACAGAGACTGTGAGTATGTTATACATGGATCCCAGGACAAGAATCCCTGCCATAGGAGAAAAGAGGGGAAAAGAATCCCGAGGAAATCACGAGAAGTGAAAACCTTGGAATTCTAGAAAACTGACAGAATAGCAATGGCCTGTGAAATGGAAAAAGGAGAGAAAGCAAAAATAGGAATATGTGTATATATATGTGTGTGAGTATATATATGTACATTCATATATTTGTACATATATAAATGTTATGGTAAATTATGTTTTATTTTCTATATTGTATGCAAATATAACATATATGCTTATAAATGCAAATATAATATGCATGCATCTATAAAAAGTCCAAATGAAATTATTATAATCTTTAATTATCCAGCATGTTTTTGAAAACTGATAGCATGAATATTATTTCAATTGGAGAAGAATGGTTTACCCAGAGTTTCACTAACCAATAAAAACTAACTAACCAGACTCAAGACTTCCTGAAAAGAAATGAAAGGATTTCCTGCCTCATCTTGTCCTCATAATTCAGTACATGATCTTTTGCTACACAGACAGAATAAGACTAAAAATCCTAGAGCAAGGGTCTAAAAGAGCTGTTCAAAGCTTTTTAGTAGATAATAAGTATTATGGAATTTTCACATTACAATTAATGAAAACATTTCTAAAAGATTAAATAGAAACCAGATTATAAGGAATTTAGAAGGCACAGAATAAAGAATTTACTCAGGGACTTTGAAATAAATATAAAGGAAGATAAAGAATTTACAAAGGGAGGATTTGCTTTGGGACTGGACAAAAAGAAAAATGTCATCTTCAACCAATCAACAAACAGTTATTGCATGCCAGGTACTGTATTAGGAAAGCACAGGGTATGTAAAGAAAAAGCAAAAATGTCCTCTACCTTCAGGGAGTGTATAGTCAAATGGAGAAAACATTTATATAAATAGGTATACATATTCATATAGAGTAGCTACAAAGTAACATTCGAGAGGAAGATTCTAGCAGCTGCAGGGTGGGAGATGGGGAAAACCATTAAGTATCTTCTGAAGAAAGAAAGAAAAGAAAAGAAAAAAGAAAGAAAAGGAAAGGGAAGGAAGGAAAGGGAAGGGAAGGGAAGGAAGGAAGGAAAGAAGAAATGAAGGAAAGGAAGGAAGGAAGAAATGAAGGAAGGAAGGAAGGGAGAGAGAGAAAGAGAAAAGAAGGAAGGAAGGGAGAGAAAGGAAGGAAGGAAGAGAGAAAGAAGGAGAGAGAGAAAGATGTTTAAAATTGTTTTTACATGTAATTGGAAAAATAAAATATTATTCAGAAATAATAAAGAGGGATGGCACAGTGGATACAGTACAGACCGGAGGGGGGGGGGGGAAGGGAGGAGAAGGGAAGGAGAAAGAAAGGGAAAAGGAAAAGAAAAAAATGGGGTGGAAATTGGATTGTCTTGAATGAAGCCATAAGTTCTAGAAGGAATGAGAAAGAACATTTCACATAAGTGAACATTGATGATTTTCTACTTCATAAAAATATAATACATGTGCTAATTAGCTCCTAGGTAGTTTATGAAGAAAGTTCTACCTAGCAGATAGCATGCTGTATAAATGTAAGTTACTCTGCTTAGTACTTGAATACATCACTGAGAATATCCATTTACTTAGTGGTCCTATGCCCCTTTCTATTTTCTTATTCAGGACTCTTTCTGGTTCATATTGTTTCTTAAATTTTTCAAAAAAGATTCCCCTAAGATCTTGAAGCCTTGTTCTTCTAACATTCTGCAAAGACCAATATAATTCTCAAGTTTTGTATCCATTACTTTTCTTTTTTTTTATATAATAGCCTTTTTTTTTTTCAAAATACATTCAGAGTTTTCAACATTCACCCTTGCAAAACTTTGTTCCAAACTTTTCTCCCTCCCCTAAACAGCAATTAATCTAATACAGGCTAAACATATGCAATACTTCTGAATCTATTTCCATTTTTATCCTGCTATATAAGAAAAACCAGATAAAATGGGGGAAAAAATGAGAAAGAAAAAAACAAGCAAGCATACAACAACAAAGGTAAAAATACTATGTTGCGATCCAGATTCAGTGCCCATAGTTCTCTCTCTGTGGACACAGATGGCTCTCTCTCTCCATGCCTTCCTGAAACTTTCCTGCTGATCATTTCTTATATAACAATATTTCATAACATTCATAGATCATAACTTATTCAGCCATTCCCCAATTGATGGGCATCCACTTAGTTTCCAGGTTCTTGCCATTATACAAAGGGCCACTACAAACATTTTTGCACATAAGGGTCCTTTTTACCTTTTTATGATCTCTTTAGGATAGAGACCCAGTAGAAACACAACTGAATCAAAGGATACGCACAATTTGATAGCTTTTTGGGCATAGTTACAAATTGCTCTCCAGAATGTTTGGATCAATTCACAGCTCTACCAACAATGTATTAATGTCCCAGTTTTCCCATATCCCTTCCAACATTTATCATAATCACTAATCTGAGAGGGGTGAAGTGGTACCTCAAAGTTTATCAATTATCTTTCACTCTCCCCCTATGAACAGTGTATTTTTCCAGTCAAGCACATCTCCTTCTCAAGATCAAGTCATTCCTTAATAATATTTGATTCTATTCAATAGATCCATTAAGGATCCATTGGGTTCAAAACACTATATGTGTTTAATACTGATATTAAAAAGATTGATTTTGTTTCAGGGAGAAACTGGTGTTGAATGAAAGTATTACACAAGCTCTATTTGCCACCTAAGGCCATCCCCCCCCCCCCCTCTTTCTATTCAATTCTGAGCTCAGCTCTTCCTAGCATCATCCTTAAATGCCTTTAAGATGATTTTACTTAACTGGATTTCTAACCAACCTTTTTTTGTTTTTTTTTATCTTTTTGAATTTTTTTTGATTCTTACATTTATTTTTTTTCTTCCACTGTTTCTCATTTTATAAGATGATCGTGCTTATATAACCATCATTCTCCATGAGATTTTTAAAATACTGTTAAGAGTTTCCTGATGTTTGCCTGACATTCTCAGTCTTCATCATCTTCTTCTCATTTCCTTTTAAGAAGACAGACCAGAATACAGCAGCATGGACCACTACTCTGGGAACAGGAAAACCTGTGCCTATATGTACTATTGTTCCCCTCTCCCTCTGCCCTAATTAATGACAACTTGCAACAGAAGCAAACCACATGTTCTTGCCTGAAAAAAAAAAAAAAAAAAAAAAAAAAAAACTGTTCCTGGACCTTAAGTTCTTGGCTATCTTCTACCTCAGCACAGATCAGAGACTAGACTTGAAAGGTGGTGTCCCCCAGTTCAAGAACTTGTAGTGTTCAGGGGCACTGAAAAATTGCTTATAGAAGTCTATGGATGGAATAGAACTTGAGTGGAGAGTTCCTGAATCTGTTTGTCAATAGTAGTAGTTCTTCACTGGGGTTCCCAGATCCCAAAGCATCTGTGAGAAGATTTTGGAGGGTCCACGAATTTTAGAAAAATATTTTGATAACTATATTTCAATGTAATTGATTTCATTAGTAACCCTATATATATAATGTTATACATTATTCTGAGAATGGCTCTGTAGACTTTATCAAGCTGCCAATCAGGTTCATGTCACAAAGATTAAGAATTTTTAGTCAGGGAATTTTCTGACTCAGTATGCTTCCTGGAGAAAGAAGAGCATAAGCCACATACTTTCTGCCAGGCATCCTATTAGGAGGACAAGGCCAGGGGAGAATTCAGACAGTGCAAGCCTAAAGGGAAGGAGATTGCATGGGCAGCAACCCCCAGAGTATCTTTCATTTCAAAGGAAGCCTACATCATAGGAATAAAGATGTAGAGATGGATTAATAATTCCTACTTTAGAAAAAATTTATTTTGGCAGTAGTGCCAAGGATGAATAGAGAAACAGGATCCAGGAAGATTGATTAGCACCCTGCACAATAATCATCCAGGAGAGAGATAATGAGGGCCTAAACTGGATATGAGCAAAGGAAAAAAATGCTAGAGACATTATGGAGATATTATAAATAACAAGATTTAACAATTAATTAAATATGGGGGAGGAAAGGAGAAGGAAATACCAAGGTTACAAATTTAATTGATTAGAATGATAGTGGTACCATAAATAAAGAGAAGCTTGAAAGAAGATTTGACGTGTTTGAGTTTTCTTTTATATGTGTTACATTTAAAATATCTACAGGACATCTGATTAAGAAGTCTCATCTACCAAGTTGATGAAGTGGAACTTCACTCGACAGAGAAACTAACCCTAGATATATAGATCTGGAAGTCATACATATAGGGGATCATTGTATCCACAAAAATTAGTAAGATTACAAAAAGAGACTATAAACAAAAAAGAAGATTCAGGACAAGGCTGAAGGGAACTCACATTGTTAAGTAGAGTAACAGTAGAGCTAAGATTCAAATTCAGATCCTAATATTCTTAACCTAAAGATTTTCTCACTATAGTTCATACTGTTTTGCCTATATTATAGCATCATTTAAGGTTTTTTTTTTCCCCTATCTTATCCCATTCTACCATCCATGACTTTCAAATCATTATTGCTACCCCTCAAATTTTTGAGATTCAGTCCCATATTCATAACTGCCTATCTTTACCTGCAGCACTTCAAATTCAGTATCTTACATATTGAAATAATCCTCTTCACTTGTATGAATTAACATTTAAATTATTTAAGCGTTAACTTTTTCTTCTACAAAATGGACTTTTGCTGCATAATCCCCAAAAAAACTTTCCTGAGGAAATTGCTCCCTTCAAATGTAATTCATTATTCCTTAAAAACAAAATAACAAAAAAAAAATGTACCCTATTTCTCCCTAACTTACCTTGGAAATCTATTTATGGCACTAGCATCCTCCAAGTCACCTTGGTTTTGATATCAGAAAACAAAACTTCACATCCTGCCTCTCTCACTTGCCTCTTTTGTCATCTTAGGCATGACATTTAAACTCTCTGTACTTCAATTTCCTCATCTTTGAAATGAGGAAGTTGAACTAGATGGCCTTTAAGATCTGTCCTAGCATTAACACATACATGCTGCATTATGTGTCTATATACACACATATGACTGTGTATATGTGTATATAAAAACCCTAATTGACTTTTGATTTTCCTGCTCTCTTGCCTGACAATACCAAAGTAAAAGGCCCAGATTACCATTGCTAATAGTGTATGTGTGTGACAGAGACAGAGGCTTGGGTCCTGCATCTTACATATCCTGGCAGGGTCACTTAACCTTATGGTTCTCCCAGGCAATTTTGTAAAACTATAAATTCCATAATTAGGGCACACCTGTACTTCCTTCTCAGAAGGTCCGTAAAACATTATTTTTTTTTTTACCACAGGTCTGGTATAAAAAAAAAATTAATGAACTCATTAGAATAAACCCAATATCCTGCCTGTCCTATCAAGGTACTCTAACTTTATTACTCAGTGAATTAGCTTTCCCTCCTAGTTTTGTGGCACCTACAAACAGGGTAAACCTGCTTCCACCAGTTGTGATAGTACTAATATTTCCCAGGGTTTTCTTGATGCTGCTCTTTTTCCTCTCCATACAATAAAAGCAGCCCAGGCCCCATTTCCCCTAAAAGGAGACAAGGCTGTCCAGAGACTTAATTGGCCAAAGTTTATCTTGATTAACTCCACCCCACGGGGCAGGTGTAGGCTCCTCCTCCAATGGGGATTAACTTTCTCTAAAAGCAGAGAAACTATAGAGTTTTCTAGGCTCCAGTTTCTCTAACATAGCTTCCTGGTCACCACAATGCATTAGAAAGTCCTGGTTAGTGAAATCTGGGTCTCTGATAAGACCTAAGAACCTAAATACTACTGTGTCCCTATTGCATATCCTTACTATGTAAGGATTATTTATATAATTCTACTAACTGTTTAATTTCTCATTTTCTACGAACAAAGTGCAGCTTCCTCCAATATCCCTTTGTCCAAATCACTCACAAAAAAATGTTGTATAGCAAAACCAAATACATTCAAAAAAAATTTTTTTACCCCACATTTCCTGCATTTTCTAGCCATACCATCTGTACCCTGCTCTACACCCCCTTCTGAATTCTCTCATAACAAGAGCTGCTTATTGTCTGAGACAATTCCATGTGCCAGTCAGTGGTGAGTGGGATCATCAAAAAATATTTTGTACTTTTTTTAGTGTTTTAACCACAGAGTGGCCTAGGATAGGGTGAAAAAGTTAATTTTTAATAGATTAGTTAATTTCCCCCTCCCCACTTAACAGTATTTTTTTTTCCAATTATATATAAAGAAAATTTCAACATTCAGTTTCCTAAGATATTGAGTACAAAATTTTTTTCTCCCTCCTATCCTTACTCTCTCCTCCCTGAGACAGCAAGTAATCTGATATGGGTTATACATGTACAATAATTTTAAACACATTTCCTCACAAGTCATGTCGTGAAAGGAAAATCAAAACAAAAAACCATAAAAAAAAACAACAACAATAAAAAGATGGAGATTGTATGCTTTGATCTGCATTCAGTGTCCACACTGTTTTCTCTCTGCATGTGGATGGCATCAACAAGTCTATGAGAATTGTCTTGAATCACTGCATTGCTTAAGAAGATCTAAATCTACCATAGTTGATCCTCACACAATCTTGCTGTTACTGTGAATAATGATCTTCTGGTTCTGCTCACTTCACTCAGCATCATTTCATGTAAGTCCAGGATTTTTGGAAATGAGTTTGCTCATCCTTTTTTTTTAGAATGAGAGTATTACATTACATTCATGTACCACAACTTATTCAGTCATTCCCTAATTGATAGACATCCACTCAAATTCCAATTCCTTGCCCACCACAAAAATCGTGAAGCAGACAATTTGGGGGGCACCGTTTTAAACTTTTTCCTCTGAGTAAGAGGAGAGCAGTGTCCTGAGACAGGTATTCAGGTTGTGGCTACAGTTACCACTATATTCATACCTCCTACTTTATCACTTGCCTACACCACAGGATTTTAAGGCAGCAAGATAGTTAAAATAATAAAATAATAGCCTATAAATTAGGCTTGGAAACAGAATTGTGCAGTTATCAGCCTCACTCTCTTTCCCAGAGTCATCTTAATCTAGTAGCAAGACAAAAGTCAAGACAAGTGATGATGGCCCAATCTGGAAAAGTTACAAAAAGCTACAAGCCAAGACAGAAGCGGAGGGAAAGTTGTTAAGCAACTTTTTGTTCAAAGATGATTGTGTACTCAATAGGTTGAGACACAGCAGAATGTGGATTCTCTGTCACTTGTGCTAATTTTGGCCTGACAAATCAATATCAAGAAAATAGAAGTCCTTCACTAACCTCCATATGTAGAAGCAGTGGTCACAGTAAATGGAAAATTTTTTAATGCTGTAGATAAACTTACTTATCTTGGTACTACTATTCTTTCTAGGGAGGTCTACATGTGATGGCCTAATGCACTTACTGCAGAGCTAGCTCAGTTTATGGGAGGCTCTGAAAGTGTGGAAAAGGAGAAGTATTAGGCTGCCTTTGAACTAAAAGTCTACAGAGCCCTGTTGTATGCCTGTGAAACCTGGACATTCTATCAGTACCATTTCCATCTGAATTGTCTTGGGGAGATTATGAAGATCATCTGGCAAGGTAAGGTATCAGACACCAGAAATGAACAACAAAGGACTGGTCACATAGCCAAAATGTGAAATGCAAGCTAATACTATTTTATGGAGAATTCACATAAGGCAAGGGCTCATAGGTCGTCAGAAGGAAACTCAAGGTTTCTCTGAAGAATTATAGTATATAGCATGAGACATGGGAGATGCTTACACAGGATTATCCAGCATAGTGAGCCCACTTGAAAGGCAGTGCTGTATTCTATGAATAAAGCAGAATTGCAGTAATACAAAGGAAATGTGAACTGCACAAATCCAGAGTCATGTCCATCCCAAATGTTCTAAAGGACTACTGGTACCTAAACTGTGGCAGAGCCTTCTGAGCTTGGGACTGATCAGCTACATTGGGAAGACTTTGACATTATCATCATGATGTCACTGGTCCTCTTACATAACTAAGAAGGACACAATAACAGCATACTCATTTCCCGGGGGGCCATCATTTTCTCTCTACCATAGAAGGAGACTCTTCCCCCTGAAGCTGAGAGGACCAGCTTTGTTTTTATCTTGTTTGGGTCGTGTTTTGTTTATTCCAAGTCTCCATTATACTTGCAGGATACCTCTAGTCTTACCATTTTTTGTGAATTGCTACTTCTCTGTTGTCTTCCTCTATTAGAAACTCCTTGAAGGCATGAACTGTCTTGCTTGCTTTAACTTGAATTCCCAGAGATTAGAACCGAAAACATAAGTGTTTAATAAATGCTTTATTTTCCAGGTTGATACCAAAGTATTCATAGGTATTCTGGGAATAATCATTCCAACAAATCTGAAACTACTTAACTGTAATATCATCAAGGCCAGTGAATCTTTTCATCTTGTCTAAAAGGATGGCAAAAGTTTTTTCTTTAATTTTGTTTTTTAAAAAAATCTAGCTAAACTATGTCTATAGCATTTCTCTTATGGACAATTTCATTATCCTATAATAACTAATAATAATAAATAGTATTTATATAGTACTTTAATGACTATAAAACACTTTACAAATATTATCTTAATTGAATCCTCCCAACCACCCTGGGAAGCAGGTGCTGTATTTTACAGATGAGGAAACTGAGGCAAAGAGGTTGTGATTTAAAGGGGAGTCACATAATTAATGGCTCGATTTGAATTCAGTTCTTAGTGATCACAGGACCAGCATTTTATTCACTGCACTACCTAGTATTTTTTCTAAGAACAAATAGTAAGATGAATCCAATATAACCTCTTGAAATCATGCTTGTCTTATGTTTCCTGCTTCTTTTTCTAAATGTTCAATAACCATCCTTTTAATAACACATTCCAGAATTCCAAGAATGAAAGTAAAACTCGCAGGTTTATAGCCTGAAAATTAAATATCTCTCTTCAGAATATTTGCTTTCCTGTTTTTCAAAATTTTCCAAAGATCACTACCATGGTTTAACAATCATGGCCACAAGTCATTATATTCTATTGCCATCAGTCATCTGGACATGGTAACTTCAACTCAATATCTCAATATTCCTCTATTAAAAATATTCTATAGGCAAAGAAAACAAAAGCAAAGTCTGAATCGAGAAGTTTCTGCTTTTTCTCAATTTCCCAGCTACTGTGATTATTCTTGATTTTTATTACTCTTTTAATCTCTTTCCCTTAACAGAGCTTAAAACAACAATAAAAACAAAACAAAACAAAATCAAAGGACAACAAAAAGTTTTTCTCTCTCTACACTTCTTTTCACATCTAGGAAGTTTAAAATTATCTCATACTATTTGAGCTTTTAAGCAGGAGAATACATACCTTGAGAAATATGGTTATTAAAAAAGAAAAAAAGGCACAACTAAATAAAGGATCATAATTCAAAAGGGAGAAGTGTAGGAAGAGGAAAAAAGAAACCACAAGCTGAAAATAATATTGCTTTTTTTTCCTTTGCCTAAGTAGAAAAAGATCAAATCTTTTGGGAGAAAAAATATATTAAAAAGCTAAGCATAAGCTCATAATTATTTGTCCTATGGTTGGAAAATAGCTGGATATACAATCATGAACAGTAGCACTGCTATCTTTAGTGTATTCATGAACATTAAATTAGGCAGCTAGATGATGCATTGACTAGAGTTCTGAACCTGAAGTCAGGAAGATCTGAGTTCAAATATGCACTCAAGACACTTACAATGTGACTTTAAGCAAGTCACATAATCTCTACCTTAGTTCCCTCATTTGTAAAATGAGAGTAACAATAACATCTATCTCTCAGGGTTTTGGTGGGAATAAAATGAGATGATATTTGTAATGTACTTTGTAAACCTTAAAATTTCACAAATTCTACCTACTATTATTATCATCAAATAAATCAAAAACAATTTGCCTGTTTTAAGGGAAAATCTTAAGAGTTCTTATTCTGGAGATACAATCCAGAAAAATGCTTGCTATTTAATCACAATGGCTTTATTTATCAGAGCCAAAAGAAAGGCAGTAGTATTTAATGAATAAAGGGTCCACCTTGGGTTTGAGAACACTTGGGTCCAAGTTCACCTTTTGACACAAACTCAAAATCACTTAAACTTCTCAGTACCCCCAGATCATTCTCTAAGACTATAAAGAGAGGAACTCGCTACACTGGTAGATAAGAGTTTCTTAGAGAAGTAAAAATCACAAGTCTTAAGTTCCACTCCTAAAGGAGAAAAGAAAGACAGGAATCCTGTTGATCCTTATCATTTTAGGATAGAACAGCTGCCTTATTTCCAAAAGTTTTAAATTTATTATTTCCTTTATGATACACAAGAAGTTAATTTTCCTCTCCTGGTTCTCTTGAACTGGAATGTGGGTAGCTAACATAGCAGGAAAGGACTCTCCCTCCCTGGGCAGTATTTTCTAAAGGCCCCCTTCCAGTTCCTTCTACAAGCTAGCAAGGATTAGCTGGTCAAGTGAACTAGTTTTACAAGTCCTTTGCTGAGAGATAAAGTAGAATTCATTTAATCCTATAATCAGGCTTCTAACATTCTAATGCCCTGTGTTGAAGCTTCTCAAATTGACACTCTGTTGAATGATATCACTAATATCAGTTGACAGTTTGCCAGAAGCCATCAATTTTAAACTCTCCATTTCTTCCTAAGGCCTATTAATTTTGTCACTGCTTTAGAAGTCAAGAGAAAACTTCTAGAAAAGTGGAGGAGGGGAAAGGATTGGTCTTTTAAGTACTAGGAAGGTCATTTTTGAAAGAGGGTAGGGGGAGGAAAACTCAAACTTTATGAAACAAGTAAAAATGAAATCAGACCTTTGTTTATACAGTTCTCTGCACTGGCCCTGGATTTATTTTTGAAAGTTTGTAAACTGGTCCTCCAGTTAAAATTGAATAAGTAGGTGCAGCTGAGTAAATGGAAAGGGGCAGGGTTGCAGCCATATGTTTTCACTTTAAAATTATGTTGAAGAGGAACAGAATGGGGGGAAAGACACCAAAATAAGAAAGAGAGATATAAGACAGGCAACTTTTAAAAGGAGAAAAAAAAAGTGAGAAAATGAAGAGTCAAAACAGAAGTCATCTGTACTTAGTTCCCAGATACTTTTGCCAGTGGCTAGCAGCAGCCCTACTTGACAAGAGGACAGAGACCAGGACTCTCAGACTGTCCCACCATGTTGTCTCTTAATGCCATACAATAGTGGGAAGGGATTTCCCACAAACTTTCAAAGAGGAAAGAGGAGGAGGGGGAAAGGGTATCAAGAAGTACATTCAGGCCTAACTCAATCCCACTCGAAGTTCTGTGGTGCCCTGACCTAGATTTTAACAACAGCTTCATCAAGGGCACTATTTTAGCCTCTTCATTCAAGATCTATGATTCTTCTCAAAAATCAGCATAAAGCCATGAGCATTCCTTGGTAATTAACATTCCCAAACAACAAAAATTACTTCCTTTACAACTACTCAAACAAAGTATTCTCAAAACATCAGCTAATGGTTATTTTCTTTCCTGGAGTAAAGGTACCCGAAATAATTTGTTTCTATTCTGTGGGTTCTCATGTTGATAGTTCCAGGATTAGGCACATTTAAATGCTCCCAGCAACCTTTAAATGCAACCTGGAAATGCCGGTTGGGATTTGAAATTAACGCTAGGACTTTCAGGGGAGTTTGAGGCACTTCCTTCTCCAGAAACTTTCCTCTAACAACTTGACATGTCTTTCTATTCTGGCAGTTTGCTTTAAAAAGGGGGGAAAGGGGATGAATAATGATAGCTGATGATTCCAATATTAATCCACCTGTGGTGTCTCTCAAAACATAATCTATATATAGGAGTTTGCTAGTTTAGTTCACTTTGTTTCCATTAAATTACGGTAGTTTTTAAAAAATTCTTATGAAAGGACAGCAAACAAAAGCAACAAATACATATTAAGTAACTATTGTGTGCCAGGTATTGTGCTAAGTGCTGGAGAGACAATGTTCAAAAGAACATTGCATATGATAACAATAATATTGCTTTAAGAATGATTTTGAGCGAATAAATTATTTTAATTATTACAAATACCCAAATTAATTACAGAGGACATATGAAAAAAGATGCTATCTACATCCAAAGAAAAAACTGAAAAACAGAAATATGTATAGAATAATTTTGCATATTGTTTGCATGTTTCTCCCTGATTAGACTGACAGCTTCTTTAGGTAGAAGGGTGTGTGTTTTGTATATATATAACAACATGCAAGTAGCTATTTACAAACAAGATCACTACAATATAAATTAGTCATTAAAGGAAAGGCACTAATGTTAAGGAGAAATAGAAAAAGCTTCTTACAGAAGATGAGTTTTTAGTTGAGATTTGAAGGAATCAGAGAGTCCAGAAGGCAAGGAAGAGGAGGAAGAGATTTCCAGGCATGGATGGGGAACAGTCAGTACAACTGCCAGAAGATGGAATATCTCTTTTACAAAATGATCACTAGATCAATTACTCTGTGGAGGGCAGTAAAGTATAAGATGGCTGAAAAAATAGGAAAAGTCCTGGCTAAGAAGCGTTTTAAAAGTCAGTCAGGCAGTCAACTAGCATTAATTAAGCATCTACTATATCCCAGCTACTATGCTAAATGCTAGAGACACAAAGAAAATAAAGAAAATAGTCCCAGCTCTCAAGTGGGGATAAAGGACATCATAATTTTATCTTTGAGGTCTTGGGAAGACGTTGGAATTGATTGAATGGAGCTAAGGGAGGGGGTAAGGTGGGGATGACAAGGTCAAACTTATTCTTTAAGATCAATTTGGCAGCTGAATGAAGGATAGATTGTAGTGGGAAGAGACCTGGAATAGGGAGATGAACCATAAAGTCATTTCAATAGTCCAGGCATGAGGTGAGGAGAGCCTAGAGTAGGATCTCAGTAGTGTCCAAAGATAGAAGGGGGCATACACAAGAGAAGCTGCAAAAGCAAAAATCACAGAATTTTGGTAATCAATTGGATGGGGATGAGAGAGAGAGTTGAGTAGAGGAAAACACCTAGGTATGGGGAGTGGGAGAAGTTGGAGGGAATTTAGGAAGAAGGGATGATTTGAGGTATCTATATAATCCCTTCTTCTATTACTTATTCTTGGAACTGCTTCTGAGGCTACATGCAAAAGATGGCAACAGAATAGTCCAAACTTTGCACCGGATGAAAATTTTGTAAATTTGTGAAAGGCTATGAACCTGGGAAAATAAAGAATCAAGAACAGAGTCCTCTGGTACATATATCCACAGATAATGGTTACTGACAGAGTGACTTCATGCTCAGAAAAATGCAATAATTAAACGGAATGGTACTGTATGAGTAGTCAAATTTTTTTTATTTTTTTGCCAATAAGGTACTAGCCTAAGAGCCAGGAGAAATGAGTTTTAGTTCTGGCTCCAATTTGTCCCATGCAAGTTATTTAACCTCTATAGCCTTCAAGTTCATAGGTTATAAAATGAGGGTTTGGAACTAGAAAACCTTCCTTCTAGCTAAATTTTATGATGGAGAAAAGGCTGCTACATTGTAATGACCTACTCTAAGCATTAGACTATAAAACTCCTTTAGAGCAAGGACTGCCTTTTACCTTTCTTTTTATTTCTAGGACTAAACATAGTACCTGGCACACAGTAGCACTTATAAATGTTTGTTGAATGACAGTCTGATCTCATTGTGCACTGACACCACGGCTGTATTTTCTAACCATACTGATACTTGTACCTTCTCCCATCAAGCTCTCTTGTATGCAATTTGCAATGGTGAACAATGACTGGAGTTAGGAATATAATTTGTGATCCTTAGAAGAGGCTTTTCTCTGTGAGAAATTGAAACTATCTACATAAAAATTACAATTTGAATTTGGCTTCATTGATCATATGCTGACTATCCTAAATAATTAATAGCAATCTAGTACTAGAAGAATCAGCCTGAATAACTGAATTGAGATTACATCTGGAACTCTCCCTACT
Organism: Sarcophilus harrisii; assembly: GCF_902635505.1. Taxonomy (NCBI): domain Eukaryota; kingdom Metazoa; phylum Chordata; class Mammalia; order Dasyuromorphia; family Dasyuridae; genus Sarcophilus; species Sarcophilus harrisii. The sequence goes on along the minus strand of NC_045428.1, from coordinate 428,540,253 downwards.
CTCTTCTTCCCACCTACCCCACCTAAAAGACTAGGAGCCCCCAGCTGCCAGAAGCTCACTCCTGAATTTTCTTACCTTAGTCTTCATGGGGGAAACAAAGTCAGAAAGGAATAAACTCCCATTACATACGCATTTCTTTGCAGATCAATAAATAGTATTGAAAGATCCCAGGTTAAAGGTGGAAAAAAAGGCACAAGATTCAAAACTCAAATTCTGGCTCTGTACTTACAATCCATAGGAACCTGGACCTGAACCCAAATTAGCCACCCTATTTTTCAGTTTTCTCTTCTGTAAAATGGGAATATGGGAGGAAAGTTGGACCAGATCTTAAAGGCCCTTCTAGCATTGAAATTTTATTGAAATGAGTTAAAGATTATCAATTTAATAAGTATTTATTGAACAACCTGCTTTGTGCTATACTATGTTAAGGATCAAAGAATAGAAAAGATGAAGAAACTACATAGCCCGTGTCCTAAAGGACTTTACAATCCAGTTTGAAGCTCATCCTTGCTATTAGTCCTCTCTCCTTCTGTTTTCCCTTCCTGCCTTCTTCTAACCATCAGACTAGGTTGAAATCCCTTTAGGGACAACCTTGTTCTTTTGTTCCTTCTCATCTTCATTTTTCCTAGTAACAATAAAAACTATGTCTACTATGTTCTGTCATGTAAAAAAACAAAGATAAAAATATGATGCCTTCACTCAAGGTGCATCCTTGCCTAACTGAAGAAACAACACACATAGGGAAAGAAAATAAAAGGGAGTACATATGAAAGTCCAACTGAGTTGGACAGAACACTCACTGAGTGCTACATGACTTCTGAGGTCTGAGGCATCTATATGTAGTGAGGCAATCACAGAGAAGATTGGATTTGGGAGTATTGACTTTGTGTACCAAATAACTATGGAACACACCTCCCCTCTTTTCCTCTTCTGGTTCCAGTTGCTCACAGGTTGTGGGAAGGGAGCAAGTTTCAACTGGGGAAGATTAGGAAATAGGACCATTTGATTTTCTTCTGTCTCAAATTCTCCCCCCTTCATTTTATTCATTTATAAAAGATGTTTCCCTGTTCAAGGATTGACAAAGTAAGAATTCTTTAGTCAGGATCAAAACCAACAAGTTCCTACTGCAAGTAAAACACAGCCATTAAGTGCTAAAAAACTTAAATAACAAAATGAAGAATTGTCCTTGCCATCAAGTTTATAATCCACATGACTGGAGCCATTCTGAATAAATAATAAAGGCATTTTAATTTCTGTGCCTCAGGATTCTGTGTTCAGGCAACTAATTTATTTATTTTTTTTTTAATAGCCTTTTATTTACAGGATATATGCATGGGTAACTTTACAGCATTAACAATTGCCAAACCTCTTGTTCCAATTTTTTACCTCTTACCCCCCCAACCCCCTCCCTCCCCTAGATGGCAGGATGACCAGTAGATGTTAAATATATTAAAATATAAATTAGATACACAATAAGTATACATGACCAAAACGTTATTTTGCTGTACAAAAAGAATCAGACTCTGAAATATTGTACAATTAGCTTGTGAAGGAAATCAAAAATGCAGGTGTGCATAAATATAGGGATTGGGAATTCAATGTAATGGTTTTTAGTCATCTCCCAGAGTTCTTTTTCTGGGCATAGGTAGTTCAGTTCATTACTGCTCCATTGGAAATGATTTGGTTGATCTCGTTGCTGAGGATGGCCTGGTCCATCAGAACTGGTCATCATATAGTATTGTTGTTGAAGTATATAATGATCTCCTGGTCCTGCTCATTTCACTCAGCATCAGTTCGTGTAAGTCTCTCCACTTTTCTGAAATCATCCTGTTGGTCATTTCTTACAGAACAGTAATATTCCATAATATTCATATACCACAATTTATTCAGCCATTCTCCAACTGATGGACATCCATTCAGTTTCCAGTTTTTAGCCACTACAAAAAGGGCTGCCACAAACATTCGTGCACATACAGGTCCCTTTCCCTTCTTTATAATCTCTTTGGGATATAATCCCAGTAGTAACACTGCTGGATCAAAGGGTATGCACAGTTTGATAACTTTTTGAGCATAGTTCCAAACTACTCTCCAAAATGGTTGGATTCGTTCACAACTCCACCAACAATGCATCAATGTCCCAGTTTTCCCACATCCCCTCCAACAATCATCATTATTTTTTCCTGTCATCTTAGCCAATCTGACAGGTGTGTAGTGGTATCTTAGAGTTGTCTTAATTTGCATTTCTCTGATTAATAATGACTTGGAGCATCTTTTCATATGACTAGAAATAGTTTCAATTTCTTCATCTGAGAATTGTCTGTTCATATCCTTTGACCATTTTTCAATTGGAGAATGGCTTGATTTTTTATAAATTAGAGTTAATTCTCTATATATTTTGGAAATGAGGCCTTTATCAGAACCTTTGACTGTAAAAATATTTTCCCAGTTTATTGCTTCCCTTCTAATCTTGTCTGCATTAGTTTTGTTTGTACAAAAACTTTTCAGTTTGGTATAATCGAAATTTTCTATTTTGTGATCAGTAATGATCTCTAGTTCTTCTTTGGTCATAAAGACCTTCCCCTTCCACAGGTCTGAGAGGTAAACTATCCTGTGTTCCTCTAATTTATTAATTATTTCATTCTTTATGCCTAGGTCATGAACCCATTTTGACCTTATCTTGGTGTACGGTGTTAAGTATGGATCAACAGGCAACTAATTTATAAGTATCCAGGGAAATGTAAATTATCCAAGTCTCAGTCTGTTAATTCTTCTCTTACCTATTCATTATCACTATTGCTGAAAAAAAATTGTTTCAGAAATGCCAATTCTTATACATCTCTGTATCTTCACATCCCCTAATCATCCCTTAACCCCATGCATAGCATAATACCTTGCATAGCAAGTATTTACAAATTTTAATCAATTGATTCCATAGTACAAAGAGATGTGACAAAATAGTAGAACAATTGACTTAGAATTGGAATTCAAATTCAGACTTAAACACTTATTAGCCATGGGACTGTGAGCAAAGCATTCTACTACCTATATCACAGGGTTGTTGAAAGGAAAGTATTTTTAAACCCTTAATGTGCTACATAAATGCAAGGTACTGCTAGCTGAGAGGTCACTTGGTCCAGAGCATTTGCCTCAAAGCCAGAAAATCCTGGCTTCAAGTCTTGCTTCTGACAGGACTGGTTTTTGGAATGTAGGAAAGACAACCTCTCTGGACTCTAGGCACCTCTCTAAATTTGTGGAAATTTGTAATGTAAGTTTTCTCACCTGGAAGTTCCCTAACTAATGAAATTAAAGCTCTTTTCTATATCCTATATCATCTATGACAACATCCCTATGATAATAAGGAAGTACCCTGATACACAGCAGACTAGTATTATTATTTTTTTTTTTTTTTTTTTTTATTTAATAGCCTTTAATTTACACGATATATACATGGGTAACTTTACAGCATTAACAATTGCCAAACCTCTTGTTCCAATATTAAAATATAACTTAGATACACAATAAGTATACATGACCAAAACATTATTTTGCTGTACAAAAAGAATCAGACTCTGAATTATTGTACAATTAGCTTGTGAAGGAAATCAAAGATGCAGGTGTGCATAAATATAGGGACTGGGAATTCAATGTAATGGTTTTTAGTCATCTCCCAGAGTTCTTTTTCTGGGTATAGTTAGTTCAGTTCATTACTGCTCCATTAGAAATGATTTGGTTGATCTTGTTGCTGAGGATGGCCTGATCCATCAGGACTAGTCATCATCTAGTATTGTTGTTGAAGTATATAATGATCTCCTGGTCCTGCTCATTTCACTCAGCATCAGTTCGTGTAAGTCTCTCCAGGCCTTTCTGAAATCATCCTGTTGGAGCAGACTAGTATTAAACAAAAGAGGTTTTAGATAAGAAATCATGTAAGGGATTGAGAATCACAAAATCACAAAATCAATTAGTGTGCCCTATTCTTCTGAACTGGGAGAAAACTGGGAATTGTGAATCCAGTGCTTGCTTCCTCTGTAACTTACACAGATGGGTGTCCTAGGATAAGAACTCAACATTTATTCAACTTAGGATACTCCCTAAAATTTGTCTACTAAATCAGTTGACTTTTTATTGGTAGCAGAGTACCTGACAATTGAATCAATCATAGATCCTTTAGCATTTCATATTTCTGTAATTAGAAAGGAAGCTTCAGGGCAGCTAAGTGGTCCAATAGATACCAGTCCTGCAATAAGGAGGACTCCAGTTCAAATCCAGCCTCAGACACCAGTTGTGTGACTCTGGGCAAGTCATTTTAACTCTGCCCACCACTATCACCACTTCCTTAAAAAAAAAAAATTAAGCTTCATAAAGGGACTCTGTAATTTAATCAATTTCCAGACAATTATGAATAAATGTTGGAAATGTTGTGCTGACCATCATAATGAGGATTATGAGGTCGATGAAATATTGTTGATTGCAGAGCCCCCTATCTGATGTTAGACTTCAGAAAAATTCCCTGCCTCTATGAGGTTTGAGGATGGGGAGAAGGGGGAAGAGGAAAAATAAAGGCTCATACCCTCCTCCCCACTCCAGATCCTTCCAAATGTTTTTCAATGTTTGAAGAATATTTCTATGACTCCTTAGGGGGAGAAGGGTAAAAGCACTGCAACCCATACCTTTTACTTCTTACTTGCCTTTCCTTCTCCCTTCCTACTACAATAGTCTCTACACAGCAGGAGCTCTGGAAGGTCTGTCACAGGCTGACAGGGCAACAGATCACAAGTGCAAATTTATACAGTACAACCTCTCCACCATCTCAATTATGGACCCAGGGAGAGCCATCTGTAAAGAGACGCTAGGGGAAAAGCATGGGGGAGTAGAGGGGAGGATCAGTCAATCAACAAGCATTTATTAAATTTACTACCAGCCTGGCAAGCACTGTTAAGTGCAGTGGATACAAGGGGGTTAATTTACATGAGGTGGCTAAATTTAATCATCTGCAATTCCAGGAAGAGAGCTACAGTTGAGTGCCCTGGCTAGAGACCTGACCTTACAATCCACAAAACCTATCTTCAGATTTGGCCCCTGACCTACTGGAACCACATCGGGTAAATCACTTAACTTCTTAGTGGCCCAAGCAACTTGTTAAGAATTGCAGAACCTGCCTAGTACAGATAGTAAAATCCGGGTCGAGACTCATTCACTTTTCTACTAAAATACTTTGGCCCAGAGGGTAGAATAAACAAATCTTGGGGTTTTCTCTAACGCTGGAGATGCAGCCAATCAGACAGCTTCCTGTGTCTCTCATCGGTGAGTCTATTATGATCGTTACTCTAGAATTTTTTATAACACGTGTAGAATCTCTTCTAAAAGAAAATATTTCATCCATCTGAGCTTTTCTATATTTCGTATCAGGTCTCTTCCCCTCTCCCCATAACAAAACCATTTGTACTTTTTTAAAAAAACACGAGAATGGAAAAAATAAGTAACCCTCTCCATTTTGACCTTCCTCACACGTTTTTTACTCTTGATTTTTCACACACATGTACCTCCCCTCTATAAACAAGAACACATGTTTTCACAGGCCACTCTCTCCCCTCCGTCCTTTGGGACAGCCATTTCCATTCATTTTTAGAGAATGAATTCACCACTGCAAGAGGAAAGCGTTTTGTTTTTTTTCAAGGCACAGGGGAAAAAAAAAAAAAAAAAAAACCTCCCAATTCCCAACTATTCCATTTCATACGGGGGAAAAAATGTTCCTTTTTAAGTATAGAATTGTCTCTTTCTAAGAATATTCTCTCTGCATATGAAAACGGGGTCAGTGGTTGGTTTAGCAGCTGCTTTGTAAAGCAACCCTGATGCGTTTACTTTGAGGAGCCAAAATGTGACACATTCATACTTTGTCTATTATATCGTACGCAGATATACGCTTCTCTTAGGGTTGGCTACTCTATATTTCCAAATGTACAATTCCATGGAAGCTTTTCACGGCTTTCACCTTCCTCTCCTCCTCCCACTTTTCAATTTTGCATATAGATTTTTTTCATATTGCATTGTAGATGTCGGGTTTGTACCTTAATTGCCTCATCCCAATAATTCCACTGGTGGGGAAGGGGGAGAGAGAGAATTCCTTCTCCTAGTTAGCAATCCAAAACATCCATCTCCAGACCTCTTACCCTACTTAGTATTAGGTATACCTCGTAGACTTCAGAAAGGCAGAACGACTCTAAGAACTCAAACACACACTCAAGAATTCTCATAAACGTCATTAGACTTCATTTTAAGAAAGACCATGACACTGAGCATACGTCTTCTCAATTACAAGACGCCTGTTCGTTTATGTGGCCTTTGTTTACACGTGGCTTCCTCCTTCAACCCCAAAATGAAAATCTGTATTTTACGGGAGAGAGTTCTTGGAAACCAATTTTCTTTCCAAACTCTAAGCAGTTTCTCAGAAAGAATAAAAGGATTTCAGGACTCTAGTTGGCGGGCCTCCATCGCGTGACCATTTTTATCGCGGGATATAGCAAAGTCGGTACTAGTTCCTTTCGATTTCAGTGTGTAAATCTGTTTTCATCTTCCGTTGGACCCTGTGGTTTTGCGCACCCGCGTGCACCCACACACGCTAAATTGATTAATTTTGGTCCGAACTGCACGTAGAACGTGGGCTCGGAGAGATTCACAAAAAACCCCGCCTCATCTTTGTACCACCTGATGGCGGAAGCATCGTTTTCTTGTATGAAAAGAACCAAATGTGTCTGGGAGATGGTGAAGCGTCTAGGTGAATGAGTGCTGTTACCCTGTGGGGGTTACATTCGATTTGGGGGCCAGAACGTGCGTAGGGACAGACCATGGGCAAGGCCGTTAGGAACCCAGGGGCAAGAAGGAAATGAGTTTTGCGTGCCCTCCGAGTGATGCCGGGTACTTTGCTTGCAGAAAGTCATTTCAGAAGTGCCGCTGCAGAGATCCAGGGAGCAGCAGCTCTTTCCTATCAACATGAGGAATAACAGCATACCCACCACGGCGCGCGCGCGCACGCACATGCACATATACACAAAGGGCCATAGAAGTTGGAATGGAGAGAGAACAAAGAAATAGAAGAAAATGAAAGGACAATTGGAAGCAAAACAGTTCGGGGAAGCCTTTAAAATTCAAGAGAAAAATAAACAGGCAAGAACAAAGTGCGATCTCTAAACCTAGAAAGTAAGAGCTTCTCTAAGAGTACTCTGCAAATAAAGCAAGACCAGGGAAGGAAGATCAGACTGTTTTCAATTTATTCAGTTGAATAAGGGTGGGGGAGATTGTCTCTTTTCTAATACTTTTAAAAGGCTCCGTGGTCTAGGAGTTTATATTCTATAGAGGGATATACCTATACAAGCAAGTAAATGTTATACAAGTAAGAAATACATACAAAATAATTAGAATAATTTCAACAGGAACAGGATGATAACTCCAGGATGTGGATTGAACAAAACAATCATGTTAGTTTCATCCCTTGTTTTACAAAAGGGGGAAAAAACCTAGGGGAGATGTGACTTAAAATCTAACTAGCTATCTCTACCCAACAATCATTTAGATAGCTAGCTCGATATTCTCAATAGGATATTACTTCAGTACTCAAAGGATCCATGGTTCAGTCTTTGTGGCTCCTCCCACCATCCTTTAATAAGCAAACTTTGAGTTCCAATGGCTAATCACACTGACAAAATTGGTGATGATTCTCTCCAACTTATTCTGTGATTCAATTTCTGGTGGGGGAAAAAATTTCGGAGGACAGACTTCTGCGGACTCCTTCTAGCTCCAGATTGATCATGTTATGATCCGGTACATAGCCAATCCCAGGACCTGTAGAATTCCAGTAGAATACCATTATTAAGGAGACAGAGGCTTGTGGCTAAACAATTAGCAGTTTGGGATCACTGAGATATGATTGTCTAATCTTTCTCCTGTTAAATTCAGGGCCTACTTCAATGCTTTTTTTTATAGCTTCTGTACATGTTATTCAATTGCATTTATAATCTAGACAATATGTATTCTGCACCTAGTCTGTTTTTCTATATAGCATTGACAGTCTTTTTGAGTGGGGCTCTTTAGTCTTCTGGGGCTAACTATAATCACCAAGAATGTTAGCTGGCAAGCATATACTGAAAACTTCTGTCAATAGGGAATCACTTTTGTATTTAGCCTAGTAGTTTTTCTGGTAACCAGGGTAGCAAAAATCAGGCTGTGATTTAAATTATTAGCACTTAAGGATTTTTTTTTTACTTTGTTTTTATATCTTTAGTACATTGTGCATGTACTGAATTCAATAAAACCAATTCCAACAATTATAGAAAAGGATATTTGCTAACAAATTCTTACCTCCATTATTCTTGAGTTAACTCTCTGTGGACAGCATATAGGAGAAAATTTTTTTTGGTAGAAAAAATTTGGACACCAAAGGTAACTATGCAAAAGTTGCACTCATTCCTGGGGGAAAATGGTAATCATTCTGAGGTGGGTCTGAAAGATACTCTAGCCATTCTATTCCAAAGACCAAAGACCATATGGTTTCATGGGAAGAACATGCATGATGTTCAGAATGAAAGTGATAGTTCTACTTAGTACTCTGACACAGTCAGACATATGGCTGTAGTGGTGTATTCTTGGTGCAATATTTTAGGAAGGACAATGACAGTTGGAAGTCATCTAAAGGAAAGCAGCAGGGATGAAAAGAATAATCGAGTCTACAGTATATTAGGAATCTTTCAAAGGAAAAAGGAATGTTGGAACTTGAGATATTTCAAGTATTATGTCCTTCAGAATTATTAGACCTATTCTAGGCCTTAGAGAGCAGAAGTAGGGAGTATAGTCGGAAATTGCAGAGTCAAACTTTGTCTAAATGTGAAGAAAATCTTGCTAACAAACTATACAAAAGTAGAATAAGCTGCTTCTAGGAGTAGTAGGTTCCCTATCACAGATCTAATAGCAACTGGATGACTACTCAGTCAGCAATATTGTAAAAGGGATTTACTTTGTCCAGGTATTGGTTCACTAGACCTCTAAGATGCTTCTAATGCTGACATTTAGTGACTCTGATCCTCAAAGAACTAGGGTTCAAATATGAGTCTGATTTATCATTTGTCTTTATCCTGGGGGTAAGGTATCAAATTTCTGGGCCTCCCATTTTCCAATTTATAAGATAAAGGGGATAAAGTGTAAAAAAAAAAAAAAAAAGATATTCATGCAGTACTTTGAATATTTTCCCTTTGAAAGAGTCATAATGATAACACTTAAAATGGCTGCATTTTCAGGGGGCACACAGGGCAAGTTAGGTTGCTAAAGACCCTGGGAGTTGTATTTCTTCCCAGCTTGGGAAGAAATGAAACTATTGGGGAATTGTAATTGGGAAGTAGTTTTCTATTATGGTGAGAATTTTTAATTCTCTGGAGAAGGACTCGGGAGAGGGAGAATTGCAGCAGGAGCAACAGCAGATGGAGGATGCTTTCCAGGACACCAGCTCTAAACCTCACAGCGGCTGGAGCTTTTTGCCTGGTTTACCACTCAGCTTATTAAAATCCAGCAGGGAGTGACTGAATTATGGCTACTTGGAGAAATTGTTAGAATATGATAAATTTATTCTATTTTTTAGTTCTCCTTTTGTTTTATTAAAACACATAATGGTTACCATGATTCATTAGTGTTCCTCTGTTTTTTATTTTACTTATTGGTTACTTGCATTTAAAAAAATGTTTTACTAGAAGAAGACAAAGATGGTTTTAAGCATACTCTGACTTGTCTACTAGTGTAATGTTCAGGGAAACTTGTTCATAATTAATTACATTAAATTTAACTGGCTAAAAGACCACCCTCTCTCTCTTTGGCAAGCATCTGATTGTTCGTGGGATCAGAGCATTTAATGAATTTTATTTATAATCTAAATTTTCAAGGCTTCTTAGATTTTCAGTGAAAGGAAGGCACATGGAACTAGAATCTTTGTCCTAGACTAAAACCCTCATGAGCTAATCCCCAGATTAACTAGATACCTAGGTGAGAGAAGAAAAGAGATAGTAGAGACCTCAAAGTGAAGGTCAAACCTAAGCCAAATCACAGTAGAGTTATATATGATCTAGGAAAATCAGTTCCACTCTTCTGAGTATTAGTGGGGAATGGGGGAAGGATAAAAGTACTATTCATAAAAATTATGTTTCTCAGTGACATCTCTTGGGCATCACCTCATTTTAGCTTCACATCAACCCTATGAGGTATAGATACTACAGTTTAGCTTGAGGTACTTTCAGAAACATAGTACATGAGCCCCATTTTGCAGATGAGAATTTGAAAGATTGACTTAATCTATATTTCATCTTCAAATCACAGAATAAAATCACATCAGAATTGGAAGAGACTTTAAGACCTCCTAATCCAATTCCTAGAAAAGAACATATTTTATAATTTGAAAATCTAGCATTCCAATGCAAAACCATGCTGCTCCAAGATCTAAACTTAGGATTCTATGACCCCTGAAATTCATGCCTTTCTTCCTTTCCTTCCATGTTACCATTGGGATCCTTTTACTCTGGACCTTAAAATAAATAAATAAATACAAATAAATAAAATATTAAAAATCTGCATCTGTTTTTTACTATTTTAGAAAAGAATCTTGGTGTATAAATTATAAACAGTCTCAGCCTTATTCATTTAGTCTGATTCAAGTTAAAACATTAAAGAAACTTTGTTTCATCTTGACTCCTTGGTAGCCTATTTTGGGGGTTAGTTCTTGGTTGTTTTTCCTTGCCATTTCAATCTACTACTGGCCTCAAGACAGATTTTCTCCCACTTCCTTTCCTAGTCTATTGGTTTCTAAATCTAGTCCCTAAAGTTATTCCCTTGATTTTTCTACAGAATTATTCTATTCAGAACTATTTGAATTTGGATCTAGTCATGCCACACTTATGCCCAGGAATCTTCAGAGGTGCCTGCTTATTACATAAAGTTCTTCCTCCTTTGCCTGGCATTCAAGAACCTTAACAATTTGGTGTTTCCTTGCCCATTCAGTTGTTTCTTGTTTTACTCTCACACATTATACTCTAGCCAAAATGTACTACTCTTGTCACCTGCATGTTCCCTATGTTTGCCACCTCTTTGTCTTTATATGTTCTTTATATATAGGAATGTCCTTTCTTCCCACTGTATCTTTTGAATTCCTCCTCATCCTCTAAAGCCCGATGCATAAAGAAGCTTTCTTTGCTTGGTACCCATTATCCTCCTCTTATTTCACTGCTTTGTTTTGTACTATTCTAAAACACTCACCACACAATAATTATAGCATCCATGGTCCCTCCAGCTTGTTGTTCACTTGTTCAGGTATGTCCCACTCCTGATGACCATAACATGCCAGACCCTTCTGTCCTCCACTATGGGTGTCCAAACTCATATTCATTGTTTCTGTGACATTATCCATTTCATGCTTTGCATTGTCTCCTTTTTCTTTTGTCTTCAGTTTTTTCCCCAACATCAGGGTCTTTTCCAATGAGTATTGTCCTTTCATGTGAAACAAAGTATTTAAGCTTCAGTACTTGAGCTTCCAATGCTTTAAACATTGACTAATTTGGTTTCCTTGTTATCCAGCAAAAAGTCTTCTCCAGCACCACAGTTTTAAAATGTTGATCCAGTGGCATTTAATTTTCCTTATTAGTCCAACTGTCACAGCCATACATTGCTACTAGAAAAATCATAACTTTGACTCTGGTTCTTTGTAACAGGTGATACCTGTTTTTAGTAGGCTGTCCAGGTCTGCCATAGCTTTCCTTCTACGAATTCAAGCATCTTTCAATTTCATGCCTTCAGTCACCATCTGCAGTGAACTGTGAGTCCAAAAATATAAAAGCCAACACTACTTCCATTTCTTCTCCCTCTATTTATCAGGAAGTGATGGGACCAGTTGCCAAGTTCTTAGAGATATTGATGTTAAGCTTGAAGTACTTTCAGAAACATAGTACATGATCCCCAACCAATGTTGTTGCTTTTATGTGGCCAGAGGACATATTAGTACAAGGCAAATGATGTTTAATTAAAACATGTCAAATTAAATAAGGAAAGATCTCCCCATATACTCATAGGGTGCAATCTCTTACAGATCACCAATAGCAGAGAAGACACAAGTAAGGGTATATTGAGACTAGAGAATGCACCTAGAATCTATACATTTAAATGTGACCAGGTAAAATACATGGAGAGCACAAACATGTATGGTCAGAAAACGCATGAAGGGGTACACAGATATAGACAAGAATGCATATGAACTTGAGGCAATTCATGTACAATCCATATGACTGTTGGGATATGCCAGTAATATCATTGCATTGGTTTTTGTTGCTTCCTCTGGGCATTTCCATTGGTCTTGGTGCTACAGAACTACTTTTTGTCACCATTTCTATACTTCTATCTTTTAGAGCCACCTGCTGTTCTCTGCCACTATCTGTTGGATTATATACACTAGGAGCAAACTTTCTAGCAAAGTAGTAATAAACTCTCTAGCAAGAAAAGCTTCTAAATTTGAATAGTCATATTCTGTGAGCCACCATACCTATTTAGGCAGTAAGCAATGCTGACACAATTAGTTAGGCTTAGTTAGGCTAAGATTTAAACTTCTCTATTGACTGTTTTTCCTCCTGGTGCCTCCTTCATGTTTGTCATTCCAACCAGTTTCAGTGCATGGAACCACTGAACCTAGAGTCAGGATCACCTAAATTCTGATACTAGTTGGACAATCCTATGCAAATCATTTAATAGCTGCCTAACTCAGTTTCTATTTATAAAAGAGAAAAAATAATACCATTCATTATTATGAAGATAAAAGGAAATCTTATTTGTAAAGGACTTTGCCTAAAAGTACTGTATAAATGCTACCTTATTATAATTGTTATTAAGAGATAAATTTATACATCATTTACTATATTCCAGACACTCTCCTAAGTGTTGTCACTCTTCTCATTTTGTTAGTTTTCATTCCCAACCCCAATCAAATTCTTATATTAGTTGTGTGGAAGCAATGAGACTTCCCTCAATACTCATAAAACCTTCTGATTGGCATGCAAATGAGCCTAAGGGAAAGAACAAAAAGTTCGATGAAGCCTGCAGGACTTTACCTTCTACTTTACTAATTTTTGTTTTTGTTATATACCTTAATATAAAATCCCTGGTTGTTTAAAATTCTGCCTGTGGTAAAGGTCTTCTTTACATAATTATCTAAGTTTTTGTCTTCTTTCCTACTAAACTGGAAGCTTCATGAAAGAAATGTATGTGTTTCTTTCATGAAGCTTCCAGTTTAGTATTCACCATTCCTTTTGTGATGGTAAGGAATTGTAAAGTGAGTGGATGTCCATCAGTTGGGGAATGGCTGAATAACTTATGGTATATGAGTATAATAGAATACTGATCTATAATAAATGATGAACAGGCTCATTTCAGAAAAATCCTACTGTGCTGAGTGAAGTGAGGAAACTATGACATGACAGACTTAGCTCTTTTCAGCAATATAGTGATCCAAGACAATTCCAAATAGTTTTGGGATACAAAATGCCATCTGCATCCAGAGAGAGAATTATGGAAACTAAATATAGATTGAAACATACTATTTTCATCTTTTTTGTTTGTTTGCTTTTTCTTTCTTGTGGTTTTCCCCTTTTGTTCTGATTGTTCTTTTACAACATGACTAATATGGAAATATGTTTAAATGATTGTACTTATATAATCTATCAAATTTCTTGGAGGACGGGAGGGCAAAAAAAAATCATAAAAATCTAAATACCCCTAGCACTATACTCTACATGCTATAAATTCTTAATAATTATTTTTGGAAAAGGAATGAAGCAGTGTTCTCCAAACCTTGTCCAAAAACATTTTCTAAACTAGCTTGTGTTGCTAGACTTTAACTTCATGATGTTGAAGGTAAGGAGGTAAGGGTATGATATGAACAGATTAATAAAGGATATTACCTCCTCCTCCTGTATTTGTAATCCTGGCTTCTCATGAAAACAGTCATTGTCCTCAAAAAGGGGATAGGACAAAAGCCACGTGCAGCAAACAGAGCTATAAGTAGTTGGAGGCACTAGAGAAAGATCAAGAATGTGTGGCCATTGCCTATTGGATCTAAGGGATTCTGGCTTCTGAGCTCAGTCAGGATGAAGGAACTAGGGGGAAGGCCACTGGGGATGGGATGAGTGCCTAGTCAGTACAATGCTAGAAGTTCTTTATTCTGGAAGGAAATCTTATGTTGGGTGTAACAGTATGGGGGGAAACAAATTTAATAAGGGACATAGGGAATCATAGCCTTTGGTTCCGGGGGATCAGGGTGTTGCCTAATGCAACAGTTAGTAAGAGAATCATCTCATAAATCTGAGAAACAAAAAAGAAGAAAAACAAGTTTAAAGAAAGCTTGTCAAGAGACTCAGTTAAGCAAAGTTACTTCCAAGAATGAAACTAGGAGGAGAAAGAAACAAAAGATAAAAAAGATCTTAAAAGATTTTTGGAACAAACTTCTTTTTGCCATTAAGGATAATGGAACCACCTGGCTCAAACTATAATGGCAAAGTTGAACGTATTTATAGACTCCAGCTGGGATTGCAAGATTTGGTTTCAACCTCCACCAGCATCAGTCTTCTCTGGCTTCAATTTCTTCAATATCCCATCTATCAATAAATGCTCCCCTCTTCCCCGTAGCTGAGGAGCCAGCTTGGTCAAGGTCAAAGTCAACTGTAATCTAGTAGTTTGCCATCAAGTAAAATCTGATCAAACCCTTCTCCAAAGGTCAAATAATCAAAGTCTGACAGCAGACAGCCACGTTCATCAATTTTCCATTCCTAGTTTTTTTGGTGGATCTCCTAAAAGGTGGATTATATTAAAAAAAAGTGTAAGGTAGCAAAGAGATGGAACAGTAATTAAAATGGAATAAAGAAAGATTAAGGGAATGTTTTTATTTATTAATTTATTAGTTTTTAGAACTAGAGAGACATCAGGATCCCAGAAATGGATATGAACTCAGAACATCTAGACAAATCTATAATAAAATAGAGACACTCTCCTCCCTCTCCACTTCCCCTCCCCCCCAAACAAGATCTTTAAAAAGAGATCATCTAACCTCTGTTTAGAGACTCCACTACATACTACATCCTATGGCAGTTCCTTCCACTGCTGTATTGTTCTTAATTCTTAGGAAGCTTTTCCTTATATCAGCCAAAATCTGCCTCTCTGTAACTTCTAACCATTGTTCTCAATCTGCCCTGAGGGGCTGAACAGAACTAGTCTGATCCCTCTTTTACATGACAGCCCTTCAAATGCTAGAAGACAGCTATCACAGCCGCAGGCTGAATCTCTTCTCCAGACTGAACATCCCAGTTCCTTCAACCAATCCTCATATGGCATTGATTCTGTTCCCCCAACCATCTGGGTTTCCTTATTCTGGATGCGCTCCAGCTTGTGGATAGCCTTCTTAAAATAGGCCTGCTGAACTGAATACAGTACTCCTGAAGTGGTATGAGCTGGGTGGAATTTGGCATGACTGTCATTTGCCTTATTATGAACATTCTGCCTTTATTAGAAACTGAGAGCCAATTAAATTTTGTTAGTAGTTTGTTTGTTTGTTTGTTTGTTTTTGATTGGCATACCACACTGTTGACTCATTTTGAATTTGGACTTTTGTTTGTTTTTTTTTCTCACATGAACTATGTCTAGGTAACAAAGTGAATAAAGCACTGGCCTTCAGGAAGATCAGAGTTCAAATATAGCTTCACACCATCTTTGTGACCTTAGGCAAGCCACTTAATTTCTGTCTCCCTTTGTTTCTCCATCTGTAAAATGGGGATAAGAATGGCATCTACTTCTCAAGTTGTTATAAAAATCAACTGAGATAACTTATAAAGTACTTTTCACACTTTAAGTACATTTTAGTTACCATCATCATCTTATACTTGTATAGTTTCCCCTCCAATAAATATTCCCTTATTTCTATGAGGAAAATGCTTTGCAATTTTACAGTGACATATAAATATGGGTGATCATCACCAGATATTAAAAATGTGAGTTTACATTAAACTTTGTTTCCTGCTTTATCCTGTTAAGATTTATTTAGATCATTTAAGCTGTTAGCTATCCCTCCTAGCTTCTTGTCATCTGCCAACCTAATAATTGGACTATCTATAGCCCTTTATCCAAGTCAATGATGAGAAAAAAAATGTTTCAGAACGATTTCCTGGCACACTCCATTATGGTCCTTACTCTGGGTTAATATTGACACCATTATTTAGTAGTTTTTGGTCCCAGTTTTTCATCTAATCACAAATTCATCCAATTTCATCATCTAACCCACCTTCCTTAATTTTTTCCAAAAGAAGACATAAAATAATTGGTCAAATGCTGCTCTAACATCTAGTTAAGACGACTATTATCCCCCTGATATATCAATGTAGTAATCCTAACAAAATGGAAATTAGGTTAGTTTGGAATGTCTTTTTTTTTTTAATTATGAATGTATTTTGTCTTTTTATCACAGTTATTTCTATGTATATTATTGTCTCTCCTGTAAGCAATTGAAATTTTTAATGAAGGAGGAAAAAAATACGTTAGCCAAACCAACTAGCATATCAACTATATTTGGTATATGTGACTACATATTCCAAATCCCCTGCTTCCCCAATGAAAGAAGTTATATATTTTCATCTCTTATCTGGAACCAAGTTAACCCATTATAATTACATTCCATTCAGTTTCACTTTATTGTTAGTTTGTTTGTATTGTTATAGTCATTGTATATATTTGTTTCCTGGTTCTGTTTTCTTCAGTCTGCATCATTTCATATAAGACATGACATGGTCTTAATGAAATCGTTATGGGGTTGTGTTTTTTTTTAATCACTACTTTTCTTTGTAATTGTTTTCATCCCTTTAAAAATGGTGGATCTAGACCAGTACTTAGATTTTTTTTTAGGGAGGTGGGGGGAAACAATTTCTAGATTTCTTCTGGGAATGCCATTTACTTCCACATGAATTATAAAGAAGGGATAAAAGTAATCAGGTTTATAAATCTTTAATGTACTTTTATTTTGTTAAAGATGTGTACTGGATAAACCAAAGACAGGTTGTTATTTATGTTAAGTCAGCAAAGAACTGCCTCAGTCTCTCCTAGCAAAGATTCACCAATCTCCACTATTCACCTCATCTTCTTCTGACTATTTTTGGATGACATTTTGATAGCATTTGAGAATCAACATCATTATTCTCAAGACCACTAGAAATTGCTTTCTTGTTAGTTCACCTCTACCTTTTACAAGGGATAGCAGATGCTCTCAAGGAGTTTGCCTGCTAATAGGGGGAAAGATAGCACATAAAAGGAAGGTGAAAATGAGAGCAGAGAGAAGGAATGGAAAATAGGGGACAGGTGAAAAAGGAAGTTAGGGAAATTGAATGGAACCCAGAGAGCAATCAAAGAGTGAATATGCTCAGTTTAGATACTTCGCTTAAAATACAGATTCTAGGAAGAACTGACTGGTCAAAGAAAAGAATCAGAAAGTAAAGAAATCTTCCAGAGAGATCTTCTGTTGAATCATGGTGGAGAAAGAAATCTAGAGAGTAAAGACTGTAACCCAGAGAGGAATAAAGACAGTTAAAACAACTTGCAATTACATAGCAATTTAAGGTTTCTACAAATACCCTCCTACTCCCAAATTTTCTGTACAAGACCTTTCCTCTTAAAATCCACGTATCACTTTGTTTTGAATTTTAATTATGTACTTGCCATGTGATATTTTTATCATAATTTGTTTGTGGCTGACCTTCTTATAACATCCAAATAGGCAATGCTCTTATCTTAGTTCAATCTTCTGTCTTCCCTACTTCCTAGAACATAGTAGGCACTTAAAATTTTTTTGAAAAAATGACTATAGAAATAAATGAATCCTCACATTCACTGATGAACTGTGATCCATAGTTAGTCATGTAAAATGAAATTTCTCTCCATCTGCTGGCTGATTGCTGAACTTCTTTAAGAAAGAACAAAGTCTTTCACAATTAAAAGATCCTTATTGCATCAAGTTAAAGCCATAAAGGTCCTTAGGTGTAATAGTTTTCAATCCCGTCATTTTATGTATGAGCAAATTGAGGTTCAGCAAGGTGGCAAAGTAATATATATAATAAATAAAAGAGGTAGGATTCAAACTCAGTTCTGTGTCCAAAAAGCTAATCTTAATTTAAATTTATATAACCTTTTAAAGTTTGCAAATCAGTTCACATACATTATTTCATTTATTCTCACAACCATAAGGTATGGATTTTACAGATTAAAGAACTGAGTCTTGAACACATTAAAATTCACCCTAAATTAATCAAGTAAATAATATTATTATTATTATTTTTTTAGTTGAAAGAATTTGGAAAACCAGAATGTAGGTTTCTGCTTGGGAGAAGGAAGAAGTGGAAGAAAAAGAAGAATGGAAAGTTCAAATTTACACATGTAAGCATAGACACACAAATACACATTTTCCATATATGCTACCCCTAGTTTGCAAATGAGGAAACTGAGACAAGCAAGGTTAAGAGACTTACCCACAGTCATAATTAGTGTTTAAAGCAGAATTTGGAATAAGTGCTTCCTGACTTTAAGCGCATCAATTTACTATGCCACCTAGCTGCACTATAGTGCACTTAAGCAGCTTTCTAAATATTTCTCCCCTTCAGGGAACCATAACCCTAGGTTGGTTATAATATTTTAAGTCTGAAAGGACATATGCTGATTCCCAGGAAACATAGGCTTTTTTGAGAAGAAAGGAGAGTTCTTTGAATATATAGGTTTGGGTGTTTTACATTGAGTTGTTAGAGGCCAATGTAACACCATCACCCCGTTATTGAAATTTAATTTGGGATAAAATGAAGCATTTGTTAGACATTGAGCAGTTAACAAAACATTTATCTTGTCCTGACACAGCAAAAATGATGCAACAAGGATGCAACAGCATCTACCTGTCTTGATGAGTTTTCCCTAGTCTCCACTTGGAAATACATTGATTTGGTCAACAATTCAAAATATAATTATTGGCAAAGTCTTCAGATATACCCCAGCTTGGAAAGACCCACAGCTCTTTATTTCCTAAGGACTTTATGTTCTTAAGTGATGCAGAAATTTCATCAAGGAATGCAGGAACCAGGAATAGCTTTGTTGCCTTTTAGGGAAAGCTAATCCCTATTTCAAGAAATGAGAATACCTTACCCCTCCACGTGGGCTAAATGAAGTCTGCTCTGTTTTGTTAGACAAAGTGCTTGCATGGGACCAAGAGTTCTTTACCTATTCCCCAGAGGCTTGGATATAATCAGAATCTCATATTCCCAGGGAACACTCTAAGTAGGGGGCATGCATTTTTGAGCTGTTATTAAAAGATGCCTCCAAGACAGCACTTGCTCTATAAACCCAGAGCTTTGGTTCTAGAAAAGGGTTACATTGAATTAGAGGTATATTATGGCTATAGTACTTCCTTGTTCATATTACTCTACTGGCCTTTGGAGAGAAAACAAGAATATGAAGTTAGTCTGGTATGACATTTTTTGAGGAAGCAGTATATTGGCTTTTCATAATCACTACTGTACTTCCCTTTCTAAGGACTCACAAACTATTAGTTATGTGTTGTAGGATTTTTCTCAAGCATTTAAGCCAAGGTCTTTGATCTACAGCTTCCAGACTCAGGCAACCTCTTTCATCTTTGAAAATTGGGCCAACATCTGCCCTTCTTTAGCCCTAAAATACCTCTTCTTCTCTAAGATGTTTTAGAATTTATCAACAGCAGCTTATTAGCACATCTGCCAGCTCTTTTGGTACTTGCTAAAGACTTTAATTTAAAAAGACCAAGGTCTCCCACTACATCCAGGGCCATCGCCAGTTATCCTGATCTATATCTAGCCATGGCATCCAGATGGTTCTGAGGAAGAAGTGAGCCTGGTGACTTTGCACAGTCCTCCCTCATCCAAATCCAATTCACTTGCATTCATGGCATCACTTCCCTGACACCTTTGTCCTCTTCAAGAATAAAGGACAATCAACAATATATTTCCCTAAAATTTATTAAGACTCTCCTCAAGATTTGATTTTGTGAAAGAATTAAAGGCTCATGCTATTGGCATTACTTCTTGGCCATATGAATACAAAGCCACAAGGAATTTCAGGTGCTGATTCTTAGCTAATTGAAAATTATGGCCAATTTAGACAAAAGAGCTGAATCAATTTGCTATTATCCTCCTGTTGCTATCCTCTTGCTATTATGGCCAAGTAAATTTATTTTTGTTAGTTCTGGAATAACCTATTAATGTCTCATTTTATTACAAGAGAGAACATAAACTATAAGGGGACCTCTGGAGTGTGGAGCACAGCTCAGAAGAGAAGGTTAATGAGACTGGATGTTGTTTCCTAGAGTTTATATACACAACCTAGAAGAAACATTTGCCCTTGTGATGTGTGCTGATTTAGCTTGACAGAGTGACTTATCAATTATGAGGATTGAATTGAATTAAGCCACACAAAGTGCTTATACTGGGAGTAACAAACAAGAACAACACATTTGAAAGTCTGGGAATCTGTATTTGAATCCAGACTCTGTCACTACCTGTATAACCTTGGGCCTCCATTTTCTCAATGGTAAGATTAAAAAAAAAAAAAAAAAAAAAAAAAAAGATTTCCCAGATAACCTCCAAGGTCCTTCCTTCCCAGCTCTAAATCTATGATACTTCTGACCCCTGTGACTTGCAATTATAAAGTAAATCCAAGCTTATTTCAGCAACATCCAGGAACAAGTACCAACTATCAAGGAGCTTCCTTAGTAACTGTAGACACTGAACCGTGCCCAGTAGCCCCAACAGTTATATGTTGTATAGGACTATAAATTATGAGTTACGGGGGTGCAATACAACTGAGGTCCCACTCATTGGAAAGTTGTTGATCCCAAAAGAAGACTAAGTGGAAAAGACTTAGCAGTGTCCTAGTGTCCTGGATTGAGTTTTTTTCACTCTTACACAGATAACCTTCAGAGCTTTTTGGAGAATAGGGTTGGGGGGGGGGGGGAAGAGCAGAGAAGAAATAATAAGTGCCACCCTTATCTTTAGGGAAGGATCAACAGCAGAGGACAGCTGGTTGCTGGGGAAAAGAAACGTAAATATTTAGGGCAACTCAAAGCAAAGATGAGTTGCCTTAAATCTTTGGTCTAAATTCCGGATTTTGTCCTGCCACTGTGACTTATAACAAAACTCTTAGGCTTTTAAGTTATTACAAGTGGAAAAGCAAAACCT
The DNA here is from genome assembly GCF_902635505.1 of Sarcophilus harrisii. NCBI lineage: Eukaryota > Metazoa > Chordata > Mammalia > Dasyuromorphia > Dasyuridae > Sarcophilus > Sarcophilus harrisii. The sequence goes on along the minus strand of NC_045428.1, from coordinate 428,518,957 downwards.
TAAGTAGTGTTCTAACTGGGGACAGACTGGACAGAATCTTGCTATGGAGGGTGATCACAGGACCTGGATTCTTGAGCCTACTCACAAGCCAGTGAAGATGTCCTCTACACATTCCAATGTAATCATGGCAACTTAGCAAGTTAAAAATTACTTCTTTGGGTTGGGCTGAACAGCTCTCGATGGGCTTTACTCCTTATTAGGCTTCTTAGCAACCCCTATTCACTGGCACTGACTTCAATCATTGAATGTCTGGTATTCTCCCAATCTATTAAAGCTTATAGGATCTCAGCCTAGTAAATTCTGTTTCTAATATTCCTTCTTTTAAGGAAGGAAAGAATAAACGCAACAGGGACAGAAACAAGAAAGGGACATGTGTTTATGGCTTCATGTTAATTCAGGTAGAAAAAATGGACTGCTGTCATTAGCTCTGTTTTTTCACCTAGAGGCTTATAGAAGTCCTTGCCTCCTCACTTGAACATGATTAGGCAGGAAAGATTAGAACAAGGTTTAGTCCTTAGAGCTTTTTGTATGCTTTTAAAGTTACAGTTCAGAAGCCAATTGAAAAGTCTTCCCAGACCACAGTAAGCAGACTGGAAATAGTCACAGAATACTTATGCATGTGACAAAGTCCATGTGGAAGATTGAATTGGACTAAGCACCAAGCATGCTTATAAGGACTGAGTTCTTAATGGCTAATCTTCTGTTGCATCTATGTAAAAAAAAAAAAAAAAAATGTACTTTTCCCCAGTATAACTAGCAGTTGGTCATCCAGTTTTTACTCTTAAAAAATTTATTTAAATTTAAATTAATTTTTTTTAAGTTTCAGATTCTCTTGTTCTCTTTTGTATCCACTGAGAAAGCAAGAAATTGGATATCTAATATATATGTAAAATTATGCAAAGTATATTTCCACATAAGCCATATGGGAGAAGCAAGAAAAACAAAGTGGGAAAAAAAAGTTCGTCAATATGACCTGTCTTTCACAGTTGATCATTATTATAATATTGCTGCTACTGTAATCAATATCCTTTTTTCATAGAAAATGAGTTTTTAGGTTTTCTTTATTTTTTCTTATTTTTCTTGTTTTCTTTTTATTTTTCCCCATTTAGTAGTATTTTGTTTTCTCTAATTACATGTGAAGATAGTTTCCAACATTCACTTTTATAAAATTTTAAGTTCCAAAATTTTTCTCCCTCCTCCTGTCCCCTTATCCTCCCAAAGATGGCAAACAATCTGATATAGGTTATTACAATCATATTAAACATATTTCCTCATTAGTTGTGTAGTGAAGAAGAATCAGAACAAAAAGAAAAAAAGCACGAGAAAGAAAAAGCACGACAAAAATTGCAAAAATAGTATGCTTGGATCTGCACCGTGTATTCAATGTTCTCTTAGTTTTCACTTTTTATCAGCTCATATAAGCCTTTCCAAGTTTTTCTGAAACTATCGCCCTCATCATTTATTTATAGCGCAATAATATTCTATCATAATCACATATCATGTGTTCATCCATTTCCTGAAGGACATCCCTTCAATTTAGATTTAGATATGTATACATATGTATACATATATATACAGTTATCTTGCTGCACAAGAAAAATTGGATCTACAAAGAAAAAAAACCTAAGAAGGAAAACAAAAATGCAAGCAAACAATAACAGAAAGAGTGAAAATGCTATGTTGTGGCCCACACTCAATTCCTATAGTATTCTCTCTGGGTGTAAGTGGCTTTCTTCATAACTGGACAATTGGAACTGGTTTGGATCATCTCATTGTTGAAGAGAGCCACATCCATCAGAAGTGATCATTCTATAGTATTGTTGTTGCCATGTACAATGATCTCCTGGTTCTGCTCATTTCACTTAGCATCAATTCATGTAAATCTCTACAAGATTCTGAAATCATCTTGTTGCTCATTTCTTTCAGAACAATAATATTCCATAACATTCATATACCAAATTTATTCAGCCATTCTCCAATTGATAGATATCTACTCAGTTTCCAATTTCTTACCACTATGAAAAGGGCTGCCACAAACATTTTTACACATGTGGGTCCCTTTCCCTCCTTTAAGATCTCTTTGGGATACAGGCCCAGTAGTAACACTGTTGGGTCAAAAGGTATGCACAGTTTGATAACTTTTTGAGCCTAGTTTCAAATTGTAGAGGTCTGGAATTCTGGAGAAGTATACTTGAAACAAGGATACTTACAACAAGGTATTAACTCTGGAATTGATGAGATGATGGTTCTTTAGTATACATATACTTAGTACTTAGCATGGTGATGTAATGATTCTCTAATTCACAAATACATAGTGTGCTGTAATGATGTAATCATACCAAGGTATTTAAGGGCTAAGAAGGACTGGAAATAAAACATTCCATCTTTGACCAGCCTCATGGTGGCTGTCCTGCCTTTATCACTTCTCCATTAAGACCAAGGACTCGGGCTGACCCCGAGCCCTCCAGAGAGCTAGTCCAAACATTACACCAAACAGCTCTCCAGAATATTTGGATTCATTCACAGTTCCTCCAGCAGTATATTAGTGTCCCAGTTTTCCCACATCCCCTTCAATATTTGTCATTATCTTTTCCTGTCATCTTTGCCAATCTGAGAGGTGTATAGTGGTATCTTAGAATTGTCTTAATTTGCATTTCTCTGATCAATAGTGATTTGGAACACTCTTTCATATGACTAGAAATAGTTTCAATTTCTTCATCTGAAAATTGTTCATATCCTTTGACCATTTATCAATTGGAGAATGGCTTGATTTCTTATAGAGTCAGTTCTCTAATATTTTAGAAATGAGGCCTTTATCAGAAACTTTGAATGTAAAAATGTTTTCCCAGTTTATCGCTTTCCTTCTAATCTTGTCTGCATTAGTTTTGTTTGTACAAAACTTTTTTTAACTTAATATAACCAAAATTATCTATTTTGTGATCAATAATGATCTCTAGTTCTTCTTTGGTCACAAATACTTTCCTCTTCCACAGGTCTGAGAGGTAAACTAGCCTATGTTCTCCTAATTTATTTATAATCTCATTTATTATGCCTAGGTCATGAACCCATTTTGATCTTATCTTGGTGTGTGGTGTTAAGTGTGGGTCAATGCCTAGTTTCTGCCATACTAGTTTCCAATTTTCCCAACAGTTTTTGTCAAATAATGAATTCTTATCCCAAAAGCTATCTATAGTAATATGAAAAAATGCTCTAAATCACTATTGATTAAAGAAAGCCAAATTAAAACAACTCTTTAGGTACCACTTCATACCTATCAGAAATGACATATTAGTGGGGATGATGAAAAATGGATACTTAGAAACTATTAGTGGAGTTTTGAACTGCTCCAACCATTCTGGAGAACAATTTGGAACTGTGTCATAAGAGCTATAAAATGGTATATCTTTTGACTTGACAATATCACTACTAGGTTTGTGCCCTGAAGAGATCAAAACAGAAGAGAATGACCTATGTGGACAAAAATATTTATAATGTTTCTGTTCGTGGTGGCAAAGAATTGGAAATTGGAGGGAGCTCATCAATTAGAGAATGAATCAACATGTGGCATATAATTGTGATGGAGTACTATTGTGCTATAAAAAATGACAAGGAGAGGGCAGTTTCTGGGGGGAAAAGGACATGACAATACCTATATGAATTAATGCAAAGTGAAATGAGAAGTAGGATATCAAGGATCAATTTGCAAAGTAATAGCAATATTATAATGATGATCAACTATGAAAGACTTGTTTACTTTTGTGAAACAATGATCATGTGAAACAGTTTCAAAGGACTCATGATGAAAAAAAAGCTATCTACCTCCAGGGAGAGAACTGATGACCCTGATTGCAAATTGAAATACAATTCTCCCTTGCTTTCTTTCCTTTTTTTATTATTGCTCTTTTGTGATACTGCTAACAGATCTTCAGGGTTAAGTAACTTGTCCAGGGTCACAGTTAGTAACGTTTAGGTGTCTGAGGCTGGTTTTGAATTCAGGTCCTCCTGACTTCAGGGCTAATTCTCTATCCACTGAGCCATCCAGCTGCCCTTGAACTCAAAATTTTAAAAGAAAAGAATGTTTAAAATAAAATTTTAAAAACTAAAATAATTTTGGAACAAAAAGGCATAGCTTAGGTTTAGGGTAATGGCTGATGTTGGGGGCACACTTGGAGAAATTTTTTCTGAAATCAAACTATTCTTTTTTCAATATGGATAAATGTGTATAAATGTGGTATCAATATGCATAAGTATATTAAAAAAGATTCATCTTAGTGGAATTAATCAAAAGACAATGATATTTAAAGGATTTCTTAACCTAGTCCATTTCTCTGCAATCTTTTTATACTTTTCTTCTTTTCATAAATTCTGTGATTCTACTATATTGGCTTTTCATTGAACTTGACCCTATGGCTCTCCCTATGCCTTCCAAGTTTTGCTTCCTCACCATTACATCTTAGCTTCCTTGGCTTCCAAGACTCAGTTCAAGTCCCATGTTGTTCAGGAGGCCTTCCCTTATCCTTCTAGATGCTAGTCCTTTCTCCTTTGAAATGACCTTCCTTCCATCCACTCTGCATTATTATATATTATGTGTGCCTAGTTAGTGACATGCTGAGTCATGCTAGAATGTAATCTCCTAATCAATGCTAAGGAGATAGAGTCTTACTCAGAAGTCCTTGTTTAGTTTGAATCAAAGACCTAATCAGTCTGGTTCAAACAGGGAGAAAACTTAATTCACTGAAACACAAACACACAGAGAGACAAAGACAGAGAAACAATGAAAGAGAGAGAGAAAAAATTGAAGGGAGAGTACCAGCCCTCAAGTCAGGAGTACCAGAGTTCAAATCTGTCTCAGACACTTAACACTGCCTAGCTGTGTGACCCTGGGCAAATAAGTTAATCCCAATTGTCTCAGCAAAAAACAAAAACAAAATAATAATAATAATAATAATGTAAGCTTCTTGAAGGCAGGGTCTGTTTCTTCATGTCACCATCACTTAGCCCACTGCCTGGCACATAGTCTTGTTATGTTGACTCTATATTAATGGGTCAACAAGCATTTATCATGCAATTACTGTAGAGGGCTAGAACTCTGAAAAGGTGTACCTAAGATTCAGTATAGTTGATGAGATAATAATAAACCACACTTGAGCTTGTGCCAGCTTGTCAGGAGAGCCATCACATCATCTATTATCTTTAGTATATGTACTTGACTAGAGTGAATATATCAATAGCTAGAGAATTATTATCTCATCAACTATACTGAATCTTGAGTAAACCTTTTCAGAGTTCCAGCCCTGTACAAATTACTCTCCCTTCAATTTTTTTTTCTCTCTCTCTTTGTTTCTCTGTCTTTGTCTCTCTGTGTGTTTGTGTTTCAGTGAATCAAGTTTTTTACCTGTTTGAACCAGACTGATTAGGTCTTTGATTCAAACTAAACAAGGACTTCTGAGTAGGACTCTATCTCCTTGGCACTGATTAAATTTTCTTTTCAAAGAAACCTGATTAGGATTTTTATTCAGGTGAGATCAAGGACTTTAAACCATAATACTATGAAATTTTTAAAAAATATATTTCACAATACAAATGAGACCTTACTACTACTAATAGCTATCATTTAACTTTAACATTCAAAAAGTACTTTACAAATATTTCCTCCTTTAATTGTCACAGCAATCCATCTTACAGATGAGGAAATCAAGATAAACCTCTAAGGAACTGCTAGGATCACAAAGAACTCAAGATTAACTGTTATCAAGTCTAACACTCTACTGTGCTGCCTAGCCACGTATATGCTTTCATGTTTTAGTCCACCACCTATTTGTTGAGAAGAGAGATAGTGAAATGCTTTACTATCAGTCTTATAAAGCCATGATTTAAATTCAGCTTCTCTTTCTTTTCAGGCACAATGTTTCTTGGCAATGGCTCTTGAATAAGATGCTGCCTGCCACTTAATAGTCATGTGAATCCATAGTTTGTTGAATTGAATGGCCATCACATCAAAGACACAAGTAGTAGCACAGGGCTGGTGTCATTTCAGATGAATGCCATGATAGGAAAGAAGATGGTAGCACCTATTTCTTCCAAAGAACAGCTGTTGTGGTATAGTGGGAAGAACATTTGATTTGAATTAAAGGATCTGAGTTCCATGTTTAGTAGCTCTCCTATTTACTTTCTCTGTGACCTTGGACATAACTTTTCATTTTGGGGGGCCTTTGGTTCCTTATTTGTAAAATGAGGGTCAATGACCTTTGAAGACCTTTTCAGCTCTAAATCCTTTGATTCAGGACCTTGGACAGTCATTTAATGAGACAGATACTTTCATTGTCCTCCTGAGGGCTAAAATGCTCATTTAGAGTAAATAACCTGCTCTCTTTCCTCCGCTTTCCTTCCCCACCCAAACCTTATATTCCCTCTGCTACTTTGCCTCCCAATGACCCAAAGTGTGTTGAAATACACTCCTTGCAGTCTTCCCTTCTTCCCATCAACCAAATAAAAAAGGAGTCATCTATAGACTGAACCAGCTTACTCTCTAATAAAACATCTTTATCACTTTCAGGGGCATTAAATGCTTTTGTATCCATTGAGTTCCCAGAGGCAAGCAAAGTCACCTTCGCTCCCCAGATTTTGCAGCTCTTTGAAAGGTTTCTCCTTCTCAAAGCCAGTTTTTAATCTGCTCCAGTGCTTGGCCCTTTCTCCTGTGGGTCCCATTTCCTCCCCCCCCCCCCCAAACATACCCTTAAAATGGAATTTATCGAAAGTAGTCAAATCATTTTTATCTACTGGCTCATGTAGAAGGTGAGAAAAGTGCTTTTCTCCCCTACTGAAATCCCAGCTGGTGTGAATTGCTCTTATTCAATATATCCATGTGTCAGGCTATACCCTGTGTCTAAATTACATCTCCTTGGGTTTTCTGGAAGAGAAAGGAGGCTTTTGGCTCTGGGTCATTTTCTTTCTGAAGAACATCATGTTATCACCATAATTTTTAATGCTAATGCACCAGGCAGTGCAATGACGCAACAGAGATTAGGAAGTCCCAGGTCTCAGTGATAAGGCTGCAACCCTGCTTTCTAACATCATGAGCAAAGCTGTCTTTTACTAGCTGTAACTGGGATAAATGGGGGAGAACTGCAGCTGGGATATGAATTCCTCATTCATTTCATTCGACTTTTTTTTTTAAAGCATATATAAAACAACAAATTATTTGTTAAACAGGTTAAGGAATAGTAAGAACTTAAGAGCTAGAGGGTCTTTAGAGTTGATCAAGTATTACCCTCTTATTTTTTCAGATCATAGATTTTGACTAAGTGCAGGACCTTCCATATAGTCCAGAGAATGTGGGTGAATTTCTTGAGGTCATATGGTTAGCAGAGTAAGGAATCTAGCTTCTTGAATTCTAAGCTCATTACTCTTCATTACCCACAGGTATCACCATAGGATTTAGAATAACAAGGAAAGTCAGTGACTCCAAACTCTTTAATCTTATTTCTTTTTAAGAGTAGAATACTGAAGCCCAAAGAGGATAAACCACATTTTTGAGGTCACATGGATAAGTGACATAAATTAGATTAAACTCAGATATGTGGCTTTCTCATTGTTCCAACTTGCTGGTCCTCTTATCTCCCCAGTATTCCCATTTTTGTATACCCCCAGAACAGAAAAGCTTCAGTCCAAGCTGTGCTTTTGACTTCCCAGACTTCAATACCATGCCCCTTTTCTGTTTCTTCATCATTGCTCCCATCTTCCTCTCCACATTTTCCAGCTTCTTTTTCTGTGTTGTCTTCCTCTATCAGAATGTAAATTCCCTGAAGGCAGAGATTGTCTCCATCGATTAGCAAAATGGGCCGTCCAAGATAAACTGATCACCTGAAATCTCATCATCATAGTCATGCTGTATAACTCATTTTTGAAAACTAACATCTTCCCAACTCCCTCAGTTTCCTTTCTTCTCTGATTAGAAAGCTGAATCCCTAAATTCTTCCCAATGCTTTCCTTTAGATAAGACTGGATTTGGACTCTGTAGCTAAAGAGCCACTTTATATTTACCTGCAATTCTGATGGATTTGAACTCCAAGTAAAATGATGCTCTCCCCGCCCCCCGCCCCGTTATATTCCATATCCCACCCCTTTTCAAGCTTCTTTTTTATTGTGTTACTTCCCACATTAGATTTTGAGGTTCTTGAACATTGTACACAGTAACAGCAAGATTATGTGATGATCAGCCATTACAGATTTAGCTCTTCTCAGCAATACAGTGATCCAAGGCAATGCCAAAAGACTTATAATGGAAAATGCCAACCACATCCAGAGAAAAAAATATGAAGACAATATGGATCAAAGGATACTATTTTCACCTTTTTTGTTTTTCCTTTCTTGTGGTTTTTCCCTTTTATTTTGATTTTTCTTTCACAACACAACTAATGTGGAAATGTGTTTAAAATAATAGTACATATCAGTTATGTTGATGAGGGGAGAGGGAAGGACAGGAAGGAGAAAAACAATTTGGAACTCAAAATCTTACATAACATACATAATAATTTTACATAAGTGAATGTTGAAAACTATCTCCTACATGTATTGGGGGAAAAGTTATTATTAAATGAAAAAAATTGAAAATTAATTTTAAAATACACTACACTAATGGGAAAAATGTTTTTTAATTAAAAAAAAGAAGATTTTAAACTCCTTGAAGACTGGACTGCCTTTTTCTTATTTGTATCCTGTGTGCTTAGCATAGTGCCTGGAACATAATAGGTGCTTAATAAATGTTTACTGAATGAATCAAATTGAAGAAAGACAAAGTCCAATCAGTCCAAAAATATTTATAGCAGATCTTTTTGTAGCAGTAAAACAAAGAAACAAAAAGACCTGGAAAAAATGATAGTGCCCCTCAATTGAGAGGTAGCTAAATAAGTTATGTTATATAATTGGTAGAATACTGTTATAGTGAGAGAAGGACATAAATGATTTTTTAAAAGACAAACTAATACAGAATGAAGTAAGCAAAAGCAGAATAATTTATGTAATATAATTTTTAAAATGAAAAAATTAAGACTTTTATAAACTAATGAAGAATGAAGTGAGCAGAACCAAAACAATTTTCACAATAACATGTGTTGCATATCATGTTATTGTATATACAAGTTACATAGTAGAAACAATGCTGTAAAAAAATAATTTTGGAATCTGTAGAACTATGATCAATGCAATGGTCATTCATGATTCTGGCATACCTATGGCAAAACATACTATGTATTAAAGAAAGGAAAGGAATTTAGGGTTCAGAACAAAACATATTTTGTCATATAGCCATTGAGGGAACGCTGATTTGAACTATGCAAATTTGTTGCAAAAATTATGGGTTTTAAATTTTATAATGGTGTGGGAGTGAGAGGGAGAGAAAATAGATTTTTATTAATTAAAAAAAATAGAAATGCAGAAGTGGTCCTATAAAGTCCTGAAATGTTCCATTCACTTTCAGATGTATTATTAGTTTTATTTCACTATTTCACTTTGTCACAAAAAAGCCTCTTATGAAGGGGGAGTAATCTATTAAAGTTTGTAACATAAAACTAAAACCCATCCATAGAACTATTTTTTTTTTTTTAAAAAAAGAAGGATCTGTACTGTTTGAGAAACTCTCAAAACTCTGATCTTCTGATCGGTTAACCTTGGCTTCATTTTCTTTGATTCTTTTATATGATTACCATATATGGTAGTACCTTGTTTCACAGACTGAAAGTGTGGCTTTAAATTAAGTACTACCATTATTAATCAGAGAAATGCAAATTAAGACAACTCTGGGATACCACTACACACCTGACAGAGTGGCTAGAATGACAGGGAAAGATAATGCAGAATGTTGGAGGGGATGTGGGAAAACAGGGACACTAATACATTGTTGGTGGAATTGTGAATACATCCAATCATTCTGGAGAGCGATTTGGAACTATGCTCAAAAAGTTATCAAACTGTGCATACCCTTTGACCCAGCAGTGTTTCTACTGGGCTTATATCCCAAAGAAATCTTTAAAAAGGGAAAGGGACCTGTATGTGCAAGAATGTTTGTGGCAGGTCTCTTTGTAGTGGCCAGAAACTGGAAACTGAGTGTATGCCCATCAATTGGAGAATGGCTGAATAAATTGTGGTATATGAATATTATGGAATATTATTGTTCTATAAGAAATGACCAACAGGATGATTTCAGAAAGTCCTGGAGAGACTTACATGAACTGATGCTGAGTGAAATGAGCAGGACCAGGAGATCATTATATACTTCAACAATACTATATGATGATCAATTCTGATGGACGTGGCCCTCTTCAACAATAAGATGAACCAAATCAGTTCCAGTAGAGCAGTAATGAACTGAACCAGCTACATCCAGTGAAAGAACTTTGGGAGATGACTATGAACCATTACATAGAATTCCCAATCCCTATATTTTTGTCCGCCAGCATTTTTGATTTCCTTCACCGGCTAATTGTACACTATTTCAAAGTCTGATTCTTTTTGTACAGCAAAATAACTGTTAAGACATGTATACCTATATTGTATTTAATTTATACTTTAACATTTAACATGTATTGGTCACCCTGACATCTGAGGGAGGGGGTGGGGGAAGGAGGCGAAAAATTGGAACAAAAGGTTTGGCAATTGTCAATGCTGTAAAATTACCCATACATATAACCTGTAAATAAAAAGTTATAATAAAAAAAAAAGTTAAGTGACTACCCAAGGTCAAAGGTGGAAAGTACCTGTGCTACTTTGAGATATCTGAAATCACACAAAAACACAGATTCATTGAAAGCAACTATAAATCACTGATCCATTCTAACTCTGAACTTCTCTTATTTCATGAAAAAAGGATATTAACCAAAATTAATTTAAAACTGAATCTTAATCAGAAGGACTTTCAACCATCTGTGAAACTCTTGCTATCTTGTAAGATGGAAGGTACGCTGATGGTGTAGTCAAGAGGGTTTGGGTTCAACTCTTACCTCTAATGCACCTCTAAAATGCACCTCTTACCTCTAAAATTTTCTGACTGACAAAACTGAGGACCTCCCCCAATATAGCAATTTATGCAAGGGCAAAACGGGAATGAATGAAAGAACTAGGGTCTTAACATGATTCCAAATACAATGGACTTTCTTTTACATTCCAGAACACCTTACATTATCCTCCTTTCTAAACCAGCCTCTTCTAGGAGTATTTCTGTTAATAGCACAATGTCTATTTTAGTTAACAAAATCTGAAACCTTAGAGATATCTCAGACAGTTCCTTTCCTCTTACCCCAACTTTCAAACAGTTTTCTGATCTTCATGTCTTTTACATCTTTGTATTTATACTAGTCCCAATCAAGGAACATGGGAAGACTTTCATTAACTAATGCAGAGTGAAGTGAGTAGAACCAAGAAAAAGTGTTGCATATAGTAACAAGGTAAATATGAACAACTCTGAAAGGTAAAACATTGATCTGAAGAACTCATCACTTTTCATCTGGATTATTGCAGTAGTCTCTTTATTGCTTCCATTTTCTCTTCTCCCATCCATCATTTACATAGGTGCTGAAATCATCTTTTTAAAGTATAGTGGTTCTGATCATGTCACTCTCCTGGCAGTCTAGTAGAGCCTATGGATCATTCTGAGAATAATGTTTTTAAATGCATAAAATAAAATCACAAGATTCCAAAAGAAACAAATTGTAGTTAAATAAAGTCACACACACACACACACACACACACACACACACACACACATTCCTATCCAAGTTCACAGAATGCTTAAAATCTGTACATTAAGTTTTTGAGGAGTCACAGCAACTGGATTAAGAGCTCCTGATCTAAACTTAATTGAATACTGATCATGTACAAATCATAATTTTCCTGGTATTATAGGAAGTCCCATAAGGATAATAACTGTCATTTTATCTTTGTATCTCTAGCACCTAGTTATGATTTGTATATTTGAAGGTGAAGGAGGAACTACACCTGAGTGAAGACATAGCTTCTATCAATGCATATAAGCAACTGTTTGCAATTTATAAAACAATAGATTTAGAAGTAGAAGGGATCTAAGAGGCTCTCAATTCCAGCACCTTCATTTTAAAGATGAGGATGTTGAGGAATAGAAAGGTTCAATGACTAACCTATGATCACAGAATGTCTGAGATGAGATTTAAATTCAGGACTTCCTGACATTAACTTCAATGTCCAGTTATACTAAAGCATGCGTCCTCTCTAATGTGTAGAATTTTAGAGCATTTTCTGAGACCTTGAGAATTAGCCCAGGGTCAAATATAGCTAGTGTGAAAATTTAAGGCATGTTCTTAAATTCCCCATTAAAGTAATCCTTTCAATATACATTATGACCAGGAAAAATTTATACTAGGAATGCAGGATTGATTCATTAGAAAATTATCAGAATAATCTACCACATCAATAATAAAAGCAACAGAAATCACATGATTTATTATTTATTAAATCACATGTGTGATTATCTTGATAAATAATGAAAAAAAATTTGACCAAAAAAGTACCTACTCCTGTTAAAAACACTAGAGAGCATAGGACTAAATGGAACTTACTTTAAAATGAGAAGTAGTGTTTCTCTAAAATCATCAGCAAGCATTATTTATAATGAAAATAAACTAGACGCCTTCCCAATAAGCTCAGGGGTAAAGAAAAGATATTATCACCACTATTATTCAGCATTGTATTGGAAATGCTAGCTACAGAAATAAGAGAAGAAAAAAATGGAATGAATTAAAATATGCAATGAGGAAACAAAATTATCACTCTGAAGATAATGTGATGACTTAGAGAATTCTAGATAATCAACTAAAAAAACCACTTGAAATAATTAACAACTTTAGCAAAAGTGCAGGATATAAAATAAACCCATATAAATCATCAACATTTCTAGATATTACCAAGTCCAACAGCAAAAGTTAAAAAGAAAAATTATATTTAAAATAACTGTAAATAATATGAAGTACTTGGGAGTCTACCTGCCATGACAAACCCAAGAACTATTATGAACAAATTTACAAAACACTTTTCACACAACTAAAGTCAGATGTGAACAATTAAAAAAATATTAATTGCTCATGGGTAGGCCAAGCTAACATAATAAAAATGACAATTCTACCTAAATTAATTTACCTAACTCAATGCCATAAAAACTTGCAAACAATTATTTTATAAAGTTAAATTTAAAAAATAACAAAATTCACCTGGAAGAGTTAAAGGTAAAAAATATCAATGAAATTATATCAAATTTATGAGATTACAAGTCCTTTCTCAATTGATAAATGGTCAAAGGATATGAAGAGGCAGTTTTCAGATGATGAAATCAAATTTATGGTCATGTTTTTTAAAATGCTCAAAATCACTATTGAAACAACTCTGAAGTACTACCCCATACCATCAAATTGGGTAATGTGACCAAAAAAAGAAAAGAAAATAGGAGGGCATGTGGGAAAATTGGGACACTAATGTACAGTTAGTGGAATTTGAAATGATTCAACCATTCTGGAAAATAATTGGGACTATGCCCAAAGGCCTATAAAATCTTGTATATCCTTTGACCCAGCAATACCACTATTGTCTGTATCCCAAAGAGATTTTTTTTAAAGTAAAAGGACCTATTTGTGCAAAAAAATATTTATAGCAGGTCTTTTGGTGGTGGCAAACAATTAGAAATGGAAAGGTTATCCATTAATTGGGTAACGGCTAAACAAGTGTGGATAAATGATTGTGATGGGATACAATTGTGCTACAAGAAATAATGGACAGATTTCAGAGAAACCTAGAAAGCCTTAACATGAACTGAAGATGTAAAGTGATGTGAGCAGAATCATGAGAATGTTGTATACAGTAACAACCATATTGTACAATGATCAGCTCTGAATGACTAAGCTATCCTCAGCAGTAGATTGATGCAAATCAATTCCAAAGGACTTATGCCATCCTCCTCCAGAAAAAGTACTGGTGGAGTCTGAAGCAAACTTTGAAAAGAAAAAGCACCTTTATTTTTCTTGAGTTTCTTTTTGTCTGTTTTCTTTCACAACATGACCAATATGGAAATGTTATGGGCCAGAACTCTGAATTTGAAACAAAGGATTTTTACAAGGTACTAAGTCAGTGGAATTGATAGAGACAAGTTATCTAATTTAGCATGGTTCAGTATGATTGATTTAATCCTACAAGGAGATGTTATGGGCCAGAACTTGAAACAAGGTACTAAGTGCAATTGAGGAGACAATAGTTAAATCTAGGTTAGCATTGATTTAGTCCTACAACAAATAATGTTTTCCTAGTAATATAATGATTAGTATGTACCCAGTGTGTAGCATATAAGCTAGAAGCCTCAGCCAGGGTGATTCAGAGACAAGCAGACAGAAGACTGCAGGTTGAAGGCTAGAGCACAAACCTTTGGACTCAGACAGATTCATCCCATCTCACACCACCTTGGTGGCAGGTTCTCCTCCTTCGCTTCTTCACTGAAATCAAGACTCCAAAAGACCCCCAAGAAAACTAGCTGAGCCCCAAGTGAAGGAGATAAGACTGAAGGAGACAATAAAGAAGTTGGACTGTAACACTTGGCTGTACTTGTGGTGATTGTTGGACTGAAATGAAGGTTATTTCCAGAGACCCCAAGAAAACCTCAACAGAGAACATTACATTTTGGAGTGAACATTATATGGAAATATATTTCATGACTGTACATATCTAATCTATATCAAAATGCCCACCATGTTAGGGAAGGAAGAGGAGGAAAGAAAAGGAAGAAGAGAATTTGGAATTCAATTAAAAAATATTAAAAATCATTTTTACATGTAATTGGAAAAAAATAAAATATTATTTAAAGAAAATAAAGTACTTTTTTTTTCACCCAAGTATCAAACATACAAAAGCCAGTAATACAATAATGTGTGGGGTTTTTTGTCATTAACAACAAATAAGACTTAATTGTGAATCTTTTGGCCCATTAAGACCTTTTGGTGTTGGGTATGACCCTAGGTGAGATCTCCAGACTTGAGGGAGCATAGGTAAAGTATTAAGGAGTTTGAAATTGCCAGGTTTATATGTGCATCCATGTGTATGTTTGTCTGTAAAGGATCTATCTGCCTTTTTAAAAAAATGTTCTTTATCCTCCCATGTTATATAATAAAACTGCTTTGGTGATAGATCTCCTTTAAACTCAGAAATAATTTCATCTCTAAAGCTTTCAGTTGTTAAAAACAAATGAAAATTCACTTTGATAAGGGAATATCAAATGTGCCTGGGATATTATGGAGACATTGTGGTTTCTAGGCAAACCACTTATTCCATCTCAGTGGAAAAAGTGCCTGTTCTGCAAACCATGAAGTTTTGGAACATTAATCTGCGAGTGTGTGTGTGTGTGTGTGTGTGCGTGTGTGTGTGTGAATATATAGAACAAAATTACTATGTTTATTTATAATTTTTTCTGATGGGACTAAGAACATTTACAAATGAAATATGTCAACATAAATTGATTGTGGACTTTATAAACTGTTTTTTATAACCATTTAGTATATTTATAATCATTTTACTCTTCCTCTGATTTCCTTACACCATGCTAACTCTCAATGGCACATAATACTTTGTTACTTGTCTCAAAATTCAATGCTCTCCTTACCCCCTTTATGGGTTATTTTCATAGAGAATAGCTACTATCTCAAGTTGAAATAATGTCCTATATATACACTCATTTCTAAAACTATAATAGTTCATGAGCCCTTACCAGTGTTTTTCCCCTTAATAGCCAACAGATAAAATTAGCTCACAGCAAAAGCCTTGCTGAGATGGAATTATCAGAATAGTAGCTATAAAACATCCTTCCCCATAATCTTGGGGCACACTTTTCCATAATTTCACAAAACATCTGTGTGAAGAATTAGTACAACCTTAGCATGGCAGTGAGGTACATAAGACCAAGGCAATTCTGAAGCTACAAATTCTTGATGTCGTTTCTTGCCTCATGGAGTCTTTTCTGTTGCTTAATTTTTCATTGCTGGGGCTAGCTCTTTGAGTACATAAAGATCTCTCTTCTCTGCTGCTAAAGATCCTACTCCATGAAGCCGCTTGAATACAATGTTTATATTTGTCTGTAGAGTGTGCATATTCCCTCAACTATACCTCAAACTTTAATTTATTTTCGAACTGCTGAACAAAGTATCCTTCTGGCTAAATATCTCTGCTCATAGGTAACATGGCCAATGGAGAAAGAGGTTTGCCTCCAAGATTAATTTCCTTTCAGAGCAGCTGGTTCTTCCTACACTTCTGGCTCCCACTCTTGCAAAGGGCTAGAACTTTGGAGAAGTATACTTCAAATAAGGATACTTACATCTAGGTGTTAACTCAGTGGAATTGATAAGATAATGGTTCTTTAATATACGTATACTTAGTACTTAGTATGGTGATATAATGATTCTCTAATTCACACATAATCAGTATGTTGTAATGATGTAATTACAATAAGGTACATAAGGCCTAAGAAGAGTTGTAAATAAGACATTCCATTTTTGACCATCTTTCTGGTGGCTCTCCTACCTCCTGCACTCAAGACTGGGTCAGATTGTGACAGACACATTGTTAAGAAGACAGGCTGTGAAGGAGACAATAAAGACTCTAGATTCTATTCCTGACCATTCTCCTGATGTCTATCCTGCTGAGACCAAGGTCCATCCAGAGGAGATCCAGAAAGCTAGCCTGAACATTACATACTCTTACCTGATCATCAGCTGCATTTACTGCCTTTTAAAGGTTACTTAGATATGTGCTCAATTGTTGTTCATTTAAAATAGTTTTCACTTTCTGTTTCAAAGAGGAAAAGATATCCACAATGCATAAAGCAATTATTAAGTATTCATCACCTTGTTAAAACATTAATTACATTATCATATGGGATTGTATCCACTGAGTGAGTCTGTAAAACCAAATCCTTCCCCCTCCTTAGGTGAGCACCTAAGTACAGCAAGAGGAGTGTGTTGGTAATATTTAATAAGCAGCTCTCTGAAAATGCATGTCACAAAAAGCATGTCACACTTTTAAGTATAATTTGCCTTGTAACATTTACTCTGTCACTTTAAGCCTAGACAATAAACAAAACAAATCAAACCCTGATTTGTAGCATTTGCTGATTTCTGAAGTGTAAATGTTCATACTCAAAATTTAACAATCAGCTGTCATGATCAATTTGAGCTGGTTCCAATATATTCTTGCCACTCACTCCCACCACCTTAATCATTATGTTAAACATTCAGTAGCAGTTATGTTCTGGGTGATGGAAATACAGCAATAGGACCCCCTAAAAGCTCTGCTTTTAAGGGGATACAACATGTACAAATACTGGTAAATACAACATTATTTGAAGAGGGCAATGGCACCACAGAAGGCAGAACTTTCCAAAGAAAATGGTATTGTGTTAAGGTTTGCAGGAAGCTAAGAGCTACAAAAGGCAGAGGTATGGATATGACAGTATATTTTCAGAAATTGGATAGGCTGTGTAAAAGGCACATAGAAGAGGGATGAAATTCTGAGATTAGAGAATAAAAATTAGGCCAATTCAGTAGGAATGTAGATTACATGAGAATGGGGAAGAAGAGTAATCAGTAAATCAGAAAAGGCAGCCTAGAACCAGATTGTGAAGTTTTAAAAATATCAAGCCAGGAAGTTTGTAATTTAACTTAGAGGCAATAGGGAACCATTAAAAGTCTTAGGGAGCCATAAAGAGTCTTAAGTAGGAAATTATCATTGCCAGTCCATTACTTTGGGAAGATAATTTTGATAGATATGTGGAGCATGAGATTGAGAATGTAGAGACTAGAAGCAATTAGGGTGACTGCTAAGTATAGACAGAAGGACATGGATATGAAATAAGACTTGACAACTTAGTGGATATGGGGAGTGATGAAGAGGGAAGAGTGATTAGAAGGCTGACGGTGCCTTCAATAGAAAATGAGGAGTTAGGAAAAGAAACAGATTTTTTGAGAAAATGATGAATTTATTTTGGAAATGTAAGGTGGAGCTGTCTGTGGCACACACACACATAGCAATATCTAGCAGACTGAACATCAGAAGAGTAATTAAGGTTGGACCTATAGATTTAGGAGTCGTCTACATGGAGATCATAATTGAATCAATAAGGAACTGATAAGATCAAGATAATTTCCAACTATAGTGTTTTTCTAGTTTCAACACTTAACTTCTACTCAGGCAATTAGGAAAACAAAAGCTAAAGCCCTTTATCATTAGCCAGGTGTAATCCCAAATGTGACATAGGAGATAGAACATGTGACTTGCAATCAGGATGATGTGGGTTTGACTCTTGCCCAACTTAATTGGCTGCACAAGTCTGAGGAAGTAATCTAACTTCTTTTGGTCTCAATTTCCTAATTTGCTAAATAAGTATTTTATTAAACAACCACTGTCAGGAGGGTGGGGTCCAGCCTTCTTTCTTCCCCTAGAAGTCCTCTTAGTTTTGAACATAGACATAAGGACTAGATTCAGTTCTGTGGGAAGACTAACATCTCTACAATTCCATCCCAGAAGTGAATAAGGGAAATAACTTCATCATCTCTAAGCATCTAAACATATTCCTGGATTCTGTAGAAGTTTCTAGGGAAGCTCTTTACACACTCCATTGGATGGCTCTTTAAAGGCTTATTTCCATGGGGTATGAAATCTACTACATGGACATAATAAAAGCACCTTCTTTGAAGGGTTATTGTAAGTCTTAAATGAGATAATGTTGGTAAAGTGCTTTGCTAAGGGCAAAATCCTCATATTCTCAGTTTAGAATTCATTTAAATCTCTTCTACCATTGTGAGATGCTTTAAGATATTTAGTTCCTCTTAGTTCCTGTTATTGAATAAGAATTCTTATAATTTAGCATTGTTTATTAATATGGTGCAATAAAAAAAAAACCCTCAAAAGTGGAAGAATGAACACCTTCTTCTAATCCTGACTGTACTACTTAGGTAGTCAACAAACATTTTTAAGTGGTTACTTTGTGACAGGCATAGTACTAAACATTGGGAATACAAATACAAAGCAAAAAGAAAATTAGTCCCTGCCCTCAAGAAGCTTAGGAAGTTAAAAATGATGGGTGAGGTTCAGCAAGAAGATACCCAGTGTGATAGCATGATGAAGTCTAGAAGGAAATATAGGAAATAAAAAAATATTTCTATAGGAAATGGAAGTTATACGAGTAGTCATCCTAATCAGAAGGGTAAGAGGATACTCTGAAAAGGATGAGTTCCAGGGCTGCAAGGATCTTTTAAGAAGAAAGGGTTTCAGGACCATGATGGAAAAACTCAGAGGAGTACAGTGTAGAGCTAAGAAGAAACAGTCATCCAGATAAGATGACCAAGATCTTACAGATTACTGGTAGAACAAGTGTCTAAACGCAGGTTCCATGACTACAAAGTCAGCATTACAAGTTCAGGACCTCCATGCTTGATGCATGACACTGTTTTGCAAGGTATGGTTAAACAACCTTACCTTTTTAGAGAGCAAGCTTCTCTTTCTTATAATATTGGCAGCCATATGAGGACCATTTGACCCTAATTCTGGTAATGCATATGAATTTTCAATGACAATGTTGGAGCCCCATAATACTTCATAGAAAAATTAGTAAATGTCTAGTCATAAATAAGTAATATCCTCCTACTCATTTCATTCTTAGAAGTTATACATATTCCCTTTTCTGGACCTCTCTCAATCTATAATATTGCTGCTCTTTTTCTTTTTTTTTTCCCCTTTGCTCAGCTGTTCTCATTGGGGGCAATTCTTTCTTTCTATGATGCTATGATCCTTTGGCACTGTCACAATTTATAGATCATTCTTAATAAGCATTAACTTCGTGAATGGATGACTGTCACTTGGGAACAACTCTGGAATATTGCAAAACATAAAGCATACCATGCAAACATCTGGGAAACTTGGCAATTGAATGTGGTTTTGAATGAGCCCAAGGCCAAGTCCTTGACAGGGCTTTCTTTCCTTGGAGAATGTTGCTCAGAGAAGATTTATTTGGAGAGAGCATGAAGCATATCACTCTTTGTTTCTGGGATACAAGGGAGTCCCAATGGGAGAAAACCAACTAATATCCAGAAAACTGCATACTCCTGCCCCTTAACCTTTCTGCCACTTCATTTGGATATGTAGAGAGGTGAAGGACAAGAAAGAAATAGCACTCCTTTAGAAACATGTAGGTTGTACATAGTTATCAATGCAAGCAGCTGCTGCATTGTTCATGGCACCAGCCATGAACCCTGACACATGGGAGCCAAAAAACCAGAGCTTTAGGTACTAAGAAGGAGCTAGAATCTAAGAAGATGAATACTGTAGTTTCTATTGTGCTACCTACTTGTTGTAAATTCCTAGGTAAGATGCATGGTACTCCCTCTCCTTAAACCATAACATTGTTTAGGGTGTCTGGCTATGATACAACAGAAAGTTGAGTCACAGAATTATTCAATGTTAGAATTGGAAATGACCAAAAACAGTAATAATACAACATACCCAAAGGTGTGCTGGTAAATATTTGACAAACTAGACTCCTATGAAAAGGAATGAGCTTGTGACGCATGTTTTAGTTTAATCTGCATCATTAATTTTCCTCCATCACTTTCTTATGACTAGACAATCAACAAAACAATAAATCAAGTTCTGATTTGTTAATATTTGATGATTTCTGAGATATAAATGTTCATACTGAAAAATCTAACAATTAGCAATTACAACAGGATAGGTGGGTGAGAGATAGAGCAGTGAGCCTAGAGTTAGAAAGATATGAATCTACATTGAACCTAGTTGTGTGATTCTGGAAAAGTCATTTAATCTCTATTTGCCTCAGCTTTCTCATCTACAAAATGGGGATGATAAGAACACCTACTTCCCAGTGTTGTTGGAAGGAACAAATGAGTTAATTAATTGTACAGTTCTTAGCACAGTGCTTGGAATCCAGTAAGTACTATATAAACATTAGCTGTTGTTTTTATTATTGTTGAGTCAGTTTATCAATAAGGCTCTAGCATATACCCTAGAATATGCCCAATAAGTAGTCATCTATTCTCTTTTTAAAAAACTCTACTAAACCCATTCTACTTATTTAAGGACAGCTCTAATGCTTAAGAAATTTCTTCTGAGGCTAAACCTAAATTTTCTACTTTGCAGCTTTTGCCCACTGGTACTATTCCTACCCTTCCAGGGCCAAATAGAACAAATTGAATTTCAGATAATATACCTTCAAATATAGTGTTTGCTAATGTGGGTTGAACATTCACAAATCTTTAAATTTTTCCTCATGTGATGATAGGTCTTGAAAATCCTTCACCATCCTTGTTGTCCAACTTTAGAAGATCCTCAACTTATTGATCAAATGATGAAGCCAAGAACTAAAAATAATACTCAGGTATTGTTTGAATGGAGTAGAATGTAATGGGTCAGTGACCTTCATTGCCCTACAAAGCTATGCTTCTCTTCATGTAATCTCCAATGAAAGCTTTGTAGCTTCTATATCATACTATTGACTCATGTGGAGTTTGCTGGCACTAAAAACCTCAGCTCTTTTTCTGTCTGCAGTTATCTAATCACATCTCCCTCTTTTTATACTGGTAAAGTTGATATTTTAAAAATCTAAGTATAAAAATTTATATTTATCTCTTGAATTTCATCTTCTTAGAGTCAGTTCAGTGTTCCAGCCTGTTAAGATCTTCTTGGATCCCCAATGTTATCTGTGAGACAGGACATATGTTTACAGATCTTGGCTCTGCCAATTAATACCCATGTGACATTGGCCAAGATGATGCTTACTCAGTTTCTTCACTAATAAAATGGAAAAAATAATACATGTACTTTTTATCTTAAAACTGTTGCAAAAATCAATGAGACAATATATATAAAGGGCATTGTGAAATATAATAAAGATTACATCTACTATTTGATACCAAAATGGCTAAAAAAATTATAGGACAGAAAACTAGCCTCAGAGTCAGATCTGGGTTCAAAGCTCACTTCTCGCTGGGTGACCTTGGGCAAGTCATTTAACAGTAGACAACTCTTTAAGACCATAAGCTGCAGGATTGATTTGCTTTAGAGAGCAAATTTCTTACCCAGAGCCCCCTACAATGAAATCATAGGTCTTAATAGAAGAATGAGGAGAAGTCACTACCATGTTGAAATCATCTTTACAATTCTCTTCTCAGACTTCTGGGCTATTTACATCTTCATAGTAGATACTGATACACACACATATGTGTGTAAATAGATATTGGTATTCATATATATTGATGATTTCTGAGGTATAAATGCTCACACTGAAAAATCTAACAACCCAACAAAAATCTAACAATCTATAGTTTCCCTTTGGAGCTGAGCATATTTTGCCTGAGACATAACTTCCAAGGATGCTGATTGTCTATCCCACTCTTTAAAAGTGCTAACGGGAGTAGTTTAAACCATAAACTTGGGGAGTGGGAGTGGGAGAGGGGGGAGCATTGATCTCTTGGTAAATCTAACAGGCAGTGAGTAAAATACCTTATTTCTATGGAAATATTTTCCTTTTTATGATCCCTCTGAGCATCATGCATTGCACAGCCTTCATGATATATTCTAATAGGGAAAGACAACACATATAGGGGAATGTGGCCAAGGAGGGCTTTTTGGTATAGGGAGTAGCCCAGATCGAGGGATGACTCACAGGATCTTTCCAGGAATGGTGGTGGTATTAATTTGATTACAGTTTCCAGAGTTTGTCTTTTTTATGTGTGTGTGAAGTCAAAGAGTGATAAAGTATGAAAGTGGCCAGTGAGCCCATAATGGCTTTAGAGCTGTAATGCTGGAGAATGCAAGATAGAGATTAGAGAGTATTTAATAATTTATTTGAAAGGGAGAGATTTACTGGGACCAAATGGATCCATGGTTTGGTCTCAGGGCTGAATGAGACTGTCATTTCCAAGAATCCAGCTAACAATGCGAGTTATGGCTCAGACTCAGGAGGTAAACTGAGGCAGGGGTGGAGTCAGAGTGTTGAGAGCAAGAACTGGACTCTGACAGGGTGGGGCGAGCCACAGGAGATAGGATGATGGAACCCCAGAGATGGGGAGAGGCATCTTGATAAGATAGTATTTGATATTCTGATAGCTTGGGATGAGAGGCATTATGATATTCTAAAATATAAGATCTTTTATCCTTATCAAATATTCTGATTAAGAGAGAGGTGTAGTTTTGTAGGATTGAGCAGAACAATTATAAACTGAGTCAGTACAATAAAAGAGAACAGGGCCAGTTAGATGTGGAGAACATTCAATCATAATCTAGGGGCCCAAAATGGAAGCTGGATTTGGGTGTAAGGGATAGGGAGCAATGACTAGAACAATGAAGAGACCTGTCATGGAGATGGATGGAGGACAATGTGGTAGTTCAGTTAGACCTGGAGAACACTTACTGATCAGGAGTTGTGAGAGGAAAATGAGATTTATGTTTTGTAAAATAAGCTGGAGAAAATTTCCTTATAGGGAATTCTGATTTAAATCAAAAGTCTGGTCTCTATTGCTATTGTTATCAAAGAATCAAAGACAGAGCTCTAAAGGACCTCCAAAGTCAGGAAGTCCACCCTCCGCCTCCCCATCCTACCCATTTTACAGCTAAGAAAAACTCGGAAGTCCAGAGAAATGAAATGATTTGCAAAAGGTCATAAAAGTCTACTGTGGTGGTGTTTGGTGACCAGACTGAATGTTGCAGATTCATCAGGGGTGGTCCTGGAACTGGGTGTGCACTCTGGAAGGAGTACCTAAGGGGGGAGGGAAGCCAGAATCAATGTGGTGGGTGGGGCTGGAGAGGAGGGAGGGAGTTCAGTAGTGTATTAATTAAGTGCCTAGCATTGTTCGGAGTCTCCCTAGGGAAACTCCTCCCGGTTCGTCTGAGCACATTGATTTTGCGATTGTATCTTGAAGTCTGGCTGCCAGAAGCTCGGATAAAATCTTTACATCTACATTAATCAGGGAAAGCAGGCCAGCAGGGCAGCCCTTGGGGGCACAGTGGGGCGCAGGCAGCTGAGGGCTACCTTCAAGGGGCGCGGGCAGCTATCCAGGCAGACTGTCCATTATCAGTCGGGAGTTACTGCTTATATTCCACAAGCAAGAAAAAACTGAGAAGGGGAGAAGTGGGGGCAGGGTAGGGAGGAAGCCTCATAAACCTGCTGAGAAATCATCAAAGCCAGAGAGGATGAGGAACATCAGTGGTGGCGGCTCTGTGCTTTCTCCGCCCAGAACGCCTCTTCCAGGAATGGCAGGATAGGGCCTAGGCAGAAGCGCTGCCGCTGCTGAAGGGGAGCATCAGGCCTGCCCCAGGGAGCCAGAGCCTTTTTGTTTTTATTTTTAAAGAGAGAGAGAAAAAAAAACAAACAAAAAAAAAAAAACCAGGCATTCTTTCCTTTTCCACTTGGAGGATTTGTTTAATCTCTCAAAAAGGTGTTTCTACTCTGTCTGAGCACTGAGCTGATATATTGCATTTTACCAATGGAGGGAGAGGCCGGAAGAAAGGGAAAGAAGCATTTATATAACACCTATTATTTTCCAGGCATTGTGCTAAATACTGTTTACAAATGTTATCTCATTTGATTACTTTTAATAAATCAAAATGCTAAGGAAGCTTTGTAATATTTTTTTCAGGTAACAAATGGATTACATGTAATTTTCCAGACAGCGAACATTTACACTTATTTCATATAACTTCAAAATGTCTGAGCCAAACTCTACCTTCAGGCAAACGTCCTATATCAACCACTTAGCAGATTTTTGCATCTATCTTTTGAACAGGACAATCTCAACAACTAGACTAGCTTTAGAATTGGGAGGGATTTTAGAAGCAGTCTAGCCCATCTCCAACATTTTACAGATAGAGGCAGCCAGATGGTGTAATGGATAGATTGATTGCTAGACTTCTTGTCAGGAAAACCCAAGTTCAAATCCAACTTTGGATGCTTATTACTTGTGCTGTCAAGTCACTTAACCTCTCTTCTATCTCAATTTGCTCACCCATAGAATGAAAATAACAATAGCACCTACCTCCTAGAGTGGTTCTGAGAATAAGAGGAAATAGTGTATTATACAAATGCTAATCATTATGAAGGAAGTGAGGTCCGAGGTGATTTGGCTAAGATCACACACTCTCCAATTCTGAGGTTAGTTAGCTCTCTAGCTGCTATTTCAGGACCCCTCTCATAAATATGAATATGTCTGGCTGCCTCTTGTAAAACTAGGTTGTCATGGGTTTGTTAAATATTTGAAAAGAGTACACCTAGGAGTCAAAGATCTGGATTCAAGTCCTCTGGAAACATATTGGAGGTACTAACACTGAACTAGGCACTTAACCTTTTAGTGCCTGAGGCAAGATAAAAGGAAGTTTTTTTGTTGTTGTTGTTGTTGTTGTTTTTTTAATTAAGTAATTCACTAGAGCAATAAAACCACTAGACCAGACTCTATATAGCAAAGCCTGGCAATTTGTCCTCCCATTTTATGAATGAAAACCTTGAAGTTCTATGAGATTATAACCAGAATAAGGTCAAACTGTCAGGAAGTAGCATGAGACAGAGGGAGGGCTCAGACACAGGCTCCCTAACTCCAGATTTAGAATTCTTTTCACCATTATTAACCCAGGCCTTCTAGACACAGAATGTACACTTAATAAATGCTTGTTGATCAACTGATTGAGGAATACTATATACCTACTATCTTCTGATCTGCCACATGGCAAAAAATACCAACACAGACATAAATAAGCATAAATTCCAAATTAATAAATACCAAAACAGACAAAATAGTAATTTATTTTAATAGCTAAAATTTTCTGTACAAAATGGATAGTCCGTTTTTAAAATCTGAACTAAATTTCATCTTATCTGTAACTATCACATTCATTTAATGGATAGTAAAATTGAAGAATTTTAATGGATGTTGAAATTGAGATAGGAAAAGAGCAGAGAGATCCTAACTCTCAGATCCATCCTTTCCCCATGGAGAATGCATATTTCACCATGTGCTCACCATATACAATGCTTCCAAAATTCACAGATGTGGCCTCAGTAGTTTCTATTGATTTCATGAAAAGAATGGCCCCAGAAGTGATTTCTGAGAAAAGCAAGCTCCCCTCAATGAAAAAGTGGTCATAAAACATGAAAGCAGAATGGGCTCCTCTTCCTTCTCTTAAGTAATGTATCTTCTACTGTATCCTGCTTTATAAAGGACTGCAAGAAGTGAGAGTAAGGTTTAAAACAATGCCACATTAGGGCAAATCTGAACTGAGACAGGGTCTTTGTAGATCTTATAAATATTTATGCTTAATAACATCTGGGTCTTGGCTTTAGAGATTCAGATTTGCTGAATGAGTCCAGTGATCTTCCTAATGAGAAACTGGGTTAGCAAGGATATCTTTAATTAGTGCTGTTTTTTTTTTTTTAATTACAACTTCATATTTATTTTTTGCATGTTTTCTCACAACCCAAGAACTGTTTAATTTATATTAGCTTTATTTTAGAATCTATAAGATTTGCTTAAAAGGGGGCACATGTGTGGAAGAACCAGAGACAGGGAAGCTTCCAAAGGATTATCATGCACAATTATCTGTAAAAGTCAGATGCTCAAATACACTTTTTCCTGGGAGTTTTCTGGGAGATTGACTATTTCAAGTGTCCTGAATCCCCTAAATAACCACATACTGTTCTCTGCTTTGGTTGTGAGCATATTGCTATAGGATTCAAACGCTTCCTTTTCAAAATTCTTTTTTGATGATTGATAAGCATTGTCATGTTTGTAAACCTGGAGAGAAACCCATTGTTAATTTCAAAAAACAAACAAACAAACAAAAAAAACAACAATGCTTGAATACAAAACACTGCCAGCTTTCAATTTATCTGCACCATTGGAAGAGAACAAAAGTTCAGATAATTAATGAAAGAACCAAAACCAGTAACTAGTTTGTAGATAAGTTTCTCTACTAACAGCTGAATTTGAGTACATTTATTTTAGAGAAATTCAATTCAAGAAACACAGTGAAGCCCTTCTTGGAGACCTGACTTCTAAGAGATATCAAATGTTCATCTATTTTTCCCCTCCTGGCCCCAGCTAAGTTCCTCCCTCACACCTATTACATCTTGGTAATAAGACAGCTCTGTTTTTCATGCTAATGCCAAGACAAGCTCTAGGCAGGGCAAAATTGTCCTCCAAAACTTGTTGGGCAAACGTGGAAGCAAAAACATTGTGTTTCAAAGGTTTTTGCTAAAGAAATAAGAGGTCTCGGAAATGTAAGTGTAAACTGAGAGAGCAAAATGTCAGTACTTCAAATAATTCAGCAAAATTAGTGCTAGCTGTTGAAAGATGGAGGGAACTGTCAACAAGAAGAGTAATTAAGTAGGTGTTGCCGACAAAATAGAAAGATTTTCTGTAGATGAACCAGAAAGTGTTGATACTCCATCTTAGATGAGTGATAAACATACACAAAGAATACACAGATATACCTAATAGAATATTTTGACATGGAAAGGATAAATGACTCTTCATAGTCACAAAGATGCTTTTGTGCCTTGGACTCCCACTCCTATTCTAATATCTATAAGATCACTGCCATCATCATTGCCATGCATTTTTTGCCTGTTCCTAAGTACCTTTCTTTTCCTGAATTATGTATGAATACATACACCAAGGGTCCCATTCATAGTAAAGACAGTATAGCACAGTGGAAAAGACTTGAAATCCAAAAACTGGGTCACAGGATCATATATATTTAAAATCAAAGAGACCTTAGTGATACAGATCAAGCCAAATTCCATTTCTGACACTTACTAGTTCGGGTAATTGTGGACAGATTCTTTTACCTTTTATCTATGAAATGAGTGGGTCATCTTAGATGGGAGATTCTTAATCTCAGAGTCTTTAAATAGATTTCAAGAGGTCTGTGATCATGGATGAGGAAAAAAATAAAATTTTTGGAGGTAGTTTAAGTGACTTGCCCAGGGTCACACAGCTAGTGTCTGAGGTCAGTTTTGAACTCAGGTCTTCCTGATTCCTCTACACATTGTGTCACCTAGCTCTCTCTCTCTATTTTTTCTTTTTATTAAAGCTTTTGTATGAATGTATGAATAATGAAAACATGTATGAATAATTTTTCAATATTGACCCTTAAAAACCTTGTGTTCCAAATTTTTCCCCTCTTCCCCCCCATCCCCTCTTCTAGATGGCAAGTAATCCAATATGTATTAAATATGTTAAAAATAAATGTTAAATCAAATATATGTATACATATTTATACAATTATCTTACTGCACAAGAAAAATCAGATCAAAAAGAGAAAAAAATTCATGAAGAAAACAAAATGCAAGGAATCAACAACAAAAAGAGTGAAAATGTTATGTTGTGATCCACACTCGGTTTCCACAGTCCTCTGTGGGTGTAGCTGGCCCTCTTCATCACAAGATCATTGAAACAGGACTCAATCATCTTACTGATGAAAAGAGCCACATCCATCAGAATTGATCATCATATAATCTTGTTGCTGTGTACAATGATCTAGTTCTGCTCACTTCACTTAGCATCAGTTCATGTAAGTCTCCCCAGACCTCTCTGAAACCATCCTGCTGATCATTTCTTACAGAACAACAATATTCCATAATATTCATATATCATAGCTTAATCATTCTCCAACTGATGGGTATCCACTCAGTTTCCAGTTTCTTGCCACTACAAAAAGGGCACAAACATTTTTGGACATGTGGGTCCCTTTCCCTCCTTTAAGATCTCTTTGGGATATAAGCTGAGTAGAGGCATTGCTGGATCAAAGGCTATGCACATTTTGATAGCCCTTTCTATATTTATTTTCATAAACCTTTGGCTTCCTCTGAAATCCTATGTGTTTTATTTTAAAGGCGGTGAGATTCCTTAGTGAACAAAACTCTGGACTTGGAATCAGGAAAATCTGAGTTCAAATTTGATTTCAAATATTTACGATCAGTGTGACTGCAAAAGTCACCCTCTGCCTTTCTTAGATTCCTTATCAGTAATAAGGGAATAATAATATCCCCTATTTCTCAGGACAATGTTTGTAAAGTGCTCTGTAAACCTTAAAAGACCTACATAAGTGCTAGCTATTATTATTAGGCATTTACGCATACCTGAGTATCAGAGGTCCATGAGAAAAAAAAAATTTAAGCACTTCTGGATTAGATGATATCTCAGGTTCTTTTTTGTTCTAAATCCTAGGATTATAAAGTAACCTTCATTTTGACTTTCTTACAGAGGCATGAACATGGAGATTTTAAAGGAGAGGTTCTCCGTATTACAGAAGGGGAATTCACCAAATATTTCACAAGTTCCTTTTCTGGAAATGGAATGAAATTCTGAAAGAGAAGCCAGAAGGAAAGAGTCACAGAACAGCTTTGCTGAAATCACTGGAGCCAAAGGACTGTTGTTTGGGTTGCAGTGACCAAGATGGTAATGGATGGTACAGGTCAAATAAAATAACTGCAATTACTACCATTTTTAAAAGTAGTATTCTATTTTTTCCAAATGCATGTAAAGATAGTTTTCAACATTCATTTTTCTAAAACATTATGTTCCAAATTTTTCTCCCTTTTCTCCTCCTCCCCACTCTCTAATTCAGTAAGCAATCTGATATGGGTTAAATATGTAAAATTCTTTTAAACATATTTCCATATTTATCATGTTGTACAAAAAAAAAATCAGATCAAAAGGAAAAAACTATAGTTGAGAAAGAAAAACAACACCACCATAAGAAAGAAAAACAAGCATACAACAACACAACAAGATGAAAACACTATTCTTGATCCACATTTCGGATCTATTCATAGTTCTCTCTTTGGAGGCAGATGGCACTTTCTATCACAAGTCTTTTGGGATTGCCTTGTATCATCTCATTGTTGAAAAGAGCAAAATCCTTCACAGTTGATCATCACATAATATTATTGTTGCTGTGTACAATGTTCTCTTGGTTCTACTTACTTCCCTTAGCTTCAGTTTATGTTAAGGCTCTCCAGGCCTCTCTGAAATCATCCTGCTGCTCATTTCTTACACAATAATAATATTCCATACTTATTCAGTCATTCTCCAACTGATGGGCATCCATTGAATTTCCATTTTTTTTTTGCCACTACCAAAAGGGCTGCCACAAACATTTTTGCATGTGTGGGTCCTTTTCCCTCTTTTATAATTTCTTTGGAATATAGATTCAGTAGAGACACTGCTGGATCAAAGGATGTAAACAGTTTGATAACCCTTTGAGCATAGTTCCAAATTATTCTCCAGAATGGTTGGATTCATTCACAGTTCCACCAACAATGTATCAGTGTCCAAGTTTTCTCACATCTCTTCCAACATTTATCATTATCTTTCTCTAAATTTTAGCCAATCTGAGAGGTGTGAGATGATATCTCAGAGTTGTCTTAATTTGCATTTCTCTAATGAATCGTGATTTAGACGAGTAATTACTACTTAATTGTTGCTGTCTCTAATGCTGCTTTCACTATCACCACCACCATTACTACTACCTCGGACATTATTAGCCTGAAGTTAGCAGCCAGTCTGGGGATGATTTCATTCCCTGAGTCTTCTACTGTATTCCTGCTTAGCTCAAACAATGTTTATAGACCAATACAGAGATATTCTGGTAAATGGTTTTTTTTAAAGGAGTAAGGGGGAATTGGGAGTGGGGCATAGCCCTAGGTGATACAATAGTAACAGTGCTGGGGGTCTGAAATCAAGAAGACTCATCTTCCTGAGTTCAAATCTGGCCTCAGACACTTACTAGTTATATGATCCTGGGCAAGTCACTTAATCCTGCTTGCCTCGGTTTTCTCATTTGTAAAATTAGCTGGAGAAGGAAATGGCAAAGCCCTCTAGTATCTTTGCCAAGAAAACCTCAAATGGAGTCACAAGGATACCCAGATCCAATAACAAAGGGGGGAAATGTAAGCACACAGTTCTTTGTTTAATCTAAATTATTTATACTTTCTGGACAAGCAATAAAATAATAAATCAAACCCTGGTCTTGTAGTAGCTGTCCATTTAGCAAGCTCCAGAGCTGACTTCTGCACATCTCTGGTGGAGGTAATCTGAGTATGAATGATAGGCAAGATTGGATGCTGCCTTATCCCATGATCTCTGCCTTACAGGGCTCTTAAAAGGAAAATAATTTTTTGTAAATTGGAAAGCACTATATAAAGGGTCAGTGTCTAGGGATATGGGGGTATTTGCCTGTAAAGGAAAACTATCTACTCCCTCCCAATTTACCCCACCCTTGTGTGGACAGATCTGCTTTTTTCCAGCCATTCTCCTTCTCCGGCTAAATTTTTTGAAAGTCATTGCTCTCAACTCCATCCCAGGACCAAGGCCTTCCAGAGCTTAATCCCCAAAGAACCAGGGAAGGAAATTTTGCCTGAGGGCCACTCTGCCTCCCATTACTTAAAATGCTTACTTATGGCTCTAGCTTTGCCTAGGATCATAAATCCACATTAATTTAATTTTGCTTCTGCATTTGGAATATTATAGACTATAAATCAATGGGAATCTTTCATTTAGTTCTAAAGCCTCCAGATAAGAAAGTCCTGATAATTTCCAAACAGTCTATTTTCCCTATCTCATTCCTTCTTTGTGTGTTACCTGCTGGCCATTGCCTCTCCCCCATATTCCTATCCTAATAAGGAAGCACAGATCATTCAAAAATCCATGTATTTCAAATCAAATCAATCTAAAAAGCATTTATTAAGTACCTACTATGTGCTGGGGATATAAATAAAGGTACTAAAATACCCTGTTATCAAGGTATTCATTCAATAGAGACAGCTAGATAAAGCACTTGACCTGGAGTCAGGAAGGCCTGAGTTAAAATTTACATACACATTAGCTGTGTGACTCTGGTTAAGTCATTAACTGCTGCTGTCTTGTCTCATTTTCCTCATCTGTAAAATCAAGATAATGTTGACATCTATATACCAGAGTTGTGGTAAGGCTCAATTGAGAACTTCCATAAAAGGCTTGCAAATCACAAAAGTGGTATTTAAAATGCTAACTATTTTTATTGTGTTGACCATTCTTTTATATTATATTGGCTTTTAATACTCATTGAATATTAGTGGGGGGAAAAATCTCTTTAAAAAAGTGAGTTTTGGATTTTTATATCAGTTTTTCTGGATAGAGTGACAGGCACAATCATTGTCTGGTGTCAGGACTACCAAATGGAAAATTCAGCATGGCCCAGTCCACCCTATTATACTTCTCTTGTTCTCTGCCCTTGGCTGCTCACTTACCCAGTAAGCTCAGAGGTGTTGGAGGCCACTCGGATGTTTACAGCACTGGTCTCCTCTGTGCTGGCTCCATTCTCTTTTAAAACCCAAATGCAAAGCACCTGAGCTCACCCCTGATCCAGAGCAGCACATCTTCATTCTTTTGAGACTTTGCTTTCAGTTAGGGAACATTTAGAGTCATTTTAAATCCATTTAGTCAGTAAATCAAATACAAATTGAAGATTTTTTCCCTTCCATCTCAGATACATCAAGTTTAATCTCAGTGTCTCTGAATCCTCTGGTAGAGGGACTTTACAATATATTATATTACTTTAAGATTTGCAAAGCACTTTTTATCGGCAATTAAAACTGTCCAACCTATAATAAAAGAGACTGAAAAGAGGAATGATAAAATTAACAATCTCATCGGTTGGTAGAGATTGCTCTTGAAGACCAAAAATGACATTTCAGGGAGGTGGGGTGGGATTGGTCACAGATTGGGTAAAGCATAGGGCATTCTCCACTATGTGGTCATAAAATGGTCACTTGTTCATGTTGGACAAGAGAAAGAGGTTTGGAGGTACAAAAATAAGTTGGAGGACTTCCATATAATTGAGTCATCTCTACCACTCTAGGCTTTTAGTCACCATGACAAGAGAAAGCAAGGATGGAGGACCTTTAGTTAACTTGCTGTGATTAATCAAGTGAATTTCTAATCTGCAATTCACTGCTCTAAGATATAGAATTTACCCCTATAAAATCATATTAAATTGATTAATGCTGATTGGATTGTTCCTTGGGAAGGAACAAAGAGAAATAATCTGCAACTCAAAGTTAAAAAAAAGTTTAAAAATGTTGTTTTACATGTAAATAGGGAAAATAAATTATTAAAATTCAAATAAATTATTTATCACAATTTGAGCCTTATTACAACTCTGGTTCAAGTACCAGTAATTTAAATCTGTGTTTTGCGTATGTGGAAACTGAGGCAGAGAAAAGTTAAGTGATATATTCATGAGTTTCACAGGTATACCTATCAGAGATGGGATTTGAACTGTGAGCTATTCTTTCTTTTCTACAAGGTGACTGAATTTCAGCGACATCTTTTTTTGGAAAAAGATGTAAATCTCAACCTCTTCTTTAGAAGTAAATGGCTTGAGAAAGTGATTCTTCCCCACCAAAGCTTGGTACATTACTCAAAATGAAACTGTCAGTGACTGGGAAAAATAATCTAAACGTCTGACTTCTGACCTGAGTTGGGTTTTGTCCAGGAGCAGAAGAAACCTTAGAAATGAGATGATAGTATTACGCTTCATTTTCCTAATTATAATACACTCTTAACAATTTTGTAACAGTAATCCTCAACAGACCACTCAGAGGAATATTTCTAATATGTCATTTAAATCACATAACATCACTGCAGGGGTACAGGCCAACAAGAAAACCATCCAGAGATTCGATTTATTTTCTTGAGTTTTTCTAATCTGACACCAAGAGTCAGGGAGAGGGGCATTTCTTGCATAATATTAGTACAATGACATTATATATCTGTGTTCCTAGGCAAGGAGCCAATAGTTTGTCTGCTGAGATAAACCAAAACTGAAAGCTGAGAACTATCAATCTCTGAAGTTAGGCTTTTTCAGATACTTTCTGAAAACGGAGTCCATAGAAAATGTCTACTATGTCCTCTGACTGGACTGGGGACTTTTGAAATGGAATGAAGGGGATCCCACTCACACAATAAATAAAATAAAAACAAATTCGAGAAGAGTAATTTTTTAAAACTGATTTTTTAAAAGTCCTGTAAAATAGGCATAAGTAAGGAAAACAAACATAAGAGATTTCTGACCAGCAATAGTTTAAAGTAGATGGAGCACATTTGTAAAATGTTAGTATAAAATAGTCAGGAGAAAAAGATTTTTCTCAAGGCTTTTCAAGGAAAGGATAGAGAAAGTGATTAAATTTCAAGCCTTTCTTTCCTTCTTACCACAAAAAGGAAGCATTCAAGGTACTAGAAAAGCATACCAGGGCCATACTAATATTTTAAAAGACCTTCTGCGTATTCCTCCACCCTTTTATCCAATCCCTACCCCTCACTTTTTTGCTAAGGAGGCAAAATGTCATGTTGTAGAATAGTGCATCTAATGAACCCCAGGGAGAATGTTGGGCTTTTGGGGTAACATCCAAAATGACTCTATGCCTGGAAACCAAAGAGAAACTATTTACTTTCCAACGCAGATTAGGAGGTGGAGATCTCTTTTTCTAAACCCAGATGAAGGATTCAAAAGGATGACAACCAAACTAATGATGGAAAGCAGTGAATGAAGATGTCCTAGGCACCACGCAGGAAGCCAGTCAGAAAGGGCAGAGAAAGGATATTCATACCAGATTGGAGATGGAAGGATCTAAGAATGAAGGAGAGGAGGATTCACAGCTGAGGACAGCCGAGAATTCTAGTAGAAAAAGGAAGAGTGAAAGTTGATCTGCCAGAAGTTAAGGCCATGTGCTTGGAGAGAACAAAAGAAAGCAGGCTTAATAGAGTAGAATAATAATAAGAACACTTTGCATTCATATAATATCTGGACTCTTCAAAGCCTACGTAAAATTGACCTAGGAATCCATTGCAATACACCTGTGGGGTATTATTCCTGCTTTAGTAAGGTAGACAATGAGCCCAGTCCTTGACAATGGTTATAAGGAGCCAAAACAAAGGCTGAATTCCCAGTCTTGAAGTGATTACAATCTAAAGCCACCTGGGAAGGGAATCCAAGCTGTTTGTTCATGATGCAACTGAAACGGCGCTTCAGACCCTCCACGTTTTTCTCCCGGCGGGGTACTGGGGTTTCATGTAGGATATCCAACTCCTGTTTTATCCAGAATAGTTGGAAGGTGGGTGTCACTGAGAGGCACCCCTGTGCCAAAGGGCAATTGTCAATTATCAGAGAATTACAAAACAATAAAATGCAGCTAGGCTCATTACACACATAACTATAAATTAATCTTCCCAGGATGATTCAGAAAGCAAGTTGGGATTTTGCCATACCTTGGGTCATCCTTGTAAACAGGTTTGTATCATGTGACTCAGAAGAAACATTTCTGTTTAATCTGAATTTGAGACACAGAGCATTTAATCAAGTTTTCTGGGACATCACCAGAATGCAAGCAGTATAGGACAATGGAAACTGATCATGATTTGGAGAAGGAAGGCCTGAGTTCCATTCTCAGATGTATTGCTTGTTAGCTGCCCAACTCCTCTGCCCTCAATCCCTCAATCTCTTAGAAGCATTCATCAAAGGCACCTCCTTTCCCTTCTTTACAGAGGTCAGGTACTATGATGGTAGAACATTGCATATGCTATCAGACTCAATGTGTGGGTTAAGATTGCTAAACTGCCTTTTCTCTTTTGTTACAAGGGATGGTTCACTCGATTGTGATATAATCAGAAATGAAGATAATGTAAAAAAACAACATATCAATAATTTTTTAATAAGGGGGTAGAATTAGAAAACCTCTAAGGTGCCCCTCTAGTCCTCAATGTAAAGCATTACAGCACTGGTATTATTTGGATTAGTAAACTAGGAGGCACCGTGGATAGAGTTCTGGTCCTATAGTTAGGAAGACCTGAATGCAAATCTTGATTCAGACATTTACTAGTGTGTAACCTTGAATTAGTAAAGCCTGTCTTCCTCAATTTCTTCAATTATAATTGGTAATTGGACAGGTTTTGGCCACAGATTAGATTTAGAGGGAGTGGAAGGATTATTAAAACAGGATTGTTGCAAAAATCAATGTAAAGGGGGAGGGGGGACACCAGGAGCAAAAAAAAAAAAGTGTGCTAGCTATATTTAGGATAAATAGAGCATAAAAGAGGAAAGGCACTAACATTAAAAAGAGTTGGGAAAGCCTTCATGTAGAAGGTGAATTTTAATTAGGATTTAAAGGAAGCTAGGGAAGCCGTTAGGCAGAATTAAGGAGGGAGAACATCTCTCCTGATAAGAACAACGAGAGAAAATGCCCAGAGCCCAGAGTTGGAGTATCTTGTTCTTGGACTAATTAGGAAGCCTGTCAGTAGATTGAAGAGTAAATGGGAGGTGGAGAGGAAGTAAAGTGTAAACAGACTGGAAAGTAGGAGGGGGATTGTTTATGAAGGACTTTGAATGTCAAACAGATGGTTTTGTATTTGATAATCGGAGGTGATAGGGCGTTTACGGAGCAGAAGAGGAGACATGATTGGATCTGCCTCTTGGGAATTTGGCAGCTGACTGGTGGCAGTGTCAGTGGAGAGAAGCAGGGGTGGACCAGAGATGTTGTCAATGTGAAATTGACATGTTTTGGCCACGGATTAGATTTGGAGGGAGTGGAAGAGATAGTGAGGAATCAAGGATGAATGATAATCAACTATGATAATCTTGGCTCTTCTTAACAATATAGCAATTCAAGACAATCCCAATTAGACTTGGGATGGAAAATGCCATCTACATCCAAAGAGAGAACTATGGAGACCGAATGCTGATCAAAACACTATTTTCACCTTGTTTTTTGTTTTTTTTCCCCCTTTCTTTCTCACGGTTTTCCCCTTTTGTTCTGATTTTTCTTTCACAACATGACTAATATGGAAATATGTTTAACATGATTACACATGTATAACCTATATTAGATAGGTTCCTGTCTTGAGGAGGGAGGATGATAAGGGAGGGAGGGAGAAAAAAAATTCAAAATTCAAAAATTTTCAAAAATGAATGTTGAAAACTCTTTTAATGTATTGGAAAAATAAAATACTATTTAAATTTAAAAAAAAGATGAATCAGGCCAACATGATTCATTAAAAGTTATTATAGATGTATAACCAGAAAATAAAACAATTAATTTTTTTAAAAAGATGAATCAGAGTTAGAGTTAATAAACATTTCTAAGCATCTACTGCGTTCCAGACACCGTGCTAAGGATTGGGGGAAGAAAGGCATAAGACAGTCCCTGCCCTGGGTGGTTGTTGTCCTGCATGTTGTTTCCTCTATCAGATCTTGGACAACTTGAGGACAGAGGCTGTTTTATAACTTCCTTTACATCCCCAGTGCTTAGCACAGTGCCTATTTGATTAAGCCACTTACCGGTGGTCATAGAGTTAATACGTGAGGTAGGATCTGAAACTACCTCAAAGGATAGTTGAGGGAATCAAATACTTAGCACAGTGCCCGGCACACAGTAGATCCTTAATAAATGTTGATTGAATTGAATTTCTCCACTTTATATTGAGAGCCCAAAGTAAAAGTGCTTCTCTTTTGTCTCTGAGAAAGGCCATTCTCTAGAATGGACATGAGGTACTCTAAATCCTGGCTCTGAAATTTACTTGCCTGTGTGATCTTCAGCAAGTCATTGAATTTCTAAGAGTGTTTTTTCCCAATGCTAGCGGGAGAGTGTTGGGCTAGATGACCTTTAAAGTCTCTTTAAGCTCTAAATCTGTGTATTTGCTCAATGTAAAGATCTCAAGGCATTCTGAGGAAATCTGGTTCAGGAAGAGTTTTGAACAGCCTGGAGGGATAGGTTGAAGATAGATAGGCCTTTGGGATTATCTGGAGGAAGGTGAAGGGTCTGATTTGTTTGTTCCATATTAGTCCTTAATCACCTAAAATCCAAAGATTCACTTTCTAAGCAGTGGATTTTTAGGTATTGCTGTTGTTCACCCCCCCACCCCCATCTGCCTTTATAGTCTTCTTATACTTTACATTTCCATTCATCTCCCCAATCTGCAATCTAGTGACAATTATTGCTTTGTTCTTCCATGAACAAGATACTCTATCCCCTCTCTCTATGTATTTTTACTGGTTGCCCCACCCTTCTTCCTGGAATGCTCCTCATCTACACTTCCCTAGCTACTTTGACTTCCTTCAAGTCCCAGCTAGAATCCCTCTCCAGGAAGCTTTCCCAGTTCCCTTTAATTCCTTCTCTGTTAGTTATTTCCATTTTATCTCGTATTATATAGCTTGTATGTACTTAGTTGCTTGCATATCCCCCCCCCCCCCATTACATTTTTATAAACACTGCCTTTTACCTTGTACTTCCAGTGCTTAGCACAGTGCCTGGCACTTTGTAGGTGCTTAATACATTTTTGCTGATTGCCTCTCTTCCCTCTGATTATATTTGAGATTTTTTGTGTCATGGTGATGGTGATGGTGGTGATGATGATAAGCAGCAGCAATACTTAGGGATAGGGTGGAACATTACCTGACCAGATTTATTTACTTTCAATAATATTCATCTTTTTGTACAATAGGTTCTTTGGTTTGTGAAAATTCTAATATGCAGTATTTGTATAGAAAGAACCTTGAATCCAACTTTGGTGTTTTTCTCTGCGATCATGTACTGTAGTTTGTTGAGCCATTCACTAATCTAAGAATCTACTCTTGCCCCCCAGATTTTTAAAAAAATTATACCAGTTATATCTTTTCTTTAAAATTTTATTGGTGTTTTACTTTTATGTTACAAACATTAATATTATAAACAGTACACTTCAGCCCCATTCCCCCCATTAAATAACTCCACTACTGATCCCATTATTTCTTTAGTAAAGAGAGTTGAGCAAGTAGGAACCTTTTCAACTTTGAATTCCCTGGGGCCATAGATAAAATCACAGTAACAGTTGGTAGGTTCAGAGAGATTAAGTGATTTGTCCAAATCCATCTAATAAAGAACCCATTTAATAAACAACCGTTTTAAGCACTGTGAATCCAATTATTAAAAAGCCACTGTTGGTCTTTCAGGAGCTTACAATCTAAAAAGAAAGACAATACACAAAAGAAGGCAACAGGATGGTAGTGGTAAGAGAACCAGAGGGGTTCAGTTGGGGACATCTTGCTCTGAGGTGTTGAAGATAGGCAGAGTAGCAGATGCAAAAGTGATATGAGGTGCCATCACTGATACATGTTAAAGGCAGAATTTTAACCTTGGTATTCCTAATTCCAAGTCTTTAACCATTATACTTTAACTGCTACATTACAATACATCTGTTCAAGTTCTTCATCACCAAAAAAAGCAAGCAGAACTTAAAAAACCTTTATCCTCCCATGCATCTTCCTAGCAGTGGTCCTGGGCTTTTTCAAGTGAGGGTTTGGGAGAGGTGTGTGGGAATCCCTCAGTTTGAGAAACACTACTCTAGACAGATTGGAACAACCAGTGCTTCATGTCCCAGCTGCCCCATTTCCTTACTGGTCCTTGTGAAGAACATTTTTGTAAATTACCTTTTTGGATTTGTTAGTGTTCATCTTTATAAGATGACACTTCCTCCTTTCCCAACGTCCTGTAAATAGTAGATTCTTAATAAATATTGAATTTGAAATTGAAATGATCATTTTCAGACAGTTAAATTTCTCAAGTAGTTCTTCCTAAATGCTTTCTGGTATTCATTTTAGAATTATCATTTGTAATGGACAAAAGGAGTAAATTGTTAAGCCTTTCTAGCTTGGATTTCTCACTTTGGAAAGGAATCACTTGCTGAAACAGTAGAGCCTATATAATACCAGAGAAACTGAGGCAAGCAAGAGATTTGTTTTTAATCTTTAGTGTGGAGTTTAAACTAGGACTCTTGTCCAAAGCATTCAGCACAGATAAACCGAGGCAGGGAACTTATATAGAGTTTTAGCTAGCTAGGGTTTGCAAACAGAATACATAACCTGAGTATACAATCTTTAAAGGCAGATAAGGGCAGCAAAGACACTGGACAAGGACAAGCCATGATTCCAGGAAAGGATCATAACTTAATCCTGACAGGATAGAGGTCCCGATAAGAAGGTCTAGAACGGGAGATAGCCAGTTGAGGAGCAATGCTCAAAATGAGGGAGGATTATCCTAGCAAGAACCAAGATAATGCATCTGGAGTTTATGACACAATGGTACGTAAAGATGTTCAGAGCTTCAAAGTTTTTCCTGGGCTTTTGTTGCAAACTCAATTTCCAGTACTAATGGCAAGGAAGGGGCCTTTTTTCTTTTTTTTTTTTTTTTTTTTTTTACTCAGGGTTCAACACATGCTGTGATTTTTCTGTCCTCACAGTAATAGGAAGCAAGGTTTTCCTCTATTTTACACGTGGGGAGACTGAGGCACAGGCATCATATACTGTGGTGTTTAGCTTCCTACTGTTTCTCATAAGGAAAGTTGCATGTGTGCATGCATTTTGCGCATGCTTATTCAACAACGAGAAAACAGCTGCTAGGGAATATAGTCTGACACTGATCAAGGACAGGAAAAAAAGGAGAGGGAATTGATTGGAAATTATGAAGGAAGTCCCTGGGATTGCTAGAAAGAATTGTTTTCCACAGGGCCATTAGGACACTGAAAAAGCTGCTAAGACAATGCATATTAAGTGGATTAATGATTTATAACAAACAGGAACATATGCTAATGGGGGAGTGGCTTTTAGCAGTTTGGGTTGGTGAGGACTGCTCCTGGCAGATGGCACTCTCTAGGCAAAGTAGTCAGTCATCTAGTTCCCCTTTCTCATGCAAATTTGTGCCACAGAACATCACCACACCTAGTACTTCCTGCGGTTCCCTTCCCAGGCTCCTCCCCTTTGTAGTATATAAGATTTTTTAAAATTTCCAAACTATACCCACTTCATCTTTACCACCTTGGGTTGAAGTACCCCTTTTTATCTCCGGAAATGAGAAGACTGGGGTTTTGAGGATTAAGGTTTTTGTCTTGAGGCAAAAACAGGCAGCTTGCAGGCTAGAGCATGCCCTCAGGCAGCAGGATTTGGCTGAGTTGGCTGATATTTCTGGTCGGAGTATCAGTCCAAGTTTCCCTGATGACTCCTGCACCAGCTGCGGACGGAGGAGCCGCACCAAGAGGGACCCATTAACTAGCAGCGCAGCAAGTCGAGGAGGCTTGAGATTGCGTGCTAAAGCTGCGGAGGGGGAGGAAGTAGGATAGGGGAGGGAGAGGGGGAGGAGGGAGCAAAGGAGAGAGAAGGAGGAGGGAGAGGAGGAGGGTGGTTCCTAGGCTAGGCTGGAAAAGCCCGAGGAGACTGAGCATTTTCCACATCTGTCAGGTTAACGGTTCTGGGCTTGGGTTAGATACCCTAGGCAGTGGTTCTCAAACTCTTTCTCTCAGTATCTTTACGGTGTTAACAACTATTGAGAATATGTCCAAAGAGTTTTTGTTTATATGGGCTACATAGTAGATATTCATCATAAATAGAAAAAAAATTAATTTTGAATTTATAGATCCTCTGCAAGGATTTCAGAGATCCTCCAGGATTCACTCACTGCACCACACTTTGAGAACCACTGTGCGGCCTAGAATTATGTTGGTCTCCAAATTTTCTGGCGGAGCCCTTTCAGAGATGTGGATTTCCATCCTTTGTCTCTGGCTGCAGTTGCAGAAAATCCAGGGGTCAATTAGACGTGGGGTGGGGGACGGTGTACAATCATCTTGGCGGAGTATTTGCTTAGGTAAACAAACCCCCAGCTGTTAGGCTATGCTGGTATAGTGTATTTTTCTTATGGGTTTTTATTGCATATTCCAAGTGGGAGAGGAGGGATTCAACTTTTAATGAGCTGGTACCTATTTTGGATAGATAAGTGGGAAGTCAGGGGGGTAAGTGCATAGAGTATTGGGCTTGAAATGAGGAAGACATCTTCCAGAGTTTAAATTCAGCCTCAGACACTTATTAGTTGAGTGTCCTTGGGCAAGTCCCTTAACCTTGTTTACCTCTTACTTACCTGTAAAAAAAACAAACAAACAAAAAAAAAACCGGAGAAGGAAATGGTAAACCACTCCAGTATATTTGTCTAGAAAACCACAAATGAGTTCACAAAAGCGTCAGACATGACCGAAGCTTATTTTAGGACCAGTACTTGAACCACCTTACTGAAGGGTTCCCATGAAACATAGTAAGAGAACTATTGTCTATCTCCTCTATCTCTACTACCCTCTGCACTCGGGGCTAATAAAAATCTGCACTTCACCCATTGAGCCCAATCTTCTCCCTTTCTGTAGTTTACTCTCATCTGGGATTATTTCCTTTCTCTTTTACACCAATTTCTGATGAAGGGCTGTCCCTACTCCTTACAAAGGCCAGCCAATCCTCTCTTCTTCAGTTGTTTGTCCCTTTTGGCACCTTCCATCTCTCTCTAATTTCCAATCTCTCCATCATCTAGTCTTCCTCTATTGCCTTCAAACCTGTCCAAGTTTCTTCATCCAGAAGAAATTCAAATTAGGTCCTACTGACCTTGATGTTATAGTTTCCTTTCTTTTCTCAGACTTCCAGAAAAATCTAGTCTCATTGCCTCCACTTTCGCTCCTCTGAGTCACCTCTCAATCCTTTGTGCTCTCACTTCTACCTTTATGGTTCAGTGGAAACTATTCTTTCTCTTTATTAGTTTTAGCTATTGCCAAACCTCATAGTTCTATAAATTCTCATCTTCCTATAAATTATAGCCATTTTAGACACTGCTGAACACCCATTCTTCTATGAGTTTTTTCTTCTACACCTTGCTATTTCTTTTCAGTCTACCTAACTAAATCATCATCTATATCGTGTGCATTAATAGTGGGTGACACTTAGTGACCTTAATCAGTACACCTCAATTATTATTTCTCTACTGATAATTTTCTTTTTTTTTATTAAAGCTTTTTATGCAAAACATATGTATGGGTAATTTTTCAACCCTGATGCTTGTAATACCTTGTGCTCCAAATTTCCCTCTCCTTCCTCCCACCCCCTCTCCTAGATGGCAGGTATTACTACGGATAATTTTCAGTAGGTATTG
The DNA here is from genome assembly GCF_902635505.1 of Sarcophilus harrisii. NCBI lineage: Eukaryota > Metazoa > Chordata > Mammalia > Dasyuromorphia > Dasyuridae > Sarcophilus > Sarcophilus harrisii. The sequence goes on along the minus strand of NC_045428.1, from coordinate 428,475,873 downwards.
GTGGGTCTACCTGCCTCAAGTCTCTTCCCATTCTAATCCACTCTCCCTTCAAGTAAATCTAAACTTTAACTAAAGTTATTTTTCTTAAAATGAAGGTCTGATCATGTCACCTCCTATTCAGTAAATCTACTGGCTTCCTATTAACTCCAGGAACAAATACAAAATGCTCTCTGATTGGCACCTGTCCAGCCTTCTTACACCTTACTATCAGTTATGTACTCTTAAATTCCAATGGCTGTGACTTCTTGGCTATTTCACAAATAATGCCAATGGACCTGGATGGGTTCAAATATGGCCTTAGATGCTTATTAGGTGGGAGACTGGGTAAATCACTTAATCTTATTTGCCCCAGTTTCCTCAGTAAAACTGAGCTAGAAATGGAAATGATAAAGCCCTCCAATTTTTGTTTTGTTTTGTTTTGTTTTGCCAAGAAAACCCCAAATAAGCTCATGAAAAGTAGGACACTACTGAAAATAACTGAATATCCCATATCTGAATGTTTGCCCACTTCTACTTTAGCTACTAAAGTCTCTTGGCTTCAAGTCCCAACTTAAAAATCAAACCTTGACCTGAAGCCTCCCCCAACTCCTCCAAGTGCTTTCCCTTTTTAAATTGTTTCCATTTTGTTTTGTCTGCAGCTTGCTTTGTTGTTGTTGTTTTCAGGTAACAAAGGCTTTGCTATTTTATTAGGTGAATAGCATCTAGGGATTATCAAGGAAAGGGTTTTTCTTTTTTTTGTTTGTTTGTTTGTTTTTTAACAAATTAGCAAGGGGAAAGACAAATTCCCTAGTGGAACTCAGTTAAGCAGGAGGAAGAAGCCATATGAGGTAGCTCATGGCGGGTGTAGCTTGCTTTGTTATATATTTGTTTGCATGTTGTCTCTTCTATTAGCTCCGGGCAGGGCAGGGGCTATCTTTTGACTTCTTTTGTATCCCCAGAGTTTAGCTTTGAGGCTGCCACATACTAGAAACTTAATAAATGCTTATTGATTGATTGACCATAAACTCCATGAGGTCAGGAACTATATATTATCTAATTTTTGATTTTGTCTCCTAGGACAAGCACATTGTCTGTGTTTTCTATTTCAAAACTGCTAATAAAGTGCTCTCAGCTTTCTGTTTTCCAGGCTCTATAATCTTTGACATTTTTGGCATCTAACTCATTTGAGAAATGAAATGATGTAGTCGACATTACAAAAGCTGTTGAGAGAAGAAGGGAGGAAGGGAATAAGAGAGGGATGGATGGACAAAGGGGGAAGAAAGGACAAAGAGTTTTAAAAAATCATCAAACAGGTCTGCCTAAAAAGTCATAAAAATTCATCACCTAAGACTGGTATTGCAGAAATATACTCTGCCTGTCCCTCCCCTCTTTTCTCAAGCAGTTGCCTTAGAAAATTTGAAAATGTTAACTAATGAAGATCCCAATAATATGATAAAATTGTTCAATTGTTTTTGACTCTTTGTTGACCCCATTTGGGATTTTCTTGACAAAGATCCTGGAGTGGTTTTGCCATTTGCTTATCCAGCTCATTCCAGAGGAAACTGAGGCAATTAGAGTTAAGTGACTTATCCAGGGTCACACAGCTAGGAAGTGTTTGAGGCCAGATTTGAACTCGATAAGTACTTCTAAATCTAGATCCAATATTCTATTCGTTTTTCCACTTCGCTGCCTCTACAGAAGCATGTGGGATTTTAAAGCTCCTTAGTGTTTCCAGAGTTTGGATAACCTTGAGGACATCTGAATGACTTACTCAGGGTCACACAGCTAGGAAGTGTTTGAGGCCAGATTTGAACTCGATAAGTACTTCTAAATCTAGATCCAATATTCTATTCGTTTTTCCACCTAGCTGCCTCTACAGAGGCATGTGGGATTTTAAAGCTCCTTAGTGTTTCCAGAGTTTGTTTGGATAACCTCGAGGACATCTGAATGACTTCCTGACTATCTAGTTTGCACACATAAAATGAATCCTTTTTGAGTTTTATCTCCTAATTTGCTCATCTATCAGCTTTTCTAGACCTAACTCCGGGACCAGTGGTTTTATCTTCATCATTTATGTTACCATTGCCTTTTACATGGAGCCATTACTTTAAGTGTAATATTTTCTTTCACACTTAAAGCCACACCTCCCCCTTTTTGTTGTTGAACCCATCCCATCTATGGGATTAGATGTCCTAGTAATTTAATCACAGTCACCTTGGCCCAAGTTTCTGTTACATCATAATTCCCATTAACCACAAAATGTGTGTTTGCAGAGCAAATCTCTTGTTTCTGATCTCTTTCCCAATTGTGGAAAAACAATGGGGCTAACCTTTCTCTAAGCTCTTATTTCTTTGGGTGAATGCTCATTCTTTCAGGCTTTCTCCAGAGCCCTCTTTCTTACTAATTTCTTTCTGATTCAAAGCTTGCTGATCAGCTGTGTTCAAATGCTCATTTCTTCTCTTATTACCATAGGAGAGTTTAGGTTGGTGGGGTGGGTAAGGTACAATTATTTTTTTCTTTTTTTTTTATAAATCTCAGATTGCTGTCACTCTCCTGGACTATCTGAAGCTGAATCTATATTCTTTGTGTTTTCTCCTCATTAAAAAGTATCTTTATCACTGTTGGTCCTACAACATTTTTCCAACCTTATGAATATACTTAATATTCAAACTAATGAAAATCACTTTGCATTTGAGCCTCCTCATTGGATTTCCCCAAGGTTTTATTGAAGAGTTGATATTTCAGCTGCTCTTGGAGATTAGACAGAATCCCAAAGCTTGCAGGTTGAGGCAACAAATATCAATCCAGGTAAAGGAAACAATGAAAATAAAGGTGCAGATGTGGAAACAAACAGGTTGCATCTGGGAAATATCAAGTGGTCTAATTTGGCAAGTGCAGTGGAGCAGAAGAGGAAGAGTATGTGTGAGATGAAGCTGGAAGTCACACAATGAGTGCCCCATATAGTTTGTGGTGTTGGTTTATTTCATTTGCCCTTTTCAGTTCTAGGCACAGGTGGTAGAGTCCATATACCCAAGAAGTCAAGACATGGTGACCCTGGAGGCAGGATTCCAGGTCAGACATTGCTGCCAGCTCAGCAGGAAAACTCTGAGAAACAAGGTGCCAGAATAAAAGGAGATGGGAGGTGTTTATACTTGAAACTGAATGAGACCATGCTGTATTGAAACTGAGTTAAAATGTGAACCTTATCTCTCTTTCCTCCCCATAAACAGGTAGTTAGTATAAAGGAGGATTAGGTGTTGGGAAGGAAGAAATGTCTATGTTTGGTCTTTCTATATCTTTAAATATTCCTTCATAAAAGCTAATCTGATTTTTAAAAAATCTTTCTTTTGGACTTTCCCTGCACTTAACTGAGGTTCAGTGAACCCCTAATATTGGGAGAATACTATTGGTGCGTAGTTTAAGCCTATAACAGAGAGAAATGGACACCCTTTCTCCCCATTCTGGATATTAGAAAATTGTGGAGAAAGTGAAATATAACAGCTCATTTTCAGGCAGGGGGAACAGATAATCACAGTTATGTTGTTGTGGACATAAATAAGGGGCCTAAATGCAAAGTATTTTGCAAACTTTAAAGCACTCAGTAAGAGGTGGTCATTTTTTATTAGTGATCTCTCTCTTCCTTATTTGAATTGTCATATTATTGCATTTATACATCTCCCATGGTAGTTCTGTGCCATGTTGTTATTAGTGTAGGTGTTTTTGCCTCCTTTCCTAGTCTGCCTGTATTTGATGACTCCACTTCTTCACCCAAAAGAACCTTTTAAACCTCTTGTTTTATTGCTCTCATTCTGCCCACTCAACAAAAAATTTTCTCACCAATTACCTCCTTACTGCCATATCTAAGAGCCTTTTATTCTATGCTCATCTTTCTTGACCTCTCCGTAGCCTTTGTCATTGTCAATCCATTCCTCTCCCCTTTTCCCCCTCATATTCCATTATCCTGTGGACTCTATAACATTTTGCTCTCTTAGTTCTCATTCTACCTATATCATTACACATCTACTTCATGAGCTCCTAAATTTTCCTGCTACCTAATAAATGGGCTTTCACTAATATTCTGTCCTTTCTCTTTTATATATAATCTTCCACAGCAGTCCCATCTCTTCCCAGATTTTGTTATTACCTTTTTGTGGATGACGTTCATATCTGCATCTCTAATTCTAATTCTGACTTTCCTTTTGAGTGAATCTCATATTTCTATCTATTTGCTGGACATTGCCTGCCCCTAATATTTTAGACATGAAATATTGAAAGTTGAATTCATCATCTGTTCTAAAAAATCTTCCCTGCTCACTGTGCATTGGTCATCCTTCCTCTTAAGTCTCTATCCACCTATCCCACCCTTAATAACCTTTCAATGACAATGAAGTTAGCAAAAGTTTTTTAAGTCAGTGCAGAAAAGATATTCCACAAGAAAATTGTAGTACTTTAGCCTGGGTAGACTATATTTTGCTTGAGGTTTTAATGTTGCTTGCTTCTTGCTTTAGAGAATGGGTGAAGTGTGATCTGTTCTCCAACATTTACTCATTAAAGGATTATGTTTAAAAATTCTTTCTTTTGGACTTTCTCTGCAATGTCCAAAAACACATCTATAGAATATTTTCTTTCTTTTTTTTATTATTATAATTTTTTATTGACAGAATACATTTTCTTGAACTCTCTTAAGCCTCCTTGATGCTTGATAATCTCATGCCCCAGGGCAAGAAATATCCACATTGACTGCTATAGTGATCTATAAGTTTATATTCTCCTTATGGTTAGAAAGTGCTGTATCCTTTTCTGACTAAAGGAAAAGACTTCATGATATGCGAGGGAAAGAGATAGCAAAAAATGGTGAGAAAAGGGCTGAGTTTCAAGTCAGAGGACCTGAGTTCAGTTCCCAGCTCTGTTCCTAATACCAAAGCTTCACACCTATGACCAAAAGCCATTTGCTTAACTTTCGAGAAATAGACTCAGTAGTAGTATCTCTGGGTGGTAATATATGAATAGTTTAGTAACTTTTAAGGAATAGTTTCAAATTACTTGCCAGAATACCTAGACCATTTCACAGAGCTCCAATGTATCTCTTTCCCCACCATTACACAAACGTTTCTCATTTTCATTTTAACTTTGCCAATCTATTGGGTGACAGAGTTGCTTTAATTTGCATTTCTCTAATTGTTAGTAAGTTGGAGCATTTTTTCATATTACTATGATAGACTATGATAGACATTCTTTTCAAACTTTATTCATATCTTTTAATCATTAATCAATTGGAGAAGGGCTCTTATTCTTCTAAATCAAATCAGCTCTTTTATATATTTTGGAGATGAAATATTTATTGGAGAAACTTACTACATTTTCTAGCTATTTACTAATTTTTTCCAGTTACCCATTTCCCTTCTAATTTTAGCTTCATTGGTTATATTTGTGCAAAAGCTTTTTAATTTTTTGTAATTAAAGTTATCCATGTTACCTTCTTTGATCCTTTCTATCTTTTATTTGATCACAAACCCTTCCCCATCCATACATCTGAAGAAAGGTAATGTCTTTCTTGTTCTTCTAATTATGATGTCATCCTTTATGTCTAAGTTATGTATTCATTTGCATTTTATGTTATAGTAGTATAGGATGTTGGTGAATATTTAATTTCTTGCCAGAAATTCAATTTTGCTGGGAGGTTTTTTTGAATAAGTTTTTGCCTCAATATCTGGGGTCTTTGTATTTATCATCCATGAGTGCACTGTGCTCTTTTATTTACTTTTTTTTTTTTTTTCCTAGCTGCTTCCATTTTATTTTATTTTTTTATTTAATAGCCTTTAATTTACAGGATATATATACATGGGTAACTTTACAGCATTAACAATTGCCAAACCTCTTGTTCCAATTTTTCACCTCTTACCCCCCCACACCCCCTCCCCTAAATGGCAGGATGACCAGTAGATGTTAAATATATTAAAATATAAATTAGATACACAATAAGTATACATGACCAAAACGTTATTTTGCTGTACAAAAAGAATCAGACTCTGAAATATTGTACAATTAGCTTGTGAAGGAAATCAAAAATGCAGGTGTGCATAAATATAGGGATAGGGAATTCAATGTAATGGTTTTTAGTCATCTCCCAGAGTTCTTTTTCTGGGTATAGCTAGTTCAGTTCATTACTGCTCCATTAGAAATGATTTGGTTGATCTCGTTGCTGAGGATGGCCTGATCCATCAGGACTGGTCATCATCTAGTATTGTTGTTGAAGTATATAATGATCTCCTGGTCCTGCTCATTTCACTTAGCATCAGTTCGTGTAAGTCTCTCCAGGCCTTTCTGAAATCATCCTGTTGGTCATTTCTTACAGAACAGTAATATTCCATAATTTTCATATACCACAATTTATTCAGCCATTCTCCAACTGATGGACATCCATTCAGTTTCCAGTTTCTAGCCACTACAAAAAGGGCTGCCACAAACATTCGTGCACATACAGGTCCCTTTCCCTTCTTTATAATCTCTTTGGGATATAATCCCAGTAGTAACACTGCTGGATCAAAGGGTATGCACAGTTTGATAACTTTTTTGCTCTTTTATTTACTATGGGTGATAGAGCAGCAATACTGAGATCTTCCCAGTATTAAAAGTAATTTATTTCAAAAGATGGGATGGTCAGACTTATAAAGGTGAAGAAAGGGGAAATGCTGCTTCAGTCATCTTGCAAAATACCTCATATTTTGATGTTTTACCTATATAGGAAATAATAATTGTAATGATAAGCTACTGCTGCTTAAGTTTTTTTGTCGAGTGATTATATTTTTATCATTTTGTAGTAGAAACAAAGAGCTGCCCTATACCTCATTTACTTTCTACATTGAAATCACTTTTCACTTAGTTCTTTTGGGGATATTGTTTTTCCTTCCTTCCTTAAAGAAAACCATGACATCAGGGAGGTAATGCTATGACATGGGAGTGAATTGAATTTAAGTAAGGAAGAACTTTGCAAAGTCAACAGGCTCAATTTTTCCTCTAGAGCCACCTGGGTCCATTGGAAAGAAAAAGATGAGACCTCCTCTTTGGAGGGATACCTTAGTAATAAAGCAAATCTTAGCGTTCAAGTGATAATTCCTGGGTCTTCATAGTGAGGAGTAATTTTCAGTGCTAAATTTGAATAAGCTAAATTTGAATTCATAGAAAGAAATATTAGCTCATTCGAATTTAGCATTGAATATGACACATTAAGATTGAAGATTTAGACTTTTCTTATCTTTTGCTATGAGTTATCAAGTCTGAATGTTATATTTAGAGTTAACAGTGGATTAATTGCGTAGGAAATATGAGTGTGGATGGATCTTTTACCATATTATCTTGAAATTTGTTTTTCCCCTCCACTGAGTCTTGCTATTTTATGAGGTGAGATGACATTACTCATGATCTTATGTCATCCTTGTTTGCTAAGTTTTATAAATGAACTTCTATTTTAAATTTCTATTTTTTTTTGGATATCATTTCTCTGGAGAATAGGTCAATCTTCCAGATAGGAGACTTTTAGAGTCTTTTGCTTTCCTTTTCTTTATTATGACATGTGATTTACATTGGTTAAATTATCTATATTAAATTATTGAATTTGGTATGTATATCCCTTTCTCCCTCAATTTTCTGATTTTCAGTGCTAGTAACTTGTTTTAATTAAATGCCATGTCTTTTTCTCATTTTTTAAAATGCTTTTAGCTTCTAAATAATTTTGATCAAAAGTCAAGGGTCTGACTATACATAGACAACAGATTTAAAAACTACTCCCACATCAGTGATGAGTCACTTCCTGTCATAAATATAACTACTTTCATTTTCTTGTGTTGCTTTTGGTACTTGTCATATTTAGCACCATCTGATTCTTTTTTGAAAAGAGCTACTCAGGATATATAGACTTCTGTGTTTCTGGGTAGCCTAAAATGCTTTGGTTATTCTTGGTCTTTTCCTCAAATCTCATTGTGTATCATCCTCTTCTATTTCTCTCTTTGCATAGATGGTGCAGTGAATAGAGAATTAGATGTGAATGAGGAAGCCTTATCTTTCTAAGTTCAAATCTGATCTCAGACATTAACAACTGTGTTACCTTGGGCAAGTCAGTTACCATTGTTTCCCTCATTTCCTCAACTATAAAATGAATAAGGGAAGGAAATGGCAAACCACGCCAATGTCTCTGTCAAGAATCTCAAATGGGGTGGAGAAAAATTGGACATGACAGAAGTGACTCAACAATGAGTACAATTGACTTAATTTGGAGGATCTTACTGAATTCTTTATTGATTTTTAAAAATCTTTTCATCTTCCACAACAGATGCTGGTACATAAGCTCTCATATTTCATGGCTGTAGCTAAAACTGGCTTATAAGCTTTTCAATAGAAATCAGTGAAGGTCCCTACATTAAAAACACAAGCTATCCCCCAAATCTTAGTGCAAGTTTTAAGCTGTGCTTAATTGGGAAGTGAAGATATTTTAGTCTCAATTGCTCTTAAAATGAAAAGGAACTTATTTCTTTCAAGTTGATTTTCTTCCACTGAATGGCCATTTAAGGATGTCATGGCCAATTCATAATCCCAGAGACCAAGTTAACTCACAGGCTTGTTACACAGTTTCCACAGAATTTCAAAGTTGGAAACATCTTAGAAATATTGTAGAGGAGAACCTTTTTCTTGTATAGTTTAGAGACTATATGGTCTCTAACAAGTGGCAATCTAGTTTTTGCTTGAAGACCTTGGGAAGTAGGGGACCCTCCTTTCCATTGGACAGCTATTTCCACATTTGAACAACTCTCAAGTGGCTAGGAAATTTTTCCTCAAATTAAGTCAAAATTGGCTTATGCGCAGTGTTCATGAATTGCTCCTAATTCTACCCTCTGGGTCCAAGGAAAACAATCTAGTCCATTTTCCATATGGCAGCTCTTCTAATATTTGAAGACAACCATCATGTACCTGTTAAGCCTTTCTTCTTCAGGATAAATAAATATTCCTTGCTCTCTTAACTGATCTCCATGTGGAATGAACTTGAGCCTCTTCATCATTCTGGTTTCTTTCCTCTGCATAGTCTCCAGTTTATCAGTGACCTTTCAAAAATGTCCTGCCCAGAATTTATATTTTAGGTGTGATCTGAATAGAATCAAATACTGTGGAATTATTTAGGTCTTAGGACAATAGGTCTCTCTTATTACAACTCTATTAAAACCAGGTAAACTTGGAACTTCTCATTATGACTGCTAAAGAATATTTGAAAATGTGCATTTTTGTTTCATGATTATGAATTTATTATCTTGAACACTGTCACAATAACCAATTAATTAATTTTTCTTTGGGGCCATTTCTTTCTTTGCTTTTCTGTGACTATCACACACTATTGACTAATATTGAATTGTAAGCCCACCAAAACCTTAAATTTTTTTTTACAGATGAACTGCTCTTCATACTTGCTTCACCAATTTTACACTTAAATTCATTTAAAAGTCAAAGTGTAACTTAACATTATTTCTTTTTCTTTCTATTTAATAATCTTTGATTTTCAAAAAACATGTAAAGATAGTTTTCAACATTCACCCTTGCAAAACCCTGTGTTCCAAGTTTTTCTCTATCCTTTACTTCTACCCCTCCCCTAGACAGCTAGCAATATATGTTAAACATGCGTGATTCTTCTATACATATTTCAATATTTATCATGCTTTACAAGAAAAATCAGAACAAAAAAGAAAAAAATGATAAAGGAAAAAAAAAGACAAATACTATGTTGTGATCCACATTCAGTTCCCACAGTTCTCTTTCTGGGTGCACAGATGGCTCTCTCCATCATAAGTCCATTGGAACTAACCTGAATCACCTCATTGTTGAAAAGAGCCAGGTCCATCAGAATTGATCTTCGCATAATTTTGTTGCCACTATGTATAATGTTTTCTCCGTTCTACTCATTTTATTTAGCATCAGTTCACATAAGTCTCTCCAGACCTTTCTGAATTCATCATGATGATCATTTCTTATAGAATAATAATATTCCATAACATACATATACCATAACTTATTCAACCATTCCCCAACTGAAGGTATACACTCAATTTCTAGTTCCATGCCATTACAAAAAGGGTTGCCAACAAACATTTTTGCACATGTAGGTCCTTTTTCCTTTTTTTTTTTTTGATACAGACCCAGTGGAGACACTGCTGGATCAAAGGATATGCACAGTTTGATAGTCCTTTGGGCATAGTTCCAACAGTGTGCTAGTGTCCTAGTTTTCCTACATCCCCTCCAACATTATCATTATCTTTTCCTATCATCTTAGCCAATCTGAGAAGTAGATAGTGGTACCTCAGAGTTGTTTTAATTTACATTTATCTAATCTAAAATATTAATGATTTAGAGCATTTTTATATAACTAGAAGTGCTTTTAATTTCTTCATCTGAAACTTGTTCATATCCTTTGACCATTTATCAATTGGAGAATGACTTGTATTCTTATAAATTTGAACCAATTCTCTATATATTTTACAAATGAGGACTTTATCAGAACCCTTGAATATAAATTTTCTCCCCCAGTTTGCTGCTTTCCTTCTAATCTTGGCTGCATTGGTTTTGTTTGTATAAAACCTTTTTAATTTAATATAATCAAGATTATCCATTTTGCATTTTATAATGTTCTAACATTATTTCTTAGTAAACATTCTAGCAAGGCAGAATATTCTTGAATCCTGGTACTGTCACCTACTGTGCTTATTATCTTTCCCAGATTTATGACATCTGCAAATATGATAAGCACGTCATTTTTTGCCCCCATCAATATAAGACTAAATACTGATTCCTTGGGCTCTTCACTAGGCCTTGCAAATTGGTACTGAAACACTCATAATTCCTCTTTTATTCCATCAGCACAAAATCCATTTAATAGGTATTGAATAGCCACATTATTCCAGTTTTTCCAAAAGAATTGCATGAGTGTCTTAGCAAGAGTTACTTTGTTAAAACCTAAGCAGAATAAATTTAGGTAAATTATATCATTATTCCTCTGACCTATAATCCTCTTAACTATCCAAAATAGTCTATGATAAAGCCAAGTTATTACTGCTTCCTTTCTTCTTCTTTTTTTTTTTTCTGCTAAATGTTCATTAACCTTCCCTTTACTAATAGAATCTTGTCAGGAATTGAAGCAAATCCATCTGGCTGAAGATCCCACTTGTCTTTTTTTTTTTTTTTTTTTTTTTAATTTTTTGAAAGTAGGGATATATATGCTTCTTTAGTCTTATGAAGTCATTCACACTTAATAATCTTTCAGTGACAATGAATCAGCAATTGCATTAGTCCTTTCAGTGTCTTTAGGATTTAGTTCATTTGGACTAGGTAACTTGCTTTCATCTTGGGCAGCCAATGCCTTGCCCTTAAACATTAAAACATCTTTGAAATCCATTGCCAGAAGCAAACTCTTTCTCTCTTTTTGGGCCAAAAGCTTCTAGGACTTCTTGGTAAAGGGAGAAATTGTATATTGTAGCAGAAATTGTTCCTCCTTTGGGTAAGGAGTTTACATCTTGCCATGTGACTATTTTGGTATTAGGTAGGGTACCAGTGTAAAGCAGTCTTTTTATTTTTTATTCACATGCCAATTAATAACAACAGTTTAAGCATAATGTTTAATATGTATCAAGTACTTAATGATTATTATCTCAATTGATTCTCGTAATAATCCTGGGAGATAGGCATAGTTTAAGAAGTTGGGAATTAAAGGAAAAAGGGAAGGGAGAGGATTGAAAATGGAGCAAGGGACATAAAGCATGGATCTCTTGGAAGCATGCTTCAACTAGGATCAAGAACCTGGATACAAATCCTGCTCAATATGAATCTGTAAGAGTGTATTAGATAGCACTGAAAGGCATAATGTCCATATTTAGGGAAACTATAATCTATAATCCCACTAGAGTTTGCTCTGGTCAGACCCCAAATGGAACAATGTGTTCAATTCTGGATACCACATTTAAGGAAAGACATTGATAAGTCAGAAAACATCTAAAGGAAGGTGACCATCCTGACCAAGAAATTGGAAATTATGCCATTTGAAGGAACTGGGAATAAAGAAGAGATGTGGGGGTAGGGAAGGGAATCAGTTATTTAAGTATTTGAACGCATAAAATGGAAGAATTAGATTTATTCTGATCAGTGGCAGGGAGCAGAACTCAATGATAAAAGGAAGAATTTTAGATTTAATGTAAAAAAATAGAATTCAGTGTATTCCCTCTTCCTAGAGAGCTTTAAACAAAAACCATATGACTACTTGTCAGATGCATTACAGAGAAGATTCTTTCCCATTTATAGATTGGACTAAACTTCTAAACATCCTTCTAATTCTATGAATACTCCTTTCAAACCCTTTGGTTTTTTTCTATAAATGGCGATATTGGATTACCTAGCTGCTCAAAGGGCTGATGGAAGAGGAAGGTGTTTTCTAAGGCTTAAAATTTCATCTACAGGTGAGTTAGTATAAACATGCAGTGGCAAAACATTAGAAACTAAAGGGAATGCCGGTCAGTAAAGGACTGTCTGAACAAATTGCGGTATATGAATGACTATGAATACTATAATGCTGTAAGAAATGAGCAAATTGATAATTTCAAAGAAACATGGTACAATTCTATGATGAAGACTAAAGTGAGAAGAATCAGAACAAGGTCTTGTATAACAACATTATTACAAAAACGAATAATTTCAATAACTTCTATAAGCCGATAAAGAGTAAAAGGAGTACTAGAACAAATTAGTATATGGCAGTAACAACACTGTAAAAACAGTTTTGAAAACTATAAATTTTGCTTAAAACATTGACCATCCTGATTCCCGAGCACAAATACTGAAATATGCCACCTTCCTCTTACAAAGAAGAGTGATGGATTCCCTGTAAAGAAGGAGACATGTATTTTGAAAATGGCCAATGAGGCAATTTGTTTTGTTTGATTGTGCATATTTGTTATAAGGAACATATTTGTTATTTCCTTTTTTTTTTTTTTAATGAGTTTGGGAGTAGGAAGGAGAGAAAATAGATTTTTGTTAATTAAAAAAATTTTTTTTTGAAAAGGAGCCTGGAAGCATTCCTATAACAACAATTTGTGTTGTGAAAAGCAGAAGCTGAGGTGAACAGCAGGAAGACCATTGCCCAGGGCAGAACAAGCTGGGGCTAGCCCTTAGGAGAATTTCCCAGGGATTGCCTAGTCTTCCTGGGTTGCAGGAGACTATTAAGACTGACATTGTTGGGAAGGGAAGATAATCTTTAAGGGTATGTAATAAGATGATGAACACTGAAAAACAGTTAAGCCACAGCAGGAAGTTTGTTCCCACAGCAAATAAGAAAGCTGGTCACAATAAAGAAAATTTCCTCTGCCCTATCTTGTTACAATACATGAAATGAAGTCCCAATTGAGTTCTGAGATTGTTTTTCCATACACTATTAATTTAGACACAGTTTAATAAAGAATACTAGCTTCTTCATGGATTGATATAAGAAAAGTTATTTTGTAAACCTTAAAGAGCTATGTAAATGTGTATTATTTCTTATTATCTATAATTACAGCCTCCCTTTCACTGGAAAACAACTCATATTTATTTAGTGCCTTGAGTTTTGCAAAAACACTGTCCTCCCAACAGCCCTTTGAGAAAGGTAGGACAAATGTAATCCTTTTTTCAAATCTTTTGTTTGTTTAGTTGTATTCAGTAGTGTCTGACTCTTTATGACACCTTTTGGGTTTTTCTTGGCAAAGATAATGGAGTAGCTTGCCATTTCCTTCTCCAATTCATTTTATGGATGAGGAAACTGAGTCAAATTGGGTTAAATGAGTTGTCCAGGATCCCACTTATAGTGAGTGTCTGAGGCATTCTATCCCTTGTGCCACCTTAGCTGTCGCATTTCAATATTTAGGAATTGACAAAATATTGGGAAAGGGAGAGAGAAGACTTGAAGATGATGTACCCCTCTCCTGAACCTGAAAGTTGATACCCTTTAAAAAAAAGTCAATTTGGAGGAGGAGGTTTAGAATGCAAATGAGTTGTGTTAAAGATAGCCTGAATTTCCAAGACTTATATGACTTTAATTTTTATTTTGCTTAGGAAATATGGCTATGTTCACACAGGAATATGTCCCTCTCCTACTGAATGATTACATCTAGTCTCTCCCACATCACTAGATTAAGAAAAGTTTACCAAAATGTTTACTTCTGAACACAAATTTTCATGAAATTTTAATAAAAAGAATGGGGGAGTCCATTTTTGAGGAAAAATGAATGATTTTTACCTTAGCTAAGGCTGCTATGATTCCTTTTTTTTTTTTTTTTTTAAGCTACAGTGAACTAAAATGCAGATCTCCAGTCTCTTTCCTACATCCTTCTCTTTCCCCTTTCCCAGGTTGTGATGGACAGTGAGCAGGCAACCTTTCACAATATATATCTCTAAGGGCCATCAGCATCAGGGGAAAGCCAAAGATCATTTTTACTTTGAACTGAGAACATTGTATCTTGCACCAGGGACTTTCTCTTCATTTTCCAAGTGCCAGAATATGTCTTCCCAATTTACAGCAGGACTTTTGAGTCTAATGATTCAAATCTCAAGTTACTATGGCTGCCTTCTGTTCTTATGTCAACTGATGAGGTGAAACACAATATTAGAAAGCAAACTGACTCTAAGGAGGCTACTTTAGCACAGAACCATATCCTGGGCTGCAAAAGGCTATTAAGACTCATGTGGAAAAGGGAAGATAATCTCGGTGGGTAATAAGATGATGAACACTGAAAAACAGTTAGGTTACAGCAGGAAATTTGCTCCCATGTTGGCTTACATTGCCTGAATCACCATTAACTCCCTCCCACACACACTCCTTGATCACCATAGTTTTGTGTTCTCATATAGTAATCCGTTGGAAACTCCAGTAGTAATCACTATCCTGACCCCATTTTTGGCTGAAAACAGACTTGATAACTGACACTGAAAGAGAAGAAAAGACTAACCCTTCAACCTCCAAGTGTCTGGGTTCTTGAAGATAATAACCTAACAGGTGGTGGTGGTGAGAAGGCTGGACTGAGGTGTCAAGCAGCCTATAGTCTGAGGGACAGCATGTCTACTGGATGTACTATGGGAACTTCCCCCCTCCCCGCTTCAGGAGACATTTACACTCATTCTAAGCCACCAAAAGTTTTCTGTTCTGGTCAGAAATTCTAAGGATCTCCCCCTCCCAAATGGATAGTTTTGTGAGATGGGCCATTTTTTCTCAGTTCTTATCTAGTCACTGAATGGGCATTGTCTCAGACTAATGAAGACTAGGAAAGACTTAAATGAGAAAGGCCAAGGCCATCTACTGCCCCTGGGCCATTTCAAGTCATCTTGACTTTTGTCATACTACTGGACTTCGATGACTGAATGAGAGAGTGAGACTGATGACTTTGTGCAGCTTTGTCTCACTTCAATCCAATTCACTTTGGAGTCAATACTTTACCCTGTGATATCATTGTTGCTCTTGCAGAACAAAGGATGAACAGCCATGGAGACATGGCTTGCTTTTCCCAGTTACTCACTCTCCCTCTTTCTGGGGAGACATCTTTCTTTTCAAGTCTGCAGATGCCTCCCAGGGAAAGGGGAGAATGTGAACAATTTCTGTTGTGTTTATCAGCTTGTGTTTATCAGAAGTTTATAGTCCTGAGAATTATCTTCTTTGGCTCGATTAAATATGTAGTTCTTGAACTCTTATGCTGGCAGCTCCAATTTGGGCACTTCACCATTTAGATCTGGTCCCCTTTGGATTTTTCTCCCCTTTCTGGCACAAGCATAGCTTTGTCTCACTCATAACAAGAAAACTAAAAATATTGCTTAAAGAGAGAATTAAGTGTGGGTATCCAGATCTGGAAGAAGAAATAGCATAATCTGCTTTCCTTCTCTTCTTGATCTGTACTGAAGGTCCAGTAAAATGAAGTAAAAGGAGGCAATTAAAAAGAGAGATCCACAAAAGAGAAGTCCAAATTGTTCAGACCAATCCGGGGCCCCACTGACACCTTGTCCAGTGAATGCTGGCAACTTCTGGGGTATCTTTGATATGCATGACCACATATCCTGTTTTTGGGGCTCCTCTTTCTTGTTCCCAGACTTGGGGAGTACAGATACTCAGCCCAGAGTTCAATCCACTGTGGGAATGTTGGACTAGGAGGATCCCTCATCCCCAACACTCTTTACTCAATCCTCAAGATGAAAGCCTCTTCTTTCATCTTCTTCTTAGGGAATTTTGTTACTTTGCCCAAACCAGTGAGGACCTAAAAGTGCCAGTGTGTTGGGATTTTAAGTATAGTCAGAGAGTTGTGGAAATCCCCTTTTGAATGTAGGTACAGGTCCTTTGTGAAAGAATTCATGAACTCGAAGAATTTTTGGTGGCAAAAATGGAAGTTTATCGTTGGATGAGAAGCCAACTTTGCTAGAAAAACTGACCTTTTCAGTGGCAAAGTCCTATTAGGGAAATAACAAAAGATTTTTTTTTTTTTTTTTTTTTTGCTGAGAAGAGGGTCTCTCCACAGTGGGCAGAAATCCTGGCAGGCTTTGGACATTCTGCAAAAAATGAGAGAGCAGAAACCTATTTTATGAGTAGATCTAGGTGGGAGGGCTGGGGGCAGTTTGAACTGATCTCCCAATTGAAATTACTTGGAAGGCTTTTTCAGCCTGAAATTGAACGGAGATCCAGCTATCAATGAGGCGATTTACCTTAGAAATGGCCCACTCCGAAGATGCCACTTAATTTGTCTGGGGAGATATGCTTCCCAGGAGGGCCTGAGACTCGAATCTCCCTTCTTTACAGATCAAAGGGGACACAATTTTAGAGTGTTAATTTTACAGATCAAAAGGGAACACAGTTTCACACTCTCATCAAGTTCTCTAGTTCTATCCTAGGCTGTTGATTAGAACTATTGCTGGGGCCAGAGTCTGAGTTCAAATCCAGCCTCAGACATTTAACTACTTGTGTGATTCTGGGAAAATGATTTTCTCTCCATTTGTCTATTTCCTTAACTGTAAAGTGATGATGATAATAGCCAGGGATTGTGTTGAAGACCAAAAGAGATAATATTTGTAAAGTGGTTAACATTATTTGTGGTACATAGTAGGTACTGAATAAATGCTTATCTTTTCTTCTGTGTTTGACTGTGTGACCACTGATTCCAACTTGAGTACTGAAAAGCATTCATTTAAGGTAATAGATTTGCTTTTCTTATAGTATACAGCTTGCCCAAGACCACATTTGTCTTTTATCTTCCCTTGACCTCTTCTGAGTTCTAGAATTTCATTTCCTTCTGATAAAAATGTGATTTGCAAGTTATCAAACTGTGCATACCCTTTGATCCAGCAGTGTTACTACTGGGATTATATCCCAAAGAGATTATAAAGAAGGGAAAGGGACCTGTATGTGCACGAATGTTTGTGGCAGCCCTCTTTGTAGTGGCTAAAAACTGGAAACTGAATGGATGTCCATCAGTTGGAGAATGGCTGAATAAATTGTGGTATATGAATATTATGGAATATTACTGTTCTGTAAGAAATGACCAACGGGATGATTTCAGAAAGGCCTGGAGAGACTTACACGAACTGATGCTGAGTGAAATGAGCAGGACCAGGAGATCATTATATACTTCAACAACAATACTATATGATGACCAGTTCTGATGGACCAGGCCATCCTCAGCAACGAGATCAACCAAATCATTTCCAATGGAGCAGTAATGAACTGAACCAGCTATGCCCAGAAAAAGAACTCTGGGAGATGACTAAAAACCATTACATTGAATTCCCAATCCCTATATTTATGCACACCTGCATTTTTGATTTTCCTTCACAAGCTAATTGTACAATATTTCAGAGTCTGATTCTTTTTGTACAGCAAAATAACGTTTTGGTCATGTATACTTATTGTGTATCTAATTTATATTTTAATATATTTAACATCTACTGGTCATCCTGCCATCTAGGGGAGGGGGTGGGGGGGTAAGAGGTGAAAAATTGGAACAAGAGGTTTGGCAATTGTTAATGCTGTAAAGTTACCCATGCATATATCCTGTAAATAAAAGGCTATTAAGTTAAAAAAAATGTGATTTGCCTTATAGATGGGCGTAAATAACATCCAATTCCCAAATGAAGTGTGATGAAGTAACCCATGAGAAATCTAAGGGTGGGATGACACCTGGGCTAAGTTTGATATAGGACTCCATAAGGAAGATCAAAGTATTGGCTCCAGATGATAAAGTAGCAGTATAGCTCTTCAGCAGCCAATGTGCCTTTGGGGAGAGGAGCAGTTTAAAGACAGGAACTGTTCAAGTTACACAGTCCAGTAAGTTTCTTTCTGCTGTTCTTGCTAAAACATAAATGACCTTCAGCGTTGATGCATATGAAGAAATATGGAAACTCAAGGTGGGAATCCTATCCAGGTTCTGTATGCTCAGGCCTTTCTTCCTGAAAGAAAGTGTCTGCTTTACAATATAAATTTTTCTGACTGGCAGATGACGGAAGTTGGGGGGAGGGGTTGGGACCAATAAAGTCCAACTTCTAGGTCCTGGAGAATTTGAATAACTGTGGTCTGAGCCTTGGAGGGTTCCTCTGTTGCTGCCCACTCCTAGTACATGTCTGCTGGACCAGTGGATCAAGGAATCAGGGAACCCATGGTCCTAAAAAAGAGATTTGATGGTTTTTCTGTCTGTCTCTCACACCCACCCACCACCAATCCATTAATCTGGGAGGTGTGATCATTGACACTTCCAAATATACAATCTTTTGAGGACTCTATGATATTCTTTTATCCAGAATTCACTTCTGTAAATACTTTAGCAGATAGGGAAGGGCACACAGTAGAGTGAAGTCCCTTCCTAAAAACTCCTAAAAATTAAAGGCAGCCTTCCCAAGCAAATTAAGTGCTTCTACTCAACAGTGATTCTATTGATTCTATTCTCATGAGAACATGTCAGGCTATAGGGCTCTCTGAAAATGACCCAGGAAGCCCACTAAATTGGGAGAAGTATTTTGAGGAAACACCAATCAGCAGCTGCATGTATTGGCCCCTGTGGAAATTTTCAGCTTTTCAATTTTAAGAAACCATCAGGATCCGTTACCCTCCTTTACAGAGTAAGTGGAAACAATGAGAGCTATTTATGTAGCAAAAATGGGTTCCTATGTAGGAAAGCCAGGGTCCTTAGAAAATGTTATTAAAAAACAGAACATACACAATGTTGGGGACTGAAGGGAATGTGTCAAGAGAAGAAATTGAAAATGTCTGGATTGGTTTGGACCTTGATTTACCTGTTGAAATAGAGAAGTTATTCCCACTCTGAGTAAGACACTGGCACTGTCAAATCTGTTGCTTAATCATAGGAATCTTGAAAATTAATAGATAATTCTGATGGAATAATGAAAACTCTCTCTGGTGGCACATTAATTATCACCCTGCTCCTCAGAAAGATGGTATTATGGATACGGCCAGGAAGAAAAGGATTGCTATATTCAGGGTCAGTGGATTTATCTTTTTCTAGAACTCAGTGAAGCAACACAGAATAGGGAAAAAAAAAGTCCTTTTTGACAAGGATTAAGTTGAAGAGGTCCATAGCAAAGGACCATATTCTTTACAAAGTGGGTTAAAATGTGTTCAGTGCTTTTGCAAACTGCCAAAACTTTGGATTTCTCCCTAAGACAATGCAGATTCACTACTGATGATTTGAGACTCATTGTAATTTCATGTGACATTGTTTCCCTTAAACATGACCTCTTTCCCTTTCTCTGTGTGTGCCACCACAACAAACACGTGTACCCTCTTATCTCTCACAATCTCTCTTTCTCTCTGTGTGTCTCTCTTGTCTCTCTCTCTCCCTCTGTCTCTGTCTGTCTCTCCCCCCTTTCTCTCTCCCTGTTTGTCTGTCTCTGTTTCTCTTTCTCTCTCATGTGTTCTCTCTCTCTCTCTCTCTCTCTCTCTCTCTCTCTCTCTCTCTCTCTCTCTCTGTTTCTCCCTGTCTCTCTGTCTTTCTCTGTCTCTCTATCTTTTCTTTCTCTGTCTCTCTGTCTCTCTCTGTTTCTGTCTCTCTGTCTCTCTCTCCTTGTCTCTCTATGTCTCTCGGTGTCTCTCTATCCTTTCTCTGTCTCTGTCTCTCTCTGTTTCTGTCTCTCTCTCTCTCACCTCTCCTTTCTCTCTTCCTCTCTCTCTCTGTTTGTCTGTTTCTCCTCTCTCTCTCTCTCTCTCTCTCTTTTTCTTTCACACACACACACACACACACACACACACACACACACACACACACACACAAGTATTCCTTCTTCAGTCACCTGAAGGGCTGCTGGAAGGGTTAAGGGAAGGCACTAATATAAACTTTCTCATTTTAGAGCCACAGCATTTAGTGTTTTCACCTGACTTGTAATTGATGGTAAGAGGAAACATTTACTTCTTTTGTGCTCTTGCAGTTTTATATAGATCCCGGTGGTGTAGGTCTAGACTGTGATAGGCAGATCTAATTATGGGAAGGGAGAAAGGGAGGTAGTCCACTCTGGAGATACTCTGGAACAATGTTCCCCAGGGGCAGTCTCCAAGAGCCTTTCATGGGACTGGTGAGGTCAAAAGCATTTTCATAATGATAAATATCTGGCATTTGTATAGCAGTTTTAGGTTTGTAAAGTGCTTTACAAATATCATCTCCTTTGTTCTCACAACAAGAGGTAAGTGGGAGGTAAATGCTGTGATCATCCCCATTTTACAAATGAGGAAACTGAAGCTCATAGGAATAAAGTGACTTGCCCAGTATCACACAGCTAGGCAGTATCTAAAAGCAGAATTCAAAGTCGCTCCTGATTCCAAGCTCAATAGACTCCTCATTGTGTTGCCTAGGGAAGGAGGCTCTCCTAAATAATAATAATAAAAGGTGGCATTTATATGGTATTTTGAAGTTCATATAGTTCTTTATATTCATTTTTTCTCTCACTAATCTGGATGAATTTATAACTATTGGTTCAAAGAATAGAGACATAGCTTTTCTTTCCCAACCTCTCATTCTCCCTCTTTTCAAGAGTCCTCCAGTCTTGGTTCCAAGGGTGCTAGTGAAATTATTTTTTTAGATATTTATTATTTTGGGGGAAATGAGTGCAAGGAGGCTTTTAGTCCTTAGCTCAAGAATCTTCATCAGAATTGTTCCAAGGGCCATGTCTAGATTTATATAACATTTAAATGTAATTTATGTGTGATCTGAATAAGTTGTGTGTTTTTATGAGGATTATGTTCCTAGGCAAAGGGAGTACTTAGAACTCTTGGACACTAGACTGCTGTAATTCTGAGAATAATCTGAACAGATCAGTGGATAAGCAGTCAAGACTTTCTGAGACAGACTGAAAATGAGGCTGGCAGAAAATGTCTTGAAATGAGAGTCATAGTTATAAAGAGTTAGTTATATAGAGAGAACAGTGATAAAAACTGTCTTGAGCAAAGTCGTGATCTAGTGGTTATAGTTAAACTCTCCTATTAATGACATATGGCAAAGAGCTTTGAGAGCTATGGTCTGAAGCTGCCTCAGCAGGATTCAAGACCAGTTGGGAACTGGCATAATTTTATTATTATTATTGTTATTTTTGTCTTACTTGGTCTAATACCTACCTGGTCCAGTAGGCTCTTAATAAATATTTATGGTAATAACTCAATAAATATTTGTTGCCTTGATCAGTAGTTAGCTGTTGGATAGAGTGCAGGACTTGGAAATAGGAAGAACTGAGTTCAAATCCAATCTACTACTCCATTTACTAGCTGGGTGACTCTGCGCCTCATTTTCCTCAAATGTTAAAATGGGGATAATAATAGTCCAGGGCTACTTCCCACTGTTGTGAGGATCAAATGAGATAATATTTGCAAAGCCCTTATAGCATAGTGTCTGGTAAAAAAACCAGGCACTCACTAAATGCTTGTTTACTTTCTTTCATCGATTTGAAAAGAACTGAAAGGAAGAGTTTTACAACTTCCCATTTTGGTTGACATCCATGTTTAGTCATTTTCAGTCATGTCTGACTCTTTGTTACCCCATTAGGGGTTTTCTTGGCATAGACATTGGAGTGGTTTGCCATTTCCCTTCAGCTCATTTTACAGATGAGGAACTGAGCAAACAGGGTTAAAAAAGTTATTCTAGCATCGCATAGCTAATAAGTGTCTGAGGCTGTGTATGAACTTAGGGAGATGAAACCCAATGCTCATCTTTTATGTCCACTCTCTCATGAACAAAAATGAAACTTAAAAGTTAATTTATCCCAAGTCACAAGGGGAATAATTAGCAGAGGCACTCTAGCCTACAGCCACTCACCACCTGATCCGAGTTTCCAAATCACCAACCTAAGTGAACAGTAAGAGGTGAAAGCTTTTCTCCTCCATTTCCATTTGTAATATATTCCCTTAGTCTAGATTTCCAGACTTTTAAGTTTCTCCCACAGACCCTCTTTCTGTCAGAACAGATCATTCCTTAAATTGCCAATTTCCATTAAAAGCAAAAGAAAACAAAGCAAATCACATTGATCTGTAGTGGCTTCAAACTTTAGCAACAATTTGGGAACAGTCTCAAAAGAACAGGGTGATTCAAGCTGGGCTACAAAATGGGAAATGGAACCAGCAGTAGAAATAGCCAGATGAGCTTGTGTATAGGAACTAGCATGTGTCCGAAAACTGGTACCACTCTCCACAGAACCTACTATCACACATGATGGCTGATTTGCCAATATCCTTGGAATTATCTATACTCACAGAGAAGAATAGGTCCATTGGATCCAGTTTAGCTGTTTACTCTATTTTTTTACTCACCATTGCCAATGGGATGCCCAGTGGGGAGTTGTTGTCCTTGTGTCAACAAATTATAGGTTATTGGACAAGAGGGCAATGACATTTCGCCTGAGAATCAGCATACATAGCATCAAGGGGGTAACAAAGGGTCGGCTGGTATTTAGTTTCCGTATGTTTATCCAAGACACAGTCCCAGGCAGGAAAATCATAGGGTGAGTGGGAAATATGAAAAATAATTCTTTTTAATGATGACCACCAAACCTTCTGCTACATGGGGTATGTGGGAAAGCAGCAAAATGATTGCATGACAAATTTTTAAAACCTCATGTGGAAAAAATCCCCCATGTGTGCAGCTGGATGCTACTTCCTGAGCTATGTTGATTACAAATTAAATGAAAATTTAATTTTTGCTATGATGTCAACAGAAACTGAGGATGGACACTGCAGCTAAGGTATTTTGTAGTGGTTCATACACCAAGTACTACTATTTTATTAATTTAAAGAACATGTTTTACATAAAAACAAGCAACATCAAAAAAGCTGAGTTCAGAAATGATCATAATATATCACAGATGATTCCATTCCACATTAACCTACATTTGTTAGCATAAACTGAGGGATTAGAAAAAATTGGACCTCATTCCAGCTTTAATCATTGATACAAATCATTTGAAAGTTATTTCATTAGTCTCCTGAAAATTAAAGATTAACCTCTGTCATCTGATCCACCCAGCAACTGTTAAGTTCAGTATTTTCAAAGGAAACAGTTAATTTTTTTTCTTGCACAGAATTGAAACCATTCAGACTTGTTTGAATGCAGTGAGCTCCTTGCATACCTCTTTAGCATGCATGAGAAAAATACTACTTAATTTCACACTCAGCTAATCCTTTAATAATTTTCTTTCAGTCAGAATGAAAAATGGTATTATTAATTTCCTAATAAAATAAAAAATGTTACAGAGAAGATGTTGCTAACCTTGGACCAGTTTCAATTTTTTTTTTTCTGAGAACACACCAAAGATTAGAGTAAATGGCAAGCGAAAAATTGTCCCTTGGGAACTATTCAAGACCTTTTTCTTACCATACTTTATTACTTTATTAGACTTGAATGAGCTGACATTGTAGTGTTTTTTTTTTTTTAAATAATCATTGTATATATATATATATATATATATATATATATATATATTTAAGACTACCTTCTTTTAATACCAACAGGGATGGTTTCTGGACAGATGTTACTTAAACACACAAACTATGTTCACAGTAAAATGAAACAATTTTATATTCAAGTAACATTAAGGATCTTAATTATACTGATACCCCCCCTACCCCCAAAGAAAGAAAAAATCCAGTACAGTTACAGGTAAAGTTTAATTTTAAAGACTGCTGTTCCCCTCCCTCCAGGGGAGGAAGAAATTAGATCCCTTGATTGCCTCAGTGGGCCAAGATATTGCAGACTTCGTGCTAAAAACACCTGCCATTTGGAAGCTCACTGAAAAATGGTCATGGTAGCTACAATCCTGAAGAACAACCAAGGAAATTCAAAGAGGCATCTTAAGCCTTTACAGTGAATTTCCTGTTTCCCACCAGTTTATGACCCTTAATGTTACTGGATGATAGGTTATGTTTGTACCATTAAAAAAAAGCCCTTGTTAAAAGCACCCCTAATGTCTTTATTTTTTTTTCTGACAAATTTGGTGAAACCATTTTGAATGTTCTCATGTATAAGCATATGTTAACCAACATAAAACATCTTTGCAATGGTTTAAGCATTCAGTGTACAGTATTTGAGGAAATATTTTAAAAGGTTAAAAGTACTTCCTTTTAGGATTTCCATTCCACTTTAGCTAATAATTACAGGAGTGCTTTTAATGAGCATTTTTGCCTAGCAGAATTAAGTGGTTCCATGAAACTTGTATAGTTTAATGTGTAAATCCATTCTCCACTATTAAATAAGCATATGTGTGACCCTCTATCACTGCATGCAAAGTGATGGCCTATTGGAGAGGATTTGTTCTAATTTATAAAAGGAATTGGGCTTAGAATACCAAGGCAAGCCCTACCCTATGATTTGCCTATTTAAAATCCTTGCAAATCTTTGAATGGATAACAAAGTCAATCAAGCAGTTCCAAATCTTCTTAAAAGATGATTTTACAAATTACAGAAAGAATATATCACCCATAGCACATGCCAACTGATCTGGGTGGTGATTCATTTATGGTTAAAAACAAAACAAAATAACCCCATGTAAATGAATATCCACCATCAAGCTAACATGTCTGATTTTCTTGGTGCCCTTCTGCATCTGCCCTCAGGAAAGGGCCAAACTGAATTCTTTTCTTTTCTGCAAGGAAGAGCTGGGTGCAGGGAGTAAGAAAGCAAGCCTTCCTTCACCCCCAGGTTGAGGCAGTACATGCCAAGTTTCAGCCGGGAGCACATTTTTTATGGTCATATTAAAAACCTTTGAAAATAGGAGTTTGTAATGGAAATGCTGACAGACCCTTGACTCTTAGAGCAGGGCTGGAGGGCACCACAATAATGCTAAGAAAGATCTCCCTCACCACAATCTAAACTCAATACAGGGGATACAATTTTCTAATGTGGCCCATTGGCCAGCAAATAACAGTGATTTAATGTACTTGACCTGTGGTCATATGGTAGCACTGTGACCCTCAGAGCCCATTTTTCTTTTTCTTTTTTCCTTTTTGTTCCCCTCCTGGCTGAAATATGCCTCAAAGGGCAAAGGATTGCAATTTACCTTTCATTCATGGATATATTGCTTTCATTTCAACAATGCTTGACAGGTTGGCTAACCACCACAAGCTACTGTACTACCGTACTGGGCTGTGGTGGTGGGTCCCATAGAATACAAGACGCCAGGCTTTTTCAGTAGTTTATTCACAGGGTTCTTGTTGCTTATTTTAGTTAAATGCACCACATGGAAAGTAGATGAGGGCTACTGTAAAAAGCAATAACATTTTTCAAAGACTTGAATCTCACTTTTTCCCTCTAACAGTCTGAAGCAAATCACATATTGATTGATTGTTAACAAGTAAAACGGTTTCTGCTACAATATAAAGAAAAGAAAATGTATGTGTTCATTAATATGAACAGTTCTCATCAACAAAGATGATTTACATGATACATAACAAAGCAGCTTTCCCTTAACTAGTACACTACTCAACTGCAAAGCAGAATCTCAGAACTCGAAAACGTCATATTGATATTCCTTCGCTCAAAAGGGAAGACGGCTTCAGCTGCCTATGTTACCGCCATAAATGATTATCAAGCATTTAGGAAAAGAGATCTGAAATCACTGGTAGAGTTTGAATTCCAATTTTTAACTATAGACTTACACTGTGATAATGTACATCAAATTTCTCTGATTGGTGCAATATAAAGGAAAGTCAATTTGGTCATAGAAATTCCTTGCAGAAGAACAACATATAGCTATTTCAAATGGAAAATCATCTAGGGATTAATTTTCTGGAAACAAAATCAGCAAACACTGGCTAAGAAGTGAAACAGTTTGCATACTCTAATGTAACTGGCATGCTTTGTGCTTTTCGGTTAACCCTCTGAGTACAGCTATGCTCTCTGGCTCCCTGGAAATAAATAAATACTATCCAAAATTGCATTCTGAGGGGTTATTCAATATTCTTTCTTGATAAATTGTGTTCCTTTTCTTCCATAGTTTATTTAGCACACATCAATCAAATAGGCTTGAGATATCCTTATATCCTCAACACCATCAGATATCTGGGGTGTCATGCATTTTTTGGGGGGCTGTTGGTTTAGCAGCAATATTTAGGTTTAGGCACCAAAGCTGCATTCAGCCTTTGGAATGATTCACAGACATTGTTGATACAAAGACTTGATTGAGTAGCTCACCTATTCTAGACACTGGATGATGTGGAAATGCCAGTCCCCAAATAGGATTTATAAACAAAATGATTCCAAGGAAGAAAGGAAAAGCACATTTATTCTAGAGCAGACACATGTTTGGCCATATGATTCTTCCCATTCTGGTATTAGGAAGAACGGCCAATTAAATGACTATTTCTGAGATTTATAAAAGTGTTTCATTTCATTGGCTTAGAGAAGGAAATTCTTTCTTTCAGATCTGGGTCCTTGACTACCAATTAGGCTATTGAATGAAAAGGTACTTTAATTTCTAATTTTTGAATTTTCTCATCCAAATCAAAGGTTTTAATCTACTCAGAACCACACTGACATGGACTCTGGGTTCTTGAACTGAGCTCTGAAAATACAAAGGGGAACCTTTTTTATTCTTCAGCAACAACTCATTTACTTGATCATGTGTACTGTGATCTCTCTTGTGCTTTTGAAAGAAAAAACCATTCCCAATAAAATATACATTGCTGACATATGTCAGGATGACTCATACTAAACAAACTTAATAGTGGGAAAATAAAATGCATGGGACACAGTGTCACCAAAATCACTGCAATTTAAATATAAAAATATTAAAGTACTGACTCTGAGACACGGATGAGAGAGTAAAAAATATACTTTGAAGATTGATATCCATAGTAGAGGGGGAAAGGGGGGAGAGAGATAGAGAGAAGCTAAACACAAAATTCAGAACAAAATTTTTGATACTACGCTATTTTTTAAAACCTTGATGGGGAGGGCTTCAAAAAACACTGTGAAAAGCAATTAATGTAATATGGGTCAATACCAATTTCCTAAAAGATATGATTCACTGCTTCCTCCTTTACGAAACAAAGAGCTGAAGGGGACCTTAGGTCATTTGGTTCAGCCCCCTGCCTCCAATCAAACAAGGTTTCATTTTCCTTTAAACATTGCAATGACTCATCTTAATTGAGCCAGAAATATATGAGGAACCCTTTCTCAAAGGTCATATGCTATTGGAAATTCACTGGAGACACAGGGTGAGAGAGGGATGCATTTGCTAACAGAAGTGAAAAACACAGGCTTTAGACAAGAATTCACCTAGCCCTGCAGAAACAAATGAAGGATGGGGTAAGGGAATGAAAAAAAAAAGCAACATTTTTCCACGTGGATGTTGCTGCCAGGTATGCCAGGAAGCCATAGCTGGCAGTAATTGTTATGCCCTCAGCAAGCCTCCTATCTAAGCCTTCCTAGATTGCTGATGTGTTACCAGGGAAAGCCTAGGCAGGTAGTCTAAAGCGATGCATGTGGTTTAAAGAGTATCACCAATATTTTTGGTTTAAAAAAGCATTTTTATTCTTTTTCCTTTTAAAGAAAATTCAGAATCATCTTTCTACTTTTTTCCTCCCCTTCAACTAACCCTTACTACTGTCTTGCAAAAAAGGCAAGACTTCTACTCCCTTTCTCCCAGTTCCCCTATATATTGGTTTTATGGTATATATATATATATCTCAGAGCAGGAGGAACCCAAAATGCTGAAGGACTGGATCATTTTCCATCTCTGTGCTGGAAATTCTAGTACTTCAGAGAAACTGGCAAGGTTATTGCTTTTTTCTACCAGTGTTTTGCATGGTTTTTTTTTTTTTATAGAAAAAAATGTGATACTGATTAGATCCTCACACACTAAGATAAAGATGGAATATAACTATTCCCGAGAGTCTACATTGGCACTAGCAGCGGATGATGTGGAAGCAGCATTTACAGGGGCATCAGCACACCATCATAAGTAGACTTGTCGGGGTTGAGCACCACCTATTTCCCCTGACATGAACCCAATTCCTTCCATTCTTGGAGCCAGACCCAACTGGGACCGGCATCCATAGCTATCACAAATCTATTTACTTTTCTAAGAGAATTTTTAAAAAAAATTTCTCATACTTATCCACGTTAGTAAGCTGCCATTTATAAACCCACAAAGAGGCAGGAGCAAGATTACATTTTGGATGTCCAGCTGAGTCACTGACTCTGTATCACCCTATCTATCCAGGTTGGCAGCATAGAAACATGTTCGTACAAGTCAAAAGGGCCAGAATAATTGCCTAACTAGGGCTTCCTATGTTAAAGAAATTGTTGCACTCAGAGGGTTAACATGTGCTATAATGACATACTGCAGATCCTAGCTTGGCTGATGAAAACATTCATTGCTTCTATCTTTAAAAAGAAGAAAAAAAAAAGCAATCGCAAAATAGACTTAACCCTTTGAGGATCCTAGTAGCAGCAAGTTGCCATCTCAACAAAGAACATGTGTCATCTCATTCATCATAAGGAAATGGGTTCAGTTACCATAAGCACACCTTCTTTTCTGTCATTCAAACATTTTAGAGCCAGATGGATCAGATGAAACTGTTTCACACAAGTTTGGAGAATTTAAGAGTCTCAAAGGGTTAAGTGAGGGCTGTAATTTTTTTTGTAAAAGGGTTTTTTATTAAAAAGGTGAGTTAGGTGAGCGAACAGTCTCCGATGAACTTGGTGAATAGTCTTCCGATTCAGAGTTGAGTTCAGGGGGAGCTTGCTGCGCCTTATACCGGCTCCTCACATCCTGGTTGCGTCTTCGTCGGAAAACCTGCCTCTCCTTATCAAGAGCGGTGGTCTGGCAGGGGCATAAAATGAGAAAGAATAAAATTAGGCTGGGCGAAATTCAAAATGAATGCAAACCATCCCCCTCCTGGGTTGTGGGAGAGAGATGGGAGAATATGCAGGCCTCGTGAACCTGTCCATTTTCATTCAGTCTGCTTGACAAAGCAGGTCATGCTGCTTTACAACTTATAAAAACATAGATCCTGGAGACTGAAGAAGCAGCCAGGGCATTATCAAATATGTGCAGCATGGATGGATGCCATATGCTTAACTTCTGGGGGATGCTAGTTCCATACAATCTGAGATTCAGATTTCAACTCAGCTCCATATAGATTAACCTCTGCCCCACATGGTCTAGCTGGAGTTACTGACAAACTCTAGCTGGAGGGCTGTTGGTGTGATGTGACCTAAGGTAGGCTGGTGTAGGGTGTGTTCATCAACATTCAGGCTGATCAAGATGAAAGGTGATGAAACCATCAGACATGGTGGCTGAGATATGAGCTCCTCCTCCAGCTCTTTTACCACAGGGCCTCAAGCTAAATGATCTGGCTTCCTCCCCCCCCCCCTTTTTTTTTCTGTTTAGCTGTTGAGAAAGATGGATGAATCTGGTTAGCATTGGTCTAATTTTAATGAAGCAAAATTCTTGCTTTAAATAAAAGCAAACTGAAGTAGGACCACCCCCACAAAATATACGATCGATTCTTTTTGGAAGGCTTCTGTCGAATTACATAGCTTTGAACATCCTGGCTCTCCCAGTTATCCTTCTCCTCCTCCTTGAACCTACTACCAAGTTATAAGCTCATGTGTGTGATAATTGGCTCCAGCCCTGGAAGTGGTTATGACATCAGAATTGGAACCTTATGACTTCACAAGAGATTTAACAGGTGTGGGAAAGGGAAGCAGAGTCTCACAAAGAAAATTTAGACAGAGAGAGGAGAAGAGCAAGGAAAAAGACCAAAGAAAATTATCAAATACACATAAAAGTTGAAAGTTTCCTCCCATGAAAGTCCTTTTAAAAAGGATGTAGCCTAGAGGTTATTCTGCTTTCAGGAGATTATTTTTCCTCTACTGGGATATATGCCACTATTTTTCCTCTTGAAAATTTACTGTTAACTTCTTCAAAGAACAGAGATAAATTTATAGTCAGACTGGTTCTGAGAACAAAGTCAGGACTAAATCCCTCATACAACTGCAAAATAGCATTACAGCAATCTAAGATCTAAAATAGGGCAATCAAAGCTCCCAAATGAAGTAATAAAGAGAGAAAGGGAGACTGTGTAGAATGAATACAGCAAAAGGATTAGTTAGGCTGAATTGCTTCCTTTTTTCCTATCTAGGTCCTGTATAACATTGTTAGGAATCAATGAGGAAGATAAACTTTAATAAGTCATGTCTAGTTTATAAATAACAGGGACAGAGTATTAACACAGTAGTGTTTACCTCTGATTCCTTTGCTACATTTGGCTTAACCCTTATTTATAATTCTCTATTTTATGCCTACTGACTTAATAATCATTTTTTGTTATCATAAGACCAAATTCCTAGTTTTTATTTAAAACATGGTCAACTGAAAAACTGATAGTTGTGTATATACAAGTGTTTCCAAGAAATAACAGTCTATTTAGTCTGAATCACACAACAATCATTCTGCAGTTAATCCTAAAGTCAGACATACTCTCTTAGTAATTAAAATATTTCTACTTCAACTTTCTGGAGAAAGAACACACTGCCATAAAAACTGAATACTGATCTTTTGTTTTAAAAATGGATACAGAATAAGTAAGTTGGACATACCAAGTGGAATAGCTAAAATAGGCTAGGCAAAAAGCAAGAAAAGGAGGAAGCATTTGAAGTTTTAAAAATATATCCAAGTACTTTTCTTAAAGTAACTCTCATGATCACTTTCCTGCCGTCACCTTTATTTCTCCTAGATTTTCTAAACATTATAAAGCCTTGAATCAGTCTTGCCTTGTCCTACCCAATGTTATCTATTGAAGTAAATTCCCATCCCCCCCATACCCCTGACATCAACTGCCATGCTCTAGGGTCCTGTAATTATTTAGCAATCCCCAACTTTAGGGCAATTAAGTTTGTTTTGGGCAGTGACCTTGATAGGTTTAAGATTGAATTTCTACTTAGGTTATTCTAGTTTCTTCCCTAAAATTTTTTTAACCCCATAAGGGGATTTCTCTTTCCAGTATTTTAAGAGTGATGCTTAACAATGGACATAGATGATAGTCTTCACACTGACTTCTGTTCATTCCATTTCCTCAAACTCCATCCTTTTTAGCTTTTCTGAAATTTGTGATTCAGTTTCTAGGTTCCCTCCCTTTATTTTTAAGGTTCAAAGTTGTACAATAATCTTATGTGATGAAAAATAGATTATGATTGTTGTCTTTTTGTTATCAGAATTATTCATCTGCGAAGTCCCTAAGAGATTATCTGGTCTAACCTGCTAATTTTTGAGATAAGAAAGTGTGATCCAAAGAGATTAATCCAGTGGTGTCATACTCAAATAGTGACTTTGAAAACTTCAAATGACATCTGTGTTGTATCTAAAATTATGCTGTATTATATTTAAATTATTATTTTTCATTAAACATTTCCCAGTTACATTTTAATCTGGTTCTGTGCAATGGTATTTTGCTAGTTTTTTCATCTTGGTTAAGCTATTAACCCAACTAGCAAGCAACAGAATCAAGAGTTTATCTTGGTTATCTCATATGCTCCCACATCTGTCCGCTTCTCATTCCTTATACTGCCATCATCCTAGTGAAACCTCTGTCTTCTAAACTGAATCCTACTTTTTAGTTTTCTTTTAAATCTAGTGATATTAGCAATCTTACTATTCTTTGAAGTAGACATATCATTTCCTTCCTGTTTTCACTGACTGTCCCCATGCTGAAACCCTCTCATTCTTCATCTCTACCTCTAGCTTCCCTGGCTTTCTTCAAGTTTCAGCTAAAATCCCACTTTCTGAAAGAAGTCTTTCCCAGTTCTCCTTACTCTTGGTAGCTTCTCTCTTATACTTTCCCTTATTTATCTTATATTATTATCTTTATATCCTATATAGCATTCTTATATATCTTGTTTGTACATAGCTGTTTGTTTGTTGTCTCCCCATGAAATCAAACTCTTGATTCCAGAGACATTTTTCCCCCCTTGCTTGTTTTTTGTTATGATGGTGGTTGTTCCTCCCCCCCACACTTTTTTTGTATCTTTAGATGCACAATATCTGGCAATAGTAGGCCCTTTATAAAATCTGGTTGACTAATTTTGTCAGATCATTCTCCCACTCAAAGTTTGTTAATGGCTCACCATTATTTATAAGATAAAGTCCATTATTTAATCATTCAGTGCCCCACTGAATGCCCACCATTTGGCCAAAATCTACTTTTTCCAACCTTATCTCATGAGTATGAATCTTCTAATCCAAACTGATTGTGACACAGTCCTCTGACTAGGTCTAGAGCTCATTACTGCCCCTACTATCTTTTTGCCTTTTCCCTCATTTCTGATAACTATCAAAATAAAGTCCAAACTCCTTAGCCTGACATATAAAAAAGTGGATTTGTTTTAATCGTGTTGGGATTTCTTGGTAGAGATACTGTAGTGGTTTACTGTTTCCTTCCCTAGTTCATTTTATAAATGAGGAAATTGAGGCAAACAGGGTTAAGTGCCTTGCCTAGAATTACACAACTAGTAAGTGTCTGAAGCCAGATTTGAATTTGAGTCCTGCTGATTCCAGGGTCAGTGCTTTATCCACTGCACCATCTAGTTGTCCCTAGATGATTTAATTTATGTTAATCTACATGCAAGTCTTTCATACCTGTAAGGTCCTCAAGGGATCTCATTCAAGATAATTTACACTCATAATAGGTCATTCATGAATACTTGTTCAAATGTTGAATCATGTCCTATTGATCATAAAGTAGTAGGTGTATAAGTCTATGCTTAATAACCATCTGAACAAACGAGAACCTAGAATTTCACATATTGTCACATTCAATCTTTTATGTTACCTTAAATCTTGATATGACTGCTGGACCAAGGCACTATCATAAATATAGAATCAGGCTACGTATTTTTGCTCACTTGATGGACCCAAGTTGGTTACACATTTAGGATTTCATCTATTTATATAATAAAATGGCTTTTAAAATATACACTATTCCTTTAGCATATCCTTGCATATCATTTCATAGGCACTTCAGAATACAGAAAATAGAAGGAAATGAAGAAAATAGCAGTACATGCCTTGGCAAAATGAATCCCTAAAAGTACTATAATGCCAAATATTTAAATGAACTCACTTGAAGGCATTTTCCCAGAAATCCATTAAGCTATAACCACACTGGGCATCTGCACTGCAGCCAATAATAGAGGCAACATTATTTATATTCTGGATCTCCCACCAACAAATATCTAAGGCATGCACATACATATCTTTCCCTTCCTCCCTCTCCCTATCCCTCTCAATCTCTTTCTGTCCCTCTCTTTTTCTCTCTCTGTCTTTGTCTCTGTATATCTCTCTTTTGTCTCTCTGCCCCACCTCTCTCCTTTCTCCTCTCACTTTCCTTATCCATTTCTTACCTCTTTCCCTCCATCCCCCTATTTTTCTGACTTTGGCAATATAAAACTAGAGTGATAAGATTTCCTCCATTTGTGTGTGTCTTCAAAAATTATACATTTGATAGAAGCTCAATATTTAATATTTTATATTGCTTAATAAAATTACAAATTTTCGTTTCTTAGTCAAATTGAGTAACTGGTAAATATAGTCTAGCTCTGGCCTTTGATAAGTAATTGGGTGGGCAGCCTGTATATGTGTTGAATGAACAATGCACTGAGTCCAGAATCAGTTAGGAGGAATCAGTTAGTGGGCAGAGATGGCATTTGGGAAAAGACACTATGTTCTGATCAAATCAAAGGATCATAGAGCTAAAAGACATATTAACAGTCATCTATATTCTCTCATTTTACATATGAAAACTAGACTCACAAATGTTTGGTGACTTGCTAAGGGACATACAGGTAGAAAGCCCTTGAAGGAGGATTAAAATTCAGGTAATTTGATTTCTAATATAATACTTCTTATTTTGATCTGCTATATTATATAGTATATATACTATATGTTATGTTATATTGTGTATATACTATATACTTAAGTCTATCTACTATTCTATCCACTTTTTTGACAATAAATCAGTTTATCATTTATCAAAAAGTACATTTTTAAAAAAATAACATTCTTCTGGCGATACTATATGATAGTGAGTCATGGATTATCACAATCTTTGAGAGATCAATGGAGCTTCACTCCAAACAGCACTGGAGAAATACATAGTGGGCATGAATACTTGGCATATTATAAATGATAAATTGTACATATAAAAGAATCCCAAAGAACCATAATAAGAAGATTTATGACCACGGAAGGAGGTAAGATGGTTATGTATAAATATCAAGATTGAAAGCTAATTAATGGACAGTCTGTTGCATTTTTTTTAAACCACAGGATGTCAAGAGATCCAAAAGGCACCCAGTGTACTAGATGCATGCATGTAGAGAATTTATGGGCGTACATGGACAAGAATCAGACAGGATGAGAAAGCAGGCTTGGATCTCAATTTGTATCATTGTAGGTGTAACCCTTATCAATGATATCATGGATCCATTGAAGTATTACTTGGTTGAAAGGTTTATTGGTACATAAGAACCAAATGCATGGATTATGCAATAGATTTATCATAAATTTCTTCAGTAAGTTATGACATCATTAATAATTCACAAGAGAACTTGAAATATCCTTGAGGAATTTTTATAAGGCTTTTGACAGTATAAATCTTTAGCTTGTGTGATCACATTTCATTGTGAAGGTAAGAGAAGGTAAACATGAGAAACGCTTAAGAATAAAAGCTTACTATTATTATTAAATGAAACTTCAATTTTGCTATTTTAAAATAAATCTGTAATATAATGCCCTAGGACAGAACCATAATAATAGGTCAATAAAACACATTAAATAGAATTTTGTTGTTCAGTCATTTCAGTCTTGTCTGACTCTTTGTGACCCCATTTGAGGTTTTCTTGGCAAAGATACTGGAGGATTTGTCATTTTTTTCTCCAGCTCATTTTACAGATGAGGAAACTGAGGCAAATAGGCTTAAGTGAATTGTGCAGAATCACATAGTTAGGAAATGTCTGAGGCCAGATTTGAACTCAGGAAGATAAGTCTTCTTGACTTCTAGCCTGGTACTCTATTCATTGTGCCATCTAGTTGCTCATTAACCAGAAGAGATATTTGATTTTGAAAAATTATGGGGAATGACTTACTTAGATGACTTAGTTATAATTGTCCCACATAGAAAAAAATCATATAAAACTACTCCAATGTAAGAAATGAATAAGCGGATTTTTTCAGGGGAAAATAAAATTAACATGAAAAGTGAAGAATAACAACAAAAAATCAGTTATTTTAGCATCTTTGGTACTTGGATGGATTTATCAGCACTACTAGATTTCTTAGCAAAATGACGATGTACTTTGAAAATTTTCAAAAGGCATTTTTTTCTATGATGCCAATTATATCACCAGGAAATTTCCATAACAATAAATTACTGTAATGTGATTGAGTGATGACCTATATTGTTAAAATGAAATTTATATCAGATTCATGGGTTATTAAAAACAAAAAAGTCTTCCATTTTATGACACATAACATTTTGAAAACCATAACGGCATATATGGAAGGTAGATTTTTGAGGTGGAAAGGACTTTAGAATATATCTAGTCCCATTTTCTCATTTTAATAGATGAAGGAAATAACATACAGACAAGTAATTGGCTTACCAAAGAACACCTACACAACATGCTTATAAAAACCTTGTAATGAAGGTAGGCAAGTACTAATTATTATTTGAATGTTACAAGCATGAAAATTGAGATCTAGAGATGTTAAAAGAGGTTATTCATGTCATATGGCTAGTTAATATTAAAGTAAGACTTAACTCTTAGATGTTCTTTTTTCCTTCATTGCCCTATTGACTATACTGTTCTCTGTTGAAATCCTCTTCATCCTTCAGTACTCCTCTCATATACCTCTTCCG
This sequence comes from Sarcophilus harrisii, assembly GCF_902635505.1. Lineage (NCBI taxonomy): Eukaryota > Metazoa > Chordata > Mammalia > Dasyuromorphia > Dasyuridae > Sarcophilus > Sarcophilus harrisii. The sequence goes on along the minus strand of NC_045428.1, from coordinate 428,439,458 downwards.
TGAAGGTCCTTGATTTTTTTCTTCTTCACTCCACCTCAAAATACCTATTATTGATTTCTCCTTCATATGACTTTACAGCACTTTTAGCTTCTCTTATAATTTGGATGGGGAGAGAATTTAGAAGGAATAATGAGCCCATGAAGCAATGCAGTTATTTTAACTGGGTTGGAGCAAATGACCACATTTTACATAATTATAAACTTCTAATAGTGAGAATTCAAATACTTGCACCCACTTAATGGGATTTATTATTTTTTACTGATTGGGATCTATCCTAATTCAATTTCTTCATTTCTAATTTGTATGATAGTTATTTGTATGTCTCATTCCTACTCCAATACCCTCTAGTCAGTTCTAAACTTTTTGAGTTCAGAAAACCATATTATCCCTGTGATTCTCTCAGAACTTATTACGGCATATCAGGTTTTATGGATCCTTGATTCTGTTGGATTGTAGAACTAATTCACAAATCCTGGGGTCTTGTACACTGGCTACATATGGTAGAAAAATTCATCAAAAAAAAAATGCTGAGTTTCTTCAAATTCAGCTGATTTCAACCCTGGATAATAACATGTTTGTTCTTGAGTTTGACATTGAATCCTTTCTGGAGAGGTAGATATTGCTGGAATTTGTACTTCTATGGTATAGCTATTAAGAACCCAGGGTCACCTCTATACCATGATGAGGCACTGGAGGACTTTATTGGACATGTACCAATAAGTGTTTGCTTAATGAATGGGCTGCTGAAAAACTACAGAGTGACTTGTTCCATGGTAATCAATATTTTGGTGTTTATAGATCTTAGATATTCTAAATGAACTACTCTGGAATTTTTCAATATTTGCTTTTGGCACCATATTTGGAAATCTTATTCACATACACAATACATCCATATATATGGTCTAAATGCACCTAGTACGTTTATATGCCTATAAAAGACACCTAGTGTGGAGGATTCTGGGAAGGTGGTGGAGTAGATCAATAAATTTCAAGCTCTCCAGATTTCCTCACAAACAGAACAAATTTGCACTTCAGGGTAAACATAGACTGGTGAAAAAATCAAGAAGACTTGGGGCAGAACAGGGGTCCTCCTGGTACAATCCAAGAAGAGCTGAAGAAAGACACCTAGTATAGAGGAGGAAAGAGGCAGTCGTATTACACAGAGGGTGGACCTTAAGTAAAAATGACCTGTATTTATAAATTCTGCTTCTGATAAATATTAGCTAGGTGATCTTGGGCAAGGCAATTAATGTCTCAATGCCACCAGGCAATTCTCTGAGTCTAATTTATAGAGGAATTGAATCTCTCTAAGTCTAATTTCCCTATTCAGCCCAAGTGAAGAAAGCATATGGGCATGAGTAAAATATGTTTTAGCTATATTTTTTTGTGATATGACTTAGCAAACATTTCTCCAATATCTACCATTTTAAACTTGATGATTCCTTCAAAAAAGTACTTGATCAAGTCAGGAGATTAATTGTCACTAATTGACTTTGTGGTCTTGGCAAATCACTTAAACCTTTCTGGGTCTCAATATTCTTTATAAAATGAAAAGATTAGTACAAAAGATCTTAAGGGTCTCTTTTTGCTGCAAAATTATAATAATAATATCATCATAGATCTTCTATGCACCTTACTAGTCTTTTTTTAGAGCAAAAATTGCAATTCTCAGCCTTCAGGCCACAAGTATTTCTGCTCTGGGATACATGCAAGATTTGCAAGAGGAAGAATCTCTTTTAAGTTATGAGGCAGTTTTCTGTCATGTCAGTAATTATTGGATTTAAGTAACTGCATTTTTCAAAAGCAGATAGTGAGTTTTTTCTTTTTTTTGTTTCCTCTTAATTTATTGCTAGCCATCAGAAAAAATCTTCATTTCATTAATAAAAGAACATTATTGTACATTTTGCTTTTTAGCCCATCCATTATTTATACTACCTAGGAGACTGAGCTGTAGATGCAGATGTTCATGCATTAATCTAAGAAACCTTTTCCTCCACTCCCAGTCTCTCTTTCTCTCTCTTACTCTGTAGGGACATGACTGCAATTTGCTTGCCATTTTGGAAATGCTTTGCTTGCTGGCAAAATTAAATTGACAAATTTATTCAATTTTTTGCCATCTTCATTTTCTACTGGCTTACTATTAAACTTAAAATTTATATATATTTGTTATATATATATATATGTATATATAAAGTATATACATATAAACATACATACAAATTCTAGCTTCCCCCTCTTTCCCTTTACCTCTCTCACACTTGGGGATCTTGCCAGGAATGACAATGTATATCATGTAAATGATATAGAATTTTCCAATAATAAAGATGATCATTAAAATGCAGTAAGCATGCAGGTTCCACAGAATGAAATTAAGAAACCTCCTAACCTGGTTTCTAGATACAGAATTATTAGTATATTGCTTCCTTTCATAGTTTCAGGGGTGGAAATACTATATAAGAAGCCATTTTGAGTTCATAGCTTTATCCTGCTTCTCAGTATGTTTTCAAAATGGTCTTTAGTGAGAGTCCTCCTTCACCTAGCGTCTAAAATGGACCAAAGTGTGTGATCATTTTGTGACATACATAAATTGGACAATGAAGAAAATGAGTCTTTGATCTTCGTACATATTTTTGGTGGGTTCTGAGCCCATCTTGAGAAGAGAAAGGATCACATACTTGTTTCACATTACATTAGTACATTAAAGTACATTAAAAACTAAATTGCAATTTTCACTTTGTTACTATCTTATTATTCATGATTAAAAAAGAAAGAATCACATATATCTTGCTTTAAAAAAAATCTCATGTATTTAAATGTAGTGGATTTAATGCCTATTACAATCGAATTATTAGTTTTATAAAACCAGGTAAACCAAAGCTTCTTTGGCATAGTAATTGACAACTTATCAAAATTGATTTATTCATAATTGCCCATGAAGGCATCTGAATAAGGAAAGATAATTTCTAACTTGAGGAGGAGGAATTAGAGAAGATTTCATGGAGGAGTTGACATGGGAGTTATTTCTTGAAGGAAAACTACAATTACAATAGTATGTGTTTATGGAGGTTAGGATTGGAGTTAGGGTTTCCAGATATTGGAAATAACATTCACAAAATCTCTGGGATTTATAAGAACAGAATGCTTACAAAGGGGAGGGACTAGTTTTTGTTGGACCATAGAAAGTATGGTTGGGAGTTATGAAATAACACTGGAATGGAAGATGAAGGAGTCAGGGACTTTATTTGCTAAGCAAGAAACAGGCCATTGAAGGAATATGAATGTAGGAGTGATGTTAACAAATACTATTGCTCTTTTTAAAAAGGGAAGAACTAGAGATAGGTAGACAAGTTAGATAGGTCCCAAAGTAGTCCTGGTGAGTTGCAGTGACTGCCTGGGCTACAGTAGTGAAAATGCCATTAAAAAGGGGTCTGGAGGTAAGGGAGAAGAGAGAGCATTTAAGGGCCAAGTGACAAAATTGAGTAAATAGTGGTTCTTTTTTTTTTTTTTTTTTTTTTTTAAACATAAATAGGATAGTCAGAATGAAGAATAGTTTTGGGGTTTTTTTGAAATTTTTTGAGAAATACTAGTTAGGTTCTGGACATGATGAGTATTGACTGACTATCCAAGTGGAAAAATCTGATAGTGAGTTGGCAATGTGGATCTAGAATGTAGAGAAAGAGGTCAGGGTTAATGATGGAGCTTTGGGAGGTATCCTAGTAGATGGGGGATGTTAAAATTATGCAAAGGGATCAGATTGCAAAGAAAGGAGTATAGATGAAAAAGTACAGAATTTGGGGGATCACCATCATTAAAAAGTGGCTAATAGGAAGAGAGTCAATGAAGAAGATGAGCATGGAATGGTTAGAGAGTAAGAAGCATCAGGAGCAAGTACAAAGAAGGGAGAAGGCAACCATGTCAAGAAATACAGTAAAGTTAAGGAGGATACAGACTGGGAAAAGATCATTGGATTTTATATTAAAGAACTCATTGGTCAATTTTGAGAGAACAATTTCATTAGAATAACAGAGAAAGAAATCATATTATAAAGACTTTAAGACTGAATAAGTGGTGAGGAAGTATAATTATTGGGTACAGACTTTTTGTGTTAGTGAAAAGGAGAAGGATAAAAATATCATTTCCCTATCTGACCATAGTCACCTTGCCATATATCTTAACCCTCCTAAATCGATTCCTTATCTTCATCTAGACCTCCAATCCTTCTACCCCTCAGTATTATGTCTTTCTTCTTCACTCTCAACTCAATAGTCATTTCAATTCTATACTGTCTCCTGTTTTCAAATCCCTTATTCTCTTGTTCTTGTACTCTTATCAAACCTTAGTTCTGTATTACTTTCACCATCCTCTTCTACTGTTACTCACTAGTTGCTAAAAGCAAGTGGAGTTAAATCATACCGAACAGGAATATAATAAATTGATGTAGTTCAATACTAGCTAGGTCCTCACTACATAAAGGTAGTCCTTTTATTCCTCTCAAAATTGATTCCGTATATTGATTTCTACAGATATTTTTGCAAACTTTTTTCTTTCAGTTGAAAACTTTGTCCTTATTTTGCTGAAAAAATTGAGGCTTCCCTTTCTCTCATTTTTTAAATCTTAAAACTTCTTAAAACTTACTCCTTCTTTTCTTCCATGCTTTGATAAAGAGGTAGCCATTTTCCTTGCTGAGGCCAATCTCTCTACAGTTGATTATATCTATCTTTTCTTGTTTTTTTCCCCCAATTGCATCCCTGCAGGATTCCTACTTTTCTTTCTTTCAAAGATTCAATTTTTCTATCTATTGGTTCTATCCAACTGCCTTCAAATACACCTTAAGTTTCTCTCTTCTTTAAAAAAATACTTTTCTTCATCTCCTTAGGTTATAATCCTATAATATTCCTTCCTTTCTTCATCAAACTACTTGGAAAAATTTGTCTATGTTCATTGATTTCACTTCCTTTCATCTCATGTCTCAACTCTTTGCAATATGGCTTTTGATCTCATTACTTCTGTGAAATTACTCCAAAGTTAGGAGCTAGTGTTTCATTACCAAATCTGATAGTCTTTTAGCTAGTTTTTTATAACACTGTTCTTTCCAATTTGCTTTTTACTTGTCTGACCACTTCTTCACAGTCTTTTGTATTGATTCATCATTCATGTCTGGTCTTCTAAGTGTGAGTATTCCCCAGAGTTTTGCCTTTAGCCCTCTTTTCTTGATAACTTTTTTTTTTTACACACTATCTTGGTAATTCCATCAACAGCCATGGGTTTAACTATCATCTCTACATAGATGACTCCCAGATTTATATATCTCGGCACAGTCTTTCTTCTGAACTTCAGTTTTACAGGAGCAATGGCATATTGGACATTTCAGCCTGAATTTCAACCTTAACCAAAACTCAACTCATTAATATCTCCCTCCCCAAACTATGGCTTATCCAAAACTTCTTTATTTTTTCTTAATGTATTACCATTTTTAATCTCTTGAGTTTATAACTTTGATATATTCTTGTACTCTTTACTCTCCTGGACCTCACACATACAATAGTTTGTTAAATCTTGCTACTTTTATCTTTACAACATTCCACCATTATGTTCTCTCCAATTATAAAGCTACCACTTTAATTCAGATGGTTATCATCTCTGTCCTGGAACAGCCTTTTAATTGATTTCCTTGACTTAAATTCCTCCCCATTCTTATCTATATTACACACTATAGCTAATTTTTCTTAAGCACAGATCTAATCCTATTTTTTCCTTACTCAGTCAAGTTCAGTGGCTTCCTATTGCCTTTGGGATAACCCCCCCTTCATTTAAAGCCCTCCATGATCCAAACTTTTACCCTAACCCCCCACTCTACTGTCCATTTTGCAAGCCTAGAATTTAGTCTCTCCTTACTTCACAGAGTCTTTCTTCCTTTAAGATGTAGCTCCAAGGACCATTTTCTATATAAAGTCTTTCCTGATGTCCTCAGCTGCTAGTGCTTTTCTTAACACTTTGTATTTAACTACTTTGCATATATATAAAATTATCCACTTTATTATACCAATATGTTGGTATTTATATATCTACTTAGATATATTAGAATTAGAAATTTAAGCTCCTTATAAATAGAGATTATTTCACTCTTTGGATTTGTATCTTTAGCACCTTTAGAATGCTTTGCATATAGGAGGTGTTTTAGTAAATACATGCTGATTGTTTGACTAGTAGTTTAAAGGAATAGAAGGACTGTGGGAGTTTCTTCATTATAATGAAGCATGTTTGCTGACTTGAGGACAATGATTCTTAAGAGGATTGATAGAGCTAGTTTGTGGAGGAGGTGTTAAGGGAGGAAATTTAGCTTTGTCAAGGAGTAAGGACAATTCTCTCATTGGGGTAAGAGAAAAGCTTGGACAAATGGGTAAAAATATTGAGAAATTTTAACCAATGGAACTGGGAAAACTTACACAGAAAGATCTTGATTTCAATAAAGAAGGACATGAGGTCACTTGATATGAATATCTACAGAGAGGGGTGGGAGATTTGGAACTATGGATATGAAGGATGAGATACAGCAGCCACATGGTGTAGCTGACAGAATACCAGGCTTGAAGTCAAGAAGACCTGAGTTTGAATCTTCCCATCACTTACCATGTCAGCCTGGGCACATTGTTTAACAATTTTCAAGCCTCAATTTCCTGAATGTAAGAGAATAACAGCAATGCCTTACTTCATGGAATTGTGAAGTTCAAATGAATAATCTATGTTAAATGCTTTGGAAATCTTAAAGCACTATATAAGTAAGTGCTATATAAGCACAATAAGATTATTATTATTAAATATATTATTTATTCTAATTTTATTTAGTATGCATATATGGATAAATTTATAATTTTAGATATATTATGAATATGTAATAATAATAGTAATAGTAATAAATAGGGTTGCTGAGAAACAACAAGGGGCTAGCTGAGGCTCTACAGCATCAGTTTAGAAGGATGAAATCAGCCTGATTCTGTGTCTTTCTCTAGCAAGACTCAACTTGAAGTGTGCATGGCTGAGTAATAAGATGGTAATGACTGTTTAGATTAAATATAAGTACATTAAGAATAACAGGAATTCAAAGGGACAAGCCTTCTAGACAAGCCACTAGATCACTGAAGTTGTTGATAGTGAGATTTAAAATTAATAGGAAAGCAAGTTGAGAACCGGACTGGGGAAGATAGATTAGAACATAGAAAGGAACCATGGGTCCAGTGGTTTACTATGAGCGAGAAGAACAGAAAATATGAATGAATAGGGTATAGAGGTAGAAGAAGTCATTTTGTTTGGAAAACCAAAGAGCAAAGCTCAGAATCCTGGAGTATTGTAGTTAGTATCCAAGGATACTTATGAGGGATGGTGAGGTCTCAGGTATAAAAGTTCTGGTATGTGTTTAAAGTAGGTGGAAGATAACAGCGGTGGGAGATAATGGATATGAAAATAAGCATTCTAAGAATGGTTACCAACATAAATTTTGACATTCTATAGAACAGTGAATGAAACAGGAGATAAGATAGAAAGAACATATTATCCATGTGCTCATCATTGAAGAAGGGGAGATGTTAACCTAGAGATTGGCAAATGATAGTGTTAAAGAAGGGGGGAGGGTGTGTTAATTATGTGAATTTTGAAGGAAATAATGTGAATATGCTTTTTTATTTTTAAGGGAATTTAGGGAATGAGAAATAAGTCAACTCTTCCTCCAGCTCATAAGTCTTATAAAACAAAACAAGTAGTAGCCTGCCCTGGAGAATTTCAAGGGATATAACACCCCTATGGGAAATCTAGATGTCCCTTAAAAGGAGGAAACAAAAAGTTTTCTAATGAAATGATAGTATTCTAATTTCTATGGACATGTTCTCTGGCATTTGCAACTATCTTTTCATAATGATAACATGATGAGCTTTTCCCTACAAGAGTACTTATGATATAGGTTCTATTGTGTCAGTAGACAAGTTATTTCTGTAGGTGTTAAAAAAAAAAAAAGCAAATCTCACATTTTCTTTTTAAATCTGAGAGAAGAAAGGAAAGTTTGATCCACAGACAAAAATCACAGAATATTCTAAGCAATTTTGAATCAATAATATTTGATCAAGAATCTCAGAGAAAAACATAGTATTTTCACATACATAGTACTTACGCCCCAAAGATTAAGATCTGGATTCCCATGGCAACTGATTGGCCCTAGCAACACACAATTCAAAGAAAAAACATCTTCAAATTACTGGAATCCCTATAAAGAGGGACTCTCAGAAAATTGTGAGTAACCTATTTGATTTGTTAAAATGCAATGCAGATGTCTCACCATTCCAGCATTTCTTTTATTGAACATTCAAGGCCCTGTAAGTTGCAATAAGTAGTGCTTCTGACCCCTTTAAGTGTCTCAGTCCAATAATTTGCTCTTCAGTGTCAAGGCACAGCTGCAAAATCAAACATTTCTCCCTGTCTTGAAACTTTGTCTAGAGCCATAATTTGGTGGCTTTGAAAGTTAATGCTTCCTTAGAAAGCAGCGGCCCCCACCAGTCTCTTTCTTTCTACTCTCCATTTTCCAGGGAGCCAAGATTAAAGCCCCAAAACTTCCTGTAACAGATTAAGTCCCAGGAGAGGGAGATTGGGAAATGCCCGTGCTCATGCAGAGACATATGTCTTTCCAGCAGTGCCCTGACATTCTGCAGGAAGCTGCTTTCCTAAAGAGCTAAAGAAGTGCAAAGCAAATAGTTCATTGCAACTTTGTGACTCAGGATTGTATGTCCAATAGCTGGCAACAGAGCTGGCTATAGTAAATCAGTTTGTTTGTAAAGCTGCAAAATCATGCTGCTTTACGAAAACCACTCTTTAAAGGTTGGACAGAGTAAGATGCATTTTTTTCTTAACCCCATCCATACCTTTTAATAACAGAGCATGGCAACATTTAATAGCTTCACAACAAAGACACATTACTGCTCTAGCCCAGTATTATCAATTGTATTTTACTACAATCCACTAATCTAAGGCACAAATTTTGATGGGGGGATATATTTGGGAAATGATGTGGTGCTGTGTATGTCTTATTTTTCTATTTGTTTTATTTAATTAGCTTACTGGATTCTAGTGTTTTTGCTGTTCTGCATGCTGAAGACACTGTGCATTGTAATACCTCTCCATTACCAGACTACACCACCTGCCACAGTATCAGCTTTACTTGAAAGATATATAAATGTGTGTGACTACTTTCTCTCAAGAGAACATTATTTTCAGGAAGGAGAAAACGTAACAGGACAGAAATGCTTTTTCTTTTAGTGTTTCCATAGCCATGGAACATGGTGGTAATTTCAACACTGAAAGTTCAGAGATGGGACAAGAAGCTCATTACAGGAATGATGTCCCTTACCTACAGGTAGGAGAAGAAAGATCTCCGGGGTTAATGTGAAGAATTATACTGCGGCTAAGGCTCACCCTGCTCTCAATACAAAACAATGCCAGGTGCTCCATTAAGGAGCAGGATTAAACAGAAAAGAGAGAAATGTTCTTCTCTGCATCTACCAACAAGTAAATGAGGGGAGAATCCAAATTCTGGGCATAGAGAGGAGATGATTGCACACCATGTGCAGAGATGTGAGCTGTTTATCAAAGAGTAGGAATGAACTCCCTGGTGTTTTGCTTATAGAAGTCTACAACAGCCACGAGCACTTGTAAACATAATAATCACCCAGTGAAAATGTTCTTACTGTAATGACTGTTTATGTTAGAAAGTTGGCTACCACGGTGGTTAGACAAATGCTCCCACTTCCATCGAGATAAAAGGCAAGCATTTGCAATCAGTTCCCATCCAGTGCTAGCTATGTGGCTAAACAGCCTTATAAAACTTCCTAATTAAGCATATTTGCCTATGAGTTTTTAGCATCATTTCCCCAATTTAGCTTTACACACTGGGTGCACTCTTTAGAACAGCATTAACTATAAACATTGTTGTTACTGCCCCCAGCTGGAAAACCAAGCAGTTTATGTATGGCAGAAAAAAGAGATTATCACCCATCTGCTCCAGTCCATTATTCAAGGATGTGTCATTTTGTCAACTGATGGAAATCATTACAAGCATTTTAGTCAAATGGCCTCTTCTATATTTTACTATTTATTTATTTCCTGGGTGACTTCCTCCTGCCCTTTATCTCCCCCCTCCCAATCTCAAAACAAGATGATGCTAAAGCTCTATTAGAAACAGCATGTCATACTTGGTTATTAATATTGACTTTCAGATTCTAGAGGTTTATTCTCTAGAACTAGGAAGATTTTTATTTATACCTTTGGTCATCTCTTTCTCTCTCTCTCTCTCTCTCTCTCTCTCTCTCTCTCTCTCTCTTTCTCTCTCTCGTCCTTCCTTCCTTCCTTCCTTCCTTCCTTCCTTCCTTCCTTCCGTCCTTCCTTCCTTCCTTCCTTCCTTCCTTCCTTCCTTCTTTCCTTCCTCCCTTCCTCCCTCCCTCCCTTCCTTTCTCCCTTCCTCTCTTTCTCTTTTCCTCTCTTTCTCCCTTCCTCTCTTTCTCTCTTCTTCTCTTTCTCCCTCCCTCTCTTTCTATCTGTGTCTGCCTGGCTGCCTGTTTCTCTCTCTCTCTTTTCTCAGTGGTTGTGTCTTCTTTAAAATTAATTGTCGATTTCTCTCTTATATTTTATTAATTCATTTAACATAAAAATGAAGTGCAGTTAAATACAGATATGTCATTTTTTTCTAGTATTAAGTTAAAAGGAATAGGGATGGAGCATAGTGAACTCACAACTGAATTTACCAGAAAACAAAAATGGTTTAAAGGAATGCTCTCCTTACATCCATTTAAACTACTTCACTCCACTGACTAAAGGCTGAGTTGACATATGGGCATGTTAGTCCACTAGGGGTAAATAACACTTCATTGTAAGACCAATGGAAAAAAGATTATTGTCTCTTTTGCTTTAAATTATGAAGTAGGCATGAGTGGAGTGTTTTTCAGATTGTCTGTCAAAAGAGCCTTTTATTGTTCTTCGAAGCACCCTGGTTAGGTTGTCTATTTAATTTTGGAGGGAAAGTTGGTGGTAATCATTTGGAAATAGTAATGATAGCAGGGGCTGCTATTTTTAGGTGAGATTGTTGTAGTCTAATTTGTGAAAAGAGGTCAGGCAGATTACTACAATCCTACAAACACTTGAAGATGCTATTTTGTTACATAAATACCAAACTGGTGAAATGTTTCATAGTGGACTTAGACATTATACAGCTTTTTATGGATATCCTTCCACTTCCATTAAAGAAGAGATACAGGAGAATGATATTCACAAGAGATTCTCATTTAGTTTCTCAAGCTATCAAAAGCCAATCCTCCTCATGGACCACTTAGAGGGACATAAATAGCAAATAGCCCCTTGAACGAAATGCCAGACCTTGCTGCTTGGCAGAGTAAATGATCTTAAGAATATCTGTCTCGGTAGAATTCTTAACCCAGTTAAAAAAAATTAATATCTCCCATAGTCCCCTTTGATTGAAAAATTCAAGTCACCTAAAATAATCAACCCCTGACAGTTACAAAATGTTCAAATAAAAATCATGCAATAGCTACTACACAGAGGGTTTTCAAAAGGAAAAAAGGTAACAAAAAACGTGGAGGGTTTGAAAAACACAAGCTTACCAACACACACAATGCATTGTATAACTCATTGTACTTTGAGGAGCTTCTAGTACTAAATGTGCAAATGCATTGTTCCGTCGACGGTAAAGATTGTGCTTGATGGCTTTAAAATGACAGTATATAATTCTACATTTTGTACAAGAAGAGAAGATAGGCTAAGGCACTCCTGCTCCTCCGCTTGTTAAATGACAGAAGAGCATCACAAACAGATGCTTTAACCAGCAACGGAGGGGAAAATGCTTTGGCATGAACACTAAATATACTGTCCTTTTAACAGGAAGGAAAATTGATACTGAGCATGTGCAATGGAAAGAAAGCTGGCAATGTCAGTGTGAATAATGGGTGAAGAAAAGGAATGAGGGGGTGTGGCATCTCAATCAAGATTAAAATGAAACTGATAAAGCAGCATATGGACTGGATAACAAATCAAAAGCATGTTTATCCACTGAAGGAACTGGTTAATGGAGACTGCCAGCACGTTGCCATGGAAACACTGACTGTTGGAGCTGCACCATCTCATACCTTATCCAATACATTCCTGGTTGTTGGTAGTAGTCCAAAGACCCTGATCTCTTGATGGTAAACCCGTGGTCCAGCTGAGCAGAGAGAAATGGGGCAACTCAGTGGATCGACATTGTGCTAAAGAATCAAGACTCCAGACCAAGCTGTTCTTCATTTAGTGCACATATTTAGTATTGTTCATATCAGAAAGGTGGCTATCATGCTCAATCTATACATTTGAAATTTTTAAAAAAAGAGAAGAAACTAACCTCTTCTATAGATGTTAGTAAATTAGAAACCAATTATTCTGAATTGAAATAGTTCTTAAAACAGATACTCATAGTGCATTCATTTGAATATCTAATAACATAACTCTCACTTGAAAATATAGCAAAAGTTCTTTAGTATGGATGGAGAATGGAAAATCATTTTTCAATTAAATGAGGAACTTTAATAATGAAATCAGCTCTATCCCACCTAAGAACAGCGTACACACACACACACACACACACACACACACACACACACACTTACATTCTTAAATTGGACTATTTCATAATCATGGAATATGAAATGTTGAAAAGAATGGGATTTTGGAGCCCCATTAATCATAGTAACTCAAATTACTTTCTTTTCTCCTTTCTTTTAGTATTAATCTTCAAAAGCAGCACTATTTGGCCATGACTAAAAGCTTCACCTTTGTATATGAATCTGAATAATAGTTTGAAGTCCAAAGTTACAACACAAAACATTCCCCACATTTTCCCTGGGACAAAAGGGACAAAAGAAATGAAACTAATTATCCATTAAATTATATCTATATATGCATATATTTAAAGTGGCCTGTTTGGGGCTTAGCTTTTGTTGCTTTGATCCTCTAATAACAACAGACCAGCAATTGAGCTAATAGTGAGTAAGCAACAACCCACTTTCATGAAAAAAATATTCTGGCTCTATTCTCCTTTCCTCTTCCAAGTCTCCACAGAGGAGGCAATAGCTTCCATTTCTTTTCCTTAGAGAAAAGCTTCTGCATGCTTTATTTAAAATGTAGTATTGGTGCAATGCTGATGACAGTTTCAAGCTAGAAATTCTAAAAGATATTTTTAAAAATATTCTTGTATGCTAGTGCTAGTCCTACTTTGGTGGGCAGTTAGCATGTTGACTATCAGTTACACTTTACCCATTGTCCAAGGTACAAGTGTAAAATTTAAGCTTAAATTAAAAGAAAAAGTATACTTTGTTTCATTTAGAACAATTCAAAGGATACTTCCTGTTGGGGAAAATGAGGGCGTGTATCCCTTCATAGCTGGTAGTGAGGGGGAGAGCCAGTTCTTTATTGCCATCTACTGGCTGACTAAGGCACAGCGGGAGCCCACTGAGAGATGAAGGTCTCTATTGTAGCCGGAATCCCCTTTCTTGGAGGCACTCTTTTCGCTGATTAGTGGAGCTTTGTTCAATTAGCCTGAACTAACCTATTTGCATAAGTAAAATTCAAAATTTTTCTTTTAGATACTATGGAGAGTAGAGGTTAAAATGATAAACAGCAATAACTGAGGAAGGATAAATTGAAAGAGACAGCTTTGTCATAGGTCCTCCACCAAGCTCAGCAAATCTAATAAAGCTTGCGGCCTCTCCTCCCTTAGCCCAAGAAAAGTCCACTGTTAAAATATCATTTCCAATTCTAGTCTACGTCCCCAGATTGTGTTTTAATAACCCTTTGTTTCCCCCTCCCCGGTCTTTTGTTTTGTTCTGACACAATTTAACTCCTTGGGAAGGCAGGGAGAGTCCCTTTTCCAGACAATGGCGTCTGGAGCTGGGAGGCAGAAGGTGGCGGCTCTGGGGAAGGACAGCTAGAGGCTGACCTGAAGCTGTCAGGGCAGCTTCTCCCCTCTAGTGTGGCTACCTGGTCCCGTGAGCCTCAGTCTGGGCCATTGCTTCCCTAGTCAAAATCATGGGTTTCATACAAATTGAAACTCATGGAATTAGTCTTTTTTGTGGTCTTAATGAAGAAAAAAAAAGAACACCCACAAGAGTTTAAGACAAACAAGAAAGACTAACAGTGGGGAAACCTGAACACGTAATTAACTGTGCTCGTGAAATGAATTAGTTCTTTGAATACTAAAGTATATTTAATTGTAAAGGTAATCAGGGCCCCTTTTTTTGGATGCCCTACAGAAGAAATGTAGTCACAGAGTACAAAAATTTCTATTGTTTAAAAGCAGCTTTTTAAAACAGAAAATAATAATTAGATCTCTAATTTAGGGTTGCGAGGCACCAGTCAAAATTAAAGGCACCAATTAATTTCATTTTTTTGGGGGGGAGCAATCATTCTTTTCCACCCCTCCAATTAAATTAAGTGATTATTTACTAAGTGTACTATGTGCAAGGTGCTGGGGATACAAAATAATGACATTATTCATTATTTCATTCTGGTTTCTGTCCATATTAGCTCAGTTTTTATCACTCTTTTTAAAAACCAATAATCATCTTAAAGGTAATTATTGCTTTTACTGCTGTTTTTTTCCTACTGAAACTTTAAAGAGCTAGAGTGATAATTTGTAGGAGAATTATGACCAGTATTCCTTAAATTAAGAAAAAAAAAAAAAACTTGAGAAGGAAATGGGATCGTGGACTTGACTAAGCTGTACAATTTGTAGAAAATCAACACAATGAATGATACTGGAAATTTTACTAAAAATATATTGTCAGTGAATAGGTTCCACAGAAAGTGCTATGCCAAAGCAGATATTTCATTTCAGTTTAAAGCTACTTAGTATATGCTAAATGAATATCTCTTTATGCTGAAATCCACAGAAAAATTTATCAAAAAGAAGTCAATACTCAGTGAACAGGGAACTTCTCGGCATTTAGCTAGATTAATAATAAAATCTTGAGAGGCAGCATGGTATAAAGAACTGAGAGCTGGATTTGGAGTCAGGAAGAAGTGAGATTCATTGATAACACTGTTAAGTCAGTTAGCTTTTCGGTGTCCCAAGAAACTGTCTAAAGCTCTAAGTTACAGTTGAGTTTCAACTCCTGTTGTTGGAAGGAATGGGGAGTCACATTAAGGAAATTAAAAAGTCCAGCCCTCCCTATGCTCATTTCCAAGGGCACACAAAACAAAATGTATTATAAAATTAAGATCAAATGGGACTAATTAAATAACCATTAGCAAAGGACATATATTCTGCCTTCTAATTATATCATGCTTATTTCCAGTTCTGAAGACAACACCTTGCACATAACATTGCTCCTTTTAGGTTATGCTTTAAATTTAGTTAGGCAATCTTTCATATTTAGGATACTTTTTCCTTATCCCATCTTTTGGGGTAGGGTATCTTAGTGAAAAAATGGGAAAGCTGGTTTAAAGAATTCATTGGCTTGCCCAAAGCTACACCAGAAAACATTTTCCCAATCTTAATCATGTTGTTTATACCTACTCTGAAATACACATTATGATGTGTATATGTGTATGGGAAAATAGAAGCATATATCTTATATACCCAGCATATAGATGTGCTAAGTGGCATATAAAATTGCACATAATTATGTGAATTGTGTCTGATATTCTCTATTTTTCTTTAAAATAGCCATTGAGCGTTACACCAATACTTTGAAATATACTTTTAAAAATATCAAATTGGTTTTCTCCAAAGGACTTCTTTCAATTTTGAGATAGACATTAGTAAAAAAATTTTTTAAAAGGAGTTTAAAGTTATAAGAATGCATATTTTAAAGTTGTTTAAGTGTATCATCCTTACTTAGCATTGTTCAACCTATTTACAACTTATAACAAGTTGCTCCTTTTAGAGCAGTTTATAATCTCAGTGTTTATTGATGAACTGATAACTTGGTATTTAACTACAATCACACCATTCTTATATTTAGAAAAATTATGTCAGTATACCTAGGACTCTTTTATAGTAAACCCAATGCTTATGTGAGGTTTTGTAAATCTCTTTGAGTAAGAATCCAGCATTTCTCCAGATTCAACAAAAAATGGAGATTCCCATCCCAGCCCTATTAGTTCTTTGTCTGTCAATGGAAAAGACATACTAGTATCTTTAGACATTACAAACTGCTATTACTACTGTGAACAACTAAGGAAAGTTTAACCAAGAAACAAAACAGAGTGGAAAAGAAACTGAAAGAAAATAACAGGCAACAAAAAGCATCATTTCTAGAAGCTGAAATTCCTTTGAAAGAGCAGTGGAAATAGCATTTGTGGGCAAAATGAGCTGGTAGCCCATATCAAAAGAAAGTTTTCTGAATCAAACAGTTTGGAATAAGTTCACATTTCAAATAAAAATGATGGTATGCAAAATTTCAATGCTGGGAGAATTATTCTAAAATTAAAAATATATACATATATATTGACAATACTAAGTAAAGACTGAAAAGCTGAGGATCACAGAAAGCAAGAGGGACAATTTGCTTCTGCAGGAAGCCAATTATTATTATTTTTTTAAAAATGAAAAGGCAAGAAGCACAGCTTGAAATTTTAAATCCTTGGAATTACTGAAGGATCATCTGAGGAGTATGCATTTCTTCAGTACAACCAGTTTGCCCTTATGAGATAGAGTTAGTCCTTGAATTAAGTTTACTTTATGCTGATTTAACCTACCCTGGAAGGGTTGAGCTGAGAAACATGAAAGCGGGAAGAGGACAAGAAAGTGTACATATGTGCCATCTGCAATTGATGGAAGCTTGGAACAAACACTAAGTAGCAATCAGATATGGAACTCATGTTTAGTGTGGTATTTTGTTTTCTTAAACTTTATCTCATGCTCAACCATTGTACTGAAGACAAAGACGGAGAATTTTTAAAAGTTAAAAACACTCAGAGATATATTTAAGAACTCAGGCTTGTTCTTATGAAAATGGGCACTGTTCAGGAGCATGCATACTCTCCAATTTATCATATCACGCTATCAACTTCTTTCCTATGTATCATCCCGGGAAAGGAAAAAGACATCAGTTTTTTTCATACTGAATGTGCCATTGAAATTTAGAAAGTTTATTTTTTTAAAATAGGAAATTTAAGAAATTCCAATAATTTGGAACTTTAACTATATTTATTCTAGAATGTGACACAAGCAAGTATGAAGTTTCCTTATTTCTCTGTCCAATTTAATTTTTGCCTAGAGCTGCTATCAAATTGCGTGTCATGTATATCTAAAAGTATGCAAAAGGAAAAAAAATTCTTGCACAGCAGCATTCAAAAATGGTAAACGCTAAAAGAGTTTCAACCATAAGAATGACAATTTATAAGCAGCAAGCCATTGGAACTCCTTTTGGTGTTCACAGCATTTGAATTTTTTCACCAAAAATTTGACTGCACATTCTATTAGATTTCAGTCTACATTTATGCCTGGAACAACTAATTCTAGTGAGTTTTTCTTTTTTGCTAGTTTCTTCCTACAATGTCCTCTCACTCAGCTTTTCCCTTATCCCCTTGGGTCTTGGCAGAAGGACATCATGATCTAATCCACCCAGCCTAAAAGCTTATCTTGGTGGAAAGTCCAGTGTGGGGGAGACTATTTGCTTAAAAATGAATTATAAAATAGCTATATACTGCAGGACACCCTGGAGGTGTTAGATAATGATGTGCCTCTCAGGGAAAAATCATCTGCAAAAGTATCCAGGACATCTCAGAAACCAGAATCTCCTCGGTTGCATTAAATGCTAGAGCTGTCTAAAGCAATGGCCCAATCTGATGTCTATTGGCGGAGTAGTTTCCTTAGAAGAGCCTGTCTCTCAGGTTTCTTTTAAAATGTTATAGTTGTGTATTTCAGATGCTTACTGCTATGACAGAAACCCCGGCTGCTGTGCTGTTGGGCTTGGGGCCTGTGTTGAAATGCTTCTTTATCTTTCCAGCTACTGACAGCTGATGTTCATTCTCAGGGAGGCCATCATCCTGAAAGGAAATAAAAAGGGAGAGAGAGAAAAATTCTCAGAGAAATGCAAAATAAGGTTTTTTAAAAAAGGTTTTCTTCTGGAAACAAGCAATGATCTTTGAAACATAAAACACAAGATGTTAGGAAAAGTCAAGCTTGTTGCCTTCCCATTAAAAACAAAACAAAACTATACCTAGAAATATAACTCAAAGACCCCATTGGTTTCCTCAGCTGCTACAAAATTAATCTGGCTTTACTCTCTCTGTGATTTGATTTTCGAGTGTAATTCTCAGTAATTTAAAAACTACTTATTGCTCTTACCTTTTTATTTTCTAATACTACACAATTTCTAGTAACAAAGGTATATGGCTCTAAGTATATGTTTAAAAATACAACATTGATCTCAAAACCTATAAATCAATGAAAACCATCATTTCTCTAATGTAAAACATCTCCAGCTAACCTTCCTAGCACATCATTCTGCACCCATCTACTGGGACTGATTGGTATGCTTCAATGCCCTGCCACTAAACAAACCCAGGCTTTGTTTAAACAACATATCAGTATAGTACTGGTTTAGATGGATAGATTTCTTAGTTGCTTCTTTAGGTGATTTTTTTCTCTTTGTATCACTAAATTTAAAAAAATTGACCCATAGATATTTGGAAGGGAGCTCAGAAGTCATTAGTCTAATCCTTCATTTAATAAATAACAAAACTGAAGCTCAGAAAAATCAAGTGACTTTCCCAGAAAGACAGAGACAAAGCTAGTAAATGTCCAAGATGGGATTTGAACCCAGGCTTTCCTCATTCCAAACCTAGCTCTCTCTCCATTTTACCATGTGATTTCTTACTTATGTCTTTTAAGAATAAAAGGTGTCCAGCCTTACCTTAAAACCTTGTGAAAAGTAGATTCCACAATCTATTTCAGCAATCTAATTTCTCTGACAAAACCTTATAATCAGAAAATTCTTTTGATTTTATATCCTTTTTGTTGATCTCACAGCCTGTTTTTATTGTTATGATGATACACTATATAAGGGATGCCATTGGAATTCATTGCCTACTATAGGGGCATTCTGAGATTGCAAGAGGACTTAATGATATTTTAACAGAGGCTATTAGGAATGAATCCATGAAAATAAAATCCTGGAGTGCCTCTGATATGATAAAAATGGATATGATGGAGCCTTGGCTCTAACACCAAATTATTATGACCATGCTATGATGATAGCTTGAACATGTAGCTAAACACATATCATCTCATTTGTCAAAACAGTCTTTATTATCCCTATTTAAAGATGAAAAAACTGAGCCTGAAAGGTTCAATGACTTGCCTACGATAACAGAGCTAGTTATTTAGCTTCTCTGTGTCTGACTTACTTCAAAGGTCGATATTCATCCCTGATGAAAAAGATGAATTTTGATTTCATAAATGTATTCATAATTTGAATCCTGGTTAGTTTTATCTATTTACCTTTAGGCTCATCTGGGCTCAATTATGAATTGTTACAGTTATTTCCTCATATAGAGTTGTCAGTAATCTCCTGCTGATATACCACTTTTCTGGGAAATATGGTTCCTTCCAATAAGAAATCACTTTATACAAGCAAGAATCAACCCTTGGCTCAAGATTCTCAAATAGAGGATCTGTGACCATCATGAAGAGGGATAAATCCAATATGGTTACATTCAATTTTATCAGCATCATTCAATGAAGTCATTTTTGATTCTACCATATTTCCCCTTAACATCCATTTGATTATTGTGACTGAAAGTTTTTTTTTCCTTCCTTTCATTTTCATATCTGACCTTTCTTTTCCCTTCTACAACTAATGCCTTAGAGTTCAAGCCCTTATCACATTATGGTCAGATTATTGCAACAGCCTTATTGCTGGTTTTGCAGCCTACAGACTCTTCTTTTTCCAAACCATCCTACACACAGCTGCTAGAACAACCTTCCTCACATTCTGTTTTCCTCATGTCACTTTTCTCTTAGAAAACCTAGTGTTGGCTACTAATGGGTCAAATCCAATGATTGCCGAACTCATCTTCAGTGTCCTTCACCAACTTGTTTCCCTTCTTCACTGCCCTCATTTCCTTTTATTCTTTAATGCAAATTCTTTAATTTCTGTCACCAAAAAACCAAACCAAACCATGGTTACTGTTCCTTATGCAAAACTTGTTTTGTCCTACTTACAAGTGAAGAGAAAGACTAATAATAATAATAGTTTATGGGATTAAAATCATGATAATTAATTAATGTACAGTACTTTTTTGGGGAGTAAATAGCATCTTGGTAATTTCACTGGCATAAGAAACTCCAAATGTGGAAACTTCTTCCACAGACTTAGATGAGCAATTTGTTCATAACATCTTATAAAGTTGCCTGAAGCTCTGTGTTATATGAATGTGGTAGTGTATATGAATGTAGTGAGATCACCGAATGTCAAATTTAGATGCGATATCAGAGACAATCTGGATGATGAAAAATCTCAGAGAAGGCAAATTAAGAGTTTAAAGAATCCCAGAAGTCAATGGGACTTCAGGGGTCATCTAGTGCAATCTATACCAGAAAAAAAATTTCCTCTACAATATACCCATCAAATGAACATCTAGACTTTACCTGGAGATATCAATTGAAGAGAAATCCTACCAGCTTCCAAGAAGTCCATTCTACTCAGATCTAATTGTTAGGAAATATTCCTTCACAAAAAAACTTATTCTTGCCTTTTTGCATCTTTCTCCTACTCCATGAAAAAATGAATGGAAAAAAGCATTTCTGCATGGGTCTCTTGCTGGCTACTAAGTAGAGTTCATTTGTTTTCACATTGATATGTTTCAGACCCTTCATGAAACCTTATTTCTTCACTTCTAGATTTAGCCTGGCCCTAATTCTTAATAACCCATGCAAGTCTTCTAAGTGGATTCTAGCTCTGGTCTTTTGGGATGGTGCCAATCCCCCCTTGTGGGATTCAAATTGCATTTCTTTCAAACTTAAATGAAGTCCTAAAATTTGCTCACACAAAAGTATGCCTTTATACTCTGGAGTTTAGTTAAACCTTATAAGTAATCAGAACTGCTTTTTCCATTTATAAATTTCATCTGGAAGTTTTAAGCAGAATATGTTTAAAAGTAATAGCTAAGTAGTTTGGGGGAGGGTTTATGTTGGTTCTCCACTGATTGATAGCATCTAATAGTTACTGTGTGAGTTAGTTAGCTTCCTTGAGCCTCAATTTCCTGATCTGTAAAATGAGGGGATTGGACTACATAATCTCAAAGGTCTCTTTTGGTTGTAGATCAATGATTTTATGATTGTTTTGTATGGATAAAATAAACAAATTAAATCATACCTTGTTAAATAAACGGGAACCATTAATATTTATTTTTAGCATTATCATCACAGTGCAGATAATGTGTCAAAAATGTTTTTTGAGTTTTCAGGATAGATACAATGAAGTTGGCAGCATTTTGCAAATAGTTTCGGTATTACTAACACAATTCTGGGCTTTGAGCACCTCCTGAAATCTGACATAGGTTGGTTGTGGTTTGAGGTTAGTGGTTTGTGATTAAAAAATTCTCATTCATGATTTGGCAGAATATTGCTGCTGACAAGAAAAAAATCAGGGTGTAAAACAGAAAGTCAGACATAGCAGCTGCTTTTTTGGACAGCCAACATTCTCTTGTCTCCCCATTTTCAATTGGGGGGGTGGAGTAGGGTGAGAGAACTATTTGCAAGTAAACTTTTCTTCCCTTCTTCACCACCTAGAAAAATCATTTTGAGGGCAATGTCTTGTTGAATTGTCCTCAAGTCCATGTTTATCGTCTTCCCATAGATATCAGGAGTATCATATTAATAGTTAATTAATATTAATTAATCTGTAAGTTTGAACTGTTTATCAGGGGAGTTTCAACTCTCAGTTTAAACTAAACTCAGATTTAAATAAATCTTGGATTTGTTTTTTTTTTGTTGTTGTTATTGTTGTTGTTGTTTTTTTGTGCCATAAAACAAGAGGCTTGGTTTCCCAATTGCTTGTTCTGTTGTACTATGACATATCTTAATGCTTCCTAGTTTCATATTCTCCCCATGCCTATTACCTCTTCCCAGCATAATTTCTCGTTTCTGACAGAGAAAACTCAATGTCAAATTCAGATTGTACTTGAAGAGAAAATTACTTAAAATTTTTTTCTCTTAAGACAAACCAAAATTTGCCTTAGAATCTGGGGAAAATTAACTCTCTCATTAAAATATTAGCTCTCTGATGACCAATGTGTCTTTGTAATTGTAGAGAGAGACTGTTTACTTAGACTACTGACCTCCATTTCATTTCATTAGCACCATTTAACAATTACTTTAGTTTTTGATTGGCTTTCTAAATCCAGAGGATTATATTCCTTACAAAGAGTTTGTATAAAAACCATTTAGGACTACAGGATAGTGAAGTCTTTTCCTGGCAAATTTAAAAATTCACATAGTCATACTGCACTCTGGATGGACCATCTATTGACTGTTTTCTTGCCTTTTCCCCTCATTCTCTCACTGTCATTGTTCAAGATAATATAAACTGAAATTTAAAATACTATATATGAGATACTTGCTAATACTGAATTAGGGAGTTGAGGAAGCAGAACAAGGGCCAAAGAAGGTAGTCATTCACATTTTTAAATTTTGAAAGACCTGTCAAAGTCTGCTTGGCCAGTTATTAGTTTACTGTAGTGAGACATTGTATTATAATGGGTAGAATGCTGCATTTAAACTCAGAAAGTATTCATGTGTGTGTGTGTGCGTGTGTGTGTGTGTCTGTGTCTGTGTATGCACATGTATATATACTTGGTTTTAGGAAGAAACTTCCTTAATTATGATTTACGTAAGCTATTCTAAAATTATTTTGTATTCTACAAATTCATAGCAACTGATAGTGAAGGTCAATGTTCTTAGAGGGTTCAGTGTGGTGGATGAAAAATCTATACCCATTTAATGAAAAGTTTATAGTATGTCAATAATGTACTCATGCATCTATATATGTTGACTAACAAATCTAATTGATAAATCCCTTCACTTCTGTAAAGAGTGGATAATAGGGCAAGGGTACATATGAGGTTAAGTGCACCAAAACTGAAAGCCTGTAGAAACAGTGTAAAATGCAGACAAATACCACAAGACTAAGTTGGTTACTCTTCAATTATCCACTTCTTAAGGAAGATTTCCTCTTTTTTTCCCCCAAATGTGCCAGGTGAATAAGTCATTGTAAAAATAATGGGAGAAAATGACAATGAATGAGCTGGCTCTTGAAAAGTGTTTTGACTGTTTCCTTACGGTTCAAGTGATTATTCTGATTTTTTTTTTTTCTTTGTACAACTTCCTCTCCTGTGGTCACAAGTCGAATGTCACAACAATCTTCTCTTTTGGCTTCAATTTATTATTCCTAATTGATTGATTACTCATTTATTTCTGTTAGAGACAGAAATCTTCTTTATTTTATTGTGAGGGGGGAAATATTCCAAACTGAGTAATACAGAAATGTAATTACTATTATAAATATCTTTGTAAATCAGAATTTTTCAAAAGTTGCCAAAATAAATACAAACTATCTGTTCTCAGTTTAACAAAAAGTTTGTCTTGAAGTTCAGAATATGCAGAAATTTTTTAGTAGTTGAATCTGGACTAGAAAATTGTCCACATCTTTCCCTGGACTTTAGGATGCATTTTCTGGAAGTTCAAAAGTTTGAAATTAAAATTCATGGAGTATCAAAATAAAAGCAAGATTGGAGTTTTAGAAGGTGTGATACTGCTTCCTTACTGGATCAGGAGATCCAGATATGTGGAGGGAAGAAATTGAAATAAGGGCACCAAGAGGCTAAGAAACTCTAGTTCTGAAAGAGCAGGATGTCCATTCATGTCAAGTTGTTAAGTCTGAACAATTTTGTTTCTTAAATGAAAAACATCTGAGAAATGGTTGACATAAGGTCGTTTTAGTGGTTTGGGAATGGACTTAACAGGTTACGCTGTTTCCAACAACATTCCAACTATATTTATCATAAAAATTGAAACTGAAAATGTATTAGGGTAGGGTCTATTGAGACTCCTGATAAATTCCAAAGACATCAGATATTCACCAAGTAATCTGCTAGTAAATAACTAGCATGAAAGTTTTTACTTAGAGCTATAAAGTGGCTCTCTGTTTACTATAATTTTCTTGGCTCATTCTCCATTATAATCCTGAAAAAGCCACTATCATATCTTAAGCCACACTTATTTTGTGGTTGGTTGTACTATTATAACAGGTTCTCATGGAGGTGCTCATTACTTTTGGTATGGCAGCTGTTCTTAATTGCCATTGAAGTCAGCTGCTGCTAATTTAGTCCTTTCCAGAAACGTAGGAGAGGTATAGTTGCTGTCTCCAGAAAGGATCGTAGCTGGAATTCATGTCCCCTAAATTTCCAGCATCCCCAAAACAAACATTATATAAACTTGGCAGGTCATTTTTCAAAAGGTTGCCAACCCTTGGATTAAAACATTGTTTCCAGACTTATCCTACAGCTAATTACTTTTGCTTTTGTGTAGTGTAACACTGGAAATTTTCACTTGATCAAGGGCTATGGTATGTTTCCTTCCTTTTTACAACTAGTTTTTTTTTTTTTTTTTTTTTTTAATATCAGTTGAGTAGAGCGCCACAAGATATAGCCTGATAAATTTTGTACCCCACAATTTGTTTATCTTTCATTATGGCCTTTGGCTCTAATGTTTAAAGCTAGTGCAAAGACATAAAGCATTGATATAAAATTTGTCACTATGTTTCTAAGAAATACAGTGTTAGTCTGAGAAATTCTCTTGTAGGTTAAAAAAAAGTGTGTGTGCATTTTGGGGGGAGGTTGGTATCAGGATTGAACCACTTCAGAATTAGATTTTCCTAGTGATATAATCAGTGTTTTTGGTAGAAGGAAGTTGGAATAGTAGGGACCTAGGAACTGTCTACTAGCATATGCTCATGAGAATACATTTATTTTTGTGGTAATTCAATCCTAATTGGACTCAAAGATGGTTGTAAAAACCACTATCTGATATTCTCCATTGAAGAACTTTTTTTTTTTTTTTTGAGGTCCAGTCTGTACTGGAATAGAGCAGAATAGGATATTTTAGGCAATCACCCAAGGGAATTTAGAAAAAAATCATCAACATGACCGGTATTTCATGTCAGATACTATCATGGAGGCAAATGGGAGTCCTGGAACTGATCAGCACATTTACATCCATTTACATTTACAGACACATTACAGTGATGGATGTGGAAGGAGGGGGAGAAGATCTTAATGTAATATTTCTATTATTATTTCCAATAATGGCTAAGGTGTGTGTTGTCCTAACTTCTAGGATGGAATTTTATCTAGAGTTATTTTTAAGCATCAAAAGATGGTCATGGGAATGACTATTCATCTCTTTATCTACTTACTGATATAGAACACAAAATCTTGTGTGATGATGAGGCTGAGATCCTATTAAAGATGTATAATGAGAATTAGAGTGATTCTATTCTCAAGTACTTTGAGAATACAATTGAATACAACTTCCACCAAAAAACCTGAATGGACCTGAGCTAGAATTGGGAAGCATATTTAAGTTTCATGTTTGGGATTTTTATATAGAGAAAATAAGCTTCTTGAAGAGGTGAGTAATATAATGAAAAAGACATTTGATTTGGATTCATAAAATCTGAAGTAAAATTTTGATTCTGATTTAGTATCTAGGTGATGGTTAGTTGGTTGGTTGTTTTTTGTCCTTCATTTTCAAAGAGAATCAAAATGACATCACTATATTAGAATTGAGTTATGGTGTGTCTGACTGTGGCCGATCAAACTAATACAAGCTTGGAATGCTCTACCACAAGTCAAACACAAATAGTCCCTATGAACATTTGGGATAGACTTTCTATATACTTTGCACATCTTATGTTTCTTCTGAGCTAATTCAGTTCTGCTTTGCTCGGTCTAGCACCTTCTCTCCTGTGCCAGTGTCTTCCCTGTCATATAATCAATTCTAAAATTCTTAAGAGAGATCTTGAAAGTGCCCTTGTATCACTTTTAGTCAGCCATTTAATCTTTCAAAAGTTTAGTTTCTATTCAACTGTAAAATGGGAATAATGATGCCTTCAGTAAAATTAATAGCTTAAATTCCAATAGGGATTTACATTTGAACTTTTTACTTGCCTTAGATTGCAGATACAATAAATTGAGGTTCATTACCATTAATTCACTGTTAATTGCCCATTGTCTTGCAGATAATGAGTAATAGAGTTGAGGTTCAAACTCAATTCTTCTGACTTAAATCTAGTATTTTTGTCATGCTTCCATGTTATAAGCTTGTCCTTTATAAATTTTAGCAATGATGATGATGATGTGAAGAGAAGAAATGGCTCAGAACAGAGGTATTACTATACTACTATGAATCTGAGTGCACAATACAAAACATAAACCATCATTAATTTCCCATAGTATCAAGTCATGCGATGAATTTATTGGCTGTTTGAAAGGACCTTTCTCATCAATAGCTTTGTTATCATTCAGAGATTTTAATTTTTGCAACAGAATCAACAGCCTGGTGGAAATCATGATATAGAGCAGTGCTCTGTCTTACTGATCCAAGTTTGGAGATTTTTTACAGGATCCCCTTGTAAGATGTCTTTTTATGGGGAACATATGACAAAATTCTCTGATGATATCTCTTGACTGAAATCAAATACATTTATAAAGGCCTAAGACATGACCTTTTCTTGTGAAACTGAATCACCATTTCACAGAAATAAAAAATAACAACTTCAAATTTTAGTGCTTTTTTTGTAACACATATGGCAGAAAACTCCTGCCATTAGAATTAGCAGGATACAGGAAAGACAAGTTTCACAGAAAGTATAGATTTAATTCAACAAATCATGATGGGATAGAATTGAAATTGCAGTGGATTCATAGTTAAAAAGTATTGGGTTCACATCCTATCAATACCACTAGCTTTATGACTAAGGGTGGCAGTCAACCTATCTGTGCCTCATTTCTTCATTTGCAAAATGGGGATAGTAATTCCTGTAGGACATATCTTACTGATGTCCAAATAAGAAAAATGATGTAATGCCTTTTATCTTAAAGTTTTGTATTATTAAAGTTCTTTATAGCAACTACTGTGATTAGCACACAAGTCAATGATCATTAAGCACCTATTATGTGCATTGTTATGTAAAGCATAAAGAAAAATGTAAGCAATTGAGCTGGATGTGTCTTCCATTTAAAAAAAAAGTGTTTTGACAACTAAAGATGAGGAGGGAGTATTTTCTAGGTTTTAGGTTTGGCTCATATTAATGAAGGGAGGGAGAAAAGGGTGGAATAAAATTGGGAAAGAGTCAACAGACCATTTTGATTAGAACATAAAAAGGAACAATGTAGTTAGAGGCAGATTGTAAAGTTTACATTTCTTCCTAGAGGCAATAGAAGAGACTGGAAGTTTTAAAGGATGGGAGTAATATGTTAAGATCTGTAAATTAGGAAAATATTTTGGCATCTCTGTAAAAGGTGTGTGAGAGCAGGGAGAGAACAGAGTAAGGAGAAACAATACAGAAATAATTACAAAGCTGAGACAAGAGGTGATGCATCTCTGAACTAGGTAATGTGTGTTTGTATAGTTATATGAAGATAGATATGAAAATTATTGAGGAAGAGTTGTCAGGGATTAGCAAATGATCAGATCTAGGATATGAACTGATCCAAAGAAGACTCAGGTTTTGAGTTGAGTATTTGGGAACATGGAGGTGACATGAAAAGAAAAATGGAAGTTGAAAGGAAGGATGTGTTTAGATGACATAGACAAGTTCCATTTTAGATGTGTTGAGTTTGAGGTTCTAGAAGGGATTCTAGGAAGGACTGTCCAGTAGGTCATCATACTGTAAGTCAAAGGAAAGATGATATATAGCACAAAAATCTTTTCAGTGACAGACATGAAATAGTATTATTCTCTTCCTACTTAGGTCTTAGTCTTAAAGAGGGAAGGTTTTAGGAAACCTGTTAATTTTTTAAAAAAGATATGAAGATTCAACATGAGAGGTAAAAATTTACTTACATTAACCCATGGATGTTCAAGGACTTGCAAAGCTGAAAACCGTTGATCAACATCCACCAATAGCATCATGGTAATGAGTTCCTATGAAACCAAAGATTAGATTCAGTTTATAAAATTTTTATAACCCAAATCCAAAGCTTTTATGTACCAACTTTCTATTCCAAGTTGGCAAAGTATTCTAATGTTCTATCTTTTCTTAAATACATTGTTTTACCCTTTGATACCTTAATAACAATATACAAAAGTTTTTTTTTTTTAAATTTCAGTTTTATAACCACTGGTTGGTATAGGAAAAAACCCCACTAAAATGTTAGATACAAAGTAGAGGACCACCGATAGTTGGGAATCCTGGGCAACATATAAGACCCTTTAGTCCAGTAAAAGGAACCCTGCTGATGTGTGTGTTTTGGCTCCCCTTCTCCCCCCCCCCCCCCAAGGGGACTGAGAAGTCAGGGGGTATGACAACCTGTGTTATAATTAAAGCAGAGTTATTATACTACAGTGGCAAGGAAACATCTGCACAGAAAAGCAAGTTGTTTATGTGGTCCTGCCTGCATAGTACCCTAAAGATAGCACGTGCACAGTGAGTTATAGTTATGTAAGTGTATTAGGATATATAAGGTTGAGAAAATTTTGAATAAATGGATTCCTCTTTGACTATCTTCATGAATTCCACCCTTTACTCCTCACCTGTGATCAGGGTTTGGGCTGGCATCAAAATCCTCTAGTGAGCAGATCAGGACAATACAAAAATTCTGAAATTCCATTTTCTATACAGCCAATTTTTTTTGGTAGGAAGATTGTTCATTCTCTCAAAGATACAGTATTAAACTAGAGGTTTAAAAAAATTTAAATTCTAAATAGATTATCTAAATATAGAAACTACATTTCCTGCATTTTATTCAGTTTTGCCGTTGAAGAAAAGTTAGTTTTCCTTGAAACCAGATAATATGTTTAGATTAAAAAAAAAAAAGACAGAAAAAACATGATAATGGTTTATATGTATTTGTGGCTTATCTATATAAACATATATATATACATATGTGATATATATTATATATGTTTGTCTATCCAGCTGTCTATCCATCCATCTTTTACAAAAATGAAGAAACAGCTTAAATGGGAATTGTTTTGTTAATGAAGTTAATGTGATGTCTTCTGGATGACTTGATGGTTTTGAAGCAAGAATCTAAGGATTAATGAAGGCACTGAGATCTTGAAATCACAGGTTGGGTTGGATTGTTGTGTCAGCAGCCAATTTTTTTTTTTTTTTTTTTTAAATCTATCAATGCCTGGATAACAGAGAAAACTTGCTTTGAAAATCCCAGCACAGTGTCACAGTACCCAAGTGCTAAATACTCTTTGGTGATGATTTTTCCTAGGACACAATGCAGTGTTAGCAAAATATGTAGAGAATTTTGAGTCAGAAGATCTGGTTTCAAGGACTGCTCTGTGATTCACTGCCAATTTCTCAAATCTCAGTTTCTTCATTTATAAGATGGAAATAATAGTTAGGGTAGAATGTAAAGGCTACTGTGAAAATTAAATGAAATAACACATGGAGAACTTTGAATACTGTGAAACACCTACAAATGTCAATTATACTACCATTATCAATCCTAATCAACTAAAGAAAAATCTATTATTTGTACATTCATTCAGCAATCATTTAGGGAGCATTTACTAAGTGTGAGGCATATTATGGGGAGCTATGAGAAATGAAAAAATATGTAAGAATTAGAATCTGTCCTCAAAGAGATAGGTAAAATCTAGGGGAGATAAAACACACAGAACTGGAAGACAAAGAAAGAAATAACAAAGTCATTAGCACTACTTCATACAAGTGCTATAGATGTTTAGAAGAATAAAATGTTGCTTAGTCCTTGTCTGAAGAGATTCAGGAAGGGGCACTGGAACTAGATCTCCAAGGATAGATTAGACTTTGATAAGTGTAGGTGAGGGGAAGATATTCTAGGAAGAAGAAAAAACTAGGAATCAATGGTTAAAAAAAAAAAAAGAGTACAACTTTGAGTCTTTCATAATTTGTCTCAAAATTTTTTAGGGATTCTTTCCCACTTCTAATACAAAATATTAAATCCTCAGTTGCATTGAAAGCCGGCCACAATATGATTGTTTTCTACCCTTCAGGCACTCTTTGATCCAGTCAAACTGGCTTTCTCACTGTTCTCTGATTTTCTTCCTGTGTACAGCTATCTTCCTTGAATGTCAAGAGTGCATTCTTTCTTTAATTTTGCCTCTACAATCCCTAACTTTCTTCAAACCACCACAATTATGGTGCCACTTGACAAAAGGCCTACTTTACTAATACCTCAAGTCGTCATTATTCTTAACCTCCTAAAATTAGTTTCTACTACTTGTGTACTTGTTTTAAGATGTAAAGTCCTTGAGGCAGAGATTTTATTTTTGACTTTATGTGCCTTGTACTTTGTAGATGCTTAAAAGATTTGTTGAAATTAATTGTTTAAAAGAGTTCTTATTTTGGAGAGATGACAGTGAATGTAATTGACTAGAGAATGTTTGTTTGAGTCTTTTCTAGTTAAAATAAAAAGCATATGTAACTCTGCAAGTTTCTTTTTAATTCACAAATTTGAATGCTGCTTGGGGGCATGCCCAGTGGAAAAGATATGGACCAGCACAGGTCAGGGATCTTGAGCTTACACAATGAGAGAGTCAGAAATAGATAAGCTTCTGAGTTCAATGCTTCTCTAAGGTACTGTTCAGTTAGTTGGAAGTGGAATATGGACTTCTGCTGACTAGGTAGTTTCCAGTATACAGGTATGATTAATGAGACCTTTAGGATCTTACAGGCCACTTAGATTTAGAGCCTAATTTTTTTACTCAGCTATTAAACTTACGGCTTTAGGGTCTCTGAGTCCCTTAGCTTCATCTCTGTTTCAAAAACAGTAGTATTTCTATTCCCTGTGAGTCATGTGATCTATGACTGGATACATGTCTGACTGTTTGGATAGTCACTTCCTATCTATTCCCAGCATCATTTCATGCTTGGATTTTAGTGTTTCTTTGGTTCAGCCCATACTAAGCACTTCACTATTAATTTATTTGATTTCATGGATCTCTTCATCCTTCTCTTGAGGTGTAAAAGTAATCTATAGTGATTATTGCCATGACCAGCTTCCCTGAGACCTCAGCAGTGGGGTCTTAATTTTCTATCGAAATTTATCCAGAAACTGAAATTAATGCAAAGGCATTTATTAATTACGGCATTTATTAATTACTTCCTTTTTGTCAGAAATTGTGTGAAATACTGGGAATACAAGTATAAAAAGATAGTTCTAGCTCTCAAGGAACTTAAATTCTACTAAGGGAAGATAATACATGTAAAGGTTATTTTTGGACTAAAAAGTTAACAGGGTCAGTTAATATAAAGTTATATTGAAATTGATTGTCATGTCCTTTCCAGGAACACCAGTGTTGATTTTGTTATGGTTCTCAGAACTACAGATTGAAAACAGGGAGTATTAAGAGAAGGTACATAGGTGGTGGTGTGGGATGAGAATGATTGGACAGTAGCTATATGGTGGGTCTGGGTCAGGTCAGTTATTGAGGACTCTTACAGTCAGGAGCCAAGGCCCTTGGCTAGGAACTGACACTCATATAAGAGGCAAAAGACATGGCATGAAGATACAGGCAACAGAAAATTCACTGACATTCATGAAACCATCCAGCTGAAAGTAATCTCATCTCGATCCTTATATTTCTCAGGAAATATTTATCTGGATTTCTGCTTTAGAGTCATATTCTATTTTGCATCATATTTCTTTCCTTTTTGAATGTGTCTTATGTTACCTATCAGAATGCAAGATTTTTTTTAATGAATTTGTCCTTCATTATTGTATAGTTCTTTGAACACATGGGTCCTTAGTAAATGATTGCTGAAGAGTGAACTGAATTGAGTGTTGCATCATATGCAGCTAATACACTAGATTTCTTTATTTAATTTGATGGTATTGGCATTTTCTGACCACCAAGGCAATGGAATTCATTGGTCACTTTAATCATGTTAAAGGATTGAATGTGAAGTTTTTGTTTTTTGATAGTGATACAACAAATTCATTCTCCTTCAGATGGATTATCAGTCTAATTCCCTATGTTGAGTCTGTAAGCCATCCATGACAGTACTAGATATTTAAATTATCAATCCCATGGCAATTTGGACTTTAAACCAAGACCTTATGGTATGTTTCTCTGATTTCACAATTATCCAAACATAAGGGAGAGGAGCCAAGTAAACATCTTTTGCCAAATGTATCTCCCATGTTTTAAGCCAGAACTTCTCAGTCCTGGAGATGAGACTAGATGCCACACCTCTGCTGACTTGTGAGACAGGAATCAAAGAGTTACAAGGGAGACCACTGCATCTAACCTCCAATATTTAGGCAAGCCCACACAGCTAAATTCTCTTTGACAGAAAAAAATTGATCCCATTTTAAAAGACCTCCAGGGGAGGAATGTGCTAAAACTCCATATGGCATCCCATTCCAAAGTTGACAAATTTAATTATAAAGAAATAATTTCTTATGCATAACTTTAAGTCCTTTCGCTGCAGATTAAGCCCATGTCTGATCATTCAATCTGTGAGCAATAACACTACATACACTTGAAGATAGTTCTTAAGTCATCCATGAACCTTGTCTTCTCTGGGATGAATATAACCCATTACTTTGATCTGAAACTCTTCATGTCCCCCCATTCCCTTGAATCCACATGCTGGAATGGGGCTGTTCTGAAAATTAAGAAAGCTGGAATTCAATATAAGTTGGTAGACCAGAGCCAAGAGATGGAACCCAGAATATTCAATAATAAATTATACTTAGATTTGGAATTTTTCAAAATAAAAAGGACATCTCATGAAGAAGGAAAAAATAAAAAGACTAATTCCCTCTTAATAGCTCAAAGAGATGAAAAACATTTTTGGATTTCAAGTCAGCCCTGATGACAGTTGTGCAAATATAAAATTAATATAACTAAAAATCTGCCATTTTCCAAAGTATTTTAAATTTCTTACTGTAAGTGTTTAACTTTTTTTTCAAGTCAATCTTTTGGTGTTATGGAGTGAAATGACATCCCCTTCTACTTCTCCTCTTTACCAAAATCCTATTTGTCTTGAAGGCCCAGTTCAATTCCTTCTTCTCTTTATGAAGCTCCAGCTAAATGATGATTTCTTCCTTCTCTAACTCCTGATGACTAGTACATATTGACATTTGAATATATTTTGTATTATGCTATTTAGTTTTCTTGAGTATGTATAAGTAATATTTTAAAGACTATGAAGATAGGCATCATGTCATATATGTCTTTCCAACATCTACAGATTAGAATACATTTCTCTAGATGATCAATAAATGCTTGTTGAACAGCACAGAAAATCTATGTGGCATAAATCTATAAAAGAATGATTTTTTTTAAAACTACTTATACCTGTGGAAAAGTGAAATGGATGAAAAATGGATATTATACATGTAATAACCTAAGTGAATGGATAGTCCTATGAGCTAGTGCATACACATCTTAGACAAGTGCTAAAGTTGGATAATGGGTGAGGTCCAGTACAAAGATTACTGTGAGCTCTGCTGCTGCCAACACCACCTTTGTAGCCCTCATATTCTTCTAGGAAGGCTAAACAGATATGGATTATTGAACACTATGATACAAGAAGAACCCAAATTTCAGGTGACCTAAAATATAATGGAATGATACATAGTGAATGTAAGTAAGTAGGCTATAACATATTACTAATGATAACTTGTACACAAAAAGTAACCCCTCCAAAATAAAATCTCATTAAAAACATAGAAAACTGGAAAAGGAAATAAATTGGTCTCATACTGAGCAAGAGAAACAAGAGAATATACAATCTAAAACTTCTGGAAGGAAATTTCAAGTTCATCTAGACTAAATTAAGTAACTTGTCTAAGCTTGCATAGAAAGTTAAGGTCTGAACCCAGATTTATTCACTCTATATTGGTAGAGTGCTACACTGATAGCATCAAAATTTTAAAAGAACTTCAGAAGCTAATGCTTATCCCAATTGTAAAATCTTTGAAACTGTATTCAATATAACTCCCAAAGTAATCTTAAAAAGTGATAGTACACAATATCAATAATCTCTTTGCCCATGGTACTTAGTAAACAATCCTGATGCCAATGTACACAAAGAAAATAAAATCCTTCAAAATATACCTTGGCAGAGTCAGAAACATTGTCCCAGTATGGAGAAGGAAAGTCCACTTGACCCATCAAGATCTGATCAAAAAGTACTTCCTGATCATCACCACTTCTATTTGAGGGAAGAAAAGGAAAAAGCAAATTTAGGATATGCCTGTCCATTCTGCATCATCATGAACTGCAACATTCCCTTCCCCAAGAAATTTTGTAAAATAGATGTTTTTAGGCAATTCAAAATGCCAAAGAGGAATTGTTTTGGTAAATTTGAGAATGAACAAATTTTAAAAATAGCACAGAGAAGATTTATGAACATCACATAAATTACCGTGCACAATATGGAAAAAATAACAGGCATTACAAATAAAGATTCCCTCCCCTTTCCCCTGCAGCAGACTTTTTTGTATTCAGTACAAGAGAGACATATGGACCATTCTAAGAATAGAGAAATACATTGTTAGGAGCTGAATAGAAGATTGTGGTCCATACCCACGGAATGGAGGAAAACCACACAGCAGGATATAAGTAATCACACCAGCTGCCCAGATGTCCACCTTGAGGCCATATCTAAAAATGTAAGTGATATTATGATTTAGAGAAATCAAGCCTTGGCAAATTACAACACATGGTATTATACATTAACATATCTATCCCTCTTCCCCATCCTCCTATTAAAAATAATTAACGCTACATAAATTGAGATTAGAGGAAAAATATATAGCTGAAACACATTAATGAAAACCAGAAAGATTATATCTATTCTCATGAGCAGATATCTCTAAGTTTTGGACTAGAAAAATAAGCAAAATTCAGACCCAGAGAGAGCCAGAAAAGAAAATGTGATTGTCCCAATGTGTTATCTGGGATTGTCATTATGGTCATAATCAGAGAAAGAAACTATACTTTACTTATCTATGCCATTACCTGGGAGTACCTTATTTGCTGTCTTGTCAACTGTACCTTTTCTCTTCCTCTCTCCCTAGCTATAATAATAGCTGACACATATTACCCAATTTGATCCCCACAATAACTATAATAGGTAGGTAATATAAGTACTATCCCCACTTCCCAGAACGTAAGAAAATTTAAGTTACTTTCATTATATACACCTAGTATCAGAAGCAAGGTTTCAATCAAGATCCCTTAGAACTATACATCTAGCATTTTTCTCATGGTCGTATTTTCAAATTCTATTTTCTATTCTCAGTGCTCTCTTCTCTGGTCTACATTGTAACTGCTTTCCCAACAAAAGGCCAAGAAGAAAAATTTAACTCTGAGCTGCCCAGAAATGATTCGGTTGGGGGGAGGGACAGAATGAGATAGGGGAGGAAGGGGCAAAAGGAATGGGAAGGAATAAGAGAGAGAAGAAAAGGCGGGAAAATAACCACACAGAAATTGTCTTTTCTTAAGACACAGAAAAAATATACATAATTTTCTATTGCTTATGGTGACAGGCACTTAGTATCAAGAACTTTTCTGATTTAGGCTTGCTTGGAAAGAGTGAGGATGGGGGGAGGAGAGCTTACCTAGGGAAGAAGAAGAAAGAAAGAAGAAAACAAAAAGGAGGAGAGAAGGTAAAGGGGGAATTGAGAAGAAAGAGAAGTGGACAGGAAAATAAAAGAGTGAGAGAAAGATAAGAGAGAGAAGAAAAGGAAGAGAGAGAGACAGGAGAAAAGAGGGCACTGAAGGAGAGAGAAAGAAAGAAAAAAAGAAAGGGAGAGAAGTAAGATGTTTTTTAGGACTGGAACAGCCTGTAGCTATAGTTTCTGCATACAGATTTCCTCAATTTCACTGCCACTGGCGAGCGTTTAAACGCTACATTAAATCAATAGATCCTAAAGAAGGCCAAAATGGTTTGGTGATTGGAGATTAAGGGCAACAGAGAAAAAAAACCACAGGAAACTGTAATCGCTATCTAGAGCAGATTTTGTTTTCTTTTATCTCTTTGAGGGAGTTAATTACTATCACTATATGTTTCACTGTTAGTCTGAAGACTTTCTCCTCTGGGGTTAATCACTGCTGTGCTAACCCTTAACAGAGGGCAAATGAGAGCCTTAAACAAGAAGGCAGTAATTGGTGATTCGATTTGAACAACACACAAAAAAAGACCTTCTCTGTAAAAGATCACAAAAGTGAGATAAGAGAGGCTTGATAACTCTGCTAGACCTACAAACAGCAGCATCAAGCTTCTATCACTTTCTATTAAAAACAAGAATGGTAAAGAAGTTACCCAGTTTCTGCAATAATTTCTGGAGCCACATAAGTAGGGGTTCCACAGACAGTGTACAGGGGGCCATCTACAATAGTTGCCAAGCCAAAATCTCCTAGTTTTAGAGATTTGCTGCCATCTTGGTGTTCATAAACCTAAAATGTAAAAATAATAAGCCAATGAAAAATAAAATCATTTTTTACTGAAGAAATGAAGTGACACAGAATTTAATTCTCTAAAAATGTCACAGTTTGTTAAGATGTATTGATTCATGTTCTTTACAAAAAAGATTTTAAAATTCAATTTTTTAATAAGCAAAGGAAGCATTTTTCAGGTCATCTCATTACACACATGTTCATTAAAATTATCTTTCTAGTATTAAGTGCTAGATACCACCAGATTTTGAGTCCCCATTCAGTATATTTTTTAAATCAGTGAAGAGAATATTTACACTTCAGCTGAGATGATTTGAAACCATTGAAGGAAAATTATTATTAGCATGTTCTGGGTGGGGGGATTCTTTCAAGAGCACGCTATTGATAACAAAGAAAAATTATTTTATCTTTCTATCTAACATGCTATCTAGTCTACCTAACTTGCTTTTTTTGATAAAAAATTATATATTTCATTTTCCTTTAATGCTAGTCTGTGATGATCAGAAATTATTTATTATAAAAAATCATCCCTCAAATTCTGCCTTCAAAGAATCAATACAAAGATGTTTAGGAATCTCCACCCTCAGTTTTCCATCAGAAACAATTAGGAAGGAAAAAAAGAAAACCATGGAAAGAATTAAGTATTCCAGCAAGTGATATTCTCAAGAGATTTTTTTTCAAGAAAATAAAGATTATTTTTCCCCTCACATCAAAAGAATTCTTCAAGGAAGTTACTTCCTACTTGCTCTTCTGTTTTCACTCTAAGATCATCTGTTACTTGCCTTAGCAACTGAAGTTGTTGCATGGCAAGGCACTTCACTGGATATCAGGAGAATAGCTACTGTATATATACTATGTCTGCTTTTTTTGGAAAGAAATAGATTAACTTCCCATTTTGTTGCAGCTAAGTTGCTGCATAAGTGCAGATGTGTTTGGCTAGCTAAGTTATTTCATCAGCAAAGATGATTTGGATCCAGCTGTTTAGGTGTTATTTATTATTTGGAGCTTTCTCTCTTAGGGAGAGGGAGCTTAGGAATAAGAGGGTAAGTCCTCAATCCAATTTCAGACACAATATTGGGACCAAGGTATATTTTA
This sequence comes from Sarcophilus harrisii, assembly GCF_902635505.1. Lineage (NCBI taxonomy): Eukaryota > Metazoa > Chordata > Mammalia > Dasyuromorphia > Dasyuridae > Sarcophilus > Sarcophilus harrisii. Next base: position 428,401,642 of record NC_045428.1, on the reverse strand, counting down.
GAAATGACCATTGTCCAAGTGGAGTTGAGTCTTTCTAGAGGCAAGCGAACATCTACTCAGAGACTTAAGGGTAACTTAAGATGTTAGGTTGACCTGAAGGCCATAACAGGACCACAAAAACTCACAAATGGCACATATATATCCTGAAGACATTTAGTAAGAAGGTATCTGACCTACTTCTGAAGTAGTCCATTCCTCTTCTGGACAATTCTAATGTTAGGAATAACTCATTATTATCAAACTGGAATCTACCTCTCAATCTTTGCTCCTAATTCTGTCATCTGGATCCAAGCAGAACAAGTCTTAATTCCTCTTCCAAATGACAAACCTTTAAGTACTTGAAGTATCTCTCTCTCTTATCTCTCCCAAAATGTTTCCTCTACTTTGGAGAAATTCTTTCAATTGATCCTTTCATTGCATGAACTCTACTTTATTCCTTCTGGATTCATTCCAGTTTGTTAATTTCCTTCTTAAAATGTAATGTCCAGAGCTACACAAATATATTCCAGAAGTGTTCTGGCCCAGACAGAATTCACTGAGATGATCACCTCTTTCATCCTGGACAGTATGATTCTCTTGATTCATTTACTTTTTTTGGCTTCATTTAAGAATGGATTTGTTCTGAGCTAACAATTATAGGGTTACAAATTTAGAACAAGAAGAGTCTTTAGATGTCATCTACTACAATGTACTTTACTTTTTCAAAGAAAAAATTGAGATTAACTAATTCCATGGCACTTAGTGACTTGTCCAGGGTCACACAACTAGAAAGTCCCCTACATATTTTTTAACATGAAAATTATAATCCCCCCTAAACTTATACCTGTGAAATTGATTTTTTTCTCATTTAGAGGTAAAGGCTTCACATTTGTTCCCATCAAATTTCATCATCTTATATACATTTCATCATCTGAGCCTGTCAACATCCTACTGGATACTAACTGTTATTCACAGTGTTAGCTATCTCTGTTTTTATGTTATCTGAAAATTTGTGATAACATTCCATCTATGTCTTAATCCAAGACACTGACCAAAAATTAAAGCAGCACAAAAGGTCAAGAACAAAGCCCTGTGGCATTCTGAAGTGAATATCAACCCAAGTTGATCTTGTTCCATTAACTTACCATGCTGGGAAGTTGCCTATCTTGCTTCATGAAAGTGTCTAATGTTGATCAGGGATAAACTGATAGGATCAAGGAGTTCAACATATTAATTCTGAAAACCTCAGATTGTTCCCTAGTACCTAGCCATAATGCTCTTCACACAATAAATGATTATTTTATAAATAATTAATTGAATTGAAAAAGTGTGCTAGGCAAAAGAAGTCTCTCTTATCTACTCAACAGTTATTTATTTGCTCTAAATTCAATATTCATTATACTCAAGTATTAACCCTGCTAATCTTCCAGAAAAATACTTAAATGTTTTCATAGAACTGAGTAGCCTTTGAATTTAAAGGAATGTTCACATTTAGTCATAGCATTTATAGAGAGAAAATATTTCAGAGGTCACCTAGTATATTCTCCTAGCTTCTACAATTCCATTGGAATGTTAACTTTCTATGAAGCAAGGCAGTTCAACCTTTACCCCTCCTCCACTATTACCCACATACTGATGGCACATGCTTTATAAAATTAGATAGACTTAGCTCCTTATTATTGCTTTCTACATCTCTTCTTTTTCTTCTTCGTCTTCAGTATTTCCATGGCATTTCTCAGAACACAGTGCTTGCTTTAATTGTACATGCTTTACCCCACATTCTACAATAACCTAAGAACAAAAGCAGCCACCCACGGAGCGAGTTATAAATCACATTCTAGGTCTGACTGAGGATCATGTCATTCCTTTGTACTCACCAAAGGTATTTTTGTTACATCTCTCTTTTGGAACAAAATGCAGGTCATGAGGGCTATTATATGAAGGTGCACGTGTGCCAAATACAATGTGAGAGGAGATGGTAGCATGTGTGATAGACATGTGATGTAAGGTATAATCCATGACATGTTGGGGAAGGGAGAAGTGAAAGCAAGGGAATAGGGATGAAGAAAAGAGAGAAAGGGAAAGGAGAGGGAAAGAGAAAGATGGAGAAAGGGAAGAGAGAAAAGAGGAGGGAAACACAAAAGGAGAGGGATAGACAAGGTGATAAAAGTCAATGAATATGTGTATATAGGGCTATCAGATGCATACTATAAAGGGATTTATGTTAGTGCCAGACAAAAGGTGGGAGAAAGCTGGTGAGTCAAATGTCAAATAGAGTATAAGAGAAGAGGGCATGTATATGTGTGATAGACCATGGTATAAAACTAAATTACAGAATCATAAAATTTCATAGAATCAGAAGGGGATTCAATGGCTATCTTGTCAAAGCCATACCAAAAAAGTATCTCCCCCAATCCTTAAACCCCAAAATCCCTCTGAAATGTACTTGATAATAACACAGATCATAATTCTTGTGTGAGGAGTTTGAGAGGAAAGTAAGATAGATGTCAGGAGAATGAGTGTGAAGGGGATTGTTTATGTGAGATATAGGGACAGACAATTAAGTGTTACAGGTAGGGGAGTGCTGTAAGGTAAGCATAGGGATGCATAAAATAAGACTGGAGGGGCACATGAGCACAATGTGATTGGAAGTGGTCATGATCATGTTGGGTTGGAGTAGAAAGGATTGGGTGGCCATTTGATATAAAGACTTTATCTCTTGCACCTGGGCACAGATGAAGTAGGTCCAACAAATTCCTTCCTGCACATGTGAAGTATCTGACCAATGTTTGGTTTGGTTCTTTAGAGGCTTTTCTCCCCAGGACTCATCCTCTCCTATTCTTAGTAATATCATAATTTTCTTATGGAAATTCCTTTTTACATCACCCAGACCAATTGGATTTTATAGAACACTATGAGAACTGCTGTACTGGTGGAATACACCAACATCTCAGCACATGGTAAAAATGGATACTAAATATTTTATGTAGTTTTATGATAGAATTCAAAACCACAATAACTATTAATAAGGATAAAAATATTACTTTAAAACAAATAAAAGATTGACTGACTCAAAGGAATGATTATTCCTAATCCAATTTAAAAATAATTTGAATATGTTATTTTTGACAGTCATTGAATTTTTGTGTCTTTTTTGATCCCTCTTTTACTTCTTTTAATAACGCTACTTTAAAATGTTTTCGTGTTTAAAGGAACTTTTCTCCTCCTGTGACTTATGTTATAAAATTTTAAGGAAAATTCACATGGGCAGATCATGGTATTGCTTAGGAGAGAAAATAAAAACTCAGAGGCCAGAAAATAATTTGAAACATTTCTATTAATAAACAAAATATGTTTTAAAAACTTGTTATGAGTTAATCAACTATCTAGAGTTTCAGCTTTAGATTGTAGTTTAAAATACTTTTATAAATCACTTAATTGCTGGGTCATTTTTTTTTCTCTGTAGAAAAGAAAACACTTAAGAAGAATGTATACCATAGACCAATGAAAGATTAACCATGGATAAGAGTTCTAATAAGCTTCTACAAATGAGTCTTCTCATATGAAAGGGTAACAGTCACAGATGGATAAATACTTGTCTGTTGCTGTACCAATAAAAGATGGGCAGGGGTAGCATGATTTAAAAATCTAATTAAAACTTTGTTAAAACCACAGATTGTTGAATACATCTGTTTCACAAAAAAACAAACAAACAAAAAAATTACCTCCAGAAAGTATTTTCCCAAATGGCAGCTATAAATCCATTTTAAAGATCTCTAACTTTTAATTAAAAACTTAGTTCAAAGCATCTAACAAGTTCATGTTTAAAACACTAAGTCTTAGGATATACACTACTGACTGAAGTAACTTTACGCTATTCCTCTACACCTCTCCTTAATGTAACCATACGTTAGAGCTGACAACCACAGGCTACAAGTGTAAACTACTTAGATAACTTAAACTGAGTGGCTTCAGTGATGGGGTCTCCTTGTAAAATAAGAAAATAAGTTTGCTTCCATTTTAACTACATTTTAAGTAAAGCCTATGACCAACATGCTTCACACGTGAGGTGGTGGGACATTAATTGTTCATCAAGGAGTAATCACACCATGAGAGATAATTTAATGTTCGTCTTAGGCACAATAAATACTGTAGATGCTCTCCTACATTTAAATGCTGAAGGGCTATTAAAGAGACGGGGATTAGTGCAAATTACCCACTATGTAGTGCTTTCACTGTTTTAACGAAGCCATAAAACTGTGTAATTGTACAGCACTAATTGAATGCAGCTACACATAATTGTGGGCTGCCATATGTATCCTATTACTATAAAGACTGTCAGTATTTTGTAAGCTGCTCTTGTGATCATTGCAGATGGCTACAGTCAGTGAAGTTGTTCTCTAGGGTTTATTATACGGCTATAAAGACATCCCATGATTTGACAGAATAAACGTGTTAAATAGCAGCAATTATGAAAAAAGGGCCCAATTAAAACATGAAGGCATGTCCTACCAAGAATAGACACAGTGAAAGGTTAGGTATGCAGACTTTTGGCATACTGGTATTTTATATTAGGAGTCACTGAAAAAGGGGGATTTTTCTCTTTTCATTTCTCTGGGTTTGGGTACTCAGCAGTAAGTTGATGAACAATTGATATTTGTATATAGAACTGATTTGCCTTGGATGGGAAAGTCAGACCATTTGGAAAAGTTGTTTTTTTAAAAAATTTCTTTAATATAAAGTAATAAAATGCAGCAGGTGATCATAAAACAACATGAAACTCCACAGATGACCCCCAAACCCTGAGGATAAATGTGCAATATTATTGTGATCCTGTGTTAGAGAGCTAAATGCTGACTACTATAGCAGATGTATCAAACCAAACATAATTCCCATCAGTACCATGCTAGGACTATGGGATAACTCTATTGATAATTTGGCCAAAGAATCACTGGCGTCCTTGAACTAATTACCCAGAAAAGCTCAAAAGATATTCAAAATGGTTATATAAAACCTGGATTAAACAAGAGAGTATTTTTCACATCTGTGAAGCTGACAAAATTGTTTAATAATACAACTCCGTGTTTAAAGTTTGACTGATTTTAAAGAAACTCCTATTCAACAAGTTGAAGAATTCATGGCATTAGAATCTAAGGTTTCATTTTCAGATAAATTGATTTATTTAAAAATATTTCATCTTCCAAGGAGTAAAGTAAAACTTGATCAGTACATTGTTTTTTGTATTTTCTTAAAACCATTAATTTTTTAATTTTTAAAGATTATTTTAGCCTTAAGAAACCTATTACCCCCTCCAAAACCTCCAAAACAATCTTTTGTAGTAGGTATTACAGTTATATCATAACCTCCATTTTACATATGAGGAAACTGAGGTTGATGGAGATGAGATGATGGAAGCATCTGAGAAGTTGAACTCCTATTTTTCTGATTCTAATTGTCACATTTTATCCACTATGCCAGGATCCCTACTAATAACTTCCTTTTAAAAAGATGCACTAAAATTTTATATTATTATATGGTTCTAAGTAAATTAGAAAAAAATTAAACTTAATTTCAGATATATTCTGATTAGTATATTATACTGGATGATAAAATAAATCTTTATAAATCTTAAGATGATAGAAATAAGACAAAGGCAAAAAGATTTTTTATATAATCAATAAGATGGGAAGGAGAAGGGCAATAATATCTAGTTAGAATGAAAAATTTAGATTTCAAAATACTGGGCTGGAAACAATTCTATGCTTTTTCTGACCTCTGATCTCTCTGCCTTCAGAGATGCTGTCTCTGTTCTCTGGAATCTCCCTCCTCCCCATCCCACATTCTTTTTGAGCCTCAGGCTTGTGTTAAAATTGAGGAGAAAAGTATTTTCCAATAGTCATATTCTTGTACTTTTCTGTGCCAGTGTCCAAAGTAGGAAGAAAACTGAGTAATAGCAAATATATCATATAAGTGAATATTTGAAGGTATGTGAAGGAAAATCCACTGTCTGGATCTTCAAAATATATTTGTGTATTATGTTTCGTCATTAAGAGCAAGTTTACAGTGCATGAAGAGTTTTGTTTTTTAAAAAGTCAGCTGAATACAAGGAATCATACAGGAATCATGTTGTAAATTAAATGACTTAAATGAGATTGATATCAGAAAGGCCATGATGTCTTGACTTGCCAGTGAATTAGGTTTAAGAGAGGATGAGCTATGCAAAGTCACTAGCTTCATTCCTTCAGACCCATGTGTCCACTGGCAAACTATAGATCAGGATGACAGGAATTGTTGCCATGGTTATTTGTCCTTCATTTTGTAGAAAGCCTCTTCAAGAACAAAGGACAGACAACAACTTCTGTGAGTAGAAATGTCCCATTGGATACCCAACTGGAACTGCTTAGTTGGGAAATTCTTTCCTTCCCTCCCCTTTTTCTTTCTCCCTCTCCTTTTCCTTTTTCCCTTCCCCTTTCCCCTTTTCTTCCTCCCTCCCACCATCCCTCTCTCCTTCCTTCCCTCTCTCCCTCCCTCCTTTCCTTCCTTCTTTTCTTCCTTCCTTCCTTCCTTCCCTCCTTCCTTCCTTCCTTCCTTCCTTCCTTCCTTCCTTCTTTCCTTTCTTTACTCTCTCTCTCCTTTCTTCTTTCCTTCCTGTTCTCCTTCATTCTGTTCACATAGAATATCACATCTTTACCAGTGTATGTTTTTTAAAATTATATATGTGTGCATGTGTGTATATATACACACATATATGTATATACATATAGATATATGTATCCATGTGTGATTTCTTCCATAAGGACTATGCCTTAAAGCCAAATCACACTGACTTTCATTAATTGGCCAATAATAAGTCCCAGGACAAGCTCCAACTAGTCATTGTTTGGGTCCTGATTGACTCAGAGTGAATGTAAATAGTAATCATTTCTATTTTGCCCCAGAAATGCTGAAGAGGAGTTAAACTAGGCTTTTCAAGCAGATCCTGCAATTGTCTTTTATTGTCACTAGAGGTACACTTTTAGACTGATAAATCATCAATTAATGATTAAGGACAACAAAATAAGTCTTTTAAAAGAGATGTCAAATGATCAGAAGAATACAATTTGGAGGATTTTATATACTGTTTATATATTTATCTATTTATATATAAATGTATATTTATATGTATTATTTAATAAATATAGATAAATATATGTTTATTTATATACTGACATATATACATATATATATTATATATATATTGATTGCTTATTAGGCATTTTTCTTTTGAGACAAAAATAGTTTATGGCTCTATGGGTGACTCCTGTACTGCTCCACAAAACCTAAATCTATTTTTTATAATTCATACTTTTGTAGAGTCATAGAATAAGTTTTTGTATTATGGGACTCATTTACTCATTTAGACAAATCTGCTCCTTTGGATTTCAGGATAATAAGTTTATAGCTCCAGATGCCTGATTTCAACCTCTTCAATTTACAGGCAAAGAAACTGAGGCTTAGACAGATTTATTTAAGTAACTTGCCTATGATCACATAGTAGTAAGTTGGGATTTGAATTCTGGTCTTCCTAATGATCTCTCCTCACCTGAAATTTCCTTTCTGCCAATTAGTGCTCTATCATCCAATCATGTTTCTATCCAGGAATAGGTGTACAGAATTAAAAGATTTTCTGAAGCTAATAAATGATATGGGAATGCTAAAATTAATTTAGAAAAGAAAAAGGGAAGACAAAAGCAGAGAATATAGATAAAAAGTTATATTAACCTTCTAACAGCTTTAAAAAATAAATCATTCTGAAAATATTCAATTATATCTGAAAAATTGCTGATGGACTAATGTCAATCTTTTCTCCTAATATCTTTGCTTCACCTTATTGCTAAGGCACCAACATTACGCTTTCATCTGGAAATGATGTTATTAGATTTGTTTTCTTAGGACTTTGTGGGGTTTGAACAGTAGCATGTTAACTGCAGCCCACTTTTCTCAGACTACACAGTAAAAGAATAAGTATGGAAGGTAGGGTCCATGCTGAGATATCTACAGCAAAAATTTTGGAAGAGACTCCCTACATTGCCCCAAATCATGAAAGTAGTGTTTCACTGATCCAGATTTTCTCAGTCTCAATCTTTTCTTAGGAACAGTGCGAACTCTGATGAGCAACATTAACTCTTTCTGGTCCCTGAGGGACCACTGCAAACAGTCTTATTCCCCTTAGCTCTCCTCATGCTTATCTTGAAGTGGCAGTTTCAAATTGTATTTTTAGGTTTACAAGTAAAGAAATTAAATAGATCAGAAAGGCCAATAAGTGCTTGCAATCAGAGAACTCCCAAGTTCTGATAAGACTCTTCTTACCAATAGATTCTCCGGTTTGATGTCTCTGTGAACAATGTTCAAACTATGCAGATATTTGATGGCACTGGCCAGATTGTAGAGCATCCCACTGGCATCTCTCTCTGTGTATTTGTTTGTGGAGGTAATGGCATCGAAAAGGTCACCTCCCTGAGAAAAACAGTAAGAATATGGCATGTTTAGTAGATCATCTAATAGAGCCACTGTGGAACAAACTGACATATTTCAGGGAGAATCAAAGGTCGATTTTTAAGAATTTCCCTTTATTTACCTCTTAGACTAATTTCTTTTTCTTCTGTAAAAACTCAGGACCATCACTCACCTGCCCTCCACTTCAAACTCAAAGGAGAAAAGCAGATAGAAATTTCCTAAACCATTTTTAACTGCCTACTAATTAATGAAGATGGGTCCCCAAAGCTGTTTTGTTTCACCTATGTGCTTTGGTACATGTGTAAACCTTTCTCCCAAAGTAATCAAAAGACATATTTATAACCTTCAGAGATAAAAGAATTATGGAAATAATACACGTTTATTAATGTCTCCCATTGTTTCTGAAATGAACAGACCAATTGAGTTTATTTGAAATAGTCCTATTGCAAGGTGAGTCAATATAAGATGTTTCTTTGTGAGGAAAAACGAGGAAAAAAATGAAGCATTTTAAAAAAAGGAAAAACAAGAAGGGAGAAAGAGACAGAGAGAAGAAAGAATGAGGAGAAAAGGAAAAAGTAATAAAAGAATGAGGAATGAAGAAAGAATGAGAGGGAGAACATAAAAGGAATGGAATGAAAGGAATGAGGGAGGGAATAGTTAGAGGAAAAGAAAGAAAGAGAATGAAGAAAGGAAAGAATAAAGGGAGGGAGGGAATAAAGGAAAAAGGAAAGGAGGGAATTAAACAAAAAATAAATGAAGGAAGGGGGAAGGAAGAAAATGACTCAGATACAAGTTTTTAGGATGCTTAGTTATTTGAGTATATCTTATAATTACAATCACTCCTTTCTAATTTGGTAGGAGAACCTTTAGAAATGATTCTATGATATATATGTAAGGTAGAATGATTTTAGGCTCCAATTTCAACCCCTGTACTCTTTTCTACAATTTAAACCTAAGTGTACTAATAGCATTTGAACACAGTTATAAATCATTCCTACATATAACAGAGAAAACTGTTGGGTTCTGTTGTTATTCAGTTCTGCAATCTGATTTGCTATCTAACTGTAAAAAAGGATTGACTAGGTGATGAGAACTTGGATTAATAATAATGATTTGAAGGAATAGCTAACAAAATCTAGTAACTTCTTGGATGCGAGCAATGGAGAAGAGAAAAAGGTAAAATATGAGTAAAATTTGGATATATGAAAATGATAATAACAATGATAGACATGGGGCATTTGGAAAGTAGAACCTGTTAGAATTTAAAAACAAGTTTAAATTTAAATGTATTGAATTTGAAATAATATTGGGACTTCCATATAGGAAGATATACTGTAGGAATTTGAAGATATATGATCATAGGTTTATAATTTAGAATTAGGAGGGATCTCTACCCTATACTCATAGAAGAGATACAGATGATAACTTATCCATGCATTCTCATTCTGTTTCATTCTATGTGATGTCCTCCCTTAAATCTTCGATAGAACAATGGCAACCAAACCATGTAGAATGATGTCCTTTATGTCTCAACATTTCATGAGTTCCACTTTTATCTGTTTTCATTATTGCTTAAAATGACATGCAACTGTTTTTTATTTGTTTGTGGAAGAATAAAAGAAGAAAGAGAGAAGGCAAAGATTAAATGCCAGTGATCTAATTTAAAAGGGTCTGGCCTTTACAGCTGTACAGTTATCCTTTTCTAGTCTAGACTTTATGAGCTTCTACTTAAAAATAATTCCTATCAAATTTCCTGACCACTACGTAAGTCTTTCAAAAAACAAAAACAACCCTCAGATTTCATGTTTTCTTCTTTCCTTAAGAATTGGGAGATGGAAAGAGAAAAGCCATGAGGGGAGGGAAGAAAAAATAGAAATTTACATGATAATTTTGTTATATATTTGAAAGAAATAGCAAATTGTATATAGTAGATCTGCAGTTTCATGTGCAATCATCTTTTTTTTATGGTACTGTGCTATGGAAATGCTTGTTTTATTCCATAATTAAAAATAAAACAATAATAAAAAAGAATTTATACTAGTTTACCTCCTGCTTATAAGATAAAGTCCTTCCTTTTTAGGCATTTATGGCTCTCCTGTAATCTTTCAAATACAATTTCTTTATCTGTTCCCATATAAACCTTTTCATCTAGCTTTACTATTCTCCTTGTTCCTCAAACACATCATGCTGATTTCTGATTTTAAAGTTTACTCTTCTCTTCCATATCTTCTCTACCTGTCCAAATGTTTCATCTATTCTTAGTAGTATAGATCCAACATACCTCTTCTCTCAGACCCTCCTCCTTCTCTGAGCTCTCTTATCTCTTACTGTCTATATTATTTACTTAATTATCTATAATAAAAACTGCTCTTTATCACCTAATACAGTATTTTTTATATAAGAAGACCACTAAATATTTGTTGATTGACAAAGGAGAACTTATAATAAATTATTCTTGTGGAGATAGGTGACTGTTGGTTTCATTATTTTATTTTTTTTATCTTTTAGGAAAAATCAGGAACCACAGCTTTTGCATGTTTTAATAAGCCGTGCTTAGATTTTATTTGTGGTATTCATAAATTTTAGAGATAGTACTGCATATTAGATAGAGTTGGCCTTATAGTAAAAAAAAACCTGGATCCAACTGTTGTCTCTAACATATACTAGGGTTATGATTGTCAGTTAAATCATTAAACTTTTCAGTACTGCATGCAGCTTTTAAAGACTATAGATTAGTAGTAAGTTATCAATCTGCAAAGTTGGAGAGGTTTGTACATTAGGGAATTTCCTACGCTGATGAAATCACTAGTATGCCAAAAAAAGTAAGTGTTCATTATGAACTAAAAATCCTTATGTGAACGAAGAAATTATAGATCTTTGAAGACAGGTATAACATCATATTCTGCATCTTTGAGCGGGCTCTGAAATACTGATAGTTGGTACTCTGGTAAATAATGACATCATAAGCCAATTTAAATTTCATTAAGAAAAATTCCTTAAATCTTTTAGATTAGGACAGATTTTGATTTCTTGAGAAGCCTCCAGACTTATATGCTCACAATAATAAGATTTAACTCTTAAAACTAGGAACTTGGGCCTAGTCTATTTCATGTTCAGTGCAGAAGTGCACCGTTGCAGGTGCAGCCAAGTGGCACAGTGTATCCCAGGATTACGTGAATTAACCCAGGATTCAGAAGGTCCTGAGTTCAATCTAGCCTCAGACACTTGACACTTATTAGTTGTGTGATTCTGGGCAAGTTATTTAACCCCAATTGCCTTGCAAAAAAAAAGAAGAAGAACAGTAACAATAACCATAACAAAAAAAGAAATGAATAGTCCTTATACCAATATTCCCTGGCTTAATTGTTGCTAAGATATTCTAGCATCTGGGAATACTAATGGTGCCTTTAGAATCATTCAGTGAAATGACTTTCCCACCAGTAGAGTTCATTGGCAGTCATAATGTGAACATATGATGATCAATAATTCACAGTATATATTAATTGGCAAAGCACACTCTACAATTTCAAACCTTTTTCTCTTGTATTCCTCTGCTGTCTGAAAATTGGATTTAAATTGATCTTCAAATTTAAATCTGATCTTCAAAAGTCAGTCAATAACAGATGGTTAGCTGATTCTAACAACACATGGTAGGTAGGTAGCAAAAACAGTCAGCAATTGTTGGACTGATAATTAATATTGTTGAAAAATACTGTCCTTGGTGCTGAGAAAAGCACATTCTATAACATTTCTATAATGAAACTGATGGTGAAATAAGTAGCACTAAAGTTGTTAAAGAAACAGTGAAGTTATTATGAACCTAACCTGTGATTTCATTGGCATCAAGACCTCCTAGTCAGGAAACCCTTTACACTAATACAGATTGGTACTTGCTTTACAATTTATAATCTTAAAGAGTTGCTTGGGTTACTGAGAACCTTACTGTAACCAGTATGAAATCAGAGGTAGAATTTCCTAACTCCAAAGAAGGGTCTCTATTCATGTCACCATTTTGCCAGTCATAAGTGAAATAAATAAAACTTCTCTTGATTGAAAGCCCAAATAAACATTTGTACTTCCTTAAATGTTGTCCTTGGAAAAAGATAATTAAATGGAAAACAACATGAATGAGAACAGTTATATTTTGAATATAATCTCCCAATCAAATATTCTAAGGGGTCTAGTATAAGTATAAAGTACACTTGAAAACTCAAAATAGAACATTCAAAGCTGAATTTTCAACATACACTTACACAGGATTTTTCTAAAAACAATAAATTAATTTTACTTCAGATTTCTTGAGCCAATTCCTCCCTTCCCTCCATTCTTATCTAAAAGCCAATCTCACTAGCCAGACATCTTAGTTGTTTCCAAAAGTTTCTTAAATTCTTCATATACTGGAGCATTTTTCCACCCTACAATGCTATCTCCCTTTTGTTTCAGAAAGGAGGACTCAAATGTATGGATATGGTATTGACAGACATCTTTACTAGTAGAGAGCTTGAAAAATGGGGAATAGCCAGTTAAGACTATCTCACAAGTAAGAAAGAATAAATGACACTTAAAATTAAACTAAATTAAAACAAAAAAGTAAAATTAAAGTAAAAAGGAGATAAGTCTTGAAAAATAGGACACCATAGAATTTTAAAGTGTGACTATGAATAGAAGGGCACTATTATCTTGAAGACTGAATTAATGTGGGCCATTTGAATTCTGACAGGAAATCTTATTCTAAGATATGAATGTAATATGCATATATATTTCTATGTATATAAGCTAGGTCCTGATTAGTGTGAATAAGGAATTCACTGAAGTGCTGACATGTATTTCTTTTATTTTTAAATTTCTTTTTTTCTTTTATTTATTTATTGGCAAAGCATATACATGGGTAATTTTTCCAACATTGACCCTTGCAAAATATTTTGTTCCAAATTTTCCCCTCCTTCCTTCCACCCCCTCCCCTAGCTGGCAGGTAGTCCAATACATGTTAAATATGTTGAAATACATGTTAAATCCAATATATGTATACATATTTATACAGTTATCTTGCTGCACAAGAAAAATCAGATCAAGAAGGAAGGAAAAGAAAAACTCCGAAATAAAACAAAATGCAAGCAAATAAAAATAGAGAGATGCTCACATGTATTTCAAATTCATATTATTTGAAGTTATAATTATGTAAACTATGGTAATTGGTTCCAGTCCAGTGGTATTATGTAGTGCGAATATTTCTGCTTTTCATTTTATGCATTAGCTCAGCAGATTTAATACATATGTACTCCTATCATATTTGATGTGTCTGAATTCAATAGAAGAACATTACTTTTATTGGTAGAATACAAAGTTTTCATTATTTCTCATAAAAACATGAATTGAAGTCTCTTAATCATTAAATTACAGGAAAGGAAGAATAATAGCTGCATTAACTAGATGATAAACACACCAATGTAGAAAATTTTAAACTATGAAACCTAGATTAAGGAATAAAAAACAATTACTCTAGGAAATTCTATAATGGAACTGATTTCTTTTCAATTAAAAACATTAATAAATATTGATTAATATACATCTATGCATATATACATATATAGCTAGAGTCCAGATAGTTGAAAAAGGAATCCCTTTGAAGAGACTACTTGAAGTTATTATTTTATAAAAGATAGTAATTGGTTCCAGCCCAATGGAATTAGATAGTGTAAATGTAAGTAATGTCATGACTCTTCAGGGGATTCCTTATTCAGTCTAATAATTCTAATTATTCAGTCTAATAATTTAGCTGTATATGTATATAAACATGTATACATATATAGTGTTTATATCTATGTATAAAAGAAACTTCCATTATATATTGAAGAATTTTCCTAAGTTATTATTATTTCCCATTACTTAAATTTGGTATCACAGTTAAAAGTATTTTTACTTTGATAGATTTATATCTGGTTTATGTGGCGCTTTCTGTCTCTCAATCTCTCTCTGTGTCTCTCTCTTTTTCAGTTTAATGATTAAGAGAATTCAATTTTCTGAACAACAGTAAAGACTTTGAGTTCCACTGATGAAATAAGCAGAGTAATGTTCTTCTCAAGTTTAGATACATCAAATATGATAGAAATACATATGTATTAAATTTGATGAGTTAATGCATAAAATGAGAGACAGGAATATTGCATGAACTGTAAAAGATAACACCTGAAGGAAAGAATTCTGTCTGTGAAGTAGATGAAAAATGTCTTGTCTTCTGTAGGAGGTGAATTTGCTTTTCCCAAGTTACATACCTTTACTAATTCCATGACAAGATACAACTCAGTTGGCACATCCATCTCCTCAATCAGCAGAACAATATTGGGGTGCTTCACTCTTCTCAAGATAGAGACCTCATTTTGGATCATGTGCTCCTGTCAAAAGGAAAAATCACTTCCATGAGTAATAATAAAAATGCTTTTTCCTTTGGGAGGATAAAGGAAAACAGGTTTCGGATATCATATAAATCTATAAATTTTTAAAAATGTTCTGATTTAGTCTCATACATTGTATGGAGGCATGTATGTATGTATTAGAGCAAATATTAACCAAATACTATTCTAACAAAGGAATAAACCAAAGGAAGAAAAATTTTTTAAAAATTAGGAAATAGTGCTAATATCCAAATATTTATAGCAATTTTAAGAACTACTTATTTATACATGAAGTCTAATATTATAACTGAGGACACATGCTGTATTTAAATAATTTAAATGCACTCATATCCTACAGATTTTTTATTTTGGACATGTAATTTTATAAGCATTTTATTCTATGAAAACATCTCTTTTCATAAGCATATGCATGCTTATGTAAATGAATATAGAGATATAGCACTTACTTTGCCTCGACATTTGCTTTTCTTAATGATTTTCAGAGCATATTCTCGAGCAGTTGATCTGTAAGGGGGAAAATATATATTACATAGATATCAATATAGACATATAAAATATGTACATACACAGATAAAATTAGCCAAGAAACAGGCACTTACTTGGTGCTAGGCCTGTGCTAGCATTATGAAGCACATTATGAAGATACTTAAATGAAAAGCAATTTCCATTAAATTAAATTATATTTCTTAGGGAATTGATTTCTTATTCCTTGAATTTAATGTTAGGTCTAAAAGATTTTTACTTTGAAAAGAATATATTTATTTTTTATTATAGTTTTTTATTTACAAGACATATGCATGGGTAATTTTTCAGCACTGATCCTTGCAAAACTTTCTGTTCCAACTTTTCCCCCCCCTTCCTCCTACCCCCTCCCCCAAATGGCAGGTAGACCAATACATGTTAAATAATTTAAAGTATATATTAAATACAATATATGTATACATAGAAACTTGGATAAATTTTTGATCTCAATATCATGGCTATTCTCTCTATTGATATAATTTTCTTTTTTTTTATTGATATAATTTTCAGTCCATCCATTAGGCCTTGTCAATGAGTTTTATTCTTGTTTCCATAATCAATAAATCTTCTTTAGATGGTTTATCTAATGTACCAGAATATTTTTTTTAAAGGAACATTAATACTTTGTTTTAAACAGAAACAAATGCAAATTTTCTAACTGATGAAGAGACTAATGGAAATTAGATATAGCATAATCCCGTTGAAAAGTTGAGAAATAAAGAAATAATGAAAACTTTGTATTCTACCAATAAAAAAAAAAAAAAAAACACCAGTTGGATTGGGTGTTGAAAAGATCTAAATTCAAATACTGACTGTCATCTGCCATTGCTCAGTCATTTTCAATCCTGTTCTATTCTTTGTGACCCCATTTGGGGTTTTCTTGATAGAGATACTAGAGTGATCTCCTCCTTCTCCAGTTCATTTTACAAATGAGAAAACTGAGGCCAATCGGGTTAAATGACTTGCCCAGGGTCACACAATTAGTAAGTGTCTAGGCCAGATTTTGAACTCAGTCTTTCTAACTCCAGGCCCACTGCTCTATTTAGTTGCTCTAGCTGCCACTTGTAGAATCTTCTGAAAGTCATTTAAATTCTGTGATTTCAGGATGTTCATCTGTAAAATGAGGGAAGAGGGTGGCTTGGATGACTTTTAAGAGACTTTCCAGATTTACATTTGCAAAGTATATTGGACAATTATGTTAGTATACAAAAAACTGGAGATACTTATATATAAGTATGATGATGGTGTCTACTACTACTACCACTCCTCCTCCTCCTCTTCCTCCTCCTCCTCCTCCTGCTACTATTACTACTACTACCACCCCCACACCATTACTACTAGTACATTTTGTTTAATTCTTGTCCCATAAACTATGAAAAGGATTAACCCCAAATACAAAAGGCCACAAGATCACAACTTCAATGCAGAAAGAACCTTAAGAGTCACCTAGCCCATATAGGTGGGCATATAGGTGGTATAGTGGATAGAGTGCCACACCTAAAGTCAGGAAGACTCATCTTCCTGGGTTCAAATCTGACCTCAGCAGCTCACTAGCAGTGTGATGGGGGGGGGGGGGGGAAGGCAAATCACTTAATCTTGTTTATCTAAGCTTTTGCATTTATAAAATGAGTTAGAGAAGGAAATGGCAAAACTACTCCAGTATCTGCCAAGAAAACCCCATCTAGGGGCTATTTCTAAAACCAACTGAAACGACAATAACAACATCCCCGTGGTTATAAAAATGTGGTGTTGGGCCTTGTTAGGGATGCTTGATATCCTTTCAGGAGTTCAGTGAGGTCAAATTTTTTTCATAAAAATATTAGGATGATTTAATTTCTGATAATGATAAATATTAATAACTATAATCCACATTGATAAAAATTATTTGGGGAGGGGTTGGTCATGATTGTCTTGGTACATGTGTAAGAAAATCAAGACCCAGAGAGGTTGTGTAATTTGTCTAGAGTGTCTAGACCAAAATCCAGCACTTTGGAGGAGATTTGAGTTAATATTTCCTGCACACTCTCTCTGCCAAGCTAACAACTTTAGGTGTGTGGCCATGATGTTTTTTTTTTTTTTTTTTGCAGAGTTCTCAGAGTCACACAGAAAATGCTCTGTCTGCTTGTGCAAGTATAGACTTTATGATGTAAGGGCCCTCTCTGAGTGAGCACAAGAGAGAAAGTGGCAGAGACAGTGGGAGGGAGGGAATGCTCCCCACTGTGTGAGACCATGGAGGCATAAACCACCCGTCTCTGACTCCATTGATTTGTAGAATCCATTCAGAAAAACATTGATTACTACTAACTGTTTTTTCCTAACTGTGGATCTGGTATAGTCACTCCAGAAATTGTGTGACTGAGACTATTCATAGAAAACCAGTTGTTCTTTTTCCTTCCTTCCCTTCCTTCCTCACTCTTTCCTTCCTTGATTCCCTTTCCCGCCTTCCTCCCTTCCTTCTTTCTCTTCCTTTCTTCTTTCTCTATCTCTGTGTCTCTCTGTTTCTTTCTGTTTCTGCCTGTCTCTTAATCATATTTACTATTTAAATTTTAAGGAGAATTCACAATAAATTAGTATCAATCCAAAGTCATGACTTTTATCTACTAGTCATGCAAGTTAAAAAAAGAAAAGAACAACTCAATTCTCAATGATAATAAGAAAGGTTGAATAATCCTGGTAAATGTAAACACAGGCACTAATGTAGAAATTACTTTAGGGAAGCAGGCATGCATAATTTGAAAGAAATTCTACCTTTTCACCTAAGAACTCAGAATTTCTTGAGATATTATTTTATTTTATTTCCCCCAATTCCCTAAGGAAGTAAGGGATTACATTACTATTTTTTGGGGGAAACAAGGGTTATTTGTGGTTTGAATTGTATGCTTCATTTTTGTTTTGTTTTGGTGAGGAATGGTGAATGAATGAGTGATTTCTGTCAGGGCAACTGGGACAAAAGGGCCATAGGATCCTAAAGTGATCAATCAGTCCTTATTCACTATCTCACTTTGCAGAAAGACAAGGGAAGTGATGATTGAAACTTAAAGTCTTGCCTGAGCTACAAAGTAGCAGTTAAAATTAGGATTTGCTACCCCTGGGCTGCCTCCCTCTAGCAGAACAGAAGCCCTGCCATTTCCCTGGTAGGTGAAGTAAGTAGGGTTTAGTCATCATGTAATGCTTTAAATACTTTTACTTTCAGAAGTTAAGTGTTCCATTTCCAGGTTAACATTTAGAAAACCCACTGAATTACTAAGCATAAAAGCTGTTTTCTTATCACAATACATAATGTGTATTTAATCATCATAATAAATGACTAGTTCACAGATTTGATTGCTATTATAATTCTAATTTTGAGAGGAATGTGTAAATATTTAAGAACCTAGAAAGCTTTAATGTTTTTTAAAACTTGATAAAAACTAATCAGACTCAGTCTGACATACTAAAAGATAGAGATAAACTAGAAGCCTTCACTAATACAACAAAGAAATCCATTTACCACAAAATCTTCAGTATCTTTTCCCTTTAACCTAAGGGTTAAACTTACATTTCTTGTACACATTCTTATTATAAGAAAAAATGGCTTGTAAAAGAGAAGATGCTGAAAACACAGTTCTTGAAAATCTTAGGAATCTTTGTATTCTACCTCATTGGAATTCCTGCAGTACCTAGTACTATGCTAGCATATTGTAAGCACTCAGTAAATAATTTAACTGAAGTACACTGCTCTGATATGTATATTATGTAATATATTTTCTGAATAAAAGAATCCCTTTGATGTCATGCATTTCCCAACAGAGGGCTATGATTCTGATGAGCTAGGGTCATCCTTTACCTCGAGGTGCCTTTCTTTCAAACAAGGAGACAATATAGAATGATGTGTTCAGATAATCTGTTAGCACATCACTGTTTCCCATTCCTTTTTTTTTTTTTTATTAATCTCAGTGATAAACAACAAAGGTAAAAACTGAATAAAACCTTATTTTATGCCAAACTGATCACTTCAGTTCAATCCAAAATGAAATCCAATTTGAATTTTTTTTTTTCTAGCTTCTTTTAAAAAAAAATTTCCTAGTTAACATTTTAATCTGGTTGGGACTTGATACTATCTACATAACTAGTAAATGGCAGAACTATAACTCAGACTTAGCTATTCAGATTCCAAGTTCAGTTAAAGATCAAAGACAACTGGTATAAAGGAAGAGATCTAAGACACACTATTAAGCCATGTCTGTTAGGGAAAGGAAGTGAGCCAGGCACAAGATGAAAATGAGAGCTATCATTTAGACTATAGTGGTATCCCAGATATACTAAAAAATAGAACTACTCCAGCAAGTTGAGAAGGTTTATAAAAGATTTATTATAAAATGGACAAGAATGGAATAGTATGTGAAGTATAAAGAAATTATCAGCATCAGCAGTGGAAGTGGATGAAATTACAAATCTATCAAAGTACCAAAAATTAATACCAAGTGGATTATAAGGAAGCTTTAAATATTTCATAGCCTATATATTGTGCTAGAATTCTAATCTTCCTTCAAGTTCCTACCTCAAATGCCCCCCCTTTTTTTTTCTGAGTCAATCTAAGCTAAAACTGATTTCTTCCCTATTCTAATTTCTTATGTCCTTGTTTCTGCCTGTCAGTGGCATGCATTATAGTTTCCATTAATTTGTAGGTATTTGTGTATAGATATTGTCTCCCCTATTAGCTTAGAAGATGAAGGAAGACAAGTTTTATTTATATTTGTATTTCCATCTAGTACTTTCTACCAGACCTTTAATTACATGGAATTATGAGAGAAGCCCTAGGTTTATGAAGTTGCTGTGATAACCCCATCAGTTTGCTGGCAGATGGTCCAAAAGGCCCAAGTTTATTGAATAGGACACCCAAAGTCAAAACTATAAAAATAAACACCATTCTTTTATTTGTCTCTTTTCTTCCATCTCTGGTATGGTGAGTGGGTGCTCATGTGGAAGACTTGAAGACATGAGCAACTGTTGTTCAGGATAATGGAAGGAATACCTATGTTTGTGAAATAGTGGATGCCAATGGAATATAAAATTAGAGGTTACATGCCAGCTAGTTGGGAATGACAACTTTTTCTTGAGGGGGTGGAGATTCAAACTTATTTCAGTGAAGGCAAAAGTCACATGTAAATGAAATAAAACCTTTACTAATCACAAGAAGATCCTCCAGTAGGGCAAGTACAAATTCATTTATGGGAGAGGGAAGTTGTTGTTTTGGTCCAAAAGTGTGATTCTATGGGGGTAGAGACCTCTTTGGGCAATCTAAAAGAATGTCAAAAGGTAAACTCCTCCTTATTCTTCTGATTCAAGGAGAATTTCTTCAGTTTTTTTGAAGTATGTTCTAAGAACTAGAGAAGGAAATGGTTAGCAGCTCCATCCAGTAACTTTAAGTAAATGCTACTATGGTTCCCAATTTGAAAATGAGGAAACTGAGACTGAAAAAAACTAAGTGATTTTCCCATGTCACATGGCTAAAAAGTGTCTGAGGCAGCATTTGAACTCAGCTTTTCCAGATCTCAAGTCTAGCACTCTATTCACTACACCACCCAGCTGCCTTTAGTTTAAGTGTTAATACTGGAGAGGAAGTTACAATTTACAAATTAAGAAAAGTATATTCTGGGTCTTTAGCCATTTTATCACAAGAAATGAATGTTTTCTTTTTCATGGGTGTGTGAAGTACTAGCATCACGTAGAGGTGTCCCTTTTAAACAAGGTCAACAGTGTCTCTTATCCCCATACCTCCTCAGAGGAGATCCAGGATGAAGGAATGATGGCATGCATACCTCAGCTAGACTGATGAGTTTCTCTTTGACTCCATGATCAGCATTATGTCTTGCATGAAGGAGCTTAATAAATGTTTTTTGAAGGGAAAAGGACCCAGTGCAAAAATGTAGCAGTCTTTTTTGTAGTGGCAAGGAAATGGTAACTGAGTGGATGCCCATCAGGTGGGGAATGGCCAAATAAATTATGGTATATGAATATTATGGAATATTATTGTCCTATAAGAAATGATCAGCAGGAGGATTTCAGAGAGGCCTGGACAGACTTACATGAACTGATGCTGAGTGAAATGAGCAGAACTAAGAGAACATTGTACAAAACAATAAGATTATGTTATGATCAGTTATGATGGATGGGCTCTCTTCAACAATGTGGTGATTCAGATCAATTCCAATAGGCTTGTGATGGAGAGAGTCATCTGCATCCAAAGAGAGGACTATGGGGACTGAATGTGGATCACAACATAATATTTTCACCTTTTTTGGTTATTGTTTGCTTGTTTGTTTTTTTCTTTCTCATTTTTTTCCATTTTGATTTGATCTTCTGCAGCATGATAAATGTGGAAATATGTTTAGAAGAATTGCACATGGCTAATCTATATTGGATTATTTGCTGTCTAGGGGAAGGTAGGGAAAACAGAGGGAGAAAAATTTGGAATACAAGGTATTGCAAGGGTGAATGTTGAAAACTATCTTTGCATGTTATTTTGAAAATAAAAAGCTAGTATTAAAAAACAAAATATAAACAATAATGTTAAAATCGACTTCTTACTATAACATTCTCTCTTAATGCTACTGTTTGATTGTCTATACATATAAAAATAAAACTTAATTTATTTGGAACCTACTAATTCACAAAAAAGTGTCTTTTGAATCAAACTGAGCTATTATCAGATATAGCCTGATGGCAACTTGCTGTGTCCCTCCACCCAGAGGAATTACAGAAAATTCAGAGCTTTATTGTCTTTTTATCCCTACCTTGGATTCTTTCAGAATGTGACTGTGACATTTGGTAGCAATCAAGCATTGGGAAGGAACATGGGACATTGAATCAGGGATGATGATATTGATGATGATACCAGTAACCTTTGTGTAGAGTACTTTAGGCATTACAAAGTCCTTTATATTCCATATCATATTTATTCTTTGTAATAGCCTTGTGAAATAAGTATCATTACCCACTTCTTGCAGGTAAGGAAGCTAAGACTTAGACTCAGGTTAAGTTAATTGTTTAAGGTCACACAGCATATAATGGTAGAGCTGAGAATCAGATTAAGGTCTTCTGACTCCAAAGTTAAAAGATTTTCCCACTATACCACATGGCTTATCCTTATACCTTAAGCTCTAACTCCTTTCTACATAGTCAAATACATTTTATATTCCTTCTGGAATGAACTAGGAAATAATGAATGGAAAGTTTTAAATCTTTTGCTTTTTGAGTCTAGGTCTCCCTATATTATCTGGCTTAGGAGGACAGCATCCTTTGATGGGTCTATCCCCAAAATAAAGAAGCTTCAATTTAACCCATTTTTCTAATCTGGGTTGGTTGGATCCCTGTTTGGCAACTGGTGGTACTCTCTTCCTGGGGACTCATTACATTGGTGCTGGACTTAGTATGGACACCTAATTAGCTTTAATCCAACATTAGTTTAGAACTCCCAAACTCGAGGCATCTATTCACTGGTCTCAGCATCTTTCAGCAACAGGGATTACAGATGTGTGACACCACATCCAGCTTTTGAGTTTTTCAAGGGCAATTTTTAAACATAAGGCATTATATATGAGGAAAAACAAATTACATATAGAAAAAACAAATTACATATAGGACACATAAAGATAAGCTACATAGAAAGAATACCAGTTTTTTTACATTTTTTTTACAAGTCTAATGTCTTCTAAACAAAACAAAAAATGGTTTTGCTCATTTCAGAAGAAAATGAAAACATTTAATTTATAAATTGTCTCTAGTCATCTATGTTTTTCAAAGCTGTTATTACACAGGTTTTTCCCTCCCTTTAAAAAAAAAAAAATCTGGCATTGAGACATTGACTTATTCCATATGTGCCACAGTCTGCAAATCAATCTATAGTCTTGGAAAACACAACCCCCAAAGCTTTTTTTTCCCCTGCAGTTAGAAGCAAATAATCCTCCTCACCTTTCTATACACTCCTTCACCACAGCGAAATTTCCATCACCTATTGTCCTCCCAACTTTATATCTTTCCGCTATTGTGGCTGGAACCTGGAAACCTTCGTCCAACACTTCTGAAAGAATCATTAGTACATTTTTATTGGTAGGAAAGGAAACCCAGATGTGGACCAGAGCAGGCAGTTAGGATGGCATCAGTGGAACTGGAACCTATTCAGAACCAACATCTCATAGACTGTATGGTGAAGCCCTCCTGCTGACATTGTCTATATTCAGCAGGTTTTACTAAGACAAATGTTAAAATAAAAGGAAATGTATGGATTCCAGTCTTTACTAAATTATTGTAAAATAGACTATCAAAAAAGTAGGCAGTTCAGATAATCTTCCTATCTGCTAATTACCAGTGTTTGTCTGTTATGTGCAGAAACATATTAAGAGTTATATACGACAAGAAAGTGGTATCTTTCATTATATTTGGGCCTTGATTGTCACTGAATACACAAAAGAGATGGCTGCTACTCTGATATTTAATCTAATGCACTTTGAAATTGAGACAGACATAAAATGTACTGATCCCCTCTCTCACCTTCACCTCAATGTTAATAAGTAGATTTTAAGCAATTGTTCCAAATAATATTACCTTTACTGTCAACCTGCAAAGCAGATGTTCAGGTAAAATAGCAGTATCTGTTATGCCTGAGAACAGAAGAGTTCTGTAGTTTCAAATATTTTAGTGCCCATGAATATACCATTTTCTTTTTGGCTTGAAAAGGCATATAGAATAATAGTTTACAAATGCCAAATAATATTCTTAACATTAAAGGCTATAAACTTAGATAAACCATATTTGGACCATATAGAGTAATTGTATAACCTTTAATATCCTTGGATGTAAAAATCCTTTTCAAGGTATAGCTCTTGAATTGACACTCTTGAAAGTCATCAGTCTCAAATTCTAGCTTTGCAACCCTTTCAGGCTGTCCTTGGAATCCAAAGCTTTGATTTAGCACAATTTTCATGTGAAAGTGTCATGGGCTTTTTAGTTGGGGCTCTAAAAGTGATGTTCTTTTGTGCTTTGATCATTTTATTGAGGCTAAAATGAGGTAATAATAGAGGCAGCAAAAGACTCTGTGCCTCCCTCCCTTCTCTTCTCCTAATATGTGACATTTGTGTTGAGTTTTGTTTTGTTGCTGTTGGAGGGATCTGGAGACAGTAACTTAAAAACATCAGATGTCTTCTCAAGATTTTCCCATTCCAACTTTGCTAGCCTGCTGAAAAGCCTCTGGGAATGGCCTCTGTTGTTACAAAACTCTGGGGCTTGTGAAAATCCTGAACGCAATAAGAAATATGGAAGATCTGACACTATTTCAGTATCTCTATGCAGGTGGTACTGACCTACAAATGATAAGATATTCTCTGAACAGTATCTATGCTGTTCTTGAATTTACCTTTCATGCTAGGATTTCCTTATAAGTTTCCCTCTATACACCATGGCAGACAATAAAAAGTATTAGGCATAGAGTGTGAGGTAAATACTATGGATTTGGCTCTTCTGTGGGGGAAAAAACTCCAAGGAAATTGAAATGTTCTTTTCTGAGACATTTATCCTACAAGATTCCTTTGAGGTCTTTGTGCTCAGCATGATCTACAAGTCTATATATATTCAGGTCTTTTATGCAAATCTTGGCCACGAAGATTCACTTTTATGATGTGTGATACAGAAAAGTATAAAATGTTTTCTTTTGGCAAATTGAATTATTGTAAAGGAACCAAAGAAACTTGTCACTCATCATCATCACCATCATCATCATCATATAGAGATGGTGCTATTTTGGATTGGACCTGTAATTTGGCTGACATAGGAACTTCCTTCCTATAGGTGTGAGAAAATTCACTTTCCTAATGCAGATCATCAGTTTTAGTCTTACACAGCTTCCTGGAACCCAAAGAGGTTGAGAGAATTATGGAGGGCACTGAGGCTAAATGATCCACCCTGGATCAACATTGCCTCTATATGTTAGAGGCGGACTTTAAAATCCTTATGATAATCTTATGGTAAGATATGATAGTCATCCAAGTGTAATGTATTTCATACCACTTTTATATAATCTCATACCACTTTTATATAATCTCTCTGTTCCTTCATTGGGATGTGAATTGAAGTGACAACTTTTATTTTCTGAAACTTAAGACTAGTGGTCTTCACATCATTGCATGAAAAAATTCTATAGTAGAACAAATAATATTTTGTAACATTATTAATTATATCCTAATTTGCTTTTTCCTTTGTGGATAACTCTAGCCTAATGCAATAGGGCTTGGCTAAATCAATATATTCCTAAAATATTTTAATGTTAAAATCTTAAATATAATCAAGGTAAACATGGATTTGGAAAGTTTAAAGGTTCAAACTGAATTGCAGATTATCTGGATTTTACTTCCTAAGAGAAATAGCTATTATTCTATCCTTGTTTGGGATAGTTTTACTCTAGCCTTACAATTCTCTGCTGAACAAGAAGAATTAAGAATTCTTTCAATAGAAAATGAATTTAATCTCTCCTTTATAAAATTTGAACCTGCTGTCCTGGCTTTAAGTTAAAATACATGCTTCACCTTCTCCAGGTCCATCATTTTCATCCATGGAGCTGCATACTTTGGTGGATGCTAGTGAGGTAGAGGAGCCACCATGTTGAGAGCTCTGGAAGTGAACAGAAAAAGAGAATAAAGCATACATTCAACAATTGGTAAAGATGTAGTTGGGTCTCCAAGTGCCAATATAGGGCAGAAATCTTGGGAAAGGTCTACAGGCTACTTAATATTCTGAAAAGGAAATTCCTAGCTGGCTGATTAAGTGTTATCTCCCTCTTTCCACCATATTAGAATTTGGAATGTTTCTCTCAGCTATTATACTAATTATTGTAGAATTTGGATGTCCTATCACTCTTCTTCCCATAATACAAGCCTACTTGTATTTAAACAACTCTATTCTCCTATATCATGCTTCCATATTGCATTCTTTCATGAAATGGAATTCTTCCAAGCACTAGTTATTATCCACACTACTTGGAAGCTTTTTAAGTGAGGAAGCTCAAAATATTTCTCCCTTCATGGAATGCTGATTCTTGAAATAATATTTTTTGTGAAGTATCTTGCTTAATATTGTTATGAAAAAGTTAAGGATAAGATTATTATTTTTAGACTCTAGTAAGAAGCAGGTTAAATTTGTAAAATGCCCCAAAGAAAATCAGAGTGCATGATCAGAGACATAGGTTGGATGAGTCCTCTAAATAACTTTGCTAAGTTTTGAACTAGAAATAGTCTCCATGAAAATAAACATGGTAAAAACTTGTTACATTAGAGAGACTATAAGACCAATACTAAATACTTTATAGTAGAAGAGACAGTTGGGCAGTATTTTCATGATGGACAGTTTCCATTCTGGAATATGTCCTTTGAGAAAACAATTTGCACATTTTCTTTATACAATTTCTAAAACAGTGTACACAGCTTGCCCCAAATGACCTTCCTTCTGTTTCCCCTGGGTTTCTCCATGTAGCCATTTAGTTTGGCTGATGGAACAGGAGGTGGTGAGTGGGAGGAATTGGCTCATGGTGCTGACTGATTGCAAAGCAAAATGAAGGGAGAAAGAATCTGTCACTGAAGTGACAAAGGGGCAGTCAAGGAGAAAGCAAAACTGACCTCTCCTCCTATTCTCTTCTCATCCCATTTTATACCAAACTGAAAGGAGGAACTAGAAAGGGGAGAATGAAGAGGGATGGTAGTTATCCTTAGTATTATCTCTAAAAGTACTTTACTCATGAGCCAAGTAGGAATCTTTAGAAATTTTATATTTTTATGAAATACTGAGGTAATTTGGAAACTGCTAGCTGAACTGGATCAAGGGTTCCTCAACTAACAAATTCTACAAGAAGTGTGTTTGGATGCAAATAAGATATATATCAACTCAATACAAGCAAATCTCTGTAGATAAAAACCTAAATTTACACCAACAAGGATTCTTGTCTATATAGGTCTATTATAGCAGTTTTATGGTTAATCTGTTATAACCCTAATAGTTTGGGGTATGTTCTTTCCTCTATGGATGAAGTAATCCACCCTCAGGGGTAAGCTTGATGAGTTCTTTTTCCATTGGTGGGAAGGGGCTTGTACTAATCTCTCAATGATTTCTTTTTGTGGCCAATAATGCAGAGTCACAAGATGACTGGGGAATGCAAGCCTGTAGTCTCAAAACAGGAGGTTCCTCCATTTTCAGTACTGAATGTAAAAGACATTGGAGCATGAAGAGAATTTTAAATCAAGCTCTAGAATTTCTTATAAATTCTCATTTTGTCAAAGTTTTTCTAATTGAAATATGGAATTCAACTGAAAGGAAGCATATTTATTTCAAATTGTGTATGGAAAAAATAAACAACAATATTATCACATATGGGGGATCTGTTTTCTAGAACACTGAGAGTTCTTATCTTAATGGCATCCCTTTTGGCATAGACAGAATCATGTTCCAAGCAGAAAAGCACCAACTACATGGATAAAATTTAGACATTGTCTTTTGAACCTTCAGGTCCTTGAATTTTCTCTAGCAGAATTGCAAATTATGTTTGGCAAAGTTGACACGTTTTTCTGTAAGGTGACAGGTGGAGTCTTATTATGCATTGTTATTCATTTTATAATACAAAAACACATTTTGAAAAATGAGCACCTGTATCAACACATCTATAACATATAACATAGATTTCTTCAAGTCAGGCATGAATAAATTCTACAGTGTGTACAATAGATTTTGTATAGGTTTCAATACATTGTCTGCATCTTAATTACTAAAGTACCCAGATTTTGTGAATCCTGGTGAAATAATGGAATTTACATATGTTCACTTACATATGTAATTTGGTGATTTCAACTCTAGATAAATATTAATAAAAACAATTTCTAATCATTTCAAATGCCAGTCTGGAGAAGTATAACAGGAAAGCAATGTTTTTTTTTTTTTTTAAAGGCAAATTAATACATTGCAAATAGTGCCTTCTACCATAGTAGATGGAGCATTGGATTTGGAACCAGGAAGATCTGAATTCAAATCCTGCTTCACACATTTACTAACTGTATTGCCCCAGGAAAGTCACTTCATATATCAAACTCAGTTTCCTTATCTATAAAATAAGAAAACATCTATCTCACAAAGTTGCTAAGATAATATATGTAAAGTTCTCTGCAAACATAAAGGACTATGTAAATGTCAGCCATTATTAATCTTATTTTCTTTACTTTTTCTGTAAAGACCAGTATACTAAGTTTCCTTAAACTACTTTGGTTCTTTTTGCACTATGATATTGGACATTGACTTTTAGTGTTTACAATGCTAGAATATCATCCAAAAGAGTTTGGGAATGTGAATTAATAATAATAATTAGGATCAATTTTAGTTAATAAATAAGTTATTTCTTTGGAAATAAGCTACAAAATTTTTAAAATCACAGAATTTTATAGTTAAAAGAAACTTAGATCATCTTGTCTATTCTACTCATCATTTAACAAATGAGTGAATTTCAACCTAGAAGATTATTTAGGTGATACAACTTGTGACTGGCATACCCAGAACTTGAACCCAGATTTCCTGTTAATCCATATAGAATCATTACATCAATACTTAAAAGGATCCATGATTTCCATGGTGATGCTCCATTCCTAGAAGCAGATCATAAACTATGCAGGGATTTGAGCTGATGAAGCCAAAACTTATTGTGGTGACCAAATGTTTTGTAGTGATTGTCTCTGAACTTAGCTAGACTGATCTCCAAGTTACAATCCACTGGCAGGCTCATACTTAGGACTTTTCTGATTTACTAAGAATTTTTGGCATAATTGTTGAGGAAACAGGCTTAGCTACAGGTCATGAAGAGGTAGGATTTTGGAGTAGACATGGTTGTTAGGAAGGTTAAAATATTTATATCTATGCCCAGACACATTCAAGCAAATAATTGGAATTTCAATTGTATTGAATCATTTGGGACTTACAATTAAGAGTAAATCATCACAGAACGTGAGTGCTTGGCAAGGCTTTGTCTTTGCTTCAACTACCTTGTTGGATATAAAGTACTTAGTTGTACAATACAATGCAGCACAGTAAAACACTCTATTAAAATTATGATAGGGAAGATCTTATAAGATCAAGATGTTTTCAACCTGTGGAATTTAATGCAATTAGCTGCTTTAAGAGATGTTGTGACATTTGAAATGTCATCACCTCCTAGAAGATTTAATATCACCCATTTGTACAGGTTGCTAGCACCTGGATGTCTTTATGGCACACCTTCAAAAAAACATTTGCTTAAGAAAGATTGTTTTAGTGTAGCTATTTAGTTCAGGTTCACATAACAGATGGCTAACATATCACACTTCTTCACGAAATAAATGGAAATGCTGACACAGTCATTCTAGCCACATTTTACCCAGATTCCTTGAGTAAACCATACAGTCAATAATCAAGAATTTAAAAACAGAGACAGATGGGCAAATTCTGTCACTGCCACTCAGTTGGGGATCCACCCAGCAGGAAATGAAGATATTGATGCTATACAATTCATTTAATCAAGGTAGAAAGAATGCCAAAGTACTCAATTTAGCTGGATAATTAATTAATTATATCACTCTTACCTTACTTTGTGTTCTCTATGTTGAGTGTACTGATTGCTCTTTTGGGGCTGTTATTAATTTGGAGTTCTAGAAAGCAAGTTGAAACTTATTTCTAAAGTCTGGATCAAGTTACAATGGAAAGACAATAGACAAACATTTCCAGTCTCTCAAAAAATTTGTTTGGTGTGCTGGAGTCCACAGAGTATGAGAATGTATCCTTAGTATCTTGCTATTAAGAAGAAGAAGGATGAATAGTAAGTAATAAAATCTACATAGGAATATATATAGTTTAGGGATCTTAAATAGAATATCCAATATAAAATATTTTAAGTGTAAGAATTGGCTCAACATACCACATGAACACAGAATTCTAAGAAATTGAAATTGGGACATCTAAAATATACCCAAACGCATGTACATATTATTTTTTGAGTTAGAGAAACATTAAAGTAGTTTAGTAAGAGGTGTATAGAGCCTTAAAAATTTGGTATCACTGATAAATATCTGGCTGTCAGGCAGCAAAAGTGTTATTAAATTGCTGCCTTGTAATTCACTGGCATCATAAACTTTTGTCACCCACAAAGTGCTACTGACCAGCATGACCACAACTCTGTAGTGCAATAATTGACATTAATGATTTTGATGTTGAAGGATCAAAAAATCCTCAAAGGCCTTCTGAATCATTGGCAATGCTATTTTATACTCAGCAAATGTTTAGTGCTTTGCTTTCTTTTGGTTGGAGATTAGTGATCCTTTTTTGGAATAGTAGTTTTCTATTATCTGAGAGTTTTGATTCCCCATACCAACTCATATTCTGAGTCATTGAATAGCATATATTGTACAATTTTCTAGTATCCATATAGAAAAGATCTTTTGGGTATATCCTTGTGGTCCTTCTCATGGCTTCTATGCTATAATGAATGTTGTTGTTGTACCGCAAGAGGATGCTGATGTAATGTGAGGAGAAATTGTTCTCTCCCATTCTAGAGTCTGTACTAAGATTAAATTTAATTCTGGTTTAACTAGAGAAGCTCTTTGCACAAGATTAAGATTTAGTGTCAGAAGGGATTTAAGATATCATCTAGTACAATCCACTCACTTAATAGGTAAAGAAACCAAATCTCAAAGGGGTTAAATGGCTTGCCCTAATCCACATAGGTAGTAAATGGGGGAGGTGGGATTTGAATTTGGGTCATCTGACTCCCAAAGTCATTCTACAAAGCAAATCATAACTAATCTATGCCTTAGTGGGCCAGTTTCTTGAATTGGTGCAACTAAAAGAAAACTATCATTTGATAACCAACTCTCTGGAGATGAGATTTTTCTGAATTTAGCTAGGTTTATATGCAAATACATAATTCATTATTTATTCTGTCCTCAAAGCCTTTCCAGTTTGGTAAAACCTGCCAAAGTTTTCACTCTGCTGGCAAAGCCTTTGAGAACCCATGGTCATCTCCATGTCATGGTGGAGAAGGATTTTGGTCTTCTTCTGTGAAAGAAAAAGAAAAAAAAAACTATGTGTTTGTGTGTATGTGTGTGTGTATACACACACACACGTGTATATTTGTGTATGCTGGGGGGAATTATGTTTTATGTGTCAACCACTATGTGAATAACTCGAATATCCAACCTTGTGAATGTACCAGTTCCATCTCTGATAACATCCTTTCTCTTGGCTTCACAGACAAGGTTGAAGACAAGTGTACAGTAACACATGAAAGTACTACCTTACCATGAAGAATGGGAAGAGAAATTTGAATTCCATCTGTACAAATGTCCCGAGGAATTTCTACTAGTACTGTTATTACAATGTATGGGAGAATGGTGCTTTGTATTTCTGAGGATGGAGGAATTGGCCAAATGGGGGAAGATTAAAAGGTTTTAATGGAGTTTACCATTACTGAAATATGTCCTATAACAAATCTTCAGATAGCACACAATCACATATAGTTACTTTTAAAAAATATATGGAAAAGATCTATAGGGACTTTGGAAATCCTGATCCTGGCTTATGGGAAATGTATCAGGAATCTGATAAATATTTAATAGATCAATCAATACTACCTTAGGAAGACTTTCTTAAACTTATTATAGCAAATTCCATTTGAAAACTTGTATCATTCCTATGTGAAAATGGAACAGCATTTTAATATTTTTTGAGTGGAATGATATGGATGGAAATTATTGAATGTTAGATATGGAAAGGACCTTGGAGATTATCTAGTTGTCAAATCACAGATTTCATAGATAAGGGAGCTGAGGCAAGTTACTAGAGGGTCTGGTGTTTGAGAATGTTTAATTAGGCTGTGACTACTGAAGCCCTGAATCTTAGAAGGCCAAGCTAAACCTCCAGGGAACCTATACTCTCAAGAAAGGTGAATTAGTGTATGTATATACGATAAAGTTATTTTTAAGCCATCTTTTGCTAAAAGAAAATATATTTAAAATAATTTGTTCATATTTAAAATTTATTTAAATGATTTTAAAATGAATTTTTTTTTAAAATAATGAAATTAGAAACCAATGTTTGGTACAAATTTACAAAAGAAATAATTTTTTAAAATTAAAATAAGAATGGGAAATAAAGATCTTCTTTCATTATGAGAGGAATATTTCTTTCTGTAATTTACTAAGGTAATTTCCTTTTTTGGTAGGGTCTGTTGAGAATGAAAAATTTGAAGAAAACAACTCATAGCTATAGAAATTACCTCACAGGAAACTATGAGGTTGGTGCTGAAAGTCTAAAAATCAGCGAACTCTATGTGAAGGAAGAAACATGATGCAGTTGTTCTCTTTCCAAGCAAATAGAGATCAAGTTAACATAAGAAATATCTATTCATGGATAAGGCATTAGAATCTACAAAAAAGGCACAAAAATTTGATTGTTTGAAGTTCTAATTCTACTTTACCTGATTAACATATATGCATCAAAGGACATTAAAATTTTTTTTTTGGCATGGCAAGTCATGCACTTTTGTAAATGCAACACATGAATATTAGAAAGTATAGAATTTTCCTAGAAATATATGTTCCTACCAAAGTCAGGATATCATTTAATTAAGAAACACACATATACATAAAATAAGAACATGGGAATGATAGAACAGTAATAATACAGAAGAAACTAAGAGAACCAAAATTTTATAAAATACATTGATCTGATTATCAGCAGAATAAAAGTCTAATTGACTCTGAATTAACACAAAGTTTGTTAAAAATAAAATCATTGTATTTATTTTAGGCCAGATATATATTTTGAGAGTTACAGATATTTAAGCCTAAATACATCTTTTATTCTCTTGTTTCTTAAGAGATAGTTGTTATCCATTGAATCATAAAATGTCAAAGCCAGAAGGAACCTTGAAGGCCATCCAGACTAACCTCCTACTCAATTATATAATTTTTTCTAAAGTACTCGTGACATGTGGTCATCTGGTCTTTGTTTTAACAAGTCCAGTGGTGAGACTCACTGGTTCTCCAGTTCCATTGATAAAGTGTGCTCAGCAAAAAAGAAAAACAGGAAAAACATATATAATCACATGGACTTCAAAACTGTTTAACTAAATTTCAAGCTGATCCTACTATTGCTTTGGACATAATTTAAATGGATTAATATGATGAAAACAACAGTTGATTGCTAACTAAGATAAACTACAATTTCATTACATTGTTGTTGTTGTTCAGTTATTTCAATTGTGTCTGAGTCTTTATGACCCTACTTAGGATTTTCTTGCCAAAAATATTGGAGCGGTTTGCCATTTCTTTCTCCAGCTCATTTTACAGATGAGGAACCTGAGGCAAACAGGATTAAATGATTTGCCCAGGATCACACAACTACTAAGTGTCTAAAGCTAGATTTGAACAAGAGAAAATGAGTCTTCCTAACTCCAAACCTGGCACTTTATTTATTGTGCCATCTAACTGCCCCATCATTAAAATTATTGCTGTAATTAAAACATTTTAAAAGGTTATTATATTCAATTATGCTTTTAAATGTAAAATCATGGAAGTTTAATTTAAAGCAGGATTCCCCCCCCCCATATTCCCCTTTCTAAGTAAAAGACATTCATTTAATCTAAAATAAAAATGAAAAAAAAAAGAAACAAGGAGCAGAATTTATTTAATAATACATCTATAATTTAGGGTTTTTATAACTTACAATCATTTTTGGTTAACATTTAGATGACTTAGGAGGAATATACCAGAAGATAAGCAGTCCTTATATATAACAAACTTGTTCTACAAGTCAGCCAGCTGCCCTGGAAGGAGCCTTAAGCAGATATACACACTATCTCCAAGGGAAACTTGTGAAAACATAATTTTTCAGAAATCCCATTCCTTTTTGTATTACTGTTAGCAGGTCATATTTCAGAGGGTCTTGAGTAACTACTCTCTGGAGAAATGTACAAACTTCTCTGAAGTCCACTTGCTGATAGCCTAGTTAGTTCTGTTACATAAATGCTATGAACCCAAGTAAAGTTAAAACCCTCAAGATGATTTCCAGTGTCTTCCCCCCACCCCATATTTTCCAAAAGAAACTCACCAAACAACATGGCTTTTTGTTTTTCCTGTTTATTATGTAAGTCATTCTAAAGTGATAAGCATCACAAAGCAAATTGCAAAAATAATGACATGGTCCAATGGGAAATGCAAATACAACAGACCGCAATGAAACAACCACACAAATTATTAGGGATTTTGTCCACGGGTGTGTTCAAATGAAACATTTCATCAGCATCATCCCTGAAATTCTCACAGAATTTGCTGATGGGTTGGATTAATGGAATTTATAATAAAAACGATTGTTTTTCAAAAACACATTAGCACCAAAATGCTATCTTTTGAGTACACCTCCAAGCAACTCTAAAAAACATAAGCACAAATATGTGATGTCAAACTTTCTGGGAAAATTCAGCCAATATTTACAAAACTGTATTGAGTTGCAAAGTAGAGACATTGTAAGAAATAAAATTACTCCTTCTTTTACAGGGGAATGCAAATTCAAAACAGAATATATATGATGAATGACCATAGTTCTGTGCCTATATAGCCTCTGTACTTGATATAACCCCTTCTGACAGCAGATTTAAAAAACCTTTCAAAGCTGTATATAATACACATTCCCATGTATTACATGCACTATTTATGTTATCTTGTAATTTATCCATCTTTTTAAAAAGAATCAAAATTTCATAATAGCATATACCATGCACTCTAAAACAATAGGCAAGGATTCACATTTTTCATTCCCTCAACCCCATTCATGTTACAGGCACAAAATTACATTCATTTTCAATCAACAGTATAGCAAATTACATCAGACAATTGGTATACTGAATATAGTATATCATTCATTTCCACCCTATCCTGCTGTGGGGGTATTTGAAACATATATTGGTTTCACTAAAACACATGCAGAAATACAGGTGCTAGCAGGAAGAATGCAAATGTGCACATAGGAGCAGAAGCATGTGCATATTCACTTAATTAATA
Source organism: Sarcophilus harrisii (assembly GCF_902635505.1). Lineage (NCBI taxonomy): Eukaryota > Metazoa > Chordata > Mammalia > Dasyuromorphia > Dasyuridae > Sarcophilus > Sarcophilus harrisii. The sequence goes on along the minus strand of NC_045428.1, from coordinate 428,366,139 downwards.
TATGTGTGTATATATGTGACTACATATACACACATGTACAGTAAGTATAGTAAGATAACCATCCTAAGTATAACAAGAACAAAGAATACAATGATTCAAAATCATGTGCAGTACTGCCTTGAAGATTACATGGCTCTGCTCTTAACCAATAAGAAATCAAAGGCATTTTGGATTACCTCTACTATGTAGTTATAACAATTTTCCCCCACCCACCCCAGTCAGACTTTGTTTAAATAGTCAACTACTTTCCCAGCTAAGACACAAAAATTTTATTTTCATTGAACATTTCTGATGAAAATCACTATGTTACCAGCTATACATAAATCATAGAAAAATATGAGTCTTGGGATACTGTGATTTTAATAAGTGAACACCAAGACAGAACAATATAAATCTATCATCAAATTGTACTGGCATGGTACTTATTCTTCAAATTTGTTTGCTTTTCACTGAATAAGGTTTTAAGACCACTTTAATCAGAAGAAATAGCAAACTAATTTTTAACTTCATCATGCCACTGACTTTTATATGCTATAGGGCTACAATTAATAACATGATAAGATATTACTAATGAATCCATAAGAGCCAGTAATTTATAAGGCTGTCTCACAAATCCTCTTTTTTAAAATCATATCAAGTATATACACATAACACAAATACTCAATTACTGATGCACACACACAAGCCCTGCATATTTACATGCACCCACAGTCCTGTATAGATATAATCGTCATATAGCAAATTTGGTTAGTCTAATAATTAAAATGTATATTTTTAAATCTGCTTTTTGTGAAAAATCACACTTCTGCTTTTGTTTTTAAAGTATTCTCCCTTAAGAAATGTAGATTTTAGGTTTTGTTTTGTTTTTAAAAAGTCAAACAATTGCAATATAATAGAATGTGAATTTGCAGTTAAGAGAACCTAAAATATTCCCAATAGATGGTCTTGGTAAAATAAGTGCATGTATAGATAGAATGTATTTTTTTGAGGTTTATTTTTGTATTTATGATGAGCCAGTATATGTATACAGGTCTGTTTGATATTGATGGAAACATATGGCAGTTTTTAAATACCTAAGGCAGTAGAAAGGCAAGCATTTTACTTTTTTAATATTAAATCTATTTGATTAAACAAAACATAAAGGAAAGACACTGCATGGATTTCAGAATTACTAGCCCCGTATTCAAACTGTACTTCATACTTGAATTATTAATTACATTTTTAAATGCCAAAAGCAGAGAAATGTTTCTAATTTCTGTTTCTACAATGACTAAGACAAGTTACAAATTACAAAGTACCAAACTTTCAACTGCAATGTAATCCCTTTATAGCGCATACTAAGTAAGTTCTAAAAGGGTAGAGACACCCAGAGATCAAAACATCATAAAGATGGCTAGAGTATTTTCCTACTCTGTAAAAATAGTTAAAAGATAAGATACTTAAATAAAAAGTTTTTTTCTAGATGCAAGCAAATCACAAATGTCCATATAATATTGATTCTCTTCCACCATTGAACTGAAACCTTCTGGTTTGGTGCTAAGAAATATTTTACTTCTGTTTGTGTATAATGGAATTATGCTCTGCATAGAAGGATATCTCAAAGTCTATAAATGGTGTGTTGTTTCAACCTCTAAGGGACGTTCATTTCAAGAGTAAATGATATATATGGCCCCTGAACAGTCCTTTAATAAAAGTCATATGTTTCAAAGATTAGATGCTATGGAACTACATTCCCTTGGAGCTGCCTGAATGGAAAATTGGCTATGGTATCTATCAACAATTAGCACAAAGTCCAATTTTCTTTTTTGGCCGTATCTAAGCAAAGTCATGAAATCCAGATCAATTGGCAATATCTACCATCCATCCAGAATAAACATTCAATAGACGTTTCTATGTAGTCATTGTCCATAAGATTGACGTGGTGGGGAAGTTAAGGTAATTTAATATTTTCATTCTGGACAAACTGACCACCACCAGTTTTAAGTTAACTCTTTTCCTGCCCCCTTTCATTCTGATAGATGAGCTAAATGTATACTAAATCTACTTGGGATCATTCTCTAATATGTAATGCATTTTACCAAGACATAACTGGAGCAGACACCAACAACTTCACAGATGTTTACTGTTTCCACTAATACAAAGAGGTCTTTTGATCTCAGCAGGGGTCTCTGTTAATTTCTATTGGAAAGAGCTGAAAAACCTGAAGACTGGCACAGGTATTATGAACTGTTCTTTCAAGATGGAATGGTTCAGTTTGCATTTCTTGAACTAACTGCCAAATCAGGCATTCTTCTCAAACGACAAGATAATGAGGTACTAATTATTCAGTGAAGGGGGGTAGGAGGAATAGGATATAGGAGTGTTCAAATGCTCAGTCTGGCTTGGTTGCCTGGCATTTAATTTTTTTTGTTTGGGTGGAATATTTTACTTAGTAGGAGAGTGTGATGGTAACACATATAACTATAAACCAGATGGCAAAATTTGCTAGCACTACAATTTATTAAGAATCTAAATCAGAAACATTTAAAATCATACATGGCAACTGAACTATTCTCCATCTTGAATCAAATTTGAATTTTAAAATTTTCATCTTTAAATCAATTTTCAAAGCATTTCAATTCTCCCAATGGAAGAAAACATTTAATTTAGCACCTACTGAGATATGACGTGTCTGCAGTACATCAAAATCATGCTTTGCAAGACTTAAATAGACTAACTAAATAGTTAGTGTCTGAACTAAAAGAAGCAAGTAATCACTAGGATATGGCTTAAATACAATAAAAATTAAAATTTAGTATTCAGGTTTAAAAATAATTTAACTTTAAGCAAAGTTGACTTTAAGTTTCAAAATAAAGCACTAGAGGAGCAGAGTTAGTAGGTTAATGTTAAACAATGAATTATTACCATAGACCTACTTGGTGTAACACAAAATGAGTTTTGCATATTAATTTGCAAATAAAAGCAAGATAAATGCATTATCAGAGCAGGGATTTAGATATTGAAGGCCTGATTTATAAAGTACCATTTATAGGGAGGTTCAAATGGATTTCTTGGAAGGAGTCCAGAACACGTTTTCTTTGTGCCTGAACTTAAAAAAAAAAAAAAAGGATTTCCAGCCATTACACATCTGAGAAATTACACATATGTCAGAAAGGAAGAATTTTAACATTTGCAACACAATAATGCCACTGTATATGTTTGTCATGTTGCCATATAGCAAAATGGTTATCAATGGTGCATCAAGCTAGGTAGAATTCTCTGTTTAAGTTTATTTAATATCAACTGAAATAACAGGAGGACCCAGTATCAAAGCCTTCATGGATATGGTGCCTTTCTCATTCATTTTTGTCTTAGAAGTAGAATGAATACATTTATCTATTGTTCAGTGGTGGGAAAAATTCTAAGTAGAGATCTTTTTATTCTTTTTCAATAATTATACTTTTCAAAACCCCAACCAAAGGAACACAGTAGTAGTTTTAAATAAAAAAAAAGTAGTTTGAGGGCACCATTTCACTTATGGGCAAAGATAAAAAAATTTTATCTCTATATCTAATTATATATGTTCAAAAACAATCCTGTCCCTGAATATATGAGCATATTTTGCTAATTCCGTTGTTCAAATGTGTTCCTCTATTCAATATTTTACCTTTACAGGAAATTTGTCTAAAACCAGGCCTCATACCAAAATCTAATACAGGTTCCTCCTCTTTTTGTCCATAATTAATTCCATAATCAAAACCCAACAAATTCCCCTTTAAAGATTAAGGTTAAATAAAAATGCAAAAATAGTATTGCTTATGATGTTTAGAACTAAATTTATTATTTAATTATATGTCAAAAACTCTGTTTGTGACATTTTTGTAAATTTCTCTTTTCAAAATGTTATACCTCTATTCAAAACCATACATGGAACCATTGTCTCAACTAGGTCTCTAATAATCAAATCAGTTCGAAGGGCGTACCATTCCTTAGATGAAAGTCATAAGAATGTTATTTTCCTTTGGTCTAATTAATACTATGTCATAGTAGAACAAACTAGATCCCTAATTATGGTATTTGCATAATTCCTTTTCTTGATTGTTGTTAATAATATTCCTTAGGAAATTGTTAAAACCATATTACCAAAATACTTTAACATTTCTGTTGTCCTTCCTTTCCCTCTTTTACCTCAAATAACCAATAATGAAACATCAGAGCTAGGTCCTTAAAGATTAAGGTCCATACTAAAGATCTCCTTAGTTTTATATCTTTGGTTTTGATTGATTTATTGACTCCAACTGCATTCCTTGTCTTCTTAAAGATGTTCAATTAAAAATTTATCCTTCATTCACAACCATATCCTTCCATTCCTTCTTCTTTCCTTCTCCTTCCTGATCCTTCCTTATCCTTATCCTCTTATCTTCATACCTTCGCTTCCTCCTTCCTGTCCTCCTGTACTTTCCTTACATTCCTGCACTAATACTAAAGCCTTTCGTTCTTCCCTTCTCCCTTCACTTCCTTCATCCTTTTATTGCCTTCCTTACCAAATTCCTTTCCTTCATTCTTCCTTCCTTCCTTGTTCCTTCTCTTTCCTTTCCTTCCTTCCTCCTTCTCTCATCCCTGTCCTCCCTTCCTTCCTCCTCCTCCTTCCTTCCTTCCTTCCTTCCTCTCCTTCTTCCTTGTTCCTTCCTCCCTTCCTTTCCTTCCTTCCTTCCTTCCTTTTCCTTCCTTCTTTTTCCTTCCTTCTTCCCTCCCTTCCTCTTCCTCCTTCCTTCCTTCCCTTCCTTCCTTCTTCTTCCTTCCTTCCTTCCCTTCCTTCCTCCCTTCCTCCCTTTCCTTCCTTCTTTCCTTCCCTTCTTCCCTTCCTTCCTTCCTCCTCCTTCCTCCTTTCCTTCCTTCCTCCTTTCCTTCCTTCCTTCCTTCCTTCCTTTTTTCCTCCTTTTCTTTTCTTCCTTCTTTCCTTCCTTTCCCCCCTTCTTCCTTCCTCTCCCTTCCTTCCTTCTCCCTTCCTTCCTTTCTTCCTTCCTTCCTTCCTTCTTCCACTTCCTTCCTTCTTCCTTCCTCCATCTCCTTCCTTTCCTCCTTCCCTCTCCTCCTCTCCCTTCCTTCTTCCTCCTTCCTTCTTTCTCCTTCCTTCCTTTCTTCCCTTCTTCCTTCCTCTCCTTCACTTCCTCCTCTCCTCCTTCCTTCCTTCCTTCCTTCCTTCTTTCCTTCCTTTCTTCCCTTCCTCTCCATTTCCTCCTTCTTCCTCCCTCCTTCCTTCTCTCCTTTTCTTCCTCTCCTTCCTTCCTTCTCCTTCCTTCCTTTCCTTCTTCTCTTTCCTTCCTTCTCTTCCTTCCTTCCTTCCTTCCTTCCTTCCTTCCTTCCTTCCTCCCTCCTTCCTTTCCTCCCTCCTTTCCTTCCCTTCCTCCTCCTTCCTCTCTCCTCCTTCCTTCTTCCTTCACTTCCTTCCTTCCTTCTCTCCTTCCTTCCTTCCTCTTCCTTTCCTTCCCTCCTTCTCTCTTCTCTTTCCTTCTTTCCATTCCTTCCTTCTCCTTCCCTTCCTTCTCCTCCTCCTTTCTCCTTTCTTCTTCCCTCCCTTCTTCCCTCCTTTCTTCCTTGTTGTTTTGGTTAGAAATATGGTTACCTCACAAAATACACTGTCAGGAGCTGAAGCTCACTAGATCCACAGAGGACATTCAACAATTTCTGATCCCAGTACCACAGCTCAGTTGCTGCCATTACATATGTTGTGAATCTCACAAATGTGGCTTTGAAATTGCCTTTAGAGAGGATAAAGAATACAAAACTTCTTCCTCTTTCTCAGAACCATTTTCCCCTAAGTCTATATCAACCATATTCTTTTTCCTTTATAATTCGCCTCCCTCCCCCATTCTTTACTGGATCTTTCTCTACTGGTAGCTTGGCAACCAGTTCACTACAGCTGAGTATGTGTCTGGAGTCAACTTCATTTCTACTTTGTAACACCCACTCCTAGCATCATTAGACTGATCAGATAATCTACAAAATTTACAAAGCCAGGGATGTGGGAGCATAATGGGTAGTTTCATTCAATTTACACAATATAACATATTTTGGCCTGATATATTAAGACATGGGAATAAAAAAGGTCACTGATGGTAACAGGGAATTGTATAATTCAGCATCAGGAATTTGTAAATAACAAAATGAATGAATATATGTGCTAAAATCAGATTAGACATATCTATAGACAAAATATTCCATATATGACTGTTTGAGAAGGAAAGCATCTGATGAAATAATTGTAAAAAGGTCAGTCTACAAACATAACAAAAAAGTTCTGAATAGTAACATGATTTAGAAAAAAGAAGAAAAAAAAATCTAATGAAAGAAGGATTAATAAAGATATGGACATCATCTTATCCTATTTATTCTTAGTTAAAAATAGAAGTTTAGGGGCAGCTAGATATCTCAGTGGATAGAGCACCCTGGAGTCAGGAGGACCTGAATTCAAATCAGACCTCAGACACTTAACACTTACTAGCTATGTGATTCTGTGCAAATCACTAAACCCCAACTGCCTTGCAAAAAAAAAAAAAAATAGAAATTTAATTTGTTTTGTTGTTGTTTTTAAAGAAGTCAAATGATTTGATGTGCCTTTAAAGAATAAATTTGCCAAGTACTATTGGCCTGAATTTTTGTGTTTCAAAATGATATGTGTATATATGTGTATGTGTGTGTGTGTGTGTGTGTGTGTGCTCATGCATGTTAGGGGTGGAGGTTCTGAAGTAGATCCATTTTCTCAACCTTGTTGCTAAGCAACACAAGTGGAGAAATAGAAATAGCTGTTTTTAAATTTGCAATGAAAAAGAGTTAATTTATTCTTTCAAGTTCTTCTTTTAGCACATACCATCCTTCACTTATTTTAGAATATCCTGAATAGCAATTTATCCAATAACTCAAGAACATTATATGTGGAAAAAAATCCATTTTTAGGGATATTCTCCTCCCATTTAAACTGGTCAGGGTCATGTGATACAATTGCCTAAGAGTAAGAAGTTCTCCCTGGTAGGAGAGGGACAGAATTCTAAGTACAATTATCTGGAGAGCATCTTCATTTATGGGTATGGTACATGAAAGTAGAGAATATGTTGGAGGCCAATGAAGTTACAAGATTTGGAAGCTAAAAAAATCCTCATGACTATCTGCCTTTTCATTTAGCTTACATTCCATGTTCCTGATCCAAAAATGTTTTAGATGGTATTAAAGCATCCCTTTTGCCCAAAATATTTTACCAAAATACATATACTTGGTATTTAAAAGCAAAAGGAAAAATCTATCAGAATCATTATATAATATTCCTAAGTATTGGTAATGTTAATTATATAATAAGCACTATAAAGATGCCGTCTGTTCAATAATCACAAAGGCTTTACTTATAGAAAAGAGAGGATTCTCCACTTCAAACAGACAAGAGTCATAATTGAGTCAGACTATAGAAAGGCAGGAAGAATTGCATTTCTATCTCTATCTAGGCTGGTCCCAATGGGAAAAGTTGAACAAGGTACAAAACATTACAAAGGCTTAATGATAAGGCACATAGAAAAGAATCTCAAGTGTTGAGATGAGAGGTTAGGAATAGCAGTTATTTGAGGGAGTATCTGCACAGTGGTGTGGTGTGGGGCTTTTCTCCCCTCCCACCTTTAATAAAAAAAAAGAAGAAAACACTTTTTATGAGGCATCTTGGTTAGTGGAGAGCTACATTTTGAGATAGGAAAGGCAGATTCATATCTCATTCCTGACACTAGCTTTCTGATCATAGAAGAGTTATTTAATTTTTCAGTTTTCTCTTGAGCATAATAAAAATAATAATAATACCAGTATCAGCTGCCTCATAAGGCTAATGACCCCAAGGCCAAATAAATACATTTTGGAAAGTGCCTCACAAAATAAAGTTAGGAAAATCAGCTATTAGGATTATTACTATGTGAGGATCCTTCATATGAGATAACTTAGAACTCTTTCTGGCCATGTTTACAAGAAAAGAATGAATACCATCTCCTCATAAATACACCTTTGATATGAAATGATAATTCATTTGGTTGGATCTTTTTAAAGTGATTCCATAAATATAAATGAATCCATTGCCTAGGGTAATATAATTCAAAAGGCTAAGACAAGGCAGCCAAGAAGACTACAATAAAAATAGTCCAGCTGAACTTTCATAGAATAAATAATTCAGCTGAACTTTCATATAATCCTTTTGAACTGGAAGAGACCTTGAAAGATTATCCAGTCCAACTTAAACATTTTGTAGATGAGGAAACTGAGGTGCTGGAAGGTAATGTTTTGCCCAAATTCATGTTGTAGCAAGATAGCTGGGATTAAGCCCCAAGTTTACAAACTTCCAGGCCATTTTTCTTTCCAAGACACTATGCTTTTTACATTTTAATTACTTTTAAAAGGCTAAAAATGAGCATAGCTCATTAATCCATCCCTACCATTTTATAGATCAGGGAACTGAGACCCAGAGAGTTGAAATTATCTACTCTAAGTCATATAGTAAGTGATAGAATTGAGATTCAAATCTAAGTCTTTTGATACCCAAAAAAGCATCTCTTCCACTGTATGCTGCTCAAAACACAGTTCATTGAATGATATAAAATAAAATTACATCTTTGGTGTCATAGACAAAAAAGCAGAAAAAATCCCCAACAACCCAACAAAACTCACCAATTATTTTGTGACTTAAGTTTTAAACTTTTCAACTATACTGGCATTATGTAGTGGACTCATATAGACAAAACTGAAAAGAAATGAAATGACTTTTGGATGTGACTAGAGAGTGTAGGTCAGAAGTAGGAAGTTTACTTTAAAGTAGAGAAACAAAAAACAACTAACCCCAAAATCCAGTAATTTAAAGCAATAATCTGTAAAGGACTTCATTTGCTGAAATCAACACTGTTTAGTTGTAATGTTGTTGTTTTTGTTTTAACAGAAAACCTCCTAAGAGTCTGTTCCCATTTTAAAAGCAGAAACATTATATTATTCATCCCTCTATTTCATCCTTCACAAATCTCCTCCCCTTTCTTTTTGTTCTAATACTTTGATTGGAGTCAAGAGTACAAAAAGGATAGCTTGTGGAAAGGGGTAGTAAAATATCTGTTGAATGACTTAATGGCTGACCTTCATCTCTCATTTCTGTTATATTGATATAACTAGCAATGCTTCCCACAATCTTCACTTAACCTCAAGTCACCTGCTCATTCCTTCCTGATATTATCTTAAGATCCCAGCTCATTATACAGGTTGAATTGATACAGAATTACTACATAGGAAATGGGAGAAGAGGTGGAACCAAACTATACCATAACCACAACAGTAAAAACACAGCAAGCAGTAACATTCTTTCAAAAGGAAAGGTGCTTCATATAGGTTTCATTCACAAAACAGGTCTCCCCCTAGGGATAGCTTACAACTCACTGTTTTTCTGACCCAGGCCATATTGGAACATACTTTTTAATATTATGAAACAAGTTACTACCACCACCATTTCATTCAATCTGCCAGACTTTCATGCTTCCTTAAAGGAGACATGGCCAGTTTTTTTACAAGTAATAGCACAGGTAACAATAACAAAGGATAACAAGCATAAGTATCTCCAAGCTCTCTATCTGGTAACTAGGGGTGTTCAGCAGGAAAAGGAGGAAAAACATTTAAAATGAAGCACCAACACTTTCCTCTCAAAGAGAAGCCAATTCTGGAATTTTTTAAAGACAGAAAGCTTCTGTCCTACTTGTTAAGTGATACTAAGCCAGACATTAAGAGAATAGTAGTGGCTAATCTCCAATACCAGAATTTCCCTTGAATAGCAACACCTATATTCCAGCTTCTCCACCTGATGCTCTGCATGTCTTACTTACAAAGAAGTTTCCTTTATTTCCTTACCCTCTGCTTCCGCAGGCTTCCTGGGCTGGTTGGAGATGGACTTGGAGATTTCCCAGAACGGGGAGTTGAGAGCTGACTACCAGGGGTTCCATTAACTAGAAATGCAAAGAATCAGAAAGAGAAACAAAAATGACACTTTAAACATTTTTCATATTAATTCATCCTTTCAATACACAAACATCAGTTAAAGTTCTTGGTACTTTATCTTAAAGTCAATTACATCAGCCTTTGGGGTGCTGGCAAATAACTTTGTTCAGAAAGTCAGTAATTCTCCCAATCTGGTATTTAAAATAGCAGGAGTTTACACAGCGGTTAAATATCAACGCAATTTTAGTACAAAATACATTTTGAACAAACTACTGGCAATATTTCCTTTAACTGCAAGGTATTGTGTCATCAGGAGATATTAGGAATGTGGACTAGTGATACTCATAGTACCACCAGATAATGGACTGAGATGCTTTGGTTGTCACTGATAAAACTGCCTAGGGGTATTGGTCAGAAATGAACTTTAGCCTTGTTTGCAAGGGACACACAGTGATTTACTTGTGAAAATGAATTACTGTGACTGAAAATTAACCTTTCACTCTCTGCACTTGCTAAGCCTGAAACATCAACTCATTATAGACAGACACCATTATAGAAATATTTACCAGGTAGAACATAAAATAATTTACCATTGACCCTTGTACTCACATCACAGTATGCCTTGGTGTCTCATGAAAATAAAAGCTTCCTTCAAATATTTAAATGCTCCCCAACATTAACATTTTCTCCCTTTCCCAAGATTTCTATACAATGATCAATAAATTGAACTGAAGACACACATGCCAAGTAAGTTTTCTTTTTCATTTTTGTCTAAAACCATCTCTCCAAAGTGACCCAAACATTTCAAGAAATGTGAGCTAAAGTCACTTCAGCTATGTCTCTTTTACAATCAATGAATGATAGTAATACAGTACCACAGGCAAGAAAAGGGATTCAGTAAATAAACACACATTATTTCAGAATGGTTCACAACACATTTTTGCACAAGTGGAATCAAGAATGAATTTAAACTTACCTTCTATGAGTTCTAACATGGACACAGTCTTAGGGTTTTAACCTGACAAAATAAGAAAAGGAACAATCCTCTCTCTCCCAGCTCTAAGCCAAGCTATAGTGGAGATGGAGAGCCGTGGGATTAGTTAAGGATAGCTAAGGCTGCTCACAGAACAAGCTGAATGAAATGCAGGATTCATCAGCAGATGCCTATTCTGCGTAAGGCTGACGTCTTTGGAGCAGAAGTGGGAGGTGCAGGTACTGTCTTAGGGCTACATCAAAGGTGTCAATTAAGCATAATGCCACCAATTCCAAGTGCCAAGCCATCTCTGCCCCCACCCTGATACCCGAAAGCCCCCATAAACCCAAGCAATTTCAAATGTTTTACACTGAATCATAATGAAATGCCTTTGGGGGCAATATACCCAGTGACTCATCTGAAAAAATTAAAATGACAATAACTTTTGTAAAACCTTTGCTCACTAGGATCTACTGGCTAATAATTATTTCATAAAAATTCAGTACAAGATAGCATGCTTATTGAATTAAAAAAACATTAAATATGTTTGCAAAAGCACCTATTTCATTCGAGAAACAAGCAAAATTTTTCTTTTCTTTTTATTTCTTTATTTCTTTTATTTCTTCTATTTATCTCTTTTATTTCTTTAACCTGTTGTAGGTTACTTTTGCCTTGAAGATGCTTCTGGGGCTTTTTCTTTAACTTGTATATTATCCTGGCATCATACAATAGGGGATCATTAAGGAAATCTTTAATTTACCAGCATTTACAGACTTCTCTCTCTCTCTCTCTCTCTCTCTCTCTCTCTCTCTCTCTCTCTCTCTTTCTCTCTCTCTCTCCCCCTCACCCCCATTTCTCTCTCTCTCTCTCTCCCCTCACCCTCATTTCTCTCTCTCTCTCTCTCTCTCTCTCTCTCTCTCTCTCTCTCTCTCTCTCTCTCTCTCTCCCTCCCTCCTTCCCTCCCTTCCCACCTCCATCTCCCTCTCTCTGTCTCTGTCTCTCTCTGTCTCTCTGTCTCTCTCTCTCGATAAAAGTTTGCACACAGGTATGGGAGAAATACTGAATGGTGTGACTCAAGGAGGCAAGAGAAGTCAACTAGCATTTGTTAAGCTCTTACTATGTGCTGGGGCTCAATGCTAAAGGATTCTCTATAGTCACCAACACTCCTGGTTAGATACTGGACCGTGTCTCCTTAATTCCTGTCTACCCCTGGGCAGGAACTTTACACTGCCAAAATGGCACATGGGGGGGAAATAGACAACTGAGGAAATGTTTAGAAGCTTATGGCAACATTTTCTTTCTTAAGATATCTTATTTAATGAAATTTGTTAAAATAAGGGGAAAAAACTCAAAGAACTCCAGGTAGACGTTATAAATATATATCACATATGAGGGGGTTCTCACCAAGGTCTCATTTCCTCACCTGTCCCTGCTAGAAAAGATTTTCGTTCCTCCTTAATGTCACTGGAATTCATTCTTTTATTTGTTCCTTTCATTTTCTTTTTCTCTTTTCTGATAAAGCCTCAGGAGTCCTACTTCTACTGCTGTGGTGAAATGCAGAACAGAAGTAAGATGAGTCTCTACTAATTTTTCCAAGGTGTCACCAGGGAGAAATATGTTTCTGGCATTCAACTTGAAACTCAGGATCATTTTTCACACAAAAGTTACATCCTAATTGATGGCTGGAATCTGTAATGTCCTGAGGATCATGACTTAACTATAGTTTGCATAAGTGGACCTATCTTTAGTCTATCTTTGGATCTTCATTGTAATTTATGCTGGAAAATTCTTAGTACCAACTGACCACCTGAAAAATGAACTTTTGCATTATAACCTGATCATAAATTGGAAACTATCTGTATTTTTAGGGTCAGAATTTATGCTGAAAATCTTGCTTTTGTCTGTTTAACATCTTTGAATCTATAGTCTACATTTCTGTTTGACAGGCTGAATAATTCTTCAGGAGAAATACCATATGACATACTGTTAAATGATTGTTGGAATGAATAATCTTATTATATGAGTAACTTTGACACATACAATGAACACATTTGTTTTTTTTTATCATATGATGCCAATGGTTTCAAAATGCCAATATAAAAAAGAATGTCTGTGTACCTCATTAAAATTCAACATATCAAGTCTGGTACAGCCAAGAGTACAATTAGTTACTTCATTTAGGCAACAATCTGTCTTAATAATTTAGTCTGATGTCATTAAACAAATCTATTGACCAGCCAATCAATCAACAAGCATTTTTTTAAATGCTATCTCATCTACTGTGACATGTCAGGTATTGTACTAGTTCCTGAGGACATTAAAAAAAAACAAAAAAAAATTTATATTATCAAGGAGGTTGCTTTCTATCAGAAGGGTCAGCATGTACATAAGTAAGTACATATAGAATAAATAGAAACTATTTTTCTCAGTGAAGGTATTAGAATTTAGAAGGATTAGGAACTGTTTCTTATAGAAGGTGGTGTTTAGAGGAAATAAGGGATTCTTTTGGGTCATACTGTGCATGTATTTACAGTCATTCTCTCTTTACCACATCCTCTTTGGTTCCCTAATTCTACTCAATGAATGAGAAATACTAGCCTGGATCACCACAAAATTACCATTTGTATAATTGGTTACTCAAGGACTTCAGAGGAAGACTAGTATTGAAGTAACTTCTGAAACCATGCGTTTATCTTTTAATTCAGCATCATATTTAATTTTCGGGAGAACTGGATGTTAGTAACAACTAACATAAACCAGTTGAATAAACCTGAAAGATTTTGCTGCCCTCAGTTTCCCTTTTGAAGTCTCTAATCTCTTCTTTTATTATCACTCCAGGAAAATGTTGCTGTTACCCTTTAAAAAATGAGTCAATTGCTCTCTGTCCTTATGTTTCAATCCAGAGGCTCAGTGAATAGACTCCTAGGCTAGAGTCAAAACAGCTGAATTCAAATCCAGCCTTGGACATTCCTATCTGTATGACTCTGGGCAAGTCATTAGCCTCTGGCTGCTTGACAAAAGAATCCATTGGATCAATTGGAGAGGAAATGGCAAATCACTCCAATAATCTCTGACAAGTAAATCCCATAGATAGTATTAGCATGTCATGGTCCACATGATCCATAGACACAACTGAACAATAACAACAAAAATCAATTGTCCTTTAAGGATGATATGAAACTATTGAAGAAGAAGTAGGAGATGGGTGTCTTCTCTCTTCTACTTCCTTATAGTATCGGATCAAAGAACTATAAACATTCTCACATTATTTTATGAGGTCTTTGACTCATGAATAGCTTCTGAGACAGCCATTTATTTAAGGATTCTCTAGTACTGCCAACACCATCAATGGAATTATTCTAGGATAAATGATGGAGTTGAGCTCAAGAGTGTCGAACATGAAAAAGGCATGCCTGACAATAGATTGTCTTCCCAACAAAAGAAAATGGAGTCCATTAATCCTTGTTGATAGAATGGGTACATGGAGTTCTTGCATATTTCAGACAAAGTAATTGTTGGTAAGTGTACCAAGGAAATTTCTTTTTGGGTGTATTCAATAAGATAGCATATCAATATGGAGACTGATAATTTTTCTGTGTGAGCACTTTGTACTCTATCTTGTCCATAAAAGTCAGGTCATGATTAACTCCCTGCAGCTCATAAGCAAGGTGGTCACTTCAGAAAACACATAAGGATGAGTGATTGGTACAACCTATATATAAAGATGATTAATTCTCTGATAAAATATTTGATGGGAGATCTCTTATATATCTGACAAATTGCATTGGGTAAAATAATAAAAGGCTATTGCCTTCACTTACATATTGCACAAGACAATATGTAAGTGCAATATATGTGCAAGTTTCAAATATAGATGAAGTAAAATTTGAATTGTTAAGTAAGAGGCAATTTTAGGAGCTTAGGATACAAATGTGATTAAAGGTGAAATGCAGGGATTATACAGAATGGTCCTGCAATCACAGTGAAAAATCATTCACCATCTGTGACCTAATCCTTTTGTGGCTAACATCTAATTCACAGAGGCACAATGCAGGGGAATTAGGATCTTTATATAAGTAGAAAGGCCAAGAAGCTTTCAATGTCTTTTTTGTTTTAATGATGACTAAGTATAAGCCATAAATATGTGCTGACTTCTTAATTAATCTGTTGATAATTTCATAGTGATACATATTTTTCCTTCCAAATGGCTGAGAGAACATACTCGTTAATGAAGAAAGAGGCTTAAAGAGATTTTGGAGAGCAGTGAGGAAAAAAGCCCTAGACAAGGGTTCTCAATTATTTTTGGGGTCATGGAGCCCTTTTTGGCAGCCTGGTGAAGCCCCTTATTAGAATCATGTTTTTAAATTCATAAAATATATAGGATTTACAAAGAAAACCAATTATAATGAAATAGTTATCAATATATAAAAAAACCCACTAACAAATTCATGGACTACATGTTAAGAATCACTGTCCCACTAAATTTGAATAACAGAAAGAGCACTGTATTGATGAGCAAAAGATAGTTAAAACTTTATGAATAGTGAGACCAAATACTTTTCTTGTCTAAACTTTGTTTATCCCTCTTTCTTGCAGTACAATATTCTACACACAATAGACAAAAACTGCATGTTTGTTGGATTGAAGTAATTTTCTTTCTGCTATTGCCTACTATGACATTAGTTAAGTTGCTTAGCCTATTATTTACCCATCCTGGAAATCAGTTTTCTCATCTGAAGAAAATGAGGGGGTTGAACTAGTTATTCCTTCTAATTGTTAGATTCTAAGTTGAAAAATGAGGTGAGCTTTTTCCTCATCAAGTCCTGAATCAGCCACCTCCAAATCATGCAGTTTGTATTCCCTATAGCATCCTCTCTACCTTCCATGAGAGCTCTGAACTATGCCCCTATGAAACTGGTATCTGAGAGATAAGTTTCTCCTTTGTCTTGTCCCAAGCGAGACTTCCATTGTCACATCATCCTGCTGTGCATTTATTTCTGTCTCCTTACTTATGTCTTTTCCTCTAGCTTATAGTACCTATCTTGTTAGTTTGTGAAAATCAGATGAGATATCAGAGGTCTTCAAGAAAAATGAATTATCTTCCTTCTCATTTTGCAATGTAAACTTGAGAGAAGGAATTGTCTTTTTTGTATTCCCAGGGCTTAGCACACTGACACATAAAAAACACTTAATGAATGATTTGTCTGTTTGGTTTTGTGTATATATACATAAATATTTTTCATGAGCTATTTCTTCCATTCTCTCTTCCCATTATCATCAACAGAAACATTTATTACATATCTGTTTTCATGCATTTCTTTTCTAAGTGTACAAACTCTATGTAGGTCCTTTCTTATATTATATAATAATAATAATAATAATAATAATAATAATAATAGTTAACATTTATATAACACCCACAATTTACCAGGACATGTGTTTCATAAACATTTTATTTTATCCTCACAACAAGTTAAGGATATAGGTACTATTATCATTCTCATTTTATAGTGGAAAAGATTGAGACAAATGGAAGTTGTGATTGCCCAGATTTCCATAGCTAGTAAGTGTCTAAAGATCGGTGTTCCTTGTTTCAAGTTCAGCATTCTAACCATATTGCCATAGCAAAGACTTGGACAATGATAGTAAAGATATGAAGATAAATACATAGTCGTTGAAATAAAACAACAACAAAAAAATAAAGGTATCCTTATGAAGTTTGATAAGAGGCCAGAGTATTTCTGTAGGTTTCAGTTATTAAATTTATGTCCAAGAAAATTAAGAACCTCTCTTCTCATTGCTCAGGATGAATCAAGGGAATAGTTTTAGTCATGGTTCCTATTCCTTTCTGTCCTTATCTTCTGTTACCTCACACTAGTTCTTAACTGTATGAATCACTTAATCTTTCTTTATTTTCTTTTCTTCCATAATGAGTCACATAGCCTTCCTGTGTTATAACTTTCTAATCTTTCCATTTTTCTAACTTCTTTCTCTGATTAAACAGAGGTATACTTGAAGATTCAGTCCTAATTCAACTTGCTTTTTGCTCTTCATATTTTCTCTTCATGAGTTCATGTAGTTGTAGGGATTTCAATTAACACTTCTATCTATGTCATTGACTTCCAATTTCCTCTTTCTGTCCCCAATCATTTCCCAGAGTTCTGTTCTTACATATTCTACTTTCTATTAGATATTTCCACATGGATCCAAAATGAAACCAAAAACTGAAACCATCATCTTTTCACTTCTCCTTATTTCCACAAATGTGTCCCTCTCCCCAACTTTTTTGCATATACTATTATGTTCCTGTTATTGCATATCCTACTTTCTATTAAATATTGCCACATCAATCTAAAATGAAACTAAAAACTGAAATCATCACCTTTCCACCATGCTCCTTATTTTCACAAACTTGTCCTTCTCCCTAACTTTTTTGCATATACTATCTTCCTACTCTTCCCTGATCATACATTAGAAATAAATTTTTTACTCTTCCTTTTCCCTCACCCCACACATTAAATCAAAGTGTTGTTTGACACTTTTCCTACACATTATAGCATTTCTACATGTTATAGCATCATAGGATAAAGATTACAGAATTAGAACTACAAGAGATCTTAATGCCACCAAATTCAATCTTATCATTTAAAATATGAGAAAAATGAGGCAGAGTCACTCTGTCACACAAGTAGTAAATAACTGAGATAAGATTTGAACTTGTTTGTGTCCTTCTGATCCAATGTCAGCGTTTTGTCCACAAAATTATGCCATTACTCCTGAGTCCAATTCCTTTACCCCCTAGTTAAGGATTCATATTTTCTAGAAAAGGCTCTGTTTCTATCTGATCTCCTTCCCTCTGCTTTTATTTGTTTTTCATACCATTATTTATAAAATAATAATATCAACTCTTCTATCCAGAATGTCCCAAAAGTCTTAGTGTAATCTCAGGCTTTACAAAGCTTTCTTTTCTTTTAAGGAGCTTCGCCCCCTTCTATTCCTTCCTACAAAGCTTTGTGAAGCTTACTACTATGCTGAAATTGGGACAATCTGTATATCTGTTAATTTCATAGGGTAGTGAGAATGGAGTCTAAAAAGAGTTAAGAAGTCATTGAGTCATTGCATAAACCTTAAAGTGCTAAAATAACATCATCTGACATTTATTTAGTACTTTAAGGTCACAGAGTCAGATAATTTTAGAGTTTGCAAGAAGCTCAGTGATTACCTGCTCAAAAAGGAATTCCCTTCATCACATACCTGACAAGTGGTCATCTCACTTCTCTTGAAGACCTCCAATATCTCATCTCATTTTCATAACAAGTTAACAAAATAGGCATTATAAATATCATTATACCTACTTTGTAGATTAAGAAACAGGACTTGCTCAGATCATGGTAAATAGGGGAGAATGATTTGAATCTAGTGAGGTCTCCTGACTTACAGTCCAGGGTTCCTTTTACTAGAATAAGCTCTTCTTCCATGTAAGTATAATGATGTCTTTTTATTAATATTCAACAGATTGTCTGGCTTCCTATTGAGCCATAATCTAAGCAAAACAGATAGCAAATCTGACTATGTTTTTGTCCTTGTCTCTGAACCCCTACTCAAAGGTCATTGTTTTAGTGTCCATTTGACCTCACCTTCACAGCATGGAAGATGCAGCTACATAGCATGGAGACTAAAAACAAAGGTATAAGAACTCAGGGATCCAAAATAAGGGCTGTCATCCGAAGTCATTCCTTTTGGAGGTTAGACATATAGTCTAATAGTACTTAAAAGCTTTTTGGAACTTACATATTTATCTTCAGAACTAATTAATAAGCCAAATATGAAAATCAATCTTCTTGTGAGTCACAATTTGTTCTTTTTCAAAAACAATATTAATGCAACTTGATGACCAAGCTTGGCTCCATATGACTTTTGGCTATATCCAAACATTAATTTCATCCCCAGAGGACAAACATTTGCCACCAGTGGGAATAAATAAAAGGATATATTATTAATTCTGAAGAAAATTAATTGTAAGAAAAATCTCCAAAGCTGCATTGTTGAAATAGTATATATCTTTCCAGTGCCCTCTACTTTGGACAAGACCACTGATGTTAACAGGGACATATAAGTTCTGGTACTTGTTAAAAAGATCAATCATGTTATTTTATGGACACTTTCCATATTTTCTTCCTCTACTTCTTTGCTACCAGGGATTGCACAAAATTAATGGGAAAATCAATCATAGCACCACCCTGTTGAGGATGACTGGGGAAGAAAACATACAATTTGAATAAATAAATCTGAAACCCCCAAATCTCTCCCTCCCTGACCCTCCTAAACACCAGGCTTTATCAAACTCATTGATTCATCAATGTTAGTAAAGAGTGGGAAAAGACGATGGGAGGGTAAGGCCTCCTTTTCAAGGGAGGCGATAATTTGGCACTATTTTAGAAAGTAAAACATAGGATCACAATTTTAGATTTGGAAAGGTCTTTAAGTCCATCTAGTTAAACCCCTTCACTTTATGGATGAAGAATCCAAATGCTCAGAGAAGTTAAGTAAATTTTATAAACCACACAATTGGTTAAATATCTGAAATAGGATGCTGGAGAAAGGTACAAAGATTACTTCTAATTCTTCTCTTGAAGCAAAATAGCTTTCCAATTCAAACCCAAATTTCTATCCCAAATTAACCTTTAAAAGAAATCTGGCATGAATGTTTTATTGTCTAATTTGTTGTTGTTACTCTATATGTAATCCCCATCAGTGACATAACTTTGAGACATAACTTCTTTCAGGGTAGAGATTTACATTTTGATAACCCTTAAGCCACATTGAAAAGAGGCTTAAATACATTATTCATCAGCTACAGTTGATAATTTCCACAACCACAAAAAAGTGGAATGAACAAAGTTGACTAATTATCCAAGAGTGAATGAGAACCCATCAGAATTCATGTATCATCTTGAGGAACTAATGGGAAATGTATAAGACTTTCCCCTACAAATAATCAACCCATGAAGAGTTTTTTGTCTAAATGATAAAAAGTCCAGAAATGAAAACAGAAAAGAAATAAACATGTTTTTGTATACATTGACTATTATGACGAGAAAAAAAGAAAAATAAAAAGTCACTTTTTAGTGACTTTAGTGATTTTTTAGGAGCTCTCATTAAAGTCCTATTAGTGTATATTGCTGTCTTATTTTTGAAGAGATTTTAAAGTTTTAGATGTATCTCTCTCTTTTTCTGTTTAGATAAAAGTTTTAGTTAGCTTTGATGCTATGTGGACTACATTTTCCATATGAAATAATAATGCCCCACAAATGCCTATGAATTTATACTCATTCATATATCACAATATGTCCACTTCATCCCTTCTTTTAATATTGACAAAACAACTTCATGAGTTTCTTTAGATGGATTACCAGACTCTAGCAATGAGTTATTCAAATCTCTGCCTTCTTTACTTTTCCCCACACTACTTTCATTTTGACTATTTAAGGACTTTTTAGCAGTACCAAAGGAAAGAAAATAAAAAGATAGGATAACAAAAAATTAAGTCAAGTGAAATAGTATGAGTTTTTTGTGGATGACACAGGACATAAAAATGATGTGGGATTTCTAGCACTTTTACCTTAGTAATACATCTTCACATTGAGTCATCTGATCCTCACAATGATGCTATGATATATTAGTTTAAAGTGATGATATGATAAAATATTTTGATAAACAAAATTTACAAAAATTTAATGGAGTTTTAATATAAACCAAAAGGAATAGGACATTGAAATTCTTTTAAATTAGTATTTTTTATTATCAGGGTCAAAATATTCAAGAATATTAATTGCAAGTCATGTTTGCTGTCAAAGATTTAGTCGGGTTTCAGTATCGCTTCTCACAAATGTAATTTTGAGGTTCATGACTTTGTACAACTCTGCCTCACTTAAAATCTAATTCACTTACAAATTAAGATATCACCCTCCTGATATTATTAATCTTCTTCAAGAGCAGAGGATGAACAATACAAACACAAATGCAATTAGCTTTAACAATCATGAGGTATTGCAGGTATATAGATGGACTTTGCTAGCTTCCTTCAATACCTACATCCAAAAGTGCCTTCTAAAAATGTCTTTCCTATTTTCCATACTATAACTACTGGTGCCTTCACTTTGAAGTTATTTTTGCCTCTCCTTTAGGCATCTTTTGTGCACCTATTTATACTTAAATTGTTTTCCCCCATCAGAATTTATACTCCTCAAGGGAAAATATATTTTTTTCTTTGTATCTCCAGTACTCAGTATAGTGCCTGGTAAACATTTAAGTGCTTAATAAAGGCTTGGGTAAAATTGATCAATGACTAGCATCATGTCTGCAAACTGTACTTTTTGGATTTAAATTTTTTTGAATGCCTAAAAATTCTGTATTTTTGTACACTTCAAGAGTTGTATACTTTTCTATCATCTATAAAAAATGTACATGGCCAATTCAGGTGAAATGTGGATTTCTGATCATTAACTGAAAAAAAATCCTTTACTACCTTCAGTATAGATATTTTCCTTATACTGACTTTGGTAGTAAAAGAAAGCAGTGACTCCATGAGCTGTCCATATAAGTAGAAATGATCTCTTTTCCTTAGCCAGTGATGTAGTGAGTCCACATGAAGAGAACAGGCTTATTTCTAACAAGAAGGTTCCCTACTCTCCAGGAACCTTGATCCTATTTAGACATAAGACTCACGATGGGGAAAGAATGCTGGATAAGCTTTTTCCTACCTGGACTGATTGGGGGTTATTAGTTTTTGGAAATTTGTAATTTAGACAATATGTTCTCTGCAGAACCCTAAGCAAATGCAGTTTGCAATAGAATCTTCCTAATCCAAATTCATGGGGAGAAAGCACAATGGAAGGAGCATTAAATCTGGAATTGAGGCATTCAGACGCATAGCTTGACTCTGCCACTTATTTTCTTTGTGACCCTGGACAAGTCCTTTTATTTCTCTGGGCACCAGTATTTCAGCTACAAAATGGAATAGATTAAGTTAATCTCTGATAAATTAATATGGGTCATGGAGCCCACTACAAATGTTAAAGTATAAATTTCAGTTATATCATATATTTATCATCTTTCTTAAAAGAACATCTGTTTCCATTTTTATGTCACTAAAAGAATATATAATCTCATAAACAGCAGAACCTCATTGCTGAAAGACTTTTCCCATTCTACATTCTTCAATAGGAAAGATGCTTAAAATAAATTTAAATCACAGAATATTTTAAAGATAAGATGCTCATATGGTCAGTCACAGTATGATCTGGGTTCAAATCTCACGCCTGATACTAAATAGTTGTTTGATTCTGGACAAATCATTGTGCCTCAGGCAACTTCCCAGGATTTATCTAAATCAGATTGGTTGCAGGAGTCATGAAGAACTATAGTAGGGTGGCTACAGTGTCAGAGGATAAAAGGGAGCATATAGGAGAGATGTTACGGAGATGCAATTGCCAGACCTTGGCAACAGATTGGATGAGGGGTGGGGTGGAGATAGTGAGGCATAAAAATAACTCTAAGATTGTGAATGGGAGGGCGCAGGAAGATGGCTCTCTATGATAGGGAAGGGGAGAGGCACATTTACGAGACAAGATAATGAGGCCTGCTTTGGACATGTTTAGTCTAAGGAGGTTAATGAATTTTGATAAGCTTGAGTTCTTGTGATGAGTTAATTAATATCTAATTCATTTTATTGATTCCGTTAGTAAGTTTTATAAACATTTCTCTCCTTGATTTGTAATTAAAGTTGGATTTTTAATGACGCTAACTCTAAAAACACTTAAGTGGCAAATGAAAGGCCACTGTGGAAAAAAGATTATTTGTTAAAAATCTGAATATACATACTACATGTTTCATTATAAACATACACAGACTGAAAGACATCAGACATGTTTTTGTATGAATTGATTACAAACAGATCTTTTTCTAATACTTCCATATGAAATAATCTTAAGTTTTCTGGATAAATGATTATTATGTGCTAATGAATTGTATAAAGTCTGTCATTTCATTGGTATATGAACTCTTGATTCTTGGCAAATTATAGTCTAGATCTAGCACAGAAATTAAATGATTCGTTTAGGGTGAGACAGTCAGGAGATATCAGAGAATTCCTATGTCTAAAGCCATCTATTATGCTATACTCTATTTCAGGTATTATCAATCAGTTATAATTATTTCCTCATAAGTGCCATCAGTATCCCACATTATTTCACTCATAACTTGTGGATTATTCAGGTGAAAAGGAACCATTATTATCTAGAGAGGTGGTGGTGGTGGTGAGAAAAAGACATGATGTGTGGGTGGTTACAAGGATGACTTTTCTTAGGGCTGGGACTGGGTCTGGTTCAAGATGGGTAAAATTTTTCAATAGGCTGTCTTGATTCTCTGTTCCCCTCCCACCTGCTTTTGGGAGATTCTCTCTATATTCATGTTACCCTTGAGTGGCGAAGATTACAATTATGGAGCCTCATTTGGGAAGAATGTATACTCTTACTAATGGTTTTTCAAGCTTAACACAAAGGAATAAATCTAGTGGTAAAAGTTTCTGGAATCCTAATGAGTTGGTGGGAAAGTAATGGACAGATGGCTTTATGTGGTCCCTCAAATGTTTTGAAAGTCCAGATAATCTACTAGATGATCTTTCCATCTGATATGCTTCCAATTTCCACAACTAACATGCTATCCTATAATAGATCTATGAAATAAACTATAACATTCTAAAATTGTAAACTGGAACTTTACACCATTTTATAAGCACCACACAAAGACTTCACACACACACTATTCACTAGGATTCAAAAATTAAAGTGACAAGGACAGCTGTTTCAGAATAATTATCTTCATTACTTTACCTGAGCTGGTTGAAGCAGGGGATTTGCTGCGCCTTGATGGACCAGGACTCTTGGTGGTGCTCCTGCGGGATGTTGAAGCTATTTTGGTGTAGGAAGTGGATTTTACCACTCGACATTCTAAGGAATGGAAGATAAAAACAGATTATTGTTTAAAATTGTCAGTGATGATACAGGATTAAAATAGCTTTACGTGAGAGAGACACATTTAAACATAAGAACAAGCATTGGGTCAGACCTATGATCCATCTACTTGGGGATTTTTGTCTCTAACAATGGTGCTAAGGGTTATGTTGTGAAAGGACATAGGTGTTTTCCCTGATATTAAAGTAAGTCTAACCATAAGCATAAAATTACTTTCATTCTGGGAAACAGTTGGGTAGAATAGCAACTGCATATAACAAATAATGAAGATAGCTAAAAGGGAGTTGCTATAGTTGCTAGTTTGCTTTCTTTATCTTATATCCTTAAGCATTCTTAATGTAGGCTCTAAGGGTCTGTGGATAAATTTCAAGGAATCTATTAACTTAAATGTGAGAAAAAATTTTTTAAAAATTTTTCATTAATTGAAGTTAGCATTTCCCTTAGTTATTTTAAAACATTATTTTGCGAAGTGGTCCATAGGCCAAAGGGATCCATGACTCACAAAAGATGAAGAACTAGTACTGTATAACAAAAACATAGTATATAGTTCTCTGTGTGTATGTTTTCCATCTAAATTCTTATTTCTTCTAAGAAAAATGACAGAGGGAAAGTGAGCCTCGTAAATCAAAACATAAGCACCACTTCTGAGGTGATGCAAGTTTCTGTCAATTATGACAGGTCTGAGTAAAGTAAAACACATTTGTTGTTTCTGGATAATCCTCTGGTGAAAAATAACCCAACCAGTAACTGCAGCTCTTCTCAGTTTGAGGGAAATAATACCATTTGTTCATAAGAGACAACAGTAAAATCAATGGAGAGGCAATATTGCCTTCCTACACTGACAAAGAGAGATGTTCAGATTAAAGCTTCTATACACCCACACAGTTTTGTAGACATGCTCACAATATGCCTGTAAAATGGTTCCTGGACTGGGGTGGGAAGAAACAATTTGATTTTCATCAGAATTTCAATCCTTTGTTTTCAAGCTTACTAAATTCAACTGTTTCAAACAGCAAAGAATCATTTTCATCTGTGTTGGCCAACTGCATTAACATTATGCAAGTTACAACATTTTGCAAATTTGGATTTCTGAATTTGGGATTATACCTTCAAACTTTAAATTTAAATTTTAAACTTTAAACTTAATTTAATGTCTGAAAGTTCCAGATATGATTCTAGTGACTGACATGAACATGAAAGACAGTTTCACTTTCTTGCCATATCGCATCTTATTCTTAACATACAAAAATGGTTTCTTTTTTTCCCCTTTATCTAAAGTGCCTTTAAATATACATCTTTCCATATTTTTTCTGTCAATAAAACCTGCACCAAAGCTTGGAATGTTGAAAAAACCCAGAACTGTAAGCATATGCTGAGCTGATGATAGAAAGACTGAAGAAGGTAGAAAGAACGAAGTAGGAGATTCTCTCTTGTGATGAATGTTTGGGTCCATAGGCTTTAGATTGTTGGAGGCAAACCAAAATGGAGGAGGAAATTCTATCTTGAATTATGATTAGTTGTTTCTCTTTCATGTTTTTTTAATGGCAAAAGGATATCAAATTCACTACTGACTTCCTGAGTCTGCCTAAGGGCCCTCCCCACCCCCAACAGTCACTTAAGATGTTTGTCCCTAAGGAATGACCAGGATGTCAAGTTCCCCAGAAAAAATTTCTCTAGCAGAGTTTTCTGTTTCTTAGAAGAGGATCATATAAGGAAATGTCATCCAAAAAAACATAAAAATGAAATAGTCAAGAAAGAAAAAAGCAAATTACTAACATCAGGGGGTCTGGCCAAAAGAAATTTCAAAGCGCTGGGTCAAACCATATTGTACTGTGATTTTACTTAGAGTCTGAATGTGTGTGCATGCACATATTTTAATTTCAATGATAGAATTTTTGTTCTAATCTCAATACATATCTGTGAATCTATTGCTTTGCCCCATACAGTTGAAATAAATAACTGCAATGTTACAACACAAAGATGTGATAATGTCTAATATAATGACCAAATCTTATCAGCACATGGTTAATTTAGTCAACTAAAGAGATAAATATCAAAAAAGAGCTGACTATAACCTATGATATTATGCCATTTTGACATGGCCTTATAGAAACTTCCATAAGATTTCAGTGGAAATAATTTAAGAACATGGGAAATCCCTATTTCCAATAAAATATTTTCTTCCCATCTTCTAACTTTTAAAAATAAGAGGTAAGATATGGGATCTACATAGAAGGAAAGACAGGGGAAAATAAAATGGTTGAAAAGAAAATCTAAAGTAAGAAACTTCAGAAAATTAAGGCAATTCTTTTGTAATAGTCTGAATGCTACATACAGAAACAGCCAATGGAAAGGTATCACCTTCCCACTGTGAAAATAATAACTCAATTTGATGAACGAAATATACCAGATAAACTAAAGGAAACTAATGCTACCATTTCCATAATTATACATATTTTTTAAAATGCTAAATTTACACCTTCACTATGTATGTTGCAGACTGAAAAGATCTATTATCTTAGGGGCACATGGGGACTGAATGATAATTACTAAGAATTGCAAGATCTGGAAATAATTTCTACTATTTGCCTTCAGGATAAGAATAAAGCAACAAGGGCCTTACACTGGTGACTATATTGGTCCTAAAAAAGATGAGGCCAAACAGCAAAAGAACAACAAAGATGAAAAAATTTATCGTCATTGCTTTTTTCTTAGATCAAAGAGCAAATTCAGTTTAGGACTAATGTAGAGCCAAGCCCTAAGGCAAAACAATCTCTTGCCCATTAAATTTTAGATTTTAAATGTTTTAATTAATTTAGATGAGTATTATATTTTATAGTGGTAAAAATGCAGTGAAGAAGAGCAAATGCTTAATTAGTTTAGGGAGAATGCCAAAACTCAGCTGGTTTGAAACCAAATGTTGGAAACATTGTGAATAATGCAATCTAAATGACCAAGAAAGTACAAAAGTTTATTTGCTGACACAAAGGACTTTGATGAAGATTCTGGCAAGGAAGAAACCCTGCAACCCCTGCTTGCTTATAGGGTTTGCTTTTTAGGGGATACACTTGAATATGCTGATAGAACCTATCATTCTGATTTCTCTTCATTTTTACCCCAGGTTTCCTTAGAACAAAGATAAAGGGATCCTTTAGTGGTCTGGTGAAACCCCTCCATCCTATGTCTGATTATTATATTTATGTTATTGGAAGAAATATTAAGTTTCTTTTAGAAGTTAGTGAAAATAAAAATGTAATTTTCCCCATTCAAGTTCAAATATTCCCTGATATTTTTTCATGGAGGTTCCTGGATCCCAGGTGAAAAACCCCTTATTCTAGGCGGCTATGAGTGGAGCTATGATGAGAGATGGACCATAAGGATGGTGATAGTAAAGGACACTAGGTAAGCCTCTTGTAAGAACAAATGATGAAGGCTCTTTTACTGTGGCTATAGATCTTGACCTATTTAAACACTGGAATCATAAAGGAAAATTTTCTACTCAGCAAAATAAGGTGAGCATTTAATCTATATCTTAAATCTCTATTACCATCCTAGCCCTAGGATTGTCTTGACAGAAGAAGGCTTAAGGGTCTTACCATCTGACTTGATGCTATTGTTTCCCAATTCTATCTCTTGATAAAAGATCAGTAATAAAATTAACAGGATTATTATTATTATCAAGGGTACAACACTTCAGCTGCTCTAAAGCTTTACTGAACTCTTTTGTTTCTGAGTCTGAGACCAAGACCTCCTAAGCTGATGTTCCCTTTCCTGGACATCACTTCTTCCTCCCTCATAAGGATCCCAATCAGCCCTATCTCTTTTGTTCCCATGTCATTCCACCCTATTCTTTCACTGTTTATTCTAAACAACTTTTCATGTTAGATCAGTATTTACTATTGAAAATTACTTAGTACATATTTGTGTTTAATTTTCTCTGTACATGTTTCTTCTAAATAGAATGTTTCATTTTTGTCTTCAGATTCACAGAGCCTGGTACCAAGAGAGTTTGCCCCCAAATAAATGCTTATTGAGTCGAACTGAATTAAACATATAACATTACTTTGTCTTTTAAAAGTTAATCACAACAGAACAAGAAAGTTTTTATTTTTCTTCTAAAATATGCTTTTAATTAATTCTTTCTTTTAAGAATTCCCCACAACCTTCAGGAATCATTTTGGGAGCTACTATTATCACCTTCTTTGAGAAATTGGTTAAGAGGATTGTTTGCATATAGTCAACACTACATGTATCCTGGGACTTTATAAAAGTAGTAGAAATGTATCCCCTATCTTGAGAGAAGCTTGCACTTAGCAAATGCACAGATAGTGAATATATAACTGATCATTTCTTGATAGCAAGGACTGCTTTTGTTTTTGTTTATATATTTGCAGTACCCAGCACAATATTTGGAGCATAGCAGATAGCGGATAAATTCTTGTTGTTACAAATATGTAAATGGAAAACATTAACAGTAATAACAAAAAATTGAAGTTAAATAATGACCAAGCTTGACCCCAGAAAAGAAATATGAAAATGCAGCTCCTTCCGTTTTTTGCAGATGTGAGGGACTAGGTATGGCTGACTAAATGTAATATTAGGCTCAACTAATGGATTGGTTATCTTTGCTGAACCCTTTATTTATCCTTTAAAAATCTTTTATATATCATGATAAGGGAAGGATTTCTTAAAGTGAGAAGGAAAAGGGATATATTGAGAAATTTGAGTTACAGAAAACAAAAGATATCAATAACAATGCTTGCTGAATATAAGAATGAATCTTGAAAGGCAAAAATTTCACAGGCTTCTGGAGCTTCAGCTGGTGCTTATATTCACTGCTCTAGGGAAGGCTAACTGAAATACTGTTGCAAGTCACTTCAGAAACAAAAATTAAATAAAAGGACATCACCAACATCCTCGAAAGAACCCGATTGTCACATTGGACCACAGTCTTAATTTTGGCTTTTACTTTTTAGTGTATGTATTAGGTAAAAAGTGATTGGAGTTCTTCCAGACTTGCAGTATAGTTGCTAAACAATGCTTTTAAACACAGAATGAACTTGGTTTTTGACATGTGCCAGAATAAGTTCTCTTTAAAAAAAAAACAAAATAAAACCCTATCTGATCTTGATTCTTGATTCTTAATCACTTAAAAGAACAATTTCACATTTAAGGATTCACCAAGGACAATGAATAAATTTTGCTCCTGACTGTTCCAGACTTACAAAGATGATCACTGGAGTACAGTACTTTTTTTCAATTTGGTAAAAATGTAGATACTTATAATGGAGAAAAAAAAAGAAAAACAGCTACATTTCATTTTGTTGCTATATGCAAATAAGTGCCTAAAACATCTTGAAACAACGACAAAGGACAAAACTGGTCATTAGGAATCTTTTAATTTGATGTTTAGTCAATAATACAACTTTTCTATTTTTTTCTCATATAAATATTCAGTGACACTTATAAACCATGCAAGCTAAGTTTGCGGCTGAGCAGCCAATAAAGCTAGAATATTTTGAGAAAGTAAGAAATGAACACATTTTGGAAAGAAAAGTCACAAGCACTGGAGATGAAAAACACTTTAAAGTTTATGTAGTCCAATAGTTTCATTTTCCAGATGAAAAAACTGGAAAAGAGAGGTAAATTGAATTTTATATAGGCAATCAATATTGTGGTAAGGATGGACAGCTGTAGTACAGAATTTTAGTAACTGAGACTCAACTCAAATCTCCATTCATATGCATATAAGCACAATAAACATCAAATTGGATCAATAATTTTTTTATTTTTTATTTCTGTTACAGGCTAAGCATTCCAGATGATACACAACACATACCCAAATGTGGTCTAGCTGGCTAGAGAGCACTTCATGAAACTAAGAGCAGCACTTCCAAGTGCTTACTGAATTGACTGCAGAAGCCTTACATGGCTCTGCAAATAGCTTTGTGGTTCCATGATTTTTATAATATTAACATCAAAAGAGGGAATCACTCGGAATGCTTGATGGCCCTGTGCACATACCCACAATAATTTTAAATTGTCACAAGCAAGTTAACAACTCCAGTCTCTTCTGCCAGGTTTTCTCTTCCTGCCATTGAAGTCCCCCTTCGTTCCTTTACATGTTTATTGTTCTGGTTAGCATTAAATGTTAATTTTTATCTTCACACAAGGTTGTAGCCAAGTGTCTTCCCTTTTATACATCCCCAGATTCTTTTTAATACCTCATTCTACTAACATGTTCTCCAACCAATGTCCTGTTCTGAATTTCAGCCAAAGTTCTCTCTTCTGCTTTTCAATCCCCAACTCTCCCTCCCCCCATCCTTTAGCACAAGCTGTCCTCTCATGCCTGAATGCTTCCTTCACCTTCTATTCTCTATTTTTTGGGATGCCTATCTTCATTTAATACTCAGATGAAATACCACATCCAACACAAAGTTATTCCTCATTTCCTAATTATTAGAACTTCTCCCCATGCACCTCACCCAACTGTTTGTATTTCATTAACATTTATTGTGTATTTTCTTATTAGTGTACATATTTCTCTCTACTGCATAAATAGAATGTAAACTTTTCAAGAGAAGAGCTATTTCCTTTTTTGTTTGTTTGTTTGTTTGTTTCCAGCACCTAATATGCCTGGAATACATAAAGTACCTAACAATGTTTAATGATTTGAGATTAATTTAAATTAGCATTTTTCTTGAAAAATCTTACTCTTTCTTGATACTAAGTGTTCTGATTTTCTTCCTATCTTTGTGACACTTTTTTTTCTGATTAATAATTATGGGCTCTTTTAAGATTCCTGTAAAATTCAATCTTGACTTCCCTCTTTTTTATTTCTTAGTCACTAAGGGTTCATTTGTTCAAACTTCAACCATTACTTTTATTCTATTTCAACTATCAGTTTTTTCTATTAACTTTTTAATCTTTCCTTTTGTGGCACAATGGATAAGAAATGGAACCTAAAGTCAGGCAAAATGCTCAGTTCAAAATCCAAATCCAGGCTTGGACACTTACTAGCTGTGTGACCCTATGCAAGTCAATTAACTTTTGCTTCATTTTCCTCATCTACAAAATAGGTATACTAATAGTACCTATTTCTAGGGATACCATCTTCCCAGGATTGGCCGGGGGATAAAATAAGATGATATTTGTAAAGTGTTTTGCAAAGTGCTTAATGTACTCTAGAAATGTTGCTATAGAGGATTATGATATTCTAGAATTGATGAGTACATCAGCAGCCATCTAATCCAACCATAACTTGAAAGGAATTCCCATTAAATATATTTGACAAGTAATAATCTATCTTGTGCCCAAAGACCTCCAACAAGGTATTAACAACGAAGTAATCCATTCCATTCTTAGATGACTCTAATTGTTTTTTCCTGACTTGAAACCTAAATTGTGCTCTATGAAATTTCTACCTATCATGTCTAGCTCTTCTCTCTGGGGACAAACAAATTCAATACCTCTTCCATATGTCAGACTTTCAAATTTGGACACATGAATTATTTCTAATCCTTTCCCTCAACCAAGTTATCTTTTCTCCCATTTAAACATAAATAATTCATTCAATCAATCCTTAAGTGACAATGAGTGAAACAAAGTCCCAAGTCATCCCGATTGCCCCTCTACCCTGCCAGATACTTTATGTTCCCCACTATGTTCTAACACTATGTTCCCCAAAATTGAACATAGTATTCCAGATGTAGTCTAACCAACACTTAGTACAGTGACTGTTACTTTATTCCTTGAAGCAATGTCTTTCTTTTCTTTCATATTCATATCAGTCTTTTCCAACAACTTCCTTCTTTCCTCATCATACATGTTTCTCTTTTTATCATCATAATTTGATTTCTGACAATTTCTCATTCTTCTTGTGTTGACTTTCCCAAATCTAGTGTGCATGCCAGATTATAGCTATCTTTCCTTTCTTTTTTTATCACAGCTCTGGGAGGGAGTGGTCACTTTCAGTCTGTCACCTTCTAAATAATTTATATTACTTTTATATGATTTCCATTTAAATCTCCCCACTGAATATGAAACAAACAACATTAAAACCAAGATGATCTCTTTTTTCCCAAAATGGTTTCTCACCTACTTCTTCATGTAACTATTGGTGTTACTTATTTCCTTGTACCTAAGGCCTACAATCTTACACTCAATTTATCAATTCCCTACATCCAATTAATCAGTAAATCCTGTTGTTTCTTTCTCCACAATATGTCTCAGATCTGATTCATCAATTCTACTTCCACAGCCCCCTGACTCTTGTCCAGATTTGTATGCATAGATCTCTTAAAGCACCTACTCACTGGCCAGACTGCTTTATTTCATTTTGTACACTGTTGCATGATTAATATTTCTACTACTATGTTTTATCACTGGTCATCTGCTCAAGTACTTGCCATCAGTCCTTCATATTTACAGTATCTAATCCAACATTTTATACAGTCAAAGGTCATTATCCAAACCATCAATTTTTACCAGTCCTTAATGGAATTTGATTTCTGCATTGCATTCAGGATATATGAAATATGGCTGTGAGTCACAGAATACTATAGTTCTGAGTATCACTCAGACGGCAACAGAAAGGCATATGAATGGAAAGCACTTATTAAACACTTACTATATGCAAAACATAATGCTAAGTATTAGGGATATAAAACCAAAACACTTTCTGTCCTTACAGAGTTTATATTCCAAAGATGAAGACAACATCTAGTGGAATGATGTTAAGAGAAGGTCATTTTCATTTGGAAAATCACAGAGATACTGAGTGGAACAGAATGATAGACCCTTTCCTGTACCAAAAATTGTTCTGTTTTGATTATGGTTTCAGAGCTTGTATGGGTAGGGGAGAGTACAAGGTGGATAGGAAAAAGCTTGGGTATGAACATGCCACATCACAAATAAGAAATTACTAAAAAGAGAAGCAAAGGAAATGAAAAAATATGATGGGAAAATAAATTAATGTGCTTCTCTGATACTCTAATGATGTCAGGAGATCCAGAAAGTTTCTACACTTTCATCTCCCACACATTGGCTGAACTCTTTGTAGTAAATTTATGGGTAGTCACAGGAATGAGGAAGAAAGGCTAGTTTGTAATTTGTATTATTAGAAGGAAAGTTTACCTTGATGGTTTACAGAATGCACTCAATTCTTTATATTGAAAAGTGCCATCTTGAAAATAAAGAACAGAATCCAGGTAATGAGCTGATCTTCAATATCGACTGTGATAAACACATGCTTAACACATAAGTCTGATATTAGTCTCTGCAATTTAACTCTTCAACAAGAAATCAGGCTGTTTTTTGGAAGGCACCAAACATAATCAGAAACACTTTAATGTGAAGATATTAACACCTAGAAGTCCTGTACAGATACTGATGTTATTTAGAATAGGAATTCTTCACATTTTGTGTCACAGACCTTTTTTTTCAGTCTGGCTAAGACTGTGGACTCCTCGGCATTAAACTTAAATTCATAAAATCAATTTTTATTCATAAAGTAAAATACAGAGTTATAAAGAAAATAAATTCTATAAAATTATCAGAATCTCCTCTTTCTACATCTACATCTTTATCTAAACAGAAAATAAACAGACTATAGATTGAGAACCTCTGATTTAGAATGAATATTATAGAATATTGGCCTTCATTTGTAGCAAATGGTCCTAGTAGCATCAAAGATAGGAATTAGATTTGTAGTTAGAGATTGTGGTACTCAACTGAAGTAACAGATGGTTGAGGGAAAATGGGATATTTTTAGCTTAGGAGCAATCCTAAACTTGGAGAACATTCCAGAGAAATTTCATGTGCTTTGTAAATTCTTTTAGGGTTATTCCAGAATCTATTGTATTGTAATTATTTATCACTATGGCTTCCACATTAAAAACAGCAGCAGCAACAATAACAATAAACTAATATTTATATAGCATCTATTATGTATCAGGCTCTGTGCTATGCTCTTTACAAATATTATCTCTTTTAATCTTCATGATGTAGATGAGGGGACATAGATACCAAGTTACAGATAAAGAAACTGAGACAAGCAGATTAAATGACTTGCCCAATATCACCAAGCTAATAATAAGTTTGAACTTAGGCATTCCTAACTCCAGGCTTGTCATTATATTTACTATGCCTTCTAGTTGTCCCATGATACCTCCACATAATACCAAAGGTCACAGTCCTCTTGACTAGAGAGGAGAGCATATTTTTTTCTCAATAATATTTTTTCCCAAATATATGTAGAGATAATTTTCAACATTCATTTTTGTGAGATTTTGCATTCCAAATTTTTTTCTCCTTTCTTCCCTTAAATTTCCCCCTCCGCAAGACAGCAAGCAATCTGATATATTAAACATATACAATCTTTTAAAATAAATTTCCATATTTGTCGTGTTATTCAGGAAAAATCAAACCAAAAAGGAAAAAAATGAGAAAGAAAAAGTGAACAAACAAAAAAGATGAAAATGCTTCAATCCACATTCAGTCTTCATAGTTTTCTCTCTCTTTGAATATGGATGGCATTTTCCATCCCATGTATATTAGCATTGTCTTGGATCATTGTTTTGTTGAGAAGAGCTAAGTCTATCAATCATCATATAATCTTGCTGTTACTATATACAATGTTCAAGAAGAGCACATTTTACCACTATATGTAATTTGTATTTGTAATCCACTTTTAGGGTTATAGAATAAAGATGCTTATTGTTTATTGAAGATGAGGATGATTTCATTGTTGTCTTTGTGTATCCAATACTTAGGCAAGGGAACAAGCATTTATATAGCATCTACAATGTTCTAAGCATTGTGTTAAGCATTTAAAAAAATATCTCATTGGATTCTCACAACAACACTCCAAGAGAGGTGCTATTATTATTCCCATTTTACAGTTGAGAAAACTGAGGCAGATGGAATTTAAACCTAAGGTTACATAGCTAGTAAATTCTGACACCGAGTGTAAACTCATCTTCCTGACTCTAGACTCAGGATTCAATCCATTGTACCACCAGGTCCTTCTGAAGACTGTAGGCACTTAATAAATATAGAGATTCAACATTGTGCAGCGAAAAGAGTTCTAGATTTGGAGTCAGAGGAACTCATCTGAATATTTAATTCTCTTAATAACTCTGCCCCTTACTGCTTGTGTGATCTTGGACAAATCACTCAACATCCTAAAGTCTCCATTTCATCATCTAAAAAATGAGGAGGTTGAATTAGATATCCTCTAAGGCTCCTTTCAAGGGTAGATCTTTGATTCTATAAATGCCACAAACCCTATTAGGCCTAAGTAATAAGAACTTTAGAAGTTTGTGGGAATAATCTGGTATATGACCTAAGAAATTACTAGTCTTAGTATTTGAAATAGTTATTATATAAAAGAAAAGAAGGAAGGAAAGAGAAAATGATGAATTAAAATGTGTGGGTAGGTAAACTTACTTTTGAAAACCAATCTTGGAAAATGGACAATTTACCATCCAGATTAAGATTTGACCCAAGCCTATTTTTGGAAGAACACCAAAATGTCACTGTGACCTAGGCTCCACCCTAGGCCAAACCCAGACCTTGGAAGAATAACAAGAAATCATTGGGAAAGACAAATTGTGGCCACCTGGCATTTGTCATATCCAAGATGGAAAGGACCTCAAGCCAAGCAAGAATTGCCAGGGATATAGGAAATTGGTAAAAGGTTTGGTATGCCTCAGGGGCAAAAATGCAGTATCAAAGTGACATAAATTAAAGTAAAATATGAGATTGTTCCTCTTAGAAAAGATGTTCTGTATCTATTTCATATGTGCTATCTCATAATGCTAGGATCTTTTGAGAAAGATTTATGTGAAAATACAGGGTCAAAAGCTAAAACTATTTAAGGACAAGCTGAGGTTCTGATAGGGAATCTGTCTTTAGGGAGTAGTCCAAGACTCAATGAATATGGAGATAAACTGGAGTGTCTGGGGATGAGAGAGCAGTAAAGGAATGATATCCTGGAACAAAGACTATGAAACCTCTTGAAAAGTTGAACTTCAAGTATAGAATAATATATTTGGTTTTGGGGAAGAGAATAATAGGATCTTCTTGAGTAATGATTCATCAAAGCTCCATCTTAGATATTGAGACAAAAATGTGTTCTCTCCAGGAGAACTAGAGCAATTTTGGCTAGAGAAACCAAGGTTGGGGAAGTGAGAAAAGATCCATAAAGGATTATAACAGGAAACAAATCAAATAAAAAGGAATTGGGGAACAGGAGAATTTGAATGTCCTAAGTGACAGTATTAAGCATGTAAAAAAATGCTTCCCCCTTTAGGGGAAGATGGAATGTATCTTGGGGAACACTATGATGGAATCAAGTATATGGGATACCATATTGTTCAGATATGTTGCTTACTTTCAACCTTTGAACAGATGGGTAGAAAATTCAGAGCAGGTTGGTTTCTCCTAAAGGCCAGTTTATCTCCATGGGAGTTGGGAAAATAATTTAAGAAGTTTAAGAAGTACATGCTTTCATGCAAGTTGTGAGAACAGCACATTTTCCATTCCAGGATTCTGTGAAGTGGGCATTGAGCTTGACAGTAACTGGGGCACACAGGATAATCTGTTGAATGCTAGACATGTCCGAAACAATAATAGGTGGGAATACAGAAAACATTACTACATTTGAGGTATAGATCATTGGCTAGATTCCTCCATGATATAGTGAAAAGTTACCCGAGAAAGAATATTCAAATCTGAGTCTGTTTGGAAAATAATTATGCTTATTACTTTCCCTCTGCTGAACTTGGGGAAATAATGCTGGCCCAAGACCTTCCACATAAATTCTTCTTTGGCCTTCAAGTTTGTTAAGGGTATTTTTGGGGAAAAACAACTTGACAACCACATAAGGAATGAATAGTCAAATATAAACATGGGACCAGTGTAGAAGTTACAATGAATACCAAGTTGATTGAAGATCTCATTACAATGCTGGCAGATTTCAATAACTACTAACAAGAGTCTAATATTCAAAAAACAGAACATCATTCCATCTCTATATTAAGATGATAAAGCCCTGGTCAAAGTAGTGTGTCTAGATCAGGGCTTTTCCTTTTAAAGAGCATACAGAGAATTTGAGAGATGATCACTTCAGAGAAAGTAACTAACTAAATGGCTAAAGCTTTGGGAAAATGGGACCTAAAAGTGTAAGCATGACAGCTTCTGAATAAAAGAAAAGTTGGAGAGGCTTAATAATCATCTTCAAGTTCATGAAGAACTTTTATAAGGAAACCAGTAAGGAGCTGTTTCACATCTAAAATAAGGATGGAACAAGATGGAACCAGCTAAAATTATAGCAGGGGAAATTTGGCTTTGGTACAAGAGAAAATATTTAGACAAGAAGGAATGATCGACTCAGGAACAGGTTGCCAAGGAAAGCTATATATTCCTTCCATGAAGACCCTTTCCTCAAAACAAGACAGGCAAATGATTTTACTCCTTGTTGTAGATTTGTTGGCTGGGTAGGTAGATGGTGCAGTGGATAGAACACTGTTCTTGGAATTAGAAAGACTCTTCTTCATGAGTTCAAATCTGGCCTCAGACACTTATTAACTGTGTGATCCTGACATGTCCCTACCCTGTTTGTCTCACTTTCTATTTGTAAAAGTTGGAGAAAGAAATGGCAAACCATTCCAATATCTTTACCAAGAAAGTCTCAAATGGGATCACAAAGCCTCAGATAAGACTAAAATAAATGAACAACAATTTGGTAGAATCTGTGACATCTTTGAGGGGCTTGAAGGAACAACTCATAATGTGCCTTCCAGCAAGGATCCATGCTGGGGTAACTTGAGGCAGTGAGATAGCATAGCAGATAGAAACCTTTGAGCCAGAAAGTTTGTAGTTCCAATG
This sequence comes from Sarcophilus harrisii, assembly GCF_902635505.1. NCBI lineage: Eukaryota > Metazoa > Chordata > Mammalia > Dasyuromorphia > Dasyuridae > Sarcophilus > Sarcophilus harrisii. The sequence continues at coordinate 428,328,267 of NC_045428.1, read as the reverse complement.
CTGTCTTATGCATGCTAGCCGTGGGACCCTGAACAAGCCATTTAAGCTCTCTCTGTTTCAATCTCCTCATCTATAAAGTGAGAACAATAATAAGCGCCCATTATTAGGAATGTTGTGAAGATCAAATAAGATATTTGTAAAGTGCTTTGCAAACCCTAAATTAACACTATATAAATGTAGCTGTTGTTATTATTACCTAGATAATGCCACTTTTCCCAAAGTATTCTGGATTGCCAACTGGGAGGCAAAATACAGAAATTAAAAGAAGTGTTGCATACAGATTTGTTCTCTGTGAATCATTTATGCTTCTGAATCTTGTCATTTTAATTAGTCAGTGACTACACATTTTTTAAGTTCCCATTATGTCCCAAGGCATCATGCTAAGTGCTAGAGATAACAAGTAAAAACAAAAATAGTCCCTGTCTTCTAGGAGCTGACAATCTAATAGAAAAAAATTATAATAGTTTGTGCTAGGAATTGTACTAATCTCTTAACAAATATTGTCATTTGCTTCTTACAATAAAGTAGATCATATTATTATCCCCATTTTATAGTTGAGAAAACTGAAGCAAAAACAGGTTAAGTGACTTGCTCCTGGTAATACACCTCTTAAGAGTCTGGGATTGGATATGAACTCATGTTTCCTTGATTCAAGGCTCAGCATTTCACCCAGTGAGCCACCGACTTGCCCTTCTAGATCATTCTTTGTAAAATACAGCATACTAGCCAGGAAGCAGGCATGAAAAATTTTTTTTTACTTTTAAAAAAATAGTAAAGATAAAATTCTACATGTTAGAAGAGAATTCATTCAGTTCAGACTTTCAGAAAGTCCTCAACGTCTCCCAGATCTTTAGGAGAAAACAAAAGTCCAGAAGCCCAATTTAAAAATTGGAGAATCTTAATCTCTTGAAACAAAAACTGCTTATATTCAATGACATTAGAAGATAATATGGAAAGAACGAGTCTTAAGGATTTCATACTCCTGTGCCTTCCTCTTAGTCTTCACTAGTCTTGCCCTCCCTTCTTTTCAAACCTTTTCCCAGTCAGTCATATTTTCAGTTCTTGGTAACCCCTAGCTGGCTACTGTTCTCATTTTACTTGGCAAACAAGGCCAGAAATAAGGAATGCTTAAGACAATCACAAATTTCATCAACTTATAATTTTTTTCTCCTAAGGAAAAAAAAAAGCTGACATTCACCACTGTCAATCACTTAGTTAAGATACTTAAAAAAACATTTGGTGAAGCTGAATTTGAATGTCTCATGTCATGAGTGATACAGATTGCCTGGTTCCTTGAGGTATCTGGGCTAACTGTTGGATATACCAATGGGTGGTGGCAGGGGCATAAAGGGGTGGAAATAGGAGCAGATGTCCATTTGGGTCCTGCAGTGAATCTTAAAAAGTAACTCTGTTGTTTTTCAGAAGTAAATAATGGTTGGCTGAACTTCTTGTTTCTGCAATAGTTCTAAAAATAGTATCATTATGAAGCAATTCAGTCAGGATTACAGTGGAGCATTAAGAACAATAGTTGGTTAACAAAGAAAGGCATAACATAAAAGCCACTTTCCTCTTTAGTCAGCAATCACTTCTTATGTTCAGTTTCTGAAGCCATGGAGAGTGTATTATGACTTTTATTTGTCTATTTACAGGATAAGATACTGATATTGATAACTATAATTGTTAAATCTACATATGTTCAAAAAATTGAGGAACCAAGTGCTATGTGAGGTCAAAGGGCTTTCGTTGCTGGGGACAATCAAGAAGACTTTAAGGAAAAGGCAGCATTTCACTTGGTTTCCAAAGATGAGTTGGACTTCACCAGGCAAAGATTAGGAATAAAAATATGCTAAATAAGTAAAAAGGTACAGGCAACAATATGACCAAAGACAGAGGTGAAAAAGTGTGGTGCTTATTCAGGATATCTAAGTATAGTTCAGTTTGATTGAGTGAATCAATTTATAAAAGATAAAGCTGGACAAGTAACTAACAATTATAGAAGGTCTTGAATACCAGTAAAAGAATTATGGACTTTACTGAAGGGGCAACATACAACTAAAGTATATTTTTGAGCAGAGGAATAACATGAACAGATCTAGCCTGGCAGGACATAAAAGACTAAAGTAGGAAGGAGAATGGAAACAAGAATATCATCCAGGAAGCTACTGAAATAATCTATCTAAATAGTACTGAGGACTTATCTTACAGAAGTGGGAATGGGAATAGAGCAAGTTACTGAAGATGCTATAAATGTGGAATTTATAGGTCTTAGAAACTAATTGTATATATGAGATGAGAAAAAAGAAATGTTTAAGACAGCAGGGTCTTGAGAATGAAAATAATGAGAGAAGTGCTATGATTGGCAAACATAGTGGAAGTCAAAAGGAGCAGGGTTGGGGGGAAATGATAAATTCACTTTTGGACATATTGAGTTTGAAATGCTGCTAAACTATGTGGTTGGAAAAATTTTTTTCCATGTACAATCATTTAAAACATATTTGCATATTAATCATATTATGAAAGAAAAATCAGAACAAAAATAACAAGAAAGAAAAAATGAAACAAAAAAGGTGAAAATAGTATACTTTGATTTGCATTTAGTCTCTATAATTCTTTCTCTGGTTGCAAATGGCATTTTCCATCCCTGGTTTACTGAAATTCTCTTGGACCACTGCTGAGAAAAGCTAAATTTATCATAGTTGTTCAGTGTACAATCTTGCTGTTATTGTGTACAATGTTTTCTTGGTTCTGCTCACTTCACCCAGCATCAGTTCATGTAAATCTTTCCAGACTTTTGTGGAATAATTTCTTATAGCACAATATATTTATGCTCATCATTTCTTATATAACAATAGTATCCACTTCTTATAGAACAATAGGATAGAATATTCAAATATCACAACTTAGTCCCCACAATTGATGGGCATCCACTCAATTTGGATGGAAAATTCTTAAAGACAATTGGAGATATGGATCTAGAACTTGGAGGAGAGAACAGAGCCAGAGACAGAGGAGCTGAAATAATGGTATCTAAAGATTCAAGGATAATATAGAATCAATTGAAGGTAATCTCAGGGGGAAGGCACCAGTCATAAAGGAACCAAAAATCCTTCATGTACAAAATGAAGAAGTTGTGCTAGCCAACCTGCAAGGTTCCTTTCATTTCTAAACCTATAACCCCTTTTACTCCATCCTCATTGGATGACTCAACCTTCTACTTTGGTGAAGATTAAGTCCAGTTAATGAGAGCTTCCCAAGCCACCCTCTGCTATTTTTCCAAATCTCTCAGCACTATCACCCACTCTTTCCTCTCTCCTTGTCACAGAAAAGAAGGACTCAGTACCTCTGTTCCATTTACTGTACCCTTGATTCCATTCCCTCCTGCCTCCTCCAGGTCCTTGTTCTTACAGTAATCCTCCCACATCCATGCATCTTTAATTCCTCTTTCTCCACTATTCTTTCAATCTGTTTACAGACATATTCTTAGATTGCCACACTTCTTTAAAAAGAAAAAAAAAACCCTTGATCCCTCAACCTATTTAGCTTTCATCCCATTTCTCTCCTCCTTTTCATTGCTAATTGTGAAAGAATTGTCTCTATCCATTGCCTCCATTTTTTTTTTTTTCACAACTCGTGCTCTATCTCTTTGCAGTCAAGCTTCCATCATTACTGCTCTACTGAAACTGTTCTAAGGTCACCAGGGGAAAAAATCCAATGGCTTTTGTCAATTCTTATTCTCCTTAACCTTTTTCTATCTTTTGAAACAATAGTTTCACCTATTAAATATTCTCTATTTCCATCACTTCAGAGACTTTACAGTCTCCTAGTTTTCTTCTGCCTCTCTTTTCCTCCTACCTATTCCTTTCTCAGTCACCTCATCTTTTTTTTTTTTCTCTTTATCTGAGCATTCCTTCAAGAGTCCTTCCTCTATCTTTTTTTCTATCTTTATTCTCTTTACTTTGGCAATCGGTTTTAGAACTGAAAGGGATCTTGCAGATTGCCCAGTACAATGTCTTCATTTTGTACATGATCGATTCTATATATCTATATGTGTGAAATTGATTCTATATAGATATCTATCTTGTTCATATATAATAATTAATAGTAATAATAATAACAACAACAATAATTTTTGAAAATATTATTTCATTTAATCTTTACACCAACTCTGGTAGGTAGATGATATAATTAAGGCCATTTTACAAATGAAATAATTGAGGCAGACAATGATAAAATGACTTGTATAGGGTCACATGGCTATTGAGTATCTAAGGATAGATTTGAAGTTAGGTTTTCCTGATTCAATGTCTGGTACTCTATCCACTATGTCAATAGTGTTTCCAGTTGTATGTTGCCTACACAGCTGTGTATATGCTGTCTCCCCATTAGATGGTGGGTTATTTGAGGAAAGAGACTGTTTTTGCTTTTTTTTTTTTTTTTGTGATATGCTTATCACATAATAGATAATAAATGCATAGCACATAATAAATAAATGATTGCTGATTTGAATTTGTTGATGAAGACCCTTCTAGCTTTATGGGCCAATTTTTTCTTTTAAAGGGAGTGTAATTTAAAAAAAATGTTCATCTCTTTACTCTGTTATACTTATGCCAGGAAAACATTGTAGAACTCTAATCATTCTATTTGTTCTGTTCTGAAAATATTTTCCTTCTCTAACTTTTGCCAAAAAACATTCCATTTAATTAGAATCCTTATGGTATTCCATAGAATCATAAAATTATAGAGCTGGATGAGACCTCAAAAGTCCTCTGGTTTCTGGTAAATTTTTACCATTTTGTAAAACTTTCATTGCCAAAGGTACTGCTTGAAACTTATTAATGTGTGAAAGGGAATGGGGCTTTCCCGAATTCCTATGATCATAGTCACTGTATGAGGGGTTCTCAAAATCTTGGAGCAGTTTTCGATTATTGATGCCTAAAAACTGTTATCATACATAGGATACATTGAATCCTGTACATAGAATTCTAAAGTTATTATCTCTTATTTAAACACTCCTGGGCTCTTGGAACTCTACTATATCATTTCCTTCATGTTGGTTTTTACTTGATCATAATACAGCAAGCCAAGATCACAGAGTCATGTAGATCACAAACTGAAAGAAGGAAGGAGCTATAGAGGGACTCTATTTTGAATTGAATTTATTTTACAGATAAAAAAACTGAAGATTTAAGAAATGAAATACTTTATAAAGATCACATACCTAACAAATGGAAGAAATGGGATTCAAAATACAAGAATTCTTTCTACTGAAATATGTAACTTGAAAAGTGTAGAATTAGAGGAAACATGGTATAGTAGAGAGAGATCTTGTCTCTGTGCCAGGAAGTCCTGGTTTCAAATATTGACTCTAAAACACATTGATTTTATGATCTGGGCAAGTTACATCCTGTCAAGGTTCCCAGGTGACTATAAAATTATAAGTTGTAGAGCAAATATGTCCTCCTACATTGAAAAAGGAGATTTCATTATAAACAAGTCCTTATATATTACAGGCCTAGATAAACAAATAGCTAGCATTTATTTGGTGCTCTAAGATTTGCAAAGTATTTTAATTATGTTAATATTTGATCTTCACAGCAACCCTTTGAGATGAAATAATATTTATTTTTAATAATTTTTTTTTATTTTTAAAATACATGCAAAGATAGTTTTCAACATTCTCCCTTATAAAATCTTGTGTTCCAAATTTTTTCCCTCTCTTCCCCTGACTTCCCTTCCCCAAGACAGCAAGCAATCCAATATATATTAAACATGTGCAGTTCTAAACATATTTCCACATTTATCATGTTGTACAAGAAAAATCAGATCAAAAAGGGGAAAATGAGAAAAAAGCAAGCAAATAATAACAAAAAGGTGAAAATACTACGTTATATTCCACATTCAATTCCCACAGTCCACTCATTTTCCAATTCCTTGCCACTACAAAAGGGGCTGTTACAAATATTTTTGCACATATGGGTCTTTTCCCCTTTTTTATACTGAGATAGTATTTATGAACACCTGGGAAGTGATGACATGATTCCCATTTTACAGATGAAGAAAACTAAGGTAGGCAGAAGTAAAATGACTTGTAGAGAGGCACAAAATTAGTAAATGTATAATAAATTATCACCATTTTGCAGATGAGAAAACTGAGGCACAAAGGGGTTAAATATCTGAGGCACAATTCTAAGTTCTGTGCCAAAACATCATGTTTAGGTAGAGATGACCCTGCACTTCTGAAGGCAATGTCAGTGGAGTACAAGCTCTGGCTGGTTCTTTCAGTCAATCAATAAGTATGTATGAAGCATTTTTCACACAAAGAAAAAGTGAAAAGAGTTCATGACTTCAAGTGACTTACACTTTAATGAGGAGACACCATATACAACAGTAAGATGAGATTATATTTGTAAGATACTTTGCAAACTTTAAAGTGTGAATGGTACTATTACAATTATTAATAAGAATGTAAAAGATAACATAAAGAGAAAATATCTTTTGAATACCCATAAAGGGGAAGATAATAGCTGTTGGGAGAGGGAAGAGGCTGGGAAACGGTTCTAAGCAGGTAATGATATCTGATTCAACTTCTGACTGAAAGTAGCCAGGGATTCTAAGAAATAGACTTCTATTATATATCAGTATTTTTTTTTTGAGTTTTTAGACAAAGTCCACTAGACTCATTCCCTCCTCAAGGGAAACTGTTTTTCTCCTTAAATTACCTTCTGTTCTGTTCTTCATCCCTCATCCTCAAAGAAGATGAATGACATCAGGAGGATGTCTTGAGTTTCGGGTGAATTGGATTTAAGTGAGGCAGAACTAAGCAAAATCCTTAACTTTCAGAGTCATCGAAGTCTAGGCCATTACTAGTTGTCTTGAAAATACTGTAGTTAGCCAGGCACATCTATATTTTTCTAGGAAATAGCTCCTACTATTTAGCATGGTGCTAAGGGAATGCTAAATAGATGCTAAGTGTTTGTTGAATGGTTAATATTTTCAAGGAGCAAAATAGTTCTTTTAAAGCAGATATTATCTTAGTGAGCACAAACATAGTAGATGCAGTAGGACTTTAATAAACCTTAACTAGTACATTTGTCTTATGTTTTCACTGGCAAACTCCAAGTGATTAAGAGATGTCCTTGATTAATTAGAACCTGCCTTACAAAATTCATTGGTGATCAGATAAAATAGAATGGAAAAACAAGCAACTTTAGTAGACCTTTGAGGAAACCAAATGGGGAGGCAGGGAAACATTTTGATTCATGGAAACATAGTAATTCCTCAGTAAAGTTGATCAGAGAACAGATGAAGGATCATGGAGATGATTTTGTCCAATATCCTTATATTACAGAGAAGGAAAATGAAGTCTAGAGGAAACTTAGCCTTGTCTCCCAGGCCAGTGTTCTTCTCACTACACCATGTCCTCAAACCTATTCCTGGAGTAATCAAAACAGGAGCTTGAATTAGTTTTAGTTCGCTTAAACATACTAGAAAAATATTCAGATGTAATTCAAAAGAGAGTTGAAATAGGCCCAAAGTACATTTATATAATTCCTTTGTTTCTGTTATTGAAGGACTAATAAAAATTACAGGTATTTCCAATAATTCTATCTGATCTGACATTTTTGCTTTATAGGACTTGTGATTTTAAAAGTCTAACAGTCCTGTTAAATGGTCTGTTAAAGCCACAGTCCTGTGGCTGGAAGGAGGCACCATAGCTAACTTGAAGCATAGTTGAAATTAGATGATGTTTTATTTAGAGTTGGCCTTTGTCCACAAACCAGATGACTCACTGCTCCAGTTGACAAGGCATATTATGCCTGGCAAAGTAATTCACAAAATTTCTTTTAGTAGATGACTTCTTTTTTTTGTGAATAAGAATTCTTATTTTCCTATTTTTTCCTCTCTAGCTCAATGCTGTACCAAGAGAAGCCTGAATGGGTGTGGCTGATATTTAGCAAGGCCGACATCCTATTTTTTACTTGTCTCTTCACTCTCCCACTCTTCACCATTTCAGACTTTCTCATCTCTATCCAAGCTTCCGACATTACCTCTCCTTACTCACCTCAACTGAGGACTTTCTTCATACTTCACACACACACACACACACACACACACACATACACACACACACACACACAAATTGAGGCCATTTACAAAGACTTGCTTCCCATTTTCTATCTCCTCATCTCTCATGGACTTATCCCATTCATTCTATCTTCTTCAGATTGTCAGCTCTATACTCTTCCTCTCTTACTTTCTCCCCATTTACTAGAATGCTTACACCCAGTTTTATGATTTTCTCATCCTTAAAAAAATCTTCAACTGAACTAACCATTCCTGCTAGCTATCACTGTATCTCTCTCTTCTTTTTTAGTACTAAATTCATTGAGAAAGCTCTCTATACTTGTGGTCTCCCCTTCCTTTCTATTTATTCTCTTTTAAGTCCTCTGTAATTTGACTTTCAAGCTCATTATTCAATTGATATTGCCCTTTGCAGAGTTACTAATAATCTCTTACTTGCCAAATGTAACGACCCTCTCTTGGTTCTTATTTTCTTTGACTTCTTGATAATATTTGACATTGCTAATTATCTGTTCTCTGTCTAATACTGTTCTCCTGTGAGCCCCATCCTATCTGCCTGACAATTTCTGCTGAATATCCTTTACAGGTTCATAGATCTAGAGCTAAAAAGATCCTAAGAAAACATCTAAACTAACTTATACAGTCCCTAATTTAATAAATTAAAATATTGAGGTCCAGGGAAGTGAATCAATTTGGCCAAAGTCACACAGATGGTAAGCAGCAATACCAGTCCTTTGCTTCCAGGCCAGTGACCATTATATAGTACCATAATATTTTTTTAAATTCATGTGGTCTCCAAATTTCCATCTTTTATGCTCTTCTTTTTTTACTCTGAGTTGGTGATCTCATCAAGTTTCATCACTTCAATGAACATTTCTACATGTAAGAGTCTTAGATATATTCAGTTCTAACATCCCTTTTGAGGTCGTATTAGGCGTTAGTATTTTGGACATCTCAAATTAGATGATTAATAGGCATTTCCATTTCAATATATCTGAAACAGAACTGGTTCTCTTTCCCTAAAAAATCTTCCTGTCTTCTAAAATTTCTTTTTATTGGTGAGGGTACTACTAATTTTCCAGTTGTCTTTTTTTTTTTTTTTCCTATTTATTTATTTATTTTTTAAAATAGCCTTTTATTTACAGGATATATGCATGGGTAACTTTACAGCATTAACAATTGCCAAACCTCTTGTTCCAATTTTTCACCTCTTACCCCCCCCCCCACCCACTCCCCTAGATGGCAGGATGACCAGTAGATGTTAAATATATTAAAATATAAATTAGATACACAATAAGTATACATGTCTGGTATCATTCTTAATCCCTCACTCTCACTCACTGTTAACAAATTTTTTTATTTCTACCTTCCAAAAATCTGTTGTATATATCCCTTTCTTTCTTTTTATGGAGTTACCCACTCAGATTCAGACCCTTATCACCTCTCACCTGGACTGCACAACTGCAGTGGTCATCTAGTTACTCTCACTGTTTTGTCTTTTCACACTCCAATTTATTCTTAAATCATCTGTCAAGATAAGTTGATGGTATATTTAGAGAATATTAGAGAATCAACAAAAAAACTACAAGAAACAATTAACAACTTCAGCAAAGTTGCAGGATATAAAATAAATTCACATAAACCATCAGCATTCTATATGTTATCAACAAAGCCCAGCAGCAAGACATAAAAAGAGAAACCCCATTTAAAATAACTGTGGATAATATAAAATATTTGCCTTCCAAAAACAAAACCATGTCTGCCAAACAAAAACCATGAACTATATGAACATAATTTCAAAACACTTCCCACAAATAAAGTTGGATCTAAACAACTGGAAGAATATCAAGTGCTCATGAGTAGGCTGAACTAATATAATAAAAATGAAAATTCTACCTAAATTAATCTATTTATTCAGTGCCATCCAATCAAACTGCCAAGAAATGACTTTATAGAGCCAGAAAAAAATAACAAAAATTATTTGGAAGAGTAAAAGATCAAAATTTTAAAGGAATTAATGAAAAAATGCAAAGGAATGTTGCTTAACTGTATCAGACCTAAAACTATATTATAAAAAAGTGGTCATTAAAATCATTTGGTACTGGTGAAGAAATATAGTAGTGGCTCAATGGAATAGGTTAAGTTCATAACATATACTAGTGAGTGACTGTAGTAATCTCATGTTTGATAAACCCAAAGACAAGTTTCTGGGTAAGAATTCACTAATTGATAAAAATTGCTGGGAAAACTAGAAAACAGTATGGCAGAAACTGGGCATTGACCAACATTTAACACCCTATACCAAGATAAGGTCAAATGGATTCATGATTTAGACATAAAGGATGATACTATAAACAAATTAGAACAAGAAATAATCTACTTCTCAGATCTGTGGTGAAGGGAGGAATTTATGAGCAAAGAAGAAGTAGAGAACATTATAAAATGAAAAATGGATAATTTTTATTACATTAAATTAAAAAATTCTTGCACAAACAATGGAACTAAGATTAGGCAGGAAGCAAAAAAGTGGGGAAATTTTTTTTATAGCCAGTATTTCTAATAAAGGCCTCATTTCTAAAATTTATAGAGAATTGAGTCAAATGTATAAGAATACAAGTCATTCCTCAACTGATAACTTGCCAAAGAATATGGACAATTTTCAGATGAAGAAATTAAAACTATTTCCAGGCATATTAAAAATATTCTAAATCACTATTGATAAGATAAATATAAACTAAGACAACTCTGAGATACCACCTCATACCTCTCAGATTGGCTAAGATGACAATAACAGATAATGGTAAATGTTGGAGAGGATGTAGAAAAACTGGGACACTAATGAATTGCTGATGGAATTGTAAACTGATTCAATCATTCTAGAGAGTAATTTAGAACTATATCCAAATGGTGCACACCCTTTGATCCAGCACTGTTTCTACTAGGTCTGAATCCAAGAGAGATCATAAAAAGATCCACATGTGCAAAAATGTTTGTGGCGGCCCTTTTTGTAGTGGCAAGAAACTGGAAACTGAGTGGATGCTCATCAGTTGGAGAATGGCTGAATAAGTTACAGAATATGAATGTAATGGAATATTATGTTTTATAAGAAATGATCAGCAGGATGATTTTAGAGAGACCTAGAGAGACTTATATGAACTGATGCTAAGTGAAATGAGCAAAAGTAGAAGATCATTGTACATGGCAATAGCAAAATTATATGATGATCAATTCTGATGGATGTGACTTTTTCCAACAATAAGATGATGGAGGCCAGTTCCAATGATCTTGTGATGAAGAGAGTCATCTATACGCAGAGAGAAGACTATGGAAACTGAGTGTGGATCACAACATGCTGTTGTTTGCTTTTATTTTTGTTTTCTTTCTCATTTTTCCCTTTTTGACCTGATTTTTCTTGTGCAGAATGATAATAGTATAAATATGTTTACATATATTGAATTTAACACATATTTAAACATGTATAACATAACATATATTGGATTACTTGACATCAAGGGGGGTGAGAGGAAGAAAGGAAAAATTTGGAACAGAAGATTTTGCAAAGATCAATGTTGAAAAATTATCTATGCATATGTTTTGAAAATGAAAAGCTTTAATAAAAATTTTGGTTTGGCTATGTTAACTCCCTACTCAAAGTGTCAATGGCTCCCTTTTGCCTTTGGGAACAAATACAAATTCTATAGTTTAGCAAAAAGTTTTTTCCTATTCTTCCAACCTTTTCATGTACTTTATGTTCTAGCTATACTGGCCTATTTGCTGGTCCCTCAATTTTGTTGTTTTTGTTGATCAGTCATTTAGGAACAGTCACTTCTGATTCTTTGTAATCCCATTTGAAGTTTTCTTGGCAAAGATACTGCAGTGATTTTCTATTTCCTTCTCCAGATGATTTTATGGATGAAGAAACTGAGGCAAACAGCGTTAAGTGGCTTGCCCAGGGTCACACAGCTAAGAAACATCTGAGATCAGATTTGAACTCTGGAAGACAAGTTTTCCTCATTCCCTACTCATCCCTTAACTGCCCCATTAGAGATATGAATTCTTTTCCTTCTCATGTCCCTTGACATGTCATGTTTTAGACAGCTCTACAAGGCAGACAGTCTAGTATGGGGGAACACTAAGTGTTGGACATTCAGAATCTGTCTTATATTTTGGGGTTCATGTGACTGTGAACAAGTTACTTTCCCAAACTCAGCTTCATTTTCTTCATTGGTGAAATAGGTACAATAACCCTTGTATCAGCTTCATAGGGTAGCAATGAAGCTCAAATGAGAATATGTACAGAGAGTTTTTCAAACTTTAAAGCATTATATCAAGATCAGTTATTATTTTTATTATTATTAAGTAACACAGAAGTCCTAACCCAGTGTTTAATATCTTTAAGTTGGTGGAAGTAGAGAATAATCAATGAGCCCAAATCTAGGACACCATGTTTTACAGGAACCATTATTGCCCTTCAGTCATTACTTCACAAAGTAGTTCATACATTTTAGGAAAACTTTTAGTTTAAGCTACCTCTTCATTTAGCCTCATTCTGCTATAATGAGTCAGGTAGAATAAGTTTAATCATTCTAATCAAGAGCAGCCATATCCTTTAAAATGGTGATTATCCTCTCCCTTCTATACTCTTCATAGGCAGGCTGGTGAGCAGCCCGAGAACCCATAGTATCTTTAGGCTAAACTCAACATCCTTTTAAATGACTCTCATGTTGAGACATTGCTTTGTGTTATTTTAAAATTCTCATTTGTCTTCCTGGCCATTTTCTTTTTGCCAGCGACCCTCTTAAAATGCAGCACCAAAACTGTACACAATATTCCAAATGTGTTTCCTTACACTAGAGCATAGTACAGTGAATCTGATGTCGCTTTTATTCCAGATACTGCACATTTATTAAAGTAGTCTAAGGCTGCATTAACTTAATTGATTGCTACATTATACTGTTGGCATGGGTTGAGCCAGAAGTTGACTAAAAGGCTTAGTGTTCCTTTTCTTTTCTTTTTGTTTAAACAACTCTTTATTCAGGACTCCCTTGTTCAGTATTTTTGTAATTAAGGTGCTTATAAATGTCACACTTTGCATTTCTTCATATTAAAATCAGCTCATCATTCCTGCCTGTCAAAAACTTTCTAAATCCAGATTCCATCATTCACCATATTAACTAATATTCCCAGTTTTGGGTCATCTGTAAGACAGTGAAACAGAGATCATTACTCCTAATGACATACATTGGTTTACTTGCTACTAGCCATAATGTTGTTTATGAAAAACAGACTAATTGTTAAAATCTGAATTGTTTTCTGATTTAATAACAAATCTGAATATGATAGATCCATGAGTATAGGTTTGTGATTTATTACCATTACAACTGAAGGATCTTCATAAGTAGCTTTCTTCACAAGTATAGCCTGTTTTCAGTGGTTTCAATTTTTTTTTTTTTTTTTTTACAAATTTACTTACTTGATATATTTGTAGAATTATAAGAGACCTTAGAGACCATCTAGCTAAACACTCTTATTTTACAGATGAGGAAAATGAGATCTAATTGGCTAGATGTTTAATCCAAAATCACTAATGAAGGATTTGAACCCAGGTCCTTTGCCTTCAAAGATAATTTTTTTTCCACTATACCAATGTCCCTAAATTATTCCCAATTTTTCTTTTTTGCACATTTCTCTCAAACACATGGAAACACAATGGATCTCAATATAACAATTATTGCCCCTCATTCATATTCTACACCACAGTCAAATTTAAATAGTCATTGATTTTTCCCCAAAACTCTCTACTTTTCTACCATGACACTTTTGCCAACATGTACCCCATATCTAAAATACCCTCTTTTTATTCTAACCCTGGCTTTGCCTGTTGAGCCAAGAATACAGCTAATATGTCTTTTTTAAAATTTCTAATGATGGCATCACTATTCTTCTAGTTACCCAGAATTGGAACAATAGTCATTTTTAACTTCCCTTCCCTTTTGCTCCCATAACTTTTATCACTTGTCAAGTTCTATCTCCACAACATCTCTCCAACCTCTCCCTTCTTTACTCACAAAATTATTACGCTACTCTCTACTTCTCTATGTGGTTAACAAGAATGATTAAATTTTTTTTGTTACAAAGAACACTTAAATGCCTTTCACCTAGAAGACTATAATACCCTCCTAATGATTCTCCCTAAGTTTAGGTTGTTTTCTTTTTAATTTATCCTTCACACAGATACCAAAATAACATTCCTAATGCACATATCTGACAATGTCACTATTCTACTCAAAAATATTTAGGGTAATATATAAATTTCTTGGCCTAGCATTTAGGATTCTTGACAATCTGAACTCAACCTACATTTTCAGCTAAACTGGACTATTGGCTATTCCCCTGTCTTAGCCTGGCCTTTCCCAACTTTGTGCATTTATACAAGACATGTTCTAGAACTGAAATATCTTCTCACCTCATTTCCATTTGTTGAAATCCTTTTAGTTACCACTTTTCTATGAAACTGTCTCTTCTATTCCCAGTTAAAAATGTTCTATCCTGCATCAGTTATAGTGATGTGTATCTTGTGTCCTACCTACTCCACAAGATTATACACTTCTTGAAGACAGATACTGTGAAAGACATTTCCTCTTTGCATTCCCAGAACCTTGAACACAATAAGCACTTAATAAATGATTTTTGGAATGGAATATACCCTCACATAATAGATAATTCTCAGGGGGCCTTGGAATAAATTATCACTCCCAGTTTCACTTACTGAAATATTTCTCCTTAAAGACTTCACTCTAATGCTATCTCTTCCATGGCATTCTTTCATGCTGGAAGAAATCTCTACCTTGTCTAACAGTATATCATTTTGTACTCTCTAATTAAATAGAAAATAGAATTTTATAACATCTATTAGAATTTAAGCTATTTGAAGACTGTGTTGTCTAATTTTCTTCAGTACTTTCACTTAATTTCTTGCCCAGTCTCAATACTTACCAGATGTTCACTGAATATTGAATGAGTACTGTCCTTGCTATGGGACCACATTATAAGTGAAACAATGTTATAATGTCATAATTAATGTTTTGATGTTATAATGAGGTTCCCTTTGGACTTACTTGGATACTTCTTATACAATCATTAAAAATATCTGGATATAGTCCAAAAAAGGCATGGTTTATAGACGAATCTGACACATATTATACCAAAGTTTTGTTACAACTTGTTGTTTGATAGATTATAAGAAATTAGAAAGATTATTTATTATTGTTATTATTAGATTATTTATAAGAAATAAGAAAGAATATTTATAAAAGTTAGGGCAAAAAAAATCTTAAGAAACCCGTTTAGATATATATTAGATTGTGTCTGTCTGCCTGTTCTTATCAAGAATAAACTCAATTTTAAAATATGCTGTTGGATAATAGGGCTGATTCTTTTCTGAAATTCTTTATGTTTTGTTTCTATATTACAAAATTTACAAATTACTTCAACTTTATGAGAAACTTCTTGTTACAAAGTAGAAGAGCTAAGTAAAACTTAGTACAGTGACCTCACTTATTACAATGACTTCATCTCAACATAGATTCAACATTTCACATCTGTAGCATGTTTTCCCCTATTTTAAAAAATTGTATCCCTACCACATAATAAAAGAAAAATTTATTATACATATTCATAAATAAAGAAAAAATTCCCTCAAAGTTTTATATAAATCTCTATATAAACATATACACATATATATATATAGATGCATGCATATGTGTATGTATGTGCATATAAACACACATATGTGATTCGGAACACCTGTTTGTCAGAGGTAATGTTATAAAATTAAAAAAAAAATTTTTAAGAAAAATTATCCAAAAAAGAGTAGGAAAGCAGTTCAAACTTTCTGTGATACTTTTTTCTTTCCTAAGAGAAATGACATCTAAGTAATCTCTAAAAAGCAAAAACACAACAAAACCTCACATACTCTTCCAAGTTCTAAGAATTCTTCCAAATTCAAATTCTAAGAAGGCAATGGTAAACATTCACTATGAATTGTTTTTGTAACTAGTATATGAATTTTTGATAAGTCAGATTTACAATTCACTGGAGTTGTGTTTTTAATGTTTTGTTTATCTATTTATAATACTGAGGTACTTGTAAAACCAACATTTATAGTATCAGTATATAGTATAGTCCTTAGTCCAATTTTATAGGATTTAAAATACTTTAAAATGATTATGGATATTTCTGGTCATACTTTCTTTGGTTTTATATTGTTGGTCATATCTATAACTTAATGGATTCCAAAAATCTAGGTAGACAACTAATTCCAAAATATATTATTATTCTTTTTTTGGAAATTCTGATTATTTAATAGCACTCCCTATATGATGTGGGTTTCCAGAAACTGCTTTTAATGTATTTGCTTGATGAGAAACTGATTTATAGTATAATGAAAAAACTTTGTTATTGAAGTGATGAAAAGATCATTCTATGAGAGGGGAAAAGTCTCATCCTTATTACCAAGAAGATTTTCATTCTATCAATTCAAGATGTAAAGTTGCTAATTCTATACCATGACTGTAATTATAGATTGTAAAGTTAATGTCTATATGATATAGTTAGGATATCATGAAAAACCAGATAAGGATATACTTAGCAAAAACAAAAAAACAAAAACAAAAACAAACCCACAATTGCCTTTTTTCCTCCTCCACATCTCAATTAACCAGACTTGGTTTCTGCCGAACACTGTAGGAAGAATACAATTATAGTAGTAAATTTTGATAGCATCTCTTATAAGCATTGAATACACAAATAATTTCTGGATACATTATTAAATACATGTATATAAAGAAGGAGATAATTTTTGATGTTAATCTGGAAAAGGAGTATAAGATTGATGAGGCAATAAAATATCCACTAGTTATTTCCAAAGAGCAAGAGTGTTGGAGGGCCTTAAGTGGGAATATTTTGTGAAAAGATAAGGGAAGCATCCAAGAATAAAGATGTAGTTTTTAAATTATGTTGAAGTAACTTGATGGGTAGATGAAGAAACTGCATTATGATGAATGATTTCTTTTTTTTGGAGAGCACAGAACCATCATCAGTGTTCTGTTTATGATGAGATGCTGTTATTACTATGCAAAGGATGGAAACACATGGAGAAACTCTCACACTGGGTAACCCTTATGTAGCTCAATAACAGAAAAATCAAAACCATAAATTTAAGAGTTGAAAAAACCTTACAGGGCATTGAGTCCTAACATCATATATTTGGAATAAAAAACCCTAAAGGATATCTGACCCAAATACTTTATTTTACACATAATAATACCAAGATCTAAGAATTTACATGACTTGTTTAATGTCACACAAGTAATAACTGGCAGATTTTAATTCAGGAAACCTCAAAAAGGACTGAAATATATCAATAGATAGTATAAAGGATCTGGAAAAAACCCCAAAATTTAATTTAAAAAATAAGTAGTATAGGCTGATAGGCTATTGAATGATATAAATAACCACAGGTCTCATTTCTTCTTCTGAGGAGGCCTTATAGTGATATGGGACTCTAAGCCACAAATATTATGATCTTCATGAAAAGGAGAATCTCTCCAAATATAGGGAATTTTCTTTTTATTTAGACTAGACAGGATGTTTCTTATGATATTGGAAGATACCTCGGACCAGCATATACTTTCCTGTTTTAAGCCTTTCTTGATGCTAGTATTCAGAGAATTAGTAAATAAAGTTATTTTGGTAGTCATACCCATCATATAATTTTCTATGATTTTAACATACATTTGGGAGTTATAACATGAATGCGATAACTTTTAAGGTTAAATTTTGTTCTATGGAAGCAAACACTTTTTTCAAAAGAAATAAATACACAGCACACAGCTGGATTTGATTTTCTCTTCCCTTTTCCACAATGTGTGACTGTGAAGATGTGGGCTGCTGTGGAAATTTGTCCGTGAAATCCTGTTTGTTTTCTTCTCATATTTGCATCAATGATACCAAATATGTAGATAGATCAGTCTCATTAAAACTTTACAGAGATGAGAAAATGGGTATATATGGTTCAGTAGTTGCTAATGTGTTTTCTTTTTTTGCTACCCTTTTTTGGGGGATGAGGAGAGGGTACCACTCATATTCTTTACTAATCTTCTAGAATCTTTACCTCTGATATATCTAAAATATTGGTCCAGGTGCCTTTAAAATATGTCATGTCTAGTACTGATTTTTTGGGGGGTATGTGTCTTGTTAGTTTGTGCTACCACATTTGACTTCATCTTCTTAAATCCCTATGGCACTTTCTCATATTACTTTTGCATATACTAAAATACATAGAGTCCATATGTAGAAGTTCCATTGCTGATTCTAATGAGAAAAAATGGACATAGAAAAACCTGTATATCACATCTGTCTCAAGGAAAAATTCAAAGATGTTGGCCATGGTGAGCACCAACCTAAAACTGAACTGATAATATTTTTATAACTAATTAGACATAAGAATTATTTCAGAATCAAATGTTTGCGTGCAGGCATATTACTGACTGTTCAGAGCCAAAGGAAAAAAAAATAAATATCAGATTTTAATAAAGGATAAAAATGAGAAGATAACATGGCAGACAATGACAGTAGTTCCCCATCCTGATCTTTTGGAAATGAGTTGGAAATTTTGAAAAATGGGAAACAGACAGGAAATAAGAACACAGACTTCTACCACTTCTTTTAGAAGTTTAATTAATGCAAAAACAATTGTCACAACAAGCACAGTGCCTGGAATACTGCAGGATCTTTATAACTTTTTTATTGAATTTATGTTAAGTCCCAAAATTAAAACTGAAAGAGGTCAGGAAGTAATAATTAGTTAAGTGTCTACAATCCATGATATTCTTCTTCTACTGAGGAACATTAACCAGGCATTTGCATTACAATAGTTTTCACAGTTTTATTTCCAAGAACTACTAAAAGTGAACAGATGTCAGTTATTCACATCCTTTGGTTTCTTCCAAAAGTTGGTGCCTACCTTATTAGAATATATTCTCTCTCTGCAAACTCTCTTGGACCCTGATGCTTTCTTTTATTTTTTTTAAATTATTATTATTATAGCTTTTTATTTATAAAACATATGCATGGGTAATTTTTCAACACTGACCCTTGTAAAAGCTTCTGTTCCAACTTTTCCCCTCCTTCCCCCAAGTACATGTTAAATATGTTAAAACATATGTTAAATCACACACAAACACATATATCTATATAGTTATTTTGCTGCACAAGAAAAATCAGATTTAGAAAGAAAGAAAAAAAAACCTGAGAAGTAAAACAAACACGCAAGCAAACAATAAGAGAAAGAGTGAAAATGCTATGTTGTGGTCCACACTCAATTCCCATAGTTCTCTCTGAGTGTAGCTGACTCTCTTCATTACTGAGCAATTGGAACTGGTTTGAATCATCTCATTGTTGAAGAGAGCCACATCCATCAGAATTGATCATTGTATAATTTTGTTGTTGAAGTGTATAATGATCTCTTGGTTCAGCTAATTTCATTTAGCATCAGTTCATGTAAGTCTCTCCAGGCCTCGCTAAAATGATCCTGTTGGTCATTTCTTATAGAACAATAACATTCCATAACATTCATATACCAAAATTTATTCAGGCATTCTCCAATTGATGAGCATCCACTCAGTTTCCAGTTTCTAGCCACTACAAACAGGGCTGCCACAAACATTTTTGCACATGTGGGTCCCTTTCCCTTCTTTATGATCTCTTTGGGATACAAGCCTAGTAGTAACACTGCTGGATCAAAGGGTGTGCACAACTTGATAATTTTTTGAGCATTGTTCCAAATTGCTTTCCAGAATGGTTGGATTCATTCACAATTCTGCCAACAATGTATCAGTGTCGCAATTTTCCCACATCTCCTCCAACATTTCTCATTATCTTTTCCTGTCATCTTAGCCAAACTAAGAGGTATATAGTGGTATCTCAGAGTTGTCTTTATTTGCATTTCTCTGATCAATAGTGATTTGGAGCACATTTTCATATGACTAGAAATAGTTTTAATTTTTTCATCTGAGAATTGTCTATTCATATCCTTTGACCATTTATCAATTGGAGAATGGCTTGACTTCTTATAAATTTGAGTCAATTCTCTATATAATTTAGAAATGAGGCCTTTATCAGAAGTTTTGAATCTAAAAATGTTTTCCTAGTTTACTGCTTTCCTTCTAATCTTGTCTGCATTAGTTTTATTTGTACAAAAACTTTTTAACTTAATATAATCAAAATTATCTATTTTGTGATCAATAATGATCTCTAGTTCTTCTTTGGTAACAAATTCCTTCCTCCTCCACAGGTCTGAGAAGTAAACTATCCCATATTCTTCTAATTTATATATAATCTCATTCTTTATGACTAGACCATGAACCCATTTTGACCTTATCTTGAGACAATGCCTAGATTCTGCCAAAATAGTTTCCAATTTTCCTGGCAATTTTTGTGAAACAGTAAATTCTTATCCCAAAAGCTGGAGTCTTTGGGTTTGTCAAACACTAGATTGCAGTAGTTATTGACTATTTTGTCCTGTGAATCTAACCTATTACACCAATAAACTAGTCTACTTCTTAGCCATTACCAAATGGTTTTGATGATTACTGCTTTATAATATAGTTTTAGATCTGGTACAGCTAGGCCACCTTCATTTGATTTTTTTTTTCATTAGTTTCCTTGAAATTCTTGACTTTTTTCTTCTAGATGAATTTTATTGTCATTTTTTCTAGGTCAGTAAAATAGTTTCTTAGGAGTTTGATTGGTATAACACTAAATAAATAGATTAGGCAGTATTGTCATATTTATTATATTCACTTGACCTATCCAAGATCACTTAATTTTCCAATTGTTTAGCTCTGACTTTGTGTGGAAATTGTTTGTAGTTTTGCTCATATAGTTCCTGATTTTTCCCTTGGCAGATAGATTCCCAAATATTTTATACTATCGATGGTTATTTTAAATGGAATTTCTCTTTGTATCTCTTGTTGTTGGATTTTGTTAGTGATGTATAAAAATGCTGATGATTTATGTGGATTTATTTTGTATCCTGCAACTTTGCTAAAGTTGTGGATTATTTCTAATAGCTTTTTAGTAGATTCTCTGGGGTTTCTCTAAATATACCATCATATCATCTGCAAAGAGTAAAGGAAATTTGGTTTCCTCATTACTTACTCTAACTCCTTTAGTCTCTTTTTCTTTTCTTATTGTCAAAGCTAGCATTTCTAGTACAATATTGAATAGTAATGGTGATAGTATATGCTTCATCAAGTCATTCATTTCCATTTGTTCAGTTCTAATTTTTAATTAATTATTTTCTTCATTTACTTTTTTTAACTTCTTTTTATATTTGTCTAATTGTATTTTTAAATGAGTTGTTTTGTTTGTGGAATTTTTTTTCCATTTCACAAATTTTTTAAAAGAGTTATTTTCTTTTTCCAATTCACAAATTCTGTTTTCCTGGGAGTTCTTTACCTTTTCCATTTCACATATTCTGTTTTTTAGGGAGTTGTTTTCTTTTTCCAATCTATCTTTTTTTAATGAATTATATACTTTTCCCAAACCTTCTTGCAAAGTTTTCCTTTCCTTTCCCCATTTTTCTTCTAGTTCTCTTTTAAGATCCTTTTAAATTTCTTCTAAGAGAGCTTTGTGTGTTATGCAAATTCTGTTTGCCTTAATCCACTGGAGAAGGAAGAAGCAAACCATTTTAGTATCTTTGCCAATCAAACCCCATGAACAGTATGCTCCATAGGGTCATAAAGAGTTAGACACAATTGGACAACAATAGACAAAAACAGGCTACTTGTTGGATCTGGCCCTCGGACCATAGTTTGCTGCTTCTTGTACTAAATCATGCCACCTCTGGTTAAACTAATCTTTTTATTCCCTGAACCTTTTCCTAGCATAATGTTTCCCATATAATCTTGTTCTTTATCATTTTTTCTGGAAAGTTTCTTTTTTTTTTTTTCTGGACACTCTATTTTTCCTCAACTGTTATGATACTGCTTTGGAATGATGTTTCTACTACTTCCGGTTTCACTGACCTTTTTCAGTTTCTCATGCAGGATTTTTACTGATATTCCTCTCTTTATCTATTAGTGTATATCAGAGCTCCATAATGGGCTCTCTCCTTTTCCCTCTCTGTGTCTGTGACTCAATGAGTTCAGCAGTTCCTGTGTATCCAACTATCATTTTTATATAAGTGACTCTATCTAATATTTACATATTTAGGAATGCTCTTATACAAATATTCACCTGAAAAATCTGTTTTGAATCTGAAATCTCATATATAAGGTATTGTGAAAGTAGGGTATTATTTATTTTCCTGGCTTAATTAAACAAACAAATTGTATCTATGGCAACTTCAAGGATAATAACAATTTTCATGCATCAAAAATTTCTTTCAGCCATAAGTGCTTAATCTATGGAAAAAGGTTTGATTTCCAAGGCACCCAAGGATATTTTTGTGAGATAGAACCTGCCAAACCCCCTTGGCAGTAAGGTTAGCAATGCAAAATATTTTCTCTCCCTTTGTACCTACTCAGCTCTAAAATCATCTCTTTCCATTTGAGAAGAGTAATGACCAATTGCAAAGATACAACCAGAATTTTTTGGTTATATTAACAATGATATGCAACTTCTTGGATAGTATTCTAATTTCAAAAAAACTCTAATTGTCAGACTTATTTCTATGTCAAGTTACTGTGACTGGTCTCTTGTTTGTAATTTACCTTAAAAAACCTCAATTTCAGGATTTCCTACTTAGTTAATGACCTTTTTTTATGATTCAGGGTCTTGGTCATTACTGAATCAAGTTGTACAGATCAAATCTGGTACTGGTTGTGGCTCACAGCCAAACAGCTTTCATTACATCCCAAGGCATTTGAACATTAGAGAAAATGCTTCTGAAACTCAGTTTCGGAATAAAATTGTTTGAAAGCCACAGAAAAATGACTTTTTATGGCACTGCCCATTACAATTGGTGGTGAGATTTTGATTGCACTTGTAAGAAAAGTGCTTTTTTGTTTTGTTGACATTTTTTGAAAAAGGTTATTTGAGCACAAACTATTGAAACTCATGGGACCCAAAAATCTATTAAGAAATATGAAAGCATTTGTGAATCATTCACAAAAGAAATTATAGATCACTATTACATCATTGATTGACCATATGCTAGGCTACATTTTCCAGCAGTTCAATAAAAAGAAAAAAAAAAGACACAAAAGGATATTTTGATCTTAAGATGATGGTACATAAACTTAGAGTAAACATAACCACAAAATAAGATGTTAAATTTTCTATTAAATATAAACTCATGGAATGAGTCCCAAATTGAGTTTATTTTAAAAAATCCAAAAAATCCAAAGAGTTGTGCATGTGGGTTCCATTATACTCACATGTTTTGATACAAAGACTTTGTAAAAAGGCATTAAGCACCAGGGAAAATCTTATGGCTTTTCTCAAAATTGCTGTAGACTGCATTTGTAAAGTTTCAAGGAAGAAGAGAGCTCTGGTTAGTGTCTAGCATTAATGTGTTTTCTTCTCATTTTTCTCTATCTTAAAAATGCAGGATAGCTGGAAAAAATTTTCATCTGAAAGTTCCTGTTATTTTGATCTGGTTAATCCAGGTTGTTGCTGAATGTCCAAAAGACCAGATGATAAAACAAGATTAAATTATTTCTTGATATCTGATACCTGGTACCAAATAAATTTTTACTACCATGTGAACCTTCTTGTACAAGTTTTTTTTAATGGTAAATATTAAATGGAAAGATACATGATAGGCATAAGTAGATTGTGGCACATTACCAGTGACAGCATGTAAGAAATGGCATAAAAGATTTTGTACAGGAAATATAAGATCAGAAAAAAAGCCCTAAGAATAAAGGATGGAGAAGTAGGATGGATACAAACAATTAAAAAAAATAACTAAGTACCATAGCATAGTGTTCTAATATTAATTCTTAACTATAATTACATATCTACAGAAATATAATTGTATTTCTGGATCACTACTCTTATCAATGTCTCTCTGGGATGATCTAGTTCTATGGGCCTCAACTACATAGCCAAGGATTGGGGTCTAGACAACTGAGATTCTGCTAGAATTGTACAAGACATTTAGCTCCTGAGTCTCAGATATTTCATTTATAAAATGTAGATATTAATGCCTGATACAGCCATTGTACAGTGCAAGTGAAATAATATATACTAAAAGCCTAAAAAACTAGAAAGGGTGATATATATGAGGTGGTATAGTAGTGTACCTTTTACATTACCTTATGTTTACACAGTGTCATCATGGATAGAATGGTGGACATGGCATCAAGAACACCTGAGTTTAAATCTTTCTCCAGAAACTTACTAACTCTGCAGCTCTGGGCAATGCACTTATTTTCTTCTAGTTTGATCTGCAAGTTTGTGTAATTCCTCTGTAAGAAGCATTTTCTCCTCTATAAAATGAGAATCATAAGAGGACTTAACAAAAGGGTTTGTAAGGATCAAATGAAACAACACATGTAAAGTGTTTGGCAAACTTTAAAGTATTATCTGTTAGCCACTAACACATTATTACTGTTAAGCATAAAAATGAAAAGAAACAAACAAACAAAAAAAACAACAGATATAATTGTAAAGTCAGTTCTTGTAGATATTTACATCTGAAGGTGATTCACCAAGATAAGAGCATATTCTTAACATTTTAAAAATGTTTCATAATAAATTTGACTTTATACTTGTAAATGTAATTTCATGTTGAATTTGTAGCTGAAAAGCATTGTGTAGTTATAATATGAAATGGAACGAAAAAATGGAAGCCATAGGCTCTTACGTTTAATGCTAAAGGCCCTAGAGACCTAATTTAATTCTTTTTTATAACAAATGAGGAAACTTGAGACCTATAGAGGGAACGTGATTTGTCCAAGCTTGTAAAATGGCAGAGGAGGGGTTTAGGACAAGTTATTCTGATTTCAAATCTGTGCTCTTTAACTGTACTGTGCTGCTTCTCCTACCTGAAAACTAACTGTCAGAAAATAAAGGCTTTTTTTTTTTTTTTTTTTTTAAACCAAATAAGCCATTTTGTCACTGGCTATTTTTGCTTGGTTCTTGACAGATATGTTTTTTCATTTTTATTAGATTGACTCTAAGTTTGCAAGGCTATTGATTATATTTATGGAAAATTGCAAAATTCTAAATATCTTGGATAAAATGTCTTTTGAAAACATAATCAGTACAAATTAAAAATTCTTATTAAGGAAAAGAAAGAGTTTAGGTATTATCTTTTCTGATTTTGATAGTATTTCCTTACCCAATTAAAGTAATTTAAATTGGCTTGTGTTATAGTGATTTTTCTTAGTCTACTCCCCCAGTGATAAATTTAGACCATAGTCATTATTTGGAGATAATCCCCAGATCTCCACCAATGATAAGTTTATATTATATAGTTTTTATTTTTAGAAATAATTATCAGATCTGAAGTTTATCCATTATCTTCATGTAGGCTATGAAATTTGTCTATCGCCTACAGTTTTTTTTGAGATAGAAATTAATGAAAAACATCATTAACTTCTCAAAAACAAATGATACTGTACATTTTTGGAATGTACAGTAAGTACAAATGTAAACTGAGTCTTCTTTTCAGGGAAATGGAAACTCGCCTGGCTTCACATTCAGTGACAGCACAGTTGGTAGGCACAGAGAAAGCTCAGCTGCTACCCAGCATCTGGTCCCACATTGTGAAAATTAAATTCAGAGTAATAACATCCTTTGCTACAATCTCAGGAAGCATGTTTTATTTTGAGATGGAAGCTCGATGGCGTGGGAATTACATCTGGCAGATCTGTGATTATGAATGTAGAAGTTAAGACATCATGAGAATTCATTCAGCAAACATTTATCTAGGATCCACTATGCACAAAACACTGCTTGGTATTGGGGAAGGTGGAAGTTTAAATAGATGTGATGTATATTCTAATAAAATTGATTTATATCATTATAGAGGGATAAGATGCAAATATACAGAACTGTAATACACAGTACCACTAGAAAAATTATATATGAGTGCTTTATAACAACACTAAAGGACTGTCAAGGGGTAGGGAATGATGGGGCAGGAAATTTTCAGGAAGGAGGTAGAAGCTAAGCTGAAATTCAAAGCAGTGGTAGAAATAGAACAGGCAAAGAAAGAAGATAGGGAGGAGAACACTCAAAGGTAGTGGCAATTTTAAGAGAAGAGCTAAGGAGAAAAGATTAGTAATTACAAAGAAGAGAAAGGAAATAAAAATAGATCTAGGATTTAAACTCAGGTCTTTCTGACACTAGCCATAGCACTCTATCCAATGTGTCATCTAGCTTTTCCACACTGATATTTTCAAGTAGATTTTCTATTTAGATTTGGAACCTAAGTACTTTGGAGAAAATAATTCCTATAGGAAATTGAATTTCAAATTTTCAATTGAAAATAGACTTTAGAAACTATACTAATTCTTAAATCTGGGCCACTGGTGGTGCAGTAGACAGTGCTTACAGTCAAAAAGACTCATCTTGAGTTCAAATCTGGCCTCAGATACTTATTAATTGTAATTCCCATTAAATCATTTAACTTTGTTTGTCTCAATTCCTCATCTGTAAAATGAGCTGGAGAAGGAAACTACTTCAATATCAAAATCCCAAATGGACTCACCAAGAGTCCAAAAACAACTAATATACGTATGTAGTCATATACGGATACACAGGGATATATGTTGAATAAAGCACTGGGCTTGGAATCATGAAGACTCAGCTTCATGAGAAGATGTAATTCAATAAATATGTAATTAATACTAGCTAAAGTCATTTTGAATATATGATAGATAACAGCTAAAACTCTTAGGGCAGCTAGGTGGTGCAATAGATATGCTGGGCCTGGAATCAGAAAGATTCATCTTCCTTAGTTGAAATCTGGTCTCAGAAGCTTATTTGCAGTGTTGTTATGGTTTGCCTGAGTTTCTTTCTCTGTAAAATGAGCTGGAAAAGAAAATGGCCTGTTTTTCTCAGTTTGTTCCTCTGTAAAATGAGTTGGAAAAGGAAAAGGCAAACCACTCCAGTATCTTTGATAAGAAAACCCCAGATGGGGTCATGAAGAGTTGGACATGACTGAAATGACTTAGCAACAATAATGTCAGAGATTGCCTGTACCAATTATAATTTTATTATATAACTATCTGCAGGCTAAAGGAATAACATTCCCAAGTATAATTTTTCTTCATTTTTTTCTTCAAGGGCTGCCAATTTGAAATTTTAGTCTAGACATATTCACACCCTTAAGATAAGGTTTAGAGCTTAAGATCTGCAAATAGAATGATGCTGACATTATAATAGCCTCGCTATTATTCATTTAGGAACTCTTAACTTTCTATTTCTTCCTTGTTCTGATCAGGTTTGAATTACTAAAGGACAGGCAATGCACAGCAGATGGCTCACGAAGAAAATAAAATCTTTTCCTTATATGTCTTGATTGGATGAAGGCATAAGCAAGATGTGTAAGCAATCACAACTGCTACATACTGCTAGATGAATTTTTTTCCAGCAGATACCATTATTTCTCATTGGATGATGAAAGATTTCTGGTCAGCCAAGTAGAAAGGTTATTTAATTATTCATATATTTTGTCTGACAGACACAAAAAAAGAGGAGGAGAAAGGGAAAAAAAGGAAAGAAGAGAGGGAGGGAAGTAAAAAAAGAGAAGGAAGTGAGTAGGAGGAAAGCAGGAAGGAGAAAACATCACCTTATGACAGTTTTGGCTTGTATAATGCTATGCCTAAATCTGATTACCCAGCCAAAACACTTAATTTATCTTCTGTGGTGGCAGAAAGAGAAATGAAATTGTACCTTGGGTACTCATGTCTTATCACTGCTTTGGCAAGCAGATTTTTTTTCTTATAACTTAGTGCTGAGAAACTGAAATTTATATGTACAGATTTTCCTTAACAAAAAATAAGGGAGGACTTATATCCTAAAATATGTACTTCCCATACTGCAATATGACAAAAACATATGTTTCAGGAAGCTTGTATATATCAAAAAAGCAGAAAATGCTGTTACTGGGGATGTCACTGAAACTTTCAACAAGAATACTTTATAAACATGCGAGCATTATAAGAAACTAGTTTTTCTTAGAATTTAATTTTGTGTTCCTTTTTTAAATTGAAACCCTGAATAATGATAAGCAAGTGCGAATAGTCAGAGTACATCTCAAGTGTGTGGCTACATTTTGTGTTATTAATAAGTGATTGCAATAACTTGCCTTTTCATAGTGCTTTACAATCTACTGCTATTGAAGAATTTATGTATTAAAGTAGGAAGGTGGAACTTAGTTTCATCTCTTAGGGCTTAAGGATTAGAGAAATAAAAGAAATCTGAACACTATTTAATCAATTCTACACCTTTACAAGGCAGTAAAGTTAATAACACTGAAGACAATCTTACCTCCCAAACCTAAGGAACCTTTTTTTCTCTCATTTTATTTTTTAATAGATTTTTCTCTTTTTTGTTTTTGTATGGTCTAGATTTCCCCTGGATCCCTCCCCTACATCATTTTCTATGGCGCCATCCCTTATAGCAAAGCATTAAAAGAAAAAGATGAAAGCAACAAATAAGTAAAAAATTAGCAGAACACATTTTAAAAATCTGGTATTCTATGTAATGTTCCACACTTGTGTAATATCCATCTCTATGAAGGAAGTAGTCTGCCACTCCCAATTTTCATTGCTTCCCACTCTTATCTTCTTTTTCTTCCTTCTCTTATGCCCACTTATCTCTGTTGTTCTCTTTCTTTCCTGTTTTCTTTTCCCTCCTTGTTGTTTCTTTCTCCTCTCCTCACTTCTCTTCTTCAATTATATTTGTAGTTATTGAATAAAACTTCAAATTCCTTGTTTTTGATTTAAACATCAGGTCATGTGAACATTTTGCATTTCCTAAAGTAGAAAATAGGATATGAAATCAATTTTTTTATATGGTCCTCAATCGAATTTGCTATTTAAAGCAAAGGGCTGGGTCTCTGTCTCTTTCCATCTCTCTATGTCTCTTTTTGTGTTTCTCTCTCTGTCTCTTTCTTTGATATAACCATATAGAAACTTCTATATTAAATAGCAGAATTGAGCAGAAGAATCATGTGAGCTTTTGTGGACAATCTGTACTGCCTAGTGAAAATGAGGAATAGATAGGATAGGGCATATGAAAAATATAAAGTATTTAGTACATTGCTCATTACCCTAAGAAGGTTAATTTTGTTACTGTTATTGGTATTTGTCTCATATCCTCCTAGTCACATATTACTCCCAAAGACCTGTGATTTTATTGATGTTTGTCTGTCTTAGTGTGATGGTGACATTTAAAATTCATCCACACCTCCTCAACATATGTGGTTCTGTTCCATGCCCTTCCAGAATCTTCACTAGAGGTTCTTCCCAAGATAGTGGAGGCCTTTCTCTACATTTTATGGATACCAATGCAAGCCTATCTATTAAGCTGCATTTTGAGTCCTTATGTGGCTTGCCACTTTTATAAATCATACATTTCTTTGAAAATATATCATCTGTTTCTTCTTTAGCCTTAGTCATTATTGTCCATACACTGCAACTAATTTAGGACCACCATGCATTTCTCCATTGAATATAATGATTCTCAGTTCCTTTCAACACTTCCAATTTACTTTCCTCCTCCTGTAGGGGGTTAAAAGGCAAAAGATTCAGAGCTTTAAAAATTATGAAGTTTAAACTATCTTTTCAAATGTTTCTTTATGAGGGATCTATTGAAAATATGGAAAAGAATTTCAGTTTGGAAAGGCACCAACATTACTAAGTGTTTCAAGTGAATCTGTTAGAACTCTAATCAATCTATTATCCACATAGATTTCCAAAAGAAAACAGTGCTTTAAAAATCCAGTGTATTTCCCCTCCTTCAACAGTATATTATCAAGAAGAGATATATAGCTTTTTTCTAAACAACTCTCAGAGGGTCTTTTTGATTAAATAAGATTTCCTTTCATTGCAACATAAATTCACAATTATTTTAACTTGATTTTTCTAGTCTCCTCATTTCTACTATTTTTTCCTGAACATAATGCATTAAAATAGAAATGCTCCAACACAATTCTTAGTCTTTTAGCATTTCCATAGCACCACTGTTGGCAGTGTGCTTACTATTCTTTTTCTTTCTTTTTTTGGGGGGGAAATATATTTCTTCTAATTCCTCCCTGAGATAAGTTATTTCAATTGATTCTCTTTGGGAGTGGGATAACAGAGGAAACAGAGGAAGGTCATATAAAAAACTTCTTTCATTACACTACTTAACCCATTGTACCACATTGTTCCTCATTTTAAAAACTCACTGGCAGCTCTGATTTTCCTTAGAGTGTTAGACAGAAATAGGTTAAATATAATTCTTGTTGCTAAGTAGCTTTAACCAGAAGAAATTGTGGTGCTGGGTATGAGACTTTCAAAAATCAAAAAAAAAAAAAAAAAAGTGAAAGCTTGTGTCTCTGGGGGAAACAATAGTTACAGATAGAGAGGAAGAAATCTTACAGGAAAGAGAAAGAATGTGGCAGTTTAGATAGAAGCTTACAATTTGCAGATAATCAGCCAATAGTTTTTTCTAGTTGTGTAGGTAACCTTCACAGCATTGACAAAGGAAATGATAATTCTTCTGGACTCCTTCCTATATTGTTTCATTTTAATTTAGTTTTATCTTAACAGAAAAGATGTAAGTTTTTGTTTTTGTAGATTTGCAGAGAAGATTTGGCAAAATTGTCATGTGAATGAAGTTAGAAAGATTACTGAGATCTACTGATATACAGGAATTATTTTTAAGACTCTAATCTAGACTTGAACAATTATTATCCACAAGTCAATAGTAACTAGCAAATAAACACCAATATTAATTGTTTCACTGTGCCTTGGAATCCATATAACATTAATTGGTCCATAGAGTTTCCCTATGAGAAAGTTAATTATTCCATTCAACAAATGAGGAAACATATATTATAAAAGGGGGTTAAGGTTAATTGTAGCAGAGAGAGTATAATAGTAGTCATATGTTCTATATGCAAAGGAATTATTAATTTTTAATGTATAGGGCAGATAATCACCATTTTGCTGGATTAGACAACCAAAAAGGCAAGTTAAAGAGGCATTTCTAAAGCAACCAGGTGAATCAACAACGAATATGTTGGAAATAAAAACTAATGTTGGAAATAACCTTTAACACTGTCATAAAGATTGATTAAAGATATAATCAAATCTGTTCCCTCTCAGTTTCCAAGATGTTATGTTATTTCTCTGTGCCTATCATTTTACAAAAAAACAACACTTCACTGGATTGATATCTTTGTCAGTTAGACATTATTATTTTTTTTTTAAATTAAAAGCTTGCCAGTTATCCATGGACACCATTAACACTAAAATAGGCTTCAAAAGTATTTTGATTGTATAATTGAAAACATTCTAGAGCAGTGACAGGGAACAAAAAGGTTTTTTTTTTTTTTATTACTAATGCCTTTCCTTTTTTGTAAAAATTCACCACTACTGTCCCACTTGAAACAAGGACTTAGCTCAACTCTGATATGAACCTATTGTTGATGATAGGAACAATTATCTAAAGCAAAGATAGATAATATCTAGCCCCTATTTTCTTTAACTTTAATGTACTTGGTAAAGAAAGTAACTGACACATTTAGGTTTGCTCTACCCATAGGAAGACCAAAAAAAGTTCCGTAACTATTCAGAGGAGTTGAAGAGGTTTGCATTAGCAAATAGGTTATTGGTTGATTTGTTTCTGAAGTTTTTCCACCTCACCCCTCTACTACTCTGCATGTTTTATTTTGGTTGCTTCTATCCCAATAAGACACTAATCCAAATAACTGGATTTATTTGAAGATTTAAACATTATAAATGTTCAGAATTTGGCAGATGACTCAATTTCTTTTCAGTAGATACATTTCATCAGTATAAAGATGGATTTTGTAACCTATTCTTGCTTTTTCAGTCTGTGAGATGATTTTTTTAACTCAATAGTATTATTTTTCCAATTACACGTAAAGATAGTTTTTATCATTAATTTTGGTAAGATTTTGAGTTTCATATTTTTTGTCTCTTCCTCTTTTGCCTCTCTCCCCTCCTCAAGACAGGAAGTAATCGGATATAGGTTATACATGTACAATCATTTTAAAGATATTTCCATATTAATCATGCTATAAAGAAAAAATAGAACAAAAGGGAAAAGAGAAAAGAAAGAAAAAACAAAAATGTGAAAATAGTCTACTTCAATCCACATTCAATCTCCATAGTTCTGTCTCTGGATGTGGATGTCATTTTACATCCCAAGTCTATTGGAACTCTCTTGGAACACTGTGTTGCTGAGGAGAGATAAGTCTATCATAGTTCATCACGATAATGTTGCTATTATTGTGTAGAATGTTCTACTGATTCTGCTCACTTCACTCGGCACCAGTCATGTGTTTCCAGGTTTTTCTGAAATCACAATCTGTGTGATTCTTATCCACATCTTTCAATAAATTCTTCATGGAAAAATATTTGAAAAGATAGCAAAACCTCCATAACTCTTTAAACTCTCTCTCCTTTGTCCTTCACTCTTCCATAGGAGGATGAGGATAAGGAGGAAGACATTAAAGAGATCGAAAAAAACTGAGAGTCATTATATGTTTTTCTCTATTCAGTGATTACAACAGTTAAACAATTTATTAAGTAATAGCTAAACTTTTAGAGATGAACTTTTCTGTATTTCTTCTCTCTGGATTGTACTTTAGCCTTTCTAAGTTGATAGTACTTGCAAGAATTGACACTCTATTCCAATAAACTTCAAGATTACCTGTCACCAGTCTTATCAAAAGAGGACTCATTTCTCAAAGAACAAGATTGTGGCAAAATAATAACTCTATGTTAAAAGCATTTCCTGGCTACAGCTAAAAATTTTACTAACCCCTTCTAATGTTTGACAGAAAATTTCTAAACCCCAAGTTTCTTTATATTCATGAACAATCTTTGTCTCAGAGATCATTCCTTTCTCTTTTTCAATCTCTTCTTTTAAATTGGAATATTCCTTCAACTACACTTGAATCTATCTTCTCCTTCAAAACTGTTTTTTTTTATCCTGGAATTCCCTGAAATTATCATTCCTTCTTCTACTCCTAGAGATAGAGCTCACTATGACTTAAATACCTCTACTCACTCATTACATCATCACCCCATAGCAATCTATTATAATCTGGCTTTAGATCCCTTCACCCCACTGAGACTGCTCTCTCAAAAAATCACTAAAACCTTTTTAGCACTAACTTTGATGACCTTTCATAATTTTTTTCCTTCTTTACCTTTTGTACAGGATAGGACATTGCTGAAGACCCTTGATTCTCCTGAATACTTTCTCCCATCTTAGTTACTATGATAGTATCCTCATCAAGTACCCCGATTGTCACAATATGTCTTGGACTAGTTCTTTAATGGTTTATTTCTCTGATTCTCAAGTATATATTTTCCCTTCTCCCAGGCAAATGCTGTCCTCTTTTAATAATCTTTATCTTAGTGATCTCTGTTTATATAGGTTCAATTGTCACCTGTATTCAGATTCCCAAATCTATGAATATAGCCCTATTCTTCTTTGCACTCCAGTTGCCCATCTCCAAAAGCCTGGCAAACTCCTGTCTTTAAAAGTTATTCTGACACTTCAAAATATCACATCTCAAACTGAACTCTTCTCTTTTCAATACTATTTTGCCTCCTCTTGGAGGTAGCTGGTGGCACAGTAGTTAGAGTGCTGGTTTGGAGTCAGGAAGATCTTGGTTCATTATCCACTTCAGATATTATGGTAATTTTGGTAAATTACTTAAACTCTCTGTGCCTCAGTTTCCTCAACTGTAAAATGAGGAAAATAATCATACCTCATAGGATTGTTATGAGGATTAAATTAGGTATTACTAAAAAGCACTTAGCACAGTGCCTGATATATAGTAGGCTCTAATTAAATGGGTTATTCTTTTCTCTTTCTTTCTTTTCTTTTCCCCATTTTCTCCCTTTCTCTCTCATTTTACATATTAGTATTGAGTGTGCATTATCCATGGTGCTATCTTAATTTTCTTGGATTCTTTCCTCTCAATCATTTCTGCCAACAAATCTAATCAAGTGTCAGATAATGCCAATTTTATATCTACAGCTTCTCTCCTTTCTCTGTTCAATGCTTCACTGATTCTCTAATGCCTTAAGGATAAAATATAATCTCCTTGTGCTGACATTTAATGCATTCCACAATCTGTCTCCAACATACCTTTCTAATCTTCTTTCATGTTACTCTGATTCACACACATTATAGTCCAAATCAAGTGGATAATTATATGTACCCTGGATTTAACATTCCACCTCCTGAATCGGGGAATTTGCCCAGGTCGTCTCCATGCCTGGAAGTCACTTCCTTTTCCATCTTTGCTCTTCAAAGTTCTTCCCTCTCTTCCTTTAAGAGCAGCTGAGCTTTCACCTCTTCCTTCAAACCTTCCTGATCTTTGTCCAAAATCAAAGTGCTTTTCCCCTAATACTCTTAACATGTGTCTGGATTTTGCTTTTGCCCTCCTCATACTATATTTGTTATTCTTATCTGTGCATCTCCCATGTATTATTAACTCTCCCCTTCATCCATTAACATGTAAATTCTTTGAGAGAAAATACTGTTGTTATTTTAAAATTTCTTCTTTCCTAGACTCTATTAGTGTTTTGTTTATAGGTGACACTTAATAAATATTTACTAAAGATGATGACTTTTGAAGAAGGCCATAAGAAAATAAATTTTCATTCCCAAATTACACTTTGGCATTCAGAAATAAGAAACCAGCTATCCATATTCTTCACTACTCTATAGATAACTGCCTCAAAGAGAGATAATAACTTAGCAGAGGCTGCCTACCAGGTAAGAAAGGGGCAGAAGGCATCAATAGTCATCGTAGGCTATTTATAAGTAAGTTAATGGATACAAGGATATCAAAGGTATAAAATTAACAACAGGATGTTGTATGAGTACCAGGACTCTTGGGTTAATAACTAGAATGAAAGATACTCTGGGGAGTAACAGGTGAAGAAGGTACACAAGCTGCCAGATGGTGTCCATCTGGTCAAATATATATAATGTATACTTTGCATATTATTTCAACATGGGATGCAAGATGTTGCATATTGTCTCTATGTTTGGTTCACTGCATGTACTTTCTTAATCGAAATTTTTTTGAAGGTGGAAATCAAGCATAAGAAAGTGGAAATCAGCAGATGACAGTAGAACAGAATGATAGGAGACCCAGAATCATCCATGTCCAGAGAGCTGAGATATATGGAGCCAAGAAACAGCAAAGTGTTGCCAGTTGACAAAACTGGAAAAATGTTCTTTCTCATTTCAGAATAGAAATCACCTAAGGAGTGGCACCTTTTACTTATAGCATAAGAGTCTATGGGAAAATGTGGTATACAAATGTAATTGATTACTGCTAAAAAAAAAATGTGGGAAACAGAGAAGAGAGATGAACTGATTGCAGTGTGAAATAAACAAAGCTAAAATACCCATATTCTAAAGAAATGTGAATGGGAAGAACTATAACCACAAAACCAAAAAAAAGTTACATTGCAATATTATGAAGATTTAAATTGATGCTCTCAAATGCAAATTAAGACAACTCTGAGATACTGCTACACACCTCTCAGATTGGCTAAGACGACAGGAAAAGACAGTGACGAATGCTGGAAGGGATGTGGGGAAGCTGGGACACCGATGCATTGTTGGTGGAGTTGTGAATGGATCCAACCATTTTGGAGAGCAATTTGGAACTATGCTTAAAAAGCTGTCAAACTGTGCATCCCCCTTTGATCCATTAGTGCTACTACTGGGCTTATATC
Source organism: Sarcophilus harrisii (assembly GCF_902635505.1). Taxonomy (NCBI): domain Eukaryota; kingdom Metazoa; phylum Chordata; class Mammalia; order Dasyuromorphia; family Dasyuridae; genus Sarcophilus; species Sarcophilus harrisii. The sequence goes on along the minus strand of NC_045428.1, from coordinate 428,292,217 downwards.
CCAAAGAGATATATCTTAAAGAAGGGAAAGGGACCTGTATGTGCAAAAATGTTTGTGGCAGCCCTCTTTGTAGTGGCTAGAAACTGGAAATTGAATGGATGCCCATCAATTGGAGAATGGCTGGGTAAATTGTGGTATATAAATGTTATGGAATATTATTGTTCTGTAAGAAATGACCAGCAGGATGAATACAGAGAGGCCTGGAGAGATTTACATGAACTGATGCTGAGTGAAATGAGCAGAACCAGGAGATCATTATACACTTCAACAACAGTACTATATGAGGATCAATTCTGATAGAAGTGGCTATCTTTGGCAATGAGAGGATCTAAATCAGTTCCAATTGATCAGTAATGAACAGAACCAGCTACACCCAGTGAAAGAACACTGGAAAATGAGTGTGGACCACAACATAGTATTTACACTCTTTCTGTTACTGTTTGCTTGCATTTTTGTTTTTCTTACCAGGTTATTTTGACCTTCTTTCTAAATCGATTTTTCTTGTATAGCAAGACAACTGTATAAATATATATACAGTGATATATATTGTAATTAACATATACTTTAACATATTTAACATGTCTGGGACTACTTGCCATCTAGGGAAAGAAGTGGAGGGAAGGAGGGGAAAAGTTGGAACAGAAGTTTTTGCAAGGGTCAATGTTGAAAAATTACCCATACATATGTTTTGTCAATAAAAAGCTATAATAAAAAAATAAAATTGATGCTTTCAAACATATACATGAGAAGATACCTTTATCATATCCTTGGAGATGTGGTAGTGAGGGAAAAAGAGAGAGCTTACGACCATGTATCATTGTTATAATATTTGGTTTAATTTATTAATCAGTCTTTCTGAATTTTTCTCACTTTTTTTTAAAATTCATTGTTATAAGAGATGACTCTTGAGAAGGAGAAAGAGCTATGGAATGGGATGGGTAAAAACAAGAAATCAATCAAAGCCATTAAAAAGAAAGATATAAAGAGTGTATGGGTGATCATATATATTCACATCTAAATGTTGAGAAGGTTTTTGTTGTTAGATTTTCTGTTATTTCTCTGACAGTCTGTTCTAATTGCATGATTTGCTATTAGATATATGGTTTCTGTCTGCTCTGTTGGTATAGATTGCACTGGATGAATATTTAGCTCCTACATTCTAAGCACATTGCTATTCAAGTTTGGAGTTGATGAAACCATTACATTCTTGGTAACCTGTGCAATATACTTAGTTTGTACTAGTTCAATTTAATCCTGCCCTTATTAGCATTGCAGGGATCCATTGATATCTTTATATAGAGTCAGGGGGACATTAGGCCAGAGTAATGTTTTAAATTGTGGAATTTGCAAGTAATCTTGCAACAATAAGCTACATTGGTTTGATTATTTCCCCCTATTTCCTATTCCTTTAACTCAAATTCCAGCTGATAATTTGGCAGTAATATTTTCTTCCCTCAATATTATCAATCTAAGTATCTTGATTCAAAGTAGGCATGTATACTTGTGCTAAAGTATCATTGCATACTGTATGAGTGTGACATTGTCAATGTCACATTGTCAATTTGTGACAGCAATAGTCATAAATGCCTGCTTCTGACACTAGACTGATTAAGAACATCTAGCCATTGATAAGATGGTTTCCCCATCTTTATTTAGACCTCTGTGTCAGGTGAATGCAAGATATCATGCCATACACAATGCTATGCATGGCTTTTTGCTGTGCTTTTAATTCTAGTGATTTTAAAAATGGATCTAACTCCAAGAAAATGGGCTATAGTTGTAGCTTTTAAAGAGTATATTTCAGTGACTGTTAGAGATAATACAGTGAATATTAATGAGTGAAGTCAAATGCTGTAAGGATTATTCAAGCCTACAACAAAACAGGATCAGTCATATAGGATCTACAACTGAGAGAAAAATAAAGTGTGGCCAAAACTGAAAGGCAACTTCAAGAAGTATAATGCTATTGTTGAAGTACAATCTAATTAATTTTCAAAGAACAAGTTAAAAAAAATCTTCAGAGGCATCTGGCAGTTGAAGGGGCTATTGTTTATTCATTTCAGTGAAGCACAGGCAGTTTGAAATTGTAAGAACAGCAAGAAGACCAATATTTGATGGTTTTTTAAAAGCTGCTTACTTGGCATGAAGAAAAATTTCTTTAAAAGATAATTTTCACTAATGAAACATATTTTTCATTCATATATTCATTCAGACAATTGTTAAAGCTGTTCATATAAGCTTTAAGTTCTGAGCATCTCACCAAATTTTAAAACATTGATTCCAAAAAGGTTCAGGGGGATTTTTTCTTTACTTCAGGTGGGCTAGTCTTTTTCCCATTGAGGAAAACATTAATTCAGATAAATATAATGATATATTGAGGAAATAGAAAAGAAACAGATAGAATAGAGCAGCATGATCATATATCATGCCATATCCTGAATGGTTAAGATATTTATCCAAGAGACAGACAGAAATGCTATACTGGCTTGGAAACTCATTTAGTTTAAATCAAACTGAAAAACTATATGTTACAACCAAAAGCAGGTTTGGAAAATTGGACTGGTTATCAAAAATATGTTTAGTATCAATGTGATAGCTAGCCTCATGCTAAACATTACAGAATGGGTCAAAATCCTGTGACTTTAATATCACACAATGCAAAAAAAAAGATAGTGACAGCAAATGGAGGACACATGGCATATTAAAAGGTTGTGCTTTTTTTTTTTAAGATATAAAAGTTGTACAAACTGGAAAAACATCTTCACAGTTAAAGGCTCTGATAAAGGCCTCATTTCCAAAATATATATAGAATTGACTCTAATTTATAAGAAATCAAGCCATTCTCCAATTGATAAATGGTCAAAGGATATGAACAGATAATTTTCAGATGATAAAATTGAAACCAATTCCATTCATATGAAAGAGTGTTCCAAATCACTATTGATCAGAGAAATGCTAATTAAGACAACTCTGAGATACCACTACACACCTGTCAGATTGGCTAAGATGACAGGAAAAAATAATAATGAATGTTAGAGGGGATGCGGGAAAACTGGGACACTGATGCATTGTTGGTGGAGTTGTGAATGAATCCAACCATTCTGTAAAGCAATCTGGAATTATGCCCCAAAAGTTATCAAACTGTGCATACCCTTTGATCCAGCAGTGCTGGATCATGTTTTTTTTTTTTTTTTTTATTAAATAACTTTTTATTGACAGAACCCATGCCAGGGTAATTTTTTACAACATTATCCCTTGCACTCACTTCTGTTCCGATTTTTCCCCTCCCTCCCTCCACCCTCTCCCCAAGATGGCAAGCAGTCCTATACATGTTAAATAGATTACAGTAGATCTTGGATACAATATATGTGTGCGGAACCGAACAGTTTTCTTGTTGCTCAGGGAGAATTGGATTTAGAAGGTATAAATAACCTGGGAAGAAGAACAAAAATGCAAGCAGTTTACATTCATTTCCTAGTGTTCTTTCTTTGGGTGTAGCTGCTTCTGTCCATCCTTGATCAATTGAAACTAAGTTAGATCTTGTCTTTGTTGAAGAAATCCACTTCCTTCAGAATACAAGGGGATAATGTTGTAAAAAAATTACCCTGGCATGGGTTCTGTCAATAAAAAGTTATAAAAAAAAAAGAAAAGAAAAATAAAAAAAAGATATAAAAGTTGTAAAGTTTACTGCCAATAACTTTAATTATTTTACTTTGTCCCAATTAATTGGACTTTGATGATCAATGGTAAGACTAGATCCTAATTGAATACTGTTGTTTTGAGTGGCACCTATGAAATTGCCTTTGAAGCTTAAACAAGCTCAAGAAAATACTCAGCATGTTTTGCATTTATTCACTTGTGCCTTCTCAAGAGAGGTGGAGACAAAGGGAAAGAATTTAGAACTCAAAGTTTTAAAAACAAATATTTAAAAAAATGTTTTATATGTAATTGGGAAAAATAAGAAGCTATTTGGGAATGCTGCCAAAAAGGAACAACCCAGAGATCTTTGCACTGTGCTTTTGTCATATGAGAAAAGGACTCTATCTCTCTTTATAGAAATAAGTATTTGATTTCTTGGTTTTTCCCTTAAAGGATGGTAAATATCCTATTTTTATTTATCTAAAATAAATCACAATAATTAAAAAAGTTTGTGTAGGTCTAAAATTAATTTTTGAAAGAAAATAAAAGCCCTTCTCCTTTTAACTGGCCACTGTTTTGAAAGCAAGGTCTTCTAGTCCCCTTTTCCTCACACAAAGAATAGTCATGAATAGCTTAGAAGGTGGGGGATGGCTAGGAAGGAGAATCAGCTTTAGTCTGGTTTTTCTATTTTCATATCAATGTATTTAAAACTTAACATAAATTTAAAAACAATGAGAATGAAAGCTTATAACCTGGAAACTTGAAGAATTCAAAGCACAACTGCATGACCCTCCACCTACATATTTCAAGTACCATGGCAACATGAAATTTTCTTAATAATTAGTCATTCATCCTGAGAATATTTTAAGCAAAGATTAGCATAGTGTTTTCCTGTGGTGAGCCACAATTTGGAAGACTTTCTTTAGATGGCTGATGATTACACAAACAGCATGGTCTGATAAGTATTTCTGAATCTGCTTTATGCACAGAGAATTGGAAGGGAGGGGAGAAGAGTAGGAGTAGAGATATACAGAAATATATTATTCCCATATTAATTTCCCTGAAGTTGGCCCCTAACGTGGCAGTGTATAAAAAAGGCAAAATACGTTTAACTTCTATCTATGTTATACCAAGAATTTGTGTAAATATATAAGTCCTATATTTGTACTTAGTTTTCTATGAATTGTACAGATGTTTTATGAAAAAAGGGTGCACTTATTTTTTTCAATTTTTAATAAAAAAAAACCAAACTATTTAGTCTTAAGCTCCTTTGGCTCAGTGTAGAGTTAACAATTTTATGTTCCAGAATGAACAAAAAAAGATCAATCTATTCCATGTGTCCTCATATGACTTAATAAAAGTTTCCTATCCTTCCAAAACTTAATGAATTATGGATTTTGAATAATTATGCTCTTTTGAAATGATTAAGTAAATTGCTTGTACAACAAATGATCTATAATAAGAGAAATCTTGACTGACAGTATAGATGAGATAAAAAATTCACTTACTTCCAATTCCTTTTTTATTAATATTTAAGAAAAAAGATAGTTTCTTTTGTATTGTTTTGTTCATATTAAGCCATTAGTCAAAGAGGCAGAGTGATTTTTCATTATTTCTAAATGTTAATTAGAAAATAACAACAACCTACCCATTCAATATGGAATTCTAAAAATGTGACTTGCCTACCTGGGAAATGAATAATACTTTAAGGAGATGGTGTCTAAAAACAGGATCTGCATTTTTAAACTATAGTATGAAATATAGAAATGACAGACTTATGACTCAAGCATAGAATGAAGCCAACAAGTGCTTTGAAGATGTGTGTGTGTGTGTGTGTGTGTGTGTGTGTGTGTGTAGTCTTGCAACTTGAATTAAAAGGGATTTAAACCAAGAAGGAAGGAGAAAAAGAAAAGTGACATTGTAGATCCATCAAGTTAGAGAGGAGGTATAAATGTCTGTGCATAGATGTACAAAGTCCTAAGACTACAAGGTAATTTCAATCTCAAAAGTATCACTGAGACCTGATGTGATGATATTCATGCCTGGAATATGGATATGTTTATTTTACTTAAAAGAAATGTGTATATAAAGAGGGAGGAAGGTACCTTTTATACCAGGTATAATTAAATTGGATTCCATGGACATCTAAAGGATGTTTGGATAGATTGGGTAGGGTCTATGAATTTGCATAAGAAAAAATATATATTTATTACACACTAATTCTGTAACTGAAATTTAGCAATTATTTTAAAAAAATGTTATTCTGAGAAACAGTCCATAGACTTTACCAGACAGTGAAGAGGGTTCATAGTCCAAAAAAAAGGGTAGGGAAGAACTCTTGTTCTGTTAAGATATACCTTTGTGAGAAAAAGCAAGAACAAGTATGAAGGAAGGATAGTGAAAAACAATGAAAAGAGAAACAAAAGCAATATTGTTATAGAAACTACAGAGTGGTTGGACAGAAAGAGAAAACAAAGGTGTTTCAGGAAACTGATTTAAAGTCTGGCACATATACATGATATAAAAGTAAAGGGAAACTTCAATTGGATTATATTCTGGTGTTCTTTGTCAGTAACTTAATAGAAAATAATTTTTTGGCACTCCTTAAAAATAATTTCATTTTTCAAAGAGCGAATGTGAAATCTTATTCCAAATTTGAGTCTTACAGAGAGGAACTCTTTGCTTGGGTGGAATTGATGATTACTTTTGGTGAATGATATCTCTATTTTAGAGTATCTGATAAAGAAAAGGATAAAAACCTAGTGTACCCTAAAGCCAGGGAGGACACCTTTTAAAAATTTTAGAGGAAGGATAGGTGGAATTCCAAGGTTTACTATTTAGCCAGGAAGTCAATCAAATTGGGATGGGAGGTTCTCAAGAAGGAAATTTTGAAGATATAAAGCGAAACAATTTTGATGAGGAAAAAGGGGAGTTGTCTAAAGAAATGGATGTGGATGAATATGAAACTCACCAATTTAAATTTTTAAAAGAAATATACAGAATATGAACCTGTGGCATAGAACTAAAGAATACTATTGGGAGTGGTAAAGCTCAGAATGAACTGAGATAGGTGAGTAAAATTAAGTGCAACAAAAAGTATAGCTTTAAAGAAAACTATACTGTGGAAAAGTATAAGATTATGAAGGGGATGAGATTATTTTTGAACGTAGATGGACAGAAGACAGAAATACTTGATTTTAATTTTGTTTGTTTTCTCTGCCATGGAGCATGAGAATGTAAAGGACAGAACAAAACCAGTTAGCTCCACATTAAAAGAAAGATTTAAGAAAGCACACCAAACTGCCCTTTAAACTTGGACTGAGGAGTTCAAGTCACATGACACATTTGTGGAGCTATTATCACTGTTATGTGAAAAATGGTGGAGGATGGGAAAGGTACCATATGAATGGAGAAGGATATATTCCAATTTTTCTTGTTTTTCTTTTAAATAAATGTATTTATTTTTATATGCCTTTATTTCTTCAATTGAGTAATAACAAAAAAAGAAAAAGAAACCAATGATAAACATGCATAATCCTACAAACAAAAAGGAAAGAGAATAGAATGTGCTAACTATAGGCTATTGAATTTCACAAAATTTGAGTACATATTACAGAAAAAGTAGTTAGTGAATATTTACAAAAGGAAGTGTTGTTGGCAAAGAGCCAGCATGGCTTCATCAGGTATAAGTCACACCAGACTAATCTTGTTACTAAAGAGTTACTGACTGGAAGTCAGCAGAATGGCAGAAGTACAGTCCATGTAGATTTTAGAAAGGCATTTGTTATAAAGTTTTTTATGGAAAAACATGTTCTTATCACTTGTTTAAACAAAACTTGGCAAGAGACTAATTAGATATATATGGATGAGACTTGAAGTTTGATACTCTTTGGCATTTATTACAACCTTCTAAAGGTATCCCTAACTTCACTCACTTCCCTAATCTTGCAAACCCATGCAAGATTAATCTTTCATTACTTTGTATTCCTAATATCCAATTTTCCATGGGTGCCCCACTGTGTCCATGATAAAGCCCAAACTCTTACCTGGCTTTCAAAATATCATATAGTATGGTTATTTCTCCAAACTTTTTCTTAACTACTAAGAAAGACACCTTAAACTCCTGAATATTTTGTCTTTGTTCCCTGAACATTCTATGCACATTTCCAGATTTCTCATGCCACCAATAAACATTTATTAAATCAATCAATAAACATTTATTGACTGACAGAGACAAGACTAAATAAGATCTTCAATGACAGGAAACAAGTCATCAATTATATCTTTTAGGCACTGGTGAGCCACAAAAATTTTTGAGCAAGATGATTAAATATATAGTGTTCTATCTATCCCATCTATAAACACTAACTTAGTTCCTGGTGCTCTAAGAACTTATTAAATGGAAGGCACTATACTATACACTGGAAATACAAAGAAATGTAAAAACATGTTCCATGTTGTCAAGGAGTTTATATTCCAATGGGAGAGAAAACATGTGGAATAACTAAATATATAGCAGAAAAATATGTTGTAAATGGAAGTTAATCTCACATATATAAGAGGAAAGGCACTGGGTTTGGTTGGGAGGTATGGCATACAATGAAAGGTGAAATTTGAACTGAGTTTTGAGAGAATACAGGAAAGACAGTTTGGAGAAGCAAAGAGAAATTAGGTATGTGGGGTAGCCAGCAAAGAAAAGTTGGGAGAGTGTATTTGCTCTATGTGAAGAGTGGTAAGTTGTCCATTGTAGCTACATCACAGAATATGTGAGAAACAAAATTTAAGAAAACTGGAAAGTAGGAAGGGGTCCAAGGAGTCCACTTGAAGAGCATAAACGCAAAACACAGAGGATTTTGTATTTAATTATGGAAATATTAGGAAGACATTGGAATTGACAAAAGTAAAAAGGTGATGTGACCAGATCCAAACTTTAGGAAGATCAACTTGGCCGCCAAGTGGATGATAGTTTAGAGTGAAAGAACTGAGTCAAGAGACCAATCTCTTTCCAACCAGGCAAGAGGTGACAAGGTCTTGTGCTGTGGTGGCAAGTATGTGTATAGAGAGAAGGGACCATATATAAGAAATATGGTGAAGGCAGAAATAAGACCTGCAACCTGATTGGATTGTGGAGTAAGAATTAAGGATGACATTGATATGCTACAATAAACATATGGAGATACAGAAGAGAAAGGAAAGAGAGAAAGAGATAGATAGGGAGAGAGAGAGAGAGACTTGGAATTACCTAGACATTGAATCCATTGGAGATGATGAGATCACCAGTTGAGATAATAGAAGGTAGTGGGAGATAAGAGAGCCCAGGATATCCTTGGGGGGCACCAATGGTTAGTGGATGTGACCTGGAGGAAGATTCAGCAAAGAAAGGAGGAGACTGAGAATAGGCTGTCAGATAAGTAGGAAGAAAACAAGGAAAAAACAATGTTATGAAATTCTAGAAACATGGGAGTATCAAGAAGAAGGGGGTAACCGATAATGTCAAAAGCTATACAGAGAGATCAAGAAGGATGAAGATCTAGAAGAGATCATGAAATTTGGTAACTTTGGAACACAAAGACTTGATTGATAAAGTCAAAAGCTGAACTGTAGTGGGAAATGGAGATGTCTAATGTAGCCCAATTTCTAAGTAGTATAACCATAGAAGGGAGGAGAAATATAGGACAATAGCTAAAAAGGACAGGAAAGTAAATTAGGGGTATTTAGGGATGAGGGAGACAAGCTGTTTGTAAACTACACTGAAAGGATTGGTAGATACAGATTAAAGGAGATATAATTAAATATCTATATCTATATCTATATCTATATAAATATATCAGAAGGAGATATAATATCAAACAAAGCATAAGACAGTGAGATGTATGATCTTCAAAGGTGTTTTCCATTGTATTGGAGAGGTACTAAGTCAGAGTTCAAGTAAACTGTTAGCTAGAAATAGAGTTCCTCTAGATTCTCCTATTTGCAAATAACACTGTACTTATTACATCCAACCTTGAAATATTGAAGATTCTTCTAAACAAGATCCTTAATCACACAGGGGTTGGTCTCACTATATACATTAAAGACAAACTGGATGAAAAATGACTATTGTCTAGACCATTACTCTCCAGGTGGCTCATCTATCAGTATTTTTCTATATGTTAGACAAGAATCCCAAACAGAAAACAAATTGTGTCCAGAACTGTCCAAGAGGAGAGTAGGTTGGAACATCTTTAACACCAGCATTCGTCTGGTGATGCAATTATAGTTGCTGGTGGTGAAATACATACTACAGCCTCTTTAGAATTCAATTGAAGGATTACTCAAAAGGCATTGGAGAGGTTTTTGGTGGACTACAAACAAGGAAAACATGCTAATGAAATAGTATAAAGACTGGTATTAGAAAAAATGACCAGAAAAAAAGATAAACTAATAACATGGTGTTTCATTGGAATTCAAACAATCTGTCAAGAAGCACTGCCATGGGGATGCAATATATAGAATGAAATGATCCCTGCTAACCCAGATACTTGCCATAGAGTCAAAAGAATACCAGGAGAGTTCTCAAGATGTTAGCAAGCTCCTTTGTGATAAATCCACAGGGAAGACTTGGACAAGTGTTTCAAAGTCAAGGCGTATGGAAGAAAAGAGGGTTATGAATTTGACTGCTGGAAAGATTCCCGATTCACTTCTGTTAGTGTTTGTTATTTTCTCCATGATGAAATTGCAGCCTTTCTAAAGGAAACTTGCCTGATACATGTTTTGTATGTCTATGACAGTAACATAGTGTTCAAGAAGTACTTGCTGCTTGATAATATCACAAAACCCCACATGTATAATCTTTTAAGGATTACAAAACACTTTGCACACATTCTTTAACTTAAATCTCATAACTACTTTGTATAATTGATGCCAGTTAAGTGATTTGCCCAGAGTCACACAGCTAGGATTTTTCTGGCAGGATTCAAATCCATTTCTTCTAGATACCACATCAAGGAAGGCTCTTTTCCTCAGAGTGCTCTAGTGTTCAATCTACATACATTAATCTGTATTGCTGTACTTGGTAGCTGATGATGACACTACCTCTATTCTTACTTCCTGGAAAATGCAAAGGATTCCAGAAGAGCCAAGAGACACAAAGCTAATCTGGAAATTATATAGAAGGCTAAGAGGTGGGAAACATAAAAACAGATCCCTAAAATATCTGAAGATCTTTGATTAAAGTGAATATTTAGACATAACATTTTAGAACAACAACAACAACAAAACCCTTTTTAGTGGTTTTCAAAGTGTAGTCCAGAAAATTAGGAGGGAGGGTGTCTCTGAACCTTTTCAGAGGGTCTACAAATTCAAAATTAGTTTTTATTTCTAATATGGTAAATATCTATAAGTATAAATCACATAAATAAAAACTCTTTGGACATATCTTCAATCATTTTTAAGAATAAAAAGATATTGAGAACAAAAGTTTGAGAATTATTGTTCTAGATTGTTTGGTTCAACCTCTTCAGTTAGTCTATGAGATCAGTGAGACCCAGAGATGAAATCACTTCCTCCAAATCACACAGGGAGGAAGGGTCAAAGATGGAAGTGGCTTAAGGTCTATTGTATTCAGTTCATTGTCTCCTGTGGCTGTCTCATCACTTCATCACCTCATCAGAGTATTTAGTTTCTAAGCTGTATTAAAACCTTGGAGAGACCATGTGAGTCACAAGCACAGTGTGTAGTTGTATTGCTGGGGGTGGGAAGGCTGCAATATCAATGACAAAACACAGTATAAAGGGCAGGCCAAACAAGAGCCAGGACTCAGAGGCTCAGCCCTGTGACTCAACTGTGAATCATGTCCTGAGGGAGGGGGAAAGCGTGGCCTTGACTTGTTAAATCTGCAAAGGGCAAGAAAATTTAAGAGGCTTTTATGCTATGGTCTTTTTTTTTCTCCCTCAGGAAGATTTTTTTTTTTTTAAAGCCAATTACCAAATAAATGCATGCCTTCCAGAACTTTTCAAACACAGGAAAACAAACGACACATTTGAGGAATTTTTGTCACTCATTTTTAACTGGCCATAGCTGCAAGACAGAGAATCATTGGACCCTTAAGATGAAGGATTTTAAAGCAAGAAGAGATCATTTGACAAAGGAAGGTAATAGACATTTATTTAAGTGCTTAGTATGTGCGAGGCATTGTAGTAAGCATTTTACAAATATCTTATTTGATCCTCACAACTCTGTTAGGTATTGTTATTATCCTCATTTTACAGTTGAACAAACTGAGGCAAATAGAGCTTAAGTGACTTGTCCAGGGTCACATGGCTAGTAAATGTCTAAAATGAGATTTCAACTTGGGTCTTCCTGATTTCAGAAAGGAGAGAAATGATGGAATTGAGGCTTAGAAAGGAGGAAAGATTTTCCCAGTGTCATAAATGTTATTCTGAATAAGGAATCCTAATATTATAGCACCAATACTCACTTATGCTACAGTAGAAAAATAAATGTATTTGGAATCACAAACCCTGGATTCAAATCTTATCTCTGGAGGAACAATAGCAACAAATTTTTCCTTTGCTACTTACTACCTGTCTGATTTAAGATCAGTTTCACTTAAGGATTGGGATTTAAGCATATATCAAAGAATCAAGCTGAATTCACTGATGCAATGCATTTTTCTTTATCCATGAGGCAAAGAAAATAGAAAAAGTAGAATGAAAATTTTAATTTCAAAGTAAAATCATAAAACTTGCTTGTAATTATTTATGTTTAAAGTGGATTTTCCCTAATAAATTATAAATTTGCATTGATTGATTTGTCTGGTCCTTCTAGTTAACTTCTCTGGGCTCTAGACCCCATTTGGGGTTTTCTTGGCAAAGATGCTGGAGTGATGTGTCATTTCCTTTTCTAGCTCATTTTACAGAAATGAAATTGGGGCAAATGGGGTTAAGCGATTTGCCCAGAGTCACATAGCTAGGAAGTCTTTGAGGCCAGATTTGAACTTAGGAAGATGAATATTCCTGACTCTGGTCCCCATACTCTTTCTAGTGTTCTACCCAGCTGCTTTTGGGCCCTAGTTATCTTTTATATTAAAAGAGGAAGATGGCATGAGAAAAGGGACTAAGGTTCCTTCTAGATCAAATCTATAATCATTCTTATTATTTATTACATTTATTAAGAAGAAAAAACCAGGAATGTGGAGTCCAAAGTCCATCCATCAGAAAATTAATCCAAGTCTACCCATGCCCAATAGAGTCAATCTCATAGACAGACACCATGAGAGATTCTGTGGTTCCAAAACACCATGCATTGAGTTCACCTATTGCTGTCCTTTGAACCCAAGCTCAATAGCTTGAGTGCTGTTGGAAAAACTCTATGGGTTTTCAGATTTTAAACTTTACAGTATCAGCATAACATGAGAGGCACGGGGCAACACATGCAAATTACAAGTGAACCTCCAATCTACTGACATCAGGGGGAAAAATTAGATAGAATGGAAAGGGCTATTATAGAAACCACTGTTATAAAATTAGGCATCTCAATATCTCTGTTCTTTTCCCACTAGTTTTCAGTATTTATTAAAGGAGAACCAAACCTAAATAAGCCCTGGAAGCTTAGAAAGACTCCTTTAAATGGAGTCTCCAGAAAAGGTCTTTGAAATGGGCCCATCTCTGTCTCTTCCTTGGGAGACTGCTGGGGAAGAGGCACTGTGTCCTGTGTCTTCTGTAGAATAAGGTCATTGAACTAGCTGGTCTTTGAAATCCTAAATCTTCTAATTTTTTCCTACAGAAAAGAACACAAGCTCTTTAAAGTCAGAGATCATTTTGGTTTTGCCTCTAAATTCTCATCATGGAGCAAAGCACCCGGCATATCATAGGTACTTAATAAATGCTTGCAGAATGAATCATTCATTATGATATCTTGCCTAACCTCAGTAAGAGGCAAGTTTGAGTGCCTCAGGTGGAACACACTGACACCATATGAAAATCCTGCGTAGGATATGATGTTGCCTGAAAACTGTTCCCAAGCTCAGTCTATTTGTTTGCAAGGAATGTACAAAGTAAAATATTTGATATTGTGTACAGGAGCAACTTGGTACAAAAAGAAGACCACTGAATAATGAATTAAGAGGGGAAGAAAGAAAACAAGTATTTAAATTGATTACTATATGCTAAGCACTTTACAAATAGTATCTCATTTGATACTAATAACCACTTTGGGAAATAGGTGTTCTTATTATTCCAATTTTAGAGTTGAGGAAACAAAGGAAACAGAGCTTAAGTAAATTGCTCAGGATTATACAGCTAGCAAGTATTGTAGGCTACATATGAACTCAGGTTTTCCTGAGTCCAGGCCAAGGGTTCTATCTGTTGTGCCGACCAGGCTGCCTCTTGAGTATATGAGTTCCAGTACAACTCAGGGAAAATCATTGCCTCTTCACATTTGCTTTGACCATAGGCAGTTATTGATGAAAATTGATGAAAGCACAGGTGCTAAACCTTGGAGTCTGTTTTTGATTGACCAACTAGAGTAATACCAGAAGAAGCTGTTCTTTCACCACAAACTAGCTGTAGGTTGGGTATCTTGCAAATGTGTATCAGAGGCTGTTGTTTGTCCTTTGTTCTCAAAGAGGACGATGACATTAAGGAGATGATGCCATGACATGCAAGTGAGTTGGATTTAAGTGGGTGATGGAGACATTTGCACAAATCCATTACCATCTTCCAAACAATCAGTTCCCAAAAGTCATAATTCCTATTGGTAGTGAGTCAGTAGCATTATTTTGGGTAAAAAAAAAAAAAAAACACCTAACATTCCCATGGTGCTTTAAGAAAAAGAAGGAAAGATTTACCAAGTGCCTATCAGGTGCCAATTTCTATGTTAGGTTCTCTATAACTATGACCTCATTTTATCCTCACAACGACCTTGGGAGACAGGTGCTCTTATTATCTGCATTTTAAAAATGAAGAAACTAGGACAGGGTAAGTGTGAGAAGTTGGATCTGAATTCAGCTTGTCCTGATTCTAGAGCCAGTATTTTATCTACAATGCCATCTAGATGTTTTTAAGAGTTACAACTGCTTTTGTGCATGCTATCTCTTGAGCCTCATCATGAATCTGAGCTAGATACTGTTATCATTCCCATCTTATTGACAAGAATACTGAGGTTGAGAGAGGTTAAGTGTCTTGCATAGGGATTTAAGTTAGTAAGTGTATGACACAGGTTTCATATTCTGGTGTTTCTGATTATTATTGTTGTTGTTCACTTGATTTAGTCATGTCCAACTCTTTTTGAGCTCATTTGGGGTTTTCTTGACAGAGCTATTGGAGTGGTTTGCCATTTTCTTCTCCAGCTCATTTTACAGAGAAGGAAACTGAGGTAAATAGGGTTAAATGACTTAACTAGGGTCATATAGCTAATAAGTATCTGAGGCCAAAGTAGAACTCAGGAAGAAGAGTCTTCTTGATTTCAGGCGAGGCACTGTAAAAAATTGGCCACCTAGCTGACATATTTTGTGTATGTACTGGACCTGAAAAGTAATTCTTTCATCAAGCAGCCATATGTCCTATGGGCCAGCAAAAAAGTAAGTTCCATTGTGATGTGTGTGTGTGTGTATATATATATATATATATATATATATATATATATATCTTTTTTGTATATATACAAAAAAGATGTGGATATAACAGTTTTTGTCTGTTTTACAAGAGAGCCTTTTAATAAATTTTCATTCAAGGTTTCTAATCACAAACACACACACATGAGCTCAGAGTCAAGGGTGTGTTGCTTATGCTGGCTCATAAGAGCAGATTGTTGCATTTTCAGTGTGAGCATTTATATAACCTTACAATTAGCAAATGCTACAAATCAGGGCTTGATTTATTGTACTGTTGATTGTCCAAACTCATGAAAGTGATGGAGGAACAACTAGGTGGATAACTCTATTCTATTTAATGTTGGAATCTTTACTAAAGTATTAAGACATTTCTTTACACAGTGTGAAGACATTGGAGTTGATTTGATCTGATTTTGGGCCAGAACTTGAAACAAGGTATTAGGTGGAACTGATTGAACAATGCTTGTGTTCACACCTTTAGAGAGCTCAAGTATCTAAGTACTCAATGGAGTTCACAAGAGAGTTCAGGGCTAGTATGAGAGCTGAATTCACACCTCCCTTAGGACCAGAGAGCACTCTGGGAGATAACCCAGAATCTCTCTCCCTCCAGAAGGTGGAGTTAACCTTTGGGAGATCACATAAATGAAGGAAGCTCTTGGAGTGAAAGGGGGGGATTTTCTCCGGAACATCAAGAGGGCTCTGAGACAGAACACTCTGGAAGTTTTAAAAGACTACTTGCCACAGACAGAGATTGAGAAGCCACGAGTCGGAGCTGGCTGGAGGCTGAAGAAAGCAGAAGCAGAGGCCAAGGACAAAGCTGCAAGATCTCTTGGAGCCCGGAAAACCACCACATTTTGGCACCCAACGTGGGGCGCCAAATGTGAAGATCGCATATTTTTAAAATCAGCAGGAGTCCGGAGTTCAGGTTAGGGGAAAATCGTCAGTCTTTATTCTCAGTGAAGAAAGATTGGAGGCGGAAGAGAATCGGCAATAGCAATGTGTGCAGCTGAGTCAAGAAGCTAGCTAGATCCACAGCCACATGACCAGCAGCTAGGAGTATTGAACCCAGGCCCAATCTCTCCCAGCTTCTCTTCCTCTCTCTCTCTGCCTCCACCCACCAAAATCGTCATTTCCTGTACAACACATCCGGACTTGCACAGAGAGTGGGCAGGGACCATTCTTTATCCAATCATGTATATTAGAGTATAGCCCAATTACTATTTAGCCTCATGTACTTGGGACCTAAGTGCATCAACTCAAACTTCAGCCCATTACATCTTAACATCTTTATTAATGAATTGCATGAAATCATAGATAAATTATTGCTTTCTTATTAATTTTGCAGATGACAAAGTTGGAAGGGATAGATGGCCATTTCTCTGGATAACAGAATCAGAATCCAAAAAGTTGGGCTGAATCTGTTAAGATGAAATTTCAGATGGTATAATCACAGTTTTAGAATAAAAAGGGAACTGAGAGCCTTAAAATTGCGTTCACAAAATTATCTTCATAAATATAAGATCTGGCATGGTATGGTTGTCAAAAAGACTAATGTAATCTTGGACTACATTGAGAGAGGCACTGCTTGAAGGAATAAGGAGGTGATATATCGTCTGACTACACTTTCTATGCTAAGACCACTTTTCAAATAGTGCATCTGGTTCTGTGCACTATAGTTTAAGGAAAAACAATGATAACCTAAAGAACATTTCAAAGGAGGACAACTAGAATGACAAATGTCTAAATTCCATTCCTTTAACAATTTGGGATCTTTTGACCAGAGAAGAAAAGAGCTGTGGGAAATAATAGCTGTCCAGCTCTTTTAGAATATATATTAGACTTCTTATGTTTGGTCCTATAGGGAAGAATTTAAGAACATTTGGTAAAAACTGCAAAAAGGCAAATTTTGGATTTATGTAAAGAAAGCTTTGCTAACAATTAGAGCTATCTCAAAGTAGAATGGGTTGTCTCAGGAAGATGTTGGTTTGTTCTGACTGATCTTCAAAGCTAAGTAATCATTTGTCAGGGATTCTGAGGCATTTTTATTTTGGTATAGGTTGGACTAAATGGTCACTAAACACTCATCTAATTTTGAAATTGTGTGATTGTGAACTTAGTGGGATTAATTTAAAAGCATATTTTTATAGGGAAGTATAAAAATAAATATCAATTAAACCTAAATAAAAGTGCTGTCAATTTCACTTTAATTCTTTAAACTTTTAAGTGCATGTTTGATTTAAATTCATTATTTTAATTGTAGTAAAATGTGGGATTTTTTTAAGCTTAGCTATTTTCCAAACCTAAAATCAAATTCCTCAGTGCATCTACACAGACCCCACCCATCCATCTGCAAGGAAACTGATAGATATGAGTCTGAACATTTGGTCCAGATCAGAATGGCATAATGCAAAAAGTTCTGCTGATTTTACTGTCAGGAAAATTTGAGTTTAAACCCCAATTTTGACTCATATTAGCTATTTGAGCATGGACAAGTCTCTTAAAATCTTAGTGTCCCAGGTAATTAATGATAAGCATATGAACTATTGATCTGCATTGGTGAAGAGTTTTCACACTGGAAGTCCCTTATGTCACTGAAATCCACACATAAATATTTTTGTATTTTGACAGGCCCACTGACTTCATTGTGGTTTTATCTGGTTGGAGTGAAGAAATCCATATATATACAACCCCCTCACAATTATATGCAACTACTTGTACATATATCTTAGAAAAGTATTGTAACTTCATAGAGAGCCAGTAATGGAGTCATAAAGACCTGGATCTGTCCTTGTCACATGCTAGACATGTGACCATGGATAAGTTACCAACCTCTCAATGTTTTAAGCAACAATCTTAAGACTCTAAATTCGAGCTTTGGTGATCTCCATTGCTGAATAAGAGTTATATACTAGGAATTCCCTCAAAATGATGGAATCTTACAAGTGCAGACCCTTCCTCTCAAAAGAATCCTTTTAAAATGAAACCTTTTCTTTATCTACAAATTTATCATTTTCAATATGGAATGAGTCTTTATATTATTATTTTCAGACTTGGGAAATTTCACAAGTCTTTTTAGCATTTTATGCTTCAGCTGGGAGTGGGGGAACAAAGAGAAGCACTAGCCTTTCCATATTTTCTTTCATGTCTGCTAGTCATCACAACACTAACGTCACTGTCGGTATAATTCTGCTGAAAGGTTATGAAGTGTGAAAAGATAAAACTATATTAAAACATAAATTCAACTAAGTTAATGTTAAGGTTCATTGGCAAACATATAAAATGAAATGTTGTTTCCTTCAGAGCCATTAAAAGCCCAAACTTTTACTACCTCAATAAACTGAAGGGGAGAGATGTCATATACTGTGATCATATCTATGGGATGCCAAGCAAATGGTTGCCTGCAATTTTAATTTAATGACCTAATGCATCCCCCTGCTTGATTTTAGTCTCTGATTAAAATGGTACCAGCTAATGAAGTGATCTTGCTCTCTTTCCTTACCCTGCTTCTGACCAAAGCAAATAGCCTGACCTTTCGCTAATAGTCTGCTTTTACTGGTACTTCTGCTCTGCTCTTGTACTTGCCCATATTGGTTGTTCTCACTCATGGCATTTCCCTTGGAACTTGCTAACTTCCTTTGATTGTGCGTCAGAATTATTCTGGGTCCAATTGTTTCTGAAGTATGCCCTTGGATCTGTTCTGAGTCTGTTTGTGCTTCCAAGAAAGGGAATCTCAGTGACTCCCCTTGTATGGACAAGGATGAATTCGGCCAAATAAATGCTGACTAAAGATCATGTTTCTTATATATCTGTTTTAACAAGTCCAAACACAAGGCTTTGGAAGTAGTAGGAGCTTAATAAATGCTTGCTGACTTATTAAAACTATCAGTGCAGAACTAACCTTTATAAAAGAAAGCTAGGCTATTATAAAGTATAGTACATATTATTTGTTAAGCAGAAGATTTAGGCTGCCTATTAAAAACATTCTTAAGAATCAGTGATAAATGCTAGGTTGCCTTAATACAAAGAGAAACTATTTCTGAAACAGTGCTTAAAAGGTTATAATTCTTTTTTCTTTGTGCAATTCCAAAGATTTTCAGAGTTGGGAGGAACCTTAGAGTGATCTAGTATAAACTTCCTGCTTGAAATAAAATTTAACATTTATTATCATCCCTTATGCCAACCTAATACAGAGTAAAAGGCAGCATTTAATAAGTACATGCATTCAGTTTAACTCTTGAGTAGTGCAAAATATTAAACATTACAATATTTTAAAGACATAAAATTTGAGGAAGGTAAACTATAATAGCACTATATTTTCAAAAATTTAGTAAAAAAACCCAAACTAACCATCTATTTAGTGATATAATTTAGTAATTTCCCAGAAATCAAAATCAAGGTCTCTGATCTTTTGTTTGTAGGCTCTTTTCTCTAAACTTTTTTGAAATTTGGAACAATTCTTGCCTTTCTCCTTATAATACCTCCCTTTTCCTGTGTGCCTCAACAATTATATCTTCTAAATCTTTCAGAGCTGGATGTGGTGACTAGAATTCACTAAGGACAATTACTATCATACTATCTCTTTTATTTAACTTGGGAATCAACTGTGTTTGCTGTTTTCCAATATAAAGGTTATGCCTTTGTCAGAGAAAACAATTAAAAAAAAAAAACCCTAGAGCAGCTCTGCCTCTCCATTTCCATTATCCTCATACTTTCCACCTCAAACAAACATCCTAATCCTTCTTTAATCCTGTTTCCTCTCAATATGACTTTTTTAAAAAACCTCTACTGTTTTCTTCATCTTCCCTTGCTGGCTTCAACTCATTCTTAGCTTTAACACTTTTGATACTATTTTTACTTACTGTTGCCATGCTCATTTTCACCCTCTGTTAAATGGTTTTACTTCATTTTTAAAAAGTCTGCATCCACATTGGTCCCTTCAGACAAATCTCATTTTTTCTCCTCAGTGGAATTATTTTCCTTGTGTCATGGGGATTTATATTTTTGAGCATTTCCCATCCCTCTGGGCTGACTTTTTTTGGAAGAAATTTAGTCCATGAGATCCTCTCTCCTTTCTTTGAAACCTTGAAATCTTTTTCCCAAAGTAGGATGAACTTCAAATTCTGCACAGATTTCCTCTCTTCTTCCACAAACTCTAGATGGAGATATTCACTTCCCTTGGGCTTGGCACTATTTCTCCTCTGGCCATCATTTTCTCCATATTAGTGAGAATCATAGGCAAAATAGAGTTCCTATTATCTTATCACAGAATATTACTTTTCTTAGATCCATGACATTATGACCTTACTATTTATTGAACACATTCTTGTCCACAGATATGAAACTGAACAATAAAAATTTAGGGACTAGGATGAAATATCCTCCATTTTGTATCTGCTGCTTTGCTAGCTTTCAACTACATGGAGCAAGCTGCCTTTTCCAGGAAGCTCATAACTTCCAGTTTCAACCACCACCTCTCTCAGCCTCCTCTCCTCTCCGATTGGGGGGCTAGAAGGTAGAGTTCCAAAGTCGTCCTGTGTCTTTCTTTAGAGAAACAAAAAGTAGGTTTCTAAGCTCACTCTATTTTGTATCAATTGCCTCAACATGAGATGCAAATGAAATTATTAAAAAACAAAAAAAAAAAACCAATTAATCATAAACCACATTAACAGGAGAATTCCACTATGTTTTATCTTGATCAGACCAAAAACTAGAATAATGTGTTATATTCTGAGCACCATATTTTAAAAGGGATAGCTAGAGGGATTGTACTTATGATTAAATTGGTAAAGAAACTCCTTCTGCCTTCTTTGTAACTTACAGTCTTAGAAGGTTGCATAGAGTACAAACAAGTTAAATGTTTTGCCCATAGTCAAACATCCATTATACATCAAAATCAAGTTTTAAGTTCAGATCTTCTTGACTTCAAAGCCAATTCTTTATTCACTCTAATGCTTCTTTCATTTTGAGAGGGATGCTGATAAATTGGACAGTATTCAGAAAAGGATAAATGAAATAAATAAGAAGTCTGGAAACTGTCATATGATAAACTGGAGACATAATGAATGTTAGGTTAGAAGGTATTTTTGAAATCAACTGCTCCAGTCTTTTTCATTTTGATGAGGGAGAAAGTGATATTGGAGAGATTATGT
This sequence comes from Sarcophilus harrisii, assembly GCF_902635505.1. Lineage (NCBI taxonomy): Eukaryota > Metazoa > Chordata > Mammalia > Dasyuromorphia > Dasyuridae > Sarcophilus > Sarcophilus harrisii. The sequence continues at coordinate 428,270,836 of NC_045428.1, read as the reverse complement.
GACTTTACCTAAGCTTTGAGCTAGTAAGTAGATGATCTACAACTTGAATTCACATCTTTTAATCCCAAACTCAATGGTTTTTCCATTATGTTATTTTCCATGGAAAAGTCTGATAAAACATATCACCTGTCTTTAAAATGTTTGAAAAGTTGTCAAATGGAATTTTTGTTTAGTAGGTAGGACTGGGATCAAAGAATGGAAGTTAAAAGGAGGTAGATTTCCTCTTAATATATGGAAGAAATCTAATATTTAGAGCTGTCCAACAATGGCACTCTATTGAGTATCAAAATAGTAAGCTCTCCATCACTGGAGAAGTACAATCTGAAGCTGGAGGTTCAGCTGCTAGAGTTATTTTTGAATTGGGATGAAAGTTAAACTAGATAACCTTTGTGACTTTTTCAGATTCTATGACTGTTATTTTTATCATGTGCAATGTCTAACCTCTCCAATAACTGATGTTGTTATTCTTACATATTATGAAAGGAAACATATTGTAGATAACAGAGGAATTTTAAAAAGCAAACTAAATGCTGTGATTTTTTTTTAAATGGAAAATTCTCTCTATGGTAAAGAACCACCATATGTTCCAATATGGTTATAACTCAAAGATATGGTACTGTATATGGCTCCATATCCTGAGAATTGATTAAATCTAAAAATGTCACACTGCTCTGGTAAATTTTATATTTCCGCCTTGTTTGAACATATAGCTAAATTTGAGAAAGTTCTAAGAACTCACTGTGATTTTACCATGGATAAATTTCAACAAGCTGACAAGGGCAATCCATGCCAGCCCCAAGGTTTTCCATTTCTGAATTTACCACAAAGATGCTACCAGTATTAAGAGGTATTTTATAAGATAAAACTAATAAAAATGATATAATTGATTTTCATTTCCTTTTCTCATCTAGACATCATCAGATGATCAAATGTTACCAAAAAGATGAAAATTATTCACAAAAAAGAAGCAACAAATTTTTGGTATTAATTTTTATAGTCTAAAGAGTCACACTTCTCATTTGGGATCACCTTCTTGAAGTATCTAATGACTATTGTTAATTTCAAGGCATCACTGATTCCTGTTAATAGTAGTTGGGTTAAATTATTCTCAATATCTGGCATGGTGCCTTGTAAACAACAGATGCTTAAGTATTTAGTGAAGGAAGGAATGAACAAATGAATTAGGATCAATTGAAAAAAAATTTTTGAAACACGAGTATTGATTTGTGATATACTCAGAGACCGGGGCTCATTAATTAAGTTTAAATTAGTTATGATTTCCAATTAAAATTAAATCTCTGTAAAACTCTCTGATTTTGCCAAAACATGGCAGTCATTTTATCCTACATGGTCTCTTTAGCATGGAGGCTCCAGGGAATAGTAGTGACATTTGGATATTTTATACAGATGTTCAGCAACTAAGATGCTCAGTGAGTGTAAAAGATGATGATGATCCCTAAAGGCATTTGAAATATGTTAAAATCCATATATATATATGTTGCATCTGCATCATATCTCATAATTGTAATGTTAACTCTTCCTCAAAATTACCTGTGAGGGAGGGATTAGTGAAAAATTTAAAAATTGCCTAAGAGTCCGTGATAGCCATCAAACCTCACTTTTAACATGGTATAAACATGCTTATTAACGCTATTGTAATATTGGGGATACTGTTATTTATAGAGCATTTGCATTGCTCAGTTCTTGAGCTTCCTAGGTGCTGTTCTTGTTGTCGTGGAAAGTTCCTGTTATTTAACAGCCCTTCAAAGTTTAAATAAGTTTTTGCCTGGTTTAGTACAAAAATTAGTAATAATCCATAGTGACGCAAGTGCTTTAAAGGCTTCAAAGTGCATTATATAAATTCTCTCTTCTCGTTTGAGCTTGATTCTTGGTACTGATGTCCCCATTTTATAGGATTAGAAAGTGAGGATTAACAAAGTTAAATAATTTACTAATGATCAAACAGCTTAATCTCCTGGTGACAGATTTGAATGCAGGTCTTTTTAAATCTAAACCCAGTACTCTTCCTACTATGTCACACAGTCTTCTAATAGTCAGAGGACCTCAGGTTAGAGCTCTAATTTTGATATTTCCAAGTGGGTTTTCATAGAAGTGACTCATCAACTGAGAGAGCCTTAGTTTCTTTGCCTGTAAATGAAAGAGTTGGATTGATGATATCTAATAAATGTCTGTATGCTAAATGGAATGGAAGGGCCTTGAGTATATGGACCATTCTACTTTCTCTTTAGAGCTCCTGTAGTAAGACCTTAATGAATGTTTTTTGAGCTGAACTAAAACTGAATCCCATAATCATAGAGGTATGATTTAAAGATCCAGAAACCCTTCCAAAAAGGTATGAAAAGGGAAGAATCCTTATTCCATGCTTGTCACCTCATACAATCCTTACTATTAGAAATTTCTTGGGCAAAGTTTTCAGGTTAAGAAGAGGTTATAAATTTGAGAGTTAGTGACATTTTCACTAGGGCCCAAAGCCCTAGGTTTTCATTAACCACAGCTGTATCCTCAGTGGCTAATCACTTTGACTTCAAAAGTTCTGCTAATTAAGGAACTTAAAACTCAGTGTAGCCAGCAGGTATATCTCCGAGAATATAGGGAAACAGCTATCATATAAAAACAGTTGCTTAGTACAACTCCAAACTACAAAGATGCACATTTAAAGTATATGCTTTTCTACTCAATAGAATAACTAGAGATTGACTGATAAAGTTGAAATTTCTTCCACTGGATCTTGATCTTGAAAGCTTTTCACTCCATGTTGTTTGGAAATTAAGAGTTTTGTGGTGACATCTAATAAAACTTTGATCTTAAGTTTTTATAGTTCAGTATTGGAGAGACTGGCAACTATTCTGCCTCTGATGAAACTGCATTTACAGCACAGTTTATTTGCTAAATTCTCAAAAATATTTTTTGAGTTTTAAAATTTGCAGTATGGGGAGCTGTCATGGAATTTTATAAAAGCCTCTTGGTCTATAATTCTTGCCATTCTAGGTACCCAGTGGATGCAGAATTTCTATAACCTGTATGATACAATTACTACCATTTTACTGCATAATTATTTTACCCGAACACAGTAATATTATTTTGGTTCTCTTCAAATAGAAAGGAAAACCAATCAGTTAAATATCAACCCAGAACCTAACAAAGTTTTTCTGAGAGTTCAGTTCTTCAGTCTGAACAGATGATCAAATATTCAGTCATATCAGCCATGTGACATAAATATAATTTATTACTGCATAATATAATTTTACTGCATAAAATTTTATAATTATTTAAGGAAACCTATAGTTTCCTTAAGAAATACAATTAAGAACTGGCCATAAAAAATGACAATGGCCTGATCCTGAATCACCATCATAAACCATTCAATTGAAAAAAAAATCAACATAATTCAACGCATCTTTTCCATACTACCTTGTCAATATATTAGTGTTTGAATTCAAGCAGCTAGTCACCCACAGCAGGCATTTGATTCCATTTTTGGACTTTTGCTATCCACAGGTTCTATTTGTCAGTAAACTACTCTCCCTCATTTTCAGCAAATCCAGGGATGAATACCTGTAGTCAGCTTTTCCCATTGCTTTGTGAAATGACCCTTATTTGTTCCAAAAATATTTCTGAAAAAATTTATGAGCTGCTCAATTTGTGCTCAGGAAACATCTATATAAATTCCCTTTCTCCCTTCTGATGAGAAGATTCTGATCTTTAAAAAAAAAGGCATGGAGGAAACAAAGGAAAAGAAAAGAGTGATCTAAGCAAAAGAGTGAGGAGGCAATTTGAGGAAATTAAGGGAGAAAAAAATAATAGCTTTCAAGTTTATTTAAGGCAGCTAGGAGTGCCAGGGTGCCAGACCTGGTGTCAAAAACATTCATCTTCCCTCATTCAAATCTGGCCAAAAATATAGCTGTGTGACCCTGGGCAAGTCATTTAGCCCTGATATATACAGATATGTACAAGTATATCTGACAGTGTCTGATCAGACCAAGACAAGCTCAGAAGGTTCTACCTGAGGTAAGGCACAAGTACTTTAGCTTAATGGAGTTGAGATGTCTCTCCACTCCCGTTTCTTTTGAGCTGCTGCAGTTTCCTCATCTGTAAAATGAGCTAAAGAAGTAATGGTAAAATCGCTCTAGTATCTTTGTTAAGAAAACCCCAAGTGGGGTCACAGAGAGTCAGACAGAACTGAAAAAATTACAACTCAATTCAGTGAGAAGTAGGGGTTATGTTATAGAAACATCATTACAAAGACATTTTCAAGTGCTCAGAGGCAGAGCGGACATTTCTCATCTAAAATCCAGCATTTGTTAATAGCAATAATTTCCAAGTTTGCCTTTTTGTCATCAACACACAAGCACGATCATTATCATCATCCTCTTTCCTCTGGCATGCTGTCTGTTCTCATCACTCACAATTAGACAGTTGGCCAAGCGGACAAAAAGCACATCAATCTCCTTGCCTTTGCCTTTCTCTCTCCAGCATTATGGCAGTCATTTGGTAGATGTTAAACATTTTCTTACTAATAGTATAATTTATGTTTTGAAGTAGAAAAGGAAGTTCTTTTTAACAGCTCAGAAGCAAGGAGAAGTCTTTTTGTTGTTTCTAATGTGCTTTTGGCCCAGCCACATTAAATATACATATCTAATGGCAAAACTCCCTACTAGGAAGACCTTAAGGACTGTCTGCTATGAGTTTCCATAGCAGTAATTAGAGGGATATATTGTTGCTAATCCTGAGCATGCTGGGAGTTGGATTAATTTTGAAAGATAAAATAAAAATACTGCTGCTATTATAAAAGGCCGTATCTTGGTGCCATTAAATTGAGTGTGGTTCTGAGCAGGGGTGGGAGTATTAATTCTAAAGATGTCTGCACCCCCTGTTGAGACTCTTTTTAGGAAGCCATTGTGGAAACAAGGCAAATGAAGCATCAATGTGCAAATACCATTTAGCAAATGCCACTAATCTGGGCAAAATCATATTCCCAGCACTTAGGAAACCAGGTTCAAATTTTAATACATTAGTGTAAGAACATGCTAGAGAATCAAGAGGACAATCAGAGTTATCAAAAAAGGGTTTAGTCTTGGGACAAATCCATTTAGCCATCTTGTGACTTCGTCACCAACTAAGATTTCCCACACTCTGGTTTCTTCATAATATATAAAATGACAAAAGAATTCAAAGGAAAAATTATAAAAATGTTGACAAAGATCCTTTAAAGGGAGTCAAACAATAAAGGAAAGATTGTGTGTGTGTGTGTGTGTGTGTGTGTGTGCTATGTATGTGCTCATAAATATGATGTTTTTATTTGAGTTTTATGTGGTGTGTCTATGTAGTATTCTCTTCTGTTCACTTGAATGGGTAGAGTGTCAAAGTCGGGAAATCGGAATAAATTTTTTGGTGTACTCATCAAGTATTAGCAAAAACAACCAACAAATATCAGAGAGAAGCCAGATTTTTTTTAAAGGAATATTTGGAAGGATAAGTAGAATAGTAGTGTCTGAACATATGAGAATGTGTATACGTGTATCTATGGATAGTTAAGGAAAAGTGGGTAAAACTATGGGCTAACTCACTGAGTTACCAAAACTTATATAATACTATAGGGTGGGTGAGAAACCCATGGCTAAGCCCTAAATGGCTTTAATTAGAAGCTGAATAGAACTCCAGGATGTTTGGTTCTAGACAAAGCCACAGATGTAACCTATCTTTCAGGATTTAGCGGGTCTCTCTTTGTCTAGTCCATCGTATGAAGTGATCTTTAAAATGAAAGGCAGGGTAGCTTTTCTCAAATCCAATTCTATATTTTAACTAAATGTGCTTTTGTGCTATATGAACTGAGAAGCTTGGTCTTATTCCCAAGGGAAAAGAAATTTCTCTAGCTGCAGACTGTGCTTATTTTTTATGGAAATATTCACCCCAAAGGGCAACTTTCATTACAGATAATGGTGGGGATGAAAATTATTTATCCCAGACACCATAATCATTTGTTGGGACTTGTTTAAATGAACCAATTGCATATGCTATTGGGTAATGTTAGTTCTCACAGGCATTTTGTTATCTTTAAAACAAAGGCAAGGAGAGGAATAAGGCTTTTTAGGTACTTTCCCTCTAAGCAACATTAATGTCTTTATACATGCTGAAATAATTATATTAGGTTTAAACTTCTGAAGGGTAGACATGCTAAAATATGTATGTATGCACATATATTTATACATGTATGTATACACACACACACACACACACACACATATATATATATATATATATATATATAATACATACAAAAAAATTCTGGGGAAGTATAGTTTGAAAACTATATTCCTGGCATTTCTACCTCCTACCCCCCTTACTCCAACCTCTTCCATTACTGATGTTAGCACTCAGACGTTTTCCATCTACTCTATCATACATAGGTCACCAAATTTGTTCTTGAGTTCACCTAAAGGGAAAAAAAAGCATCCACCCATTTTACTTCAAAAGCACATTCAACAAAAGAGAATCCTAACTATGAGTGGATGTTTAATTCCTTCCTGATGGGAATATGGTAACCATTAATTAAATTATAAACAAAGCTACCATTAGAAAGGTCTTTCTTGGTCCTGCCCAATGGCCTCTCCTGTTAGATAGCTATGTTTCTGAGACCAATTTTATCATCAGCAATTCATACTAAAAACAGACACAATCTTTTCTATTCATCTTTTGAGGCATACCCTTCCTATGACCCTCCATTTTCACCAACAATTACCATGACTGCTGGTTTTAGGGTTCAGATTCTGTTTGTGTAGGACATATCTCTGTCTTTTAATGCTAGCTAGAGAGGACTAAAAAAAAACACAGATTCTGATATTTAGTGGAATAAAGAGAATAAAATGACCAACAAGATTTGTTAATGTAGAATTTGATTGAGGCTAAGTGCTAGCTGAGCCAAGAAAATATATTCTGTAGTTTTATGATCATGAATCTCACAAAACTTAAATTTTATTTAAAAGATCATATAATTATAAATACAATAGCCATTTTTATAATTTTCTGTAATTATTGATTTAATTATTGTGAAGTTCATATAAATTAGCCAATAATCATTTATTCTTTTAAACATTTTAACCTCATTGTAAATTTTCCAATCCTTTCATCTGTTTTCTATATCAAAAATCAAAGAAATTAGAGTGATGGAAAAGACATGCTAGTCTTGGATCTGAAACTCATTTTGGTAGGCTTTGGAGTTGACATAATCTTGGCCCAGCACTGCACATTTGGAAAAGCTGCCTCAAATTTCCCTCCGTTTTGAACTTTTTTTTTTTCTTTTCTTACCACTTTCATCTAGCAAGAAATCATCCTGGTAACGGAACTTCTCTGGTCCACATGCAATAAAAATGTCATCGTCACCAAAAAAATCCTGAAGGCACATCACCTACAAGAAAAAAGCATGGCACTCAGCATGGGATCACTCATAATAATAATTATAACAATAAATCCCTGCAAGTCTACATCTGCATAAAACCTTTCCACTTTTAATGAAATCAACAGGGATTCCTCTGCAGAGAAATTTCAAAAGAGTGTTTAAACCATCTGTTACGAGTAAGGAACATGTTACATTTCAGTTCTGCAGGAAGAGGTGAATAAGGGCTATAGAACCGGTAACTGTCACATTTATTATTTGATGTATCAATAGGCTATGAGGTAAGAGCCCTTTGTTTTCATAATGGAGTAGATGCAGCAACATGTGGGGAATGAGTTTCCTTTCACTCTTTTAAATGTAATACTCCTTGATAGCAGTAAAAAGTCAGCATATGGTTTCAGCAACAAATTTTTTTGGGGTGGTTTATTCAATAGTATCCATATGATAATCAGATCATTATGGATAACTCCTGAAGTACTAGTATGACTACTATAGAACTTTCCCCTTATAGGGAAAAACACCTTCATAAGAGGAATAGCACAAACAGATCAAGTTACTTACATCAAGATTTTTTAATGGAAAAATATATTAGATCTTTTGACTGTAGCTATCATATATCCACAGATCTAGATAAATTTTAAAAGGAAAAAAACACCTCATGTATAATTTTTTCTTTAACATTTTAAAAATATTCTTAGATATTTTATTTCTTTTAAATTAAAACATTTGAAAATATAGAAGTTCTAACTGAAATCTTTCAGGTTCATTCAATTACTATACTTCTCAGATGTTCTTAAAAACACAAAGTTAGTGGAGGAATCTCATATTTAGGAGAAAAGTACTTCCAAAAATTGCTAAGTCCAAGAAGTTATGGATGGGTAATTCTTGCTTGGGGAAAATACTTAGAATTAAAAAAAAAAAGAATTTCTTTTCAAGGCAGATATTGATTTTTCTCTATATACCTCCAGCCCCTAGTATAATGCCCAGCACACAACAGATGCCTGGAGTCAGAAGGCTTAGGTTCATATGCCCTTTATAATCTAGTTCCCTTTAAGTCACTTTGACCCTTGGACCTCACTGGTTTGTTTTTTAATTCTCTTGAATTAATGATCTAAGATGCCTTTCAAGGGCAGGTACAGGGAACAGTGGATAGATTGCTGGAGTCAGGAAGACTCATTTTCATGAGTTCAAATCCAGCTTCAGACATTACTAGCTGTGTGGCACCAAGCGAGTCACTTTCCTTAACAAGAAAGCAGTTGGAGAAAGAAATGAATGGCAAACCAGTTCATTTGCCAAGAAAACCCCAAAAGGAGTCATAGAAGATTGGTCATGATTGAAATGACTGAACCACCACAACAAAGATCCCTTCCAACTCTATGTTCCAAGGTTTTCAGGTTCAAAGAAGAAATGTCACATCTATTACACATAGATACTATGTGTAATAATTACATTATCTACAATATGAATAATGTAATTATAAAATATTGGGACTATTACTGGTTCTTTCTTTTTAAGTTATTTCAAAGTCATTTTTTTTTTACATATTGTCAATGAATGCCCTCATTTATCAGGTTAATGTTCCATATAGGATTATAGGGTCATAACTCTAGAACTGCAGGAGAGTCAGAGACCGTCTGGCTCAGCTCTTACATTTTATAGATGAAGGGAACTGAGGTTTGGGGAGTTTAAGGGACTTATTCAAGGTCATAGAGATAGTGAAATATTGAAGGCTGGATTTGAAAATATCCTTTGACTCTAATGCTCTTTTCATTGTACGATGTATGGTAATTTTTCTTTATGTTTAGGCAGCAAAATACAAGTCTTTATGGGGTGTTAAATTTTCAACTTGTGGTCACTATTATCAGTTCATTCAGTTGTAGCTTTACCTATATAAAGCACATTCTAAGTTTTGTAATTCTATTTCACCTTGGTGCCTCATTACAAGTACTGACTTGATTGTAATATGCAGACAGTTTTTTCAGTTTTACTTGGAAGTAGAAGAAACATGATATTTCTCTGTCTCCATAAAGAGAATAACATTAAAAACTATGAGCAATTGTTCAAAATAATCTCAAAAATATTTAGTTAAAGATTTCTTACAAAACCTTAATCACCTATAAACAATTAGATCATACATTTTTATTCAATTCAGATACATTCTCATGGTTATTAATGTGACAATGGTTTATTTATGCAACAGAAATTATTATTTTCTACAAAGGACAAGCCTTCCAAAGAATATCTTTTGGATGAAAGTATCATGAATACAGTGCTGACTGGATCTTAGAGGATATTGAGTAGTTCAATTCCTTCATTTTACAAATAAGGAAACACCTCATAAAGTTAAAAAAAGTTCTAACTAGATCAGCACAAACTCTGTTTTTTATTTTTTGCTACTGAGAAATGAACAAAAATCAATTTTAAGACAAATTTCTAAGAAGGTTTGAATCAGTTTTTCTCCATCTTTATGGGAAAAAATAGAACAAAGAAATTAAATTATGGCAAGTAAAACACAAATCAAATGCAAGGAAAATCTTCTTGACATAAATGGCTTTTAAAAACTAGGACGTGTTGCATTGCAGATGTAATCTCCTTAAAATTTAAGAATAGCACTGAATAGTTTGATTGGTTTATATTTATGTCTAGTTTGTTTTGCTTTAATGAAAAAGGAACCTTTTCTTCCTGGACTTCTGGACCAATAGCATTTTCATATACAAAGAATAAAAGAAAGGAGGACTGTGTATGAGCCAGATAATCTCTATTACATCCAATTTGCTTTTTTCCTTCAAGTAAATAACAAAATCAATTTTAAACTTTCAAAGCTGTCTTGCTTATTTCTATTTCCTCCTGGCCTTCTGTTTTCTTTTGTGTATTTCTAAAAAAGCTTCAATGATTTTCCTTCCTTCCTTCCTTCCTTTCTTCCTTCCTTCCTTCCTTCTTTCCTTCCTTCCTTCCTTCCTTCCTTCCTTCCTTCCTTCCTTCCTTCCTTCCTTCCTTCCTTCCTTCCTGCCTTCCTTCCTGCCTTCCTTCCTTGTCTTCTATATCATTCCTAACTTCCCCTTCACTGATTAAGAGAAATAAAAACCAATCCTTTGTAGCATATATACATGGTTAAATAAAACAAATTCTCACATTGTAAATGCCTGAAAATGTGTAACTTATTCTATACCTTGAGTCTGCCACCTCAGTCAAGAGGTAGGTAGCACACTTTATCATTGGTTCTCTAGAATTATGGTGGGTCATTGCAGTGAATAGCGTTAAATTTATCCAAATTCTTTTTCTTCAAAATATAGTCTGTTCACTTTATTCTGCACCAGCTCATACATGTTTTCTTAAGTTTTTTTTCTGAAGCCATCCCTATAGTCATTTTTTAAGGCACAGTAATACAAGGTATTTCAAAAGCTTTAGTATAGTTCATAGTTTTAAGTTATAATAAATTAAAACTATACCAGGACTTTTGAGACACCTATAATTCATTACATTAATATAATACAACTTTTATAATGATTCCTCAGTTCACAAGTATCCCCTCCTTTGGTTTCCAGTTTTTTGCTATAATGATAATAACTGCCACAAATATTCTTGTACATATTTTTGTACATCCTTTCTTTCATTAGCTTTAGTTCTGATAGAAATCAAAAAAGTGGAAAAGATAGAACTGATTATCTCAAAAATTATATGATTATGAAAGAATAGTACAGCGAAAACATTTAGAATGGAATGATGGAAGAATAGTAGATTAGAGATAGGAAAGAGTTGGGTTCAAATTTCAATATTGATACCAGATGTATGACTATGAATGAGTCAACTCTGTTTTTCATCAGTAATATGGTGAAATTTAGCACCTCCAGTATATTCCTCCAAAAGTCATTGTGAAGATCATATAAAATGACATGTACAAAGCCCTTTGTAAACTTTAAAAGACTATATACACTTATTATTCAGTCATGTCCAATTCTATATGATCTCATTTAAAGTTTTTTTTGGTAAAGATACTGGAGTGGTTTGCTAATTCCTTCTCATATACATAATATATACAATCTATCTATCTATCTATCTGCTATTGCAAAAGGAAACAGTAGTTGTTCATGAAGTAAGACCATCATTTTTCAGAGCAATGATCTGTGACAATATTATTTGAAATCCAAAAAAACCATACCTAATTCTCAGATTTTAACAATATGAACTTGTTGGTTTGTGAAGGAACTTAACACCCCTTGGGCTTTGCTTCTTTCTCACTTTCCTCCATCCCTTTAGCCCCTTTACAACTCCCTAGCTTTCTACAAGGGAGAATGGGCAGAGATAGAGAGGATAAAACCTCACATTTGCCAGATTGGTTATATGTTAGGGAATGACAAGTCCCCTAACAATTTGCTGTGGAAAAAAGACTTGTTTGAGTAAAAGCTTGAAAAATAAAACTAAAACCTAGATTCTAGAATTATCTGTGCATTTCAGTTATCAGTTCTTACCTGTATCCCATTTACTCTAATAATCCATTGATTACAAAGCCTTTTCAAATCAAATGACACAAAGTATGTAAAGTGTTTTGCTGACAAAGTTAAAAAATTTTCTTAAGTCATTGGCTATCCAAGGAACACCAATGGCTATGTCATTATCAAAAGCTTGTTTTAATGAATTCTGTTTCAGCAGACAGTTTAGTTGGGACTATTTTTGTACCTTAATTGCTGTTGCTTTGCTGATGTGGATGACTCAAATTCTGTTTAAGTGAGAAATTCTATACAGCTGAAACTGTCCATTGGGCAGTCAATCCAAAAAATTGTCCTTTAGGTAAGGTTATTATGTATGCTACCTTTGAATACCTATATCATGTCTAATGCTGATTAACTCTGACATTTTTCCAAAATGCTGCATTGGCAAATTATTATTTTTAAAATAAAATGTGCTATTTGGTAAAGAATACTTCTGGGCCATTAGTGATTCTGTGGAATGATAGGATACCTGACCTATCATTTTAATGAAATGTCAACTTCATAGGTGTCAGGTGCAAGAAGCCCTTAGAGGCATTGGGGGCTTCTGGGGAGAGAAGAGCAAAGATGTCAAGTTTTAACAGAAGGGGGCCTCTCCGATGTGCAGAGGAAAGATTTTAATTTGGATAAGTTGGCCAGACATTTCAATTTTTGACAACTTATATGTGTGCTTGGTGGGCAACTTGTCCTCTTTTTGGGGTGAACGTAGTTTGGAAGTTTTTGTGGAGTTTAGAATGTCTGAGATAGTGAAAAATGAAGAAAACTGATGGAGATGGATACAAAAGGACTATATGGAGGGCTGGATAGACCTGAGCCCTCCCCTGCACATCAGTCTGGTTCAACAGCTTTCACAATAAATTAGCCAGTGAATATTGTTTTATAAAAACAGAAAGGACAGTTTGGAGTCTGGATGTGTTTGGAGTTGATAGTGAAAGGGAGAAATAGAAATTCTCATGTTTAGGCACAGGAAAGGCTTATGTATTTGTGGGGGGTGGAACAGGGCCAGCAAGATGGAAGAGGTTAGCTTTGAGAAACCAAGCCCTCATCATCTTGTCACCAATCACACTTTTCCGAATTAGAAGTAGCAGCTGGGACTTTAAATGTAGCCCCAAGATGTCTCTGAGTGCTTTAAAGTTCTAAACTAAAACTTGCAAGGAAAAGAGAATGCCTTAGGGGGAAAGGTCCCTCCAAATTATTCCCACTTGTCAACTTTTCTCTAGGGCTTCTGCACCTACTTATCCACCCACAACTCAGAGCACACTGTTCTGTAACACTAATTTATTTATAATAGCTATCTGTGTTGCCTTAGTTCCCTACTAGACTGTTATCTATGTCTTATCCAAACTGTATTTCTCTCCCAACCTCCTTACATAGAGTAAACATTTTTTTATTGAATCTCTGGAAGTTCAAGCATTACCACTATGTGGCCAAATTCAGTTACTCATCCTTCTTGATCTCCCCAGTGTTATGGACATTGTTGATAATATTTATTAGAGATAATATTTACTGGACATTTACTATCAGCAATACATTCTGCTAGGTACTTTGGAAACAGAAAGAAAAATAAACTATATAGCCTTTAAGGGTTCAGCAATCAAAAGTATATTAAGGACAAAGAACTAAAAGGCTAGTCTTGAATTAGGACTCAGACTCATAGTTATTATGTTTCCCTGTCCCATTACCTATTGTCCAAAGGCTGCTTAGTTATTCCTACTTGACAATTTTTTACTAATGCCCCCAAAGCTTGTTGTTGCTATTCCTCTATCTTCTTCTTATCTACATTCTCTTCCATCTCAATCTGTATCTCCTTCTCAGGTCCAGGATTTCTTTGCCTTCTAAAGCAATTAGTCTGGTAAGTGCTTTATAATAATGAGCTGATGGCAAAAGGCTACAGGAGCTCCTTAGGGTCCTCTTTCCAGTTCCCAGGCCAGACATGCACTATAGCCAGAATCTTTTAGACACATAACTGTTCTTCAGTATAATATATTGAATTTTATAACTTGAATGCAAAAAGAGCTAGATTAGGGCAAACCTAATTCCTTCCCAGCATATTTTTTTTTGTTTGTATTAACATAAAAAGAACTGAATACCTACAGTAATACAAACATCAATCTGTCTAAATAGAAGTTACATTTTTATGAGGTTTCCAAAAGTCTGGCCTGAGAGTAGGTAGATTTAAAGCTCTCATGAGATGTAGTACTGAGAGGACAGAGAACATCACAATGAGAAGACGGAAGAAAGAAAGAGGAGAATCATAGCCATATATGGTGGAAACAGCAAAAAGTCGAGTCATGGAACGTCTAGAAATGGAGGTCAGTATGCGCTAGAGAGAAGCAGGCTGCAGCACAAACCATAAGGAGCTTGGTGTAAGCCAGCTGAGGTGCAAAAACTGCTAGGGTCTGCCAGTGTGAGGTAGAAACTGTGGAGGGAGGTTCCTGGGGGTGGAGTGATGCCTGGGAGCTAACATTAGTGGGTGGCTGAGAGCAAGTGGGAGTAAATGACGATGTCTAAATCCTGACTCATAAGGTAGACATCTGGCCTCCATGAAGGAGTGTCCCAGGCAGGGAGGCTACAGAGATTTTACCCTGTTTCCCTAGTCACAGGCATGAATTGGGAAGCTTCCTTCCGGGGTGAGGCTGGGAAGAATTAAAAGTGGGTGCTGAGATTGTTTTCATTGTTTTATGCTTCTATTTATGTTCCCATTAAATGCTTTAAAAAAAAACTGATTCTGTGCTGTCATTTGACTTGGCTTTCTGTTAGCAGGGAAATAATTGAATATTTAGACCTGAGTTGACTTTAGAAGCTCCTAGTCTCACCACCCCAACTTCTCTACAGCCGGGTGTGTGTGTGTGTGTGTGTGTGTGTGTGTGTGTGTGTGTGTGTGTTGTGTGCATGTGTAGGGGGTTGTTCATGAATATGGAACATTGCATATAATTTCAAAATACAACTTGATTTTTCTGATCTCTCTCTACCTCCCTCTCTCCTTTTCTCCCTCCCTCTCTTTGCCTCTCTCTATCTCTGTCTGTCTCTTTGTCTCTTTTTGTCTCCCTCTCTCTTCCCCCCTCTTTTTCTCTTCTCTCTCCATCTTTCCCTCCCTATTTCTCTCTCAAAGAATGGAGGGGAAAATGTAGATAACATAAGAACAAAAGATACTTAAATTTTGTTTAAACGGAAAAAAAGGCTTCCAGTATCTGATTACATGGGATTGATTGTTGTCCTTTATTCTGTTTCTTGGAGAAAAGAACCAGATTACTCAGGGACAGAGTAAGAAAAGACTAGTGATTTACCAGAAAATTCCCCCACAAAATTGAACCTCAGTTCATGAGGAATTAGTTCTGTTTGATACAGGGGAAACAAGCAAAATAATAAAAAATGTAAAGATGAATACATTTAAAGTTGGCATAAAAGCTATGTAATGCATATCTTAAGACTGTTTATAAAAGTGCTTCCTGTTTTTTAAAAAATTGATCTGCTTTAGAAGTTTCGTGCCTGGACTGGTGACATGCTTCTTTACTTTGGCTTTAGGGATACATTCAAGTTCTCCTTAATCCAATAATCTTTCTCCAATAATCTTTTGTGCTTTTCTTGCATAATTTCTCTTTCGTTTTCCATTCCTGTGTATGGATAGTGGCCCAAGTTGGTTCCCTGAGCTTTTTATGTTTCTCTCGATCAGAAAACTTCACAGCTTTTAGGGTTTTAATTATATCATTGAATCAGCTCTCCAGACTGCTTGTGTTCTCAACCTATTAGGCCTATTTTCCTATTGAACATTTCTACCTGCAGACCCCATCACCATGCTAATTTCAACACATCTAAAGCCAATTTGATTTCCTTACACTATCCACTTCTCCAGGATTTTTATTTCTATAAAGAAGTCATTATTTTAGGCATCACTTTTAGTCTTCTCGAACTCTATTATACTCCATACATATTGTCAAGGCTTGATGATTCTTTCTTCCATTTACTCTTTTCTTTCATTTTCATAATTGGTATCTTATTTCAAGTCCTTATCACCTCATGGTGCACTGCCATAAGTCCCTTAATTTGTCTTCTAATTCTCATGTCCAATACTTACTTACCAGTTAATATTTCTTGCAACAACATTTTCAGTTTACCATTCTCATCCTCAAAAAAGTCCACTAGTTCCCCCCACCCTTTTTCTACAGAATAAAATTCAAGTTTATCCTCAGGCATATTCTGGCAATTTACAATCTCACTGCAACCTAATTCCTCAACCATTCTGCTTTTCTTCAATTCAAGCTCTTTTTCAAATCTCCTCCAAGTAGACTAGCCTAATGATATAACTCAAATAATTACACCCTTTAGCACATGCTCCTCCTACTTCCATACACACCACAACAAATTGCAGAAAAACATCCTACATATTCAGTTCTTCTCCATTCTTCTATTCCATTCCTCCCTCCATAAGGGGCTTCCTTGACAATTTCTCTTGATGATCTCAGCTCCCATTGATTTAATTTACTATCTCTAGGCTCATAATTCTCAAATCTACTTCTCCAGTCCCAAACTCTTGCTGATCTTCAGTGTCCCATCTTCACCTCTCTTACAGATATTTAGAACTAGATATTCAGTAGACATCTCCTTAAACCCTCCATCCCTCCTACCTTCCCTATTATTGCAGAGTCAATACCAATCTCCCAGTCCCTCAGGTCTGCAAACCTTGAATTCCTCTCTCTCATCCCTCATATTCAAGGTGTTACTCAGGCCTTTTACTTCTATCTTTATAACATCTTTTGAATATTTCCCTTCCCCTATCTTCTGGCTTCTGATACCACCAGCACTCTAATGCAGACCTTCATCACTATACCTTGATTGACACGAATAATCTGTTAGTAAACCAGCCTGCTTTAAGTCTCTCTCTCTAATCCATTTTCCATTCAATTACTAATGTGATTTTTCCTAAAGTGCAGGTCCTACAATGCCATTCCCCACTTAGCAAACTCCAGTGGTTTTCTGTTGCCTCTAGGAACAAATACAAAATGCTCTGTTTGGCATTCAACGTCCTTCATACCCAAACCCCATCCTATTTTGCCAGTCTTCTTACTACCTCTTACTGCCCAATATCTTCTCTTTGGTCCAGTGACATTGGTGTTTTGGCAGTTTGACGAACATCTTTTTTGGGTCGTGGCTATTTTCTCTGGCTATTCTCCATTTCTACAGCATTCTCCTCTGCTTAGACTACTAACCTCCTTGGCTTCTTTTTTAGTCCCAACTAAAATCTCACCTTCTACAGGAAATCTTCCTCAAGTTTCTGCATATACAAAGGACTTCTGTGTGTAAATTTCTTTTATTTCCTACAAAATTATAAACTCCTTAAGGGATCAGTGTGTATGGCTAACATATCTTTGAATCCCCCCATTCTTCCTAGCACAGTATGTGCCTAGCATGTCTGGACAGAAGCATGCAAGAAATAAGGAGGTCAAAGTAAAGAAGTGGAATCAAAGGAATTACAGTTTTGTACATTACTTCAGTTAAGAAAAATTGATTATATGAAAATTCATCAGGTAATATATCATACTTCAGATGAATGACTTTTCTGCTAGATTTGAAGAGATCAGACTCCAGTCATTTTACAGCCTAAATCAACATTCTACTCAATGGGCAGGAAGTAATTCTTTCTTTTTCTTTTTCATGAAGCTAGTTAACATCGACAAACATAAATATTTCCATATACTAAGAAGAGGAAAAAAATAATTGCATATAAGAATGTAAATTGGTTCCACAATCTTATTTTTTAGATATACATGTAAGTTAATACAATAATAACAATGTTACCATGTTTGTTTGTGGCCCCTTTTAGGCTTCTTTCTTATTCTCTTCTGTATATTATAGTAATATTTTATTAGTCACTGACATTGTTTTTTTCCTTTTCTTTCTTTTATTTTTGGATCACTATCAGTGGCAATCCCCCCACTGACAATTACTATTAGTCATTACCAATAAGTACAGTAAATTTTTAAAAATCACTCTTTGATTTGTGTCTGAAAATGCATACTCTATTCTGTATCTCCAGTCTATCATCATCTATCTGCAAGGAGACAGAAGGAATGATCATTATTCATGATCAAAAGTTCCTAAATTGTTCAAAATTGTTTTCCTTTATACTGGTATAGTTAATGTATGAGTTATTCTTCTGGTCCTACTCATTTCACTTTGAAATAGTTTATAAGTTTTTCCTGGTTTCACTAAATCTGTCCCTTTTGTTATTTCTTAAGGCATAATTGTATTCCATTAAACTTATTTAATATTATTTATTCAGTCATCTCTCAATTGATGCATAACCAGTGTGCTTCCAAATCTTTGCTTCAGCAGTAGCAACAACAAATTTATTTTAAATATTTTTGGACTTTCCCTTCATCTTTGATCACTTTGGGGACATATGCCTACTAGTGGTATCACTGGATAAAAAGGTATTTACAGTTGTGTATAGTTTCAAATTAACTTCTAAAATGTTTGGTTAAAAAGTATTCCTTATTAAAAACAAAACAAAAATGAAACTCTAAAGAATGATTAGCCCAACTACTTTAAAAACCTATAAAATAGTAGTTACTTAGGAATTACTTTTCTATTTCTAGAGTTATTGCAAGACAATAATAGTATTTATCCTCTGGTTCCACTGGTTTGGAAGAATAAAAATATCCTTTTTGATACAACTGTCATTGAATTCTACCTAAACTTTTAACTTTTTGCAAATGTAGTGTATACTAAACTTCTGTTTTGGATAAATTTTTAAAAATTAGCAATACAATGTCCTTCTTTGTTACAGTATAACAGTTCGTTCCTTTAAATGCAGTTTTAATTGGATTCAGTTTTAATGGAGTCTAATATATAGCTGTTTTGTTGATATCACTTTTCATTCTTACTACTTGTCTGTGATATCAGGAAAATTATTTAGCTTTCTTAGGCCCCGAGCTCTTCATTAAAATGAAGCAGTTGTATTATATAGTCCCCTCCCAGTTCCAGAGCTACAAACCATGATTCTATGAATTCTATGGTCCTTCCTGCCTAATCACAATGGGATTTGACACTAATAAAAACCCTACTTGCACTCATAATTCTCCATGAGATTTGATGAAAGGAGCCTTAAGGAGTCTGATGTTTTTGCCTATATTTGGAAGAAGGCACCATTACCAAGTTTAACTTCTCTAATATCCATTGGCTTTTTTATCAAAATGGAATTGTTAAGTCAGTTGCAATTGGAATTTCCTTTTGATGGGAACATCCTATTTTATAAACTGATGGCCCTCTCATAGAGGCTTATCAGTTTCCATCAGCATTTTTTATTTTCTCTAAGGAAACATAGTGTGATACTGCAAATGGAACTGGGAAACCATGAAACCTTACTGAGGAACTTTCAAGTTAACCTTATTTTTAATGTGCTTTTTCTCATGACTTAAGAGCTTCTAGTGGTTTCCAACTACCCACAGACTTAAAATATAATCTTAGCCCAGCATTAAGAGCTTCCATAATCAGGCTCTCCCTTACCTTTCTTGCCTTATTTCACATCACTTCATGCATTCTAGCTAAACTGCACTAATCATCAATTATTCCTTGAGCTCAATACTCCATATCTGGTTCCCATCTGGTTCAATTCTCAAAAATTTTATCTTCCTTCAAAAACCCGAGATCCCTTCCCTGTTCTCTTAAGTAATTTCTTCTATTTTGCTCCAATTTTCCTACACTAATGTATGTGTCTACTGCAATATCCCCAACAGAATGTAAGCTCTTTGAGGGCAGAGATTTTTATTTTTGTCATTAGATACCTGGTACCTACACAAAGGAAAAAATTAATAAACATTTGCTGAAATAAGTTGAATTTGTATTACTGCCTGTCATTTTCAGAGAATCAAAGGAGTATAAATTAGGAGTAGAAAGGACCTTAAAAGCAAGCTAGTTTAAGTCCTTTATCTTATAAATGGGGAAGCTAAAGCCTAGAGTGATAAAGTAGCTGGTTAGACATCATAAAGATATGCCAGCTCAGCTGGAACTTGAACCCATCTTCTTTAATTAAAATCCAGCATTTCCAATGAAACATACTGGATACCCCATCCCACCCTTGCTGCCCCATTTTATTATCTTTCAGTCTTTCCTAAGTACTTGTATAACTACGTGAAATTTTAACAATAAAAATCCATTCATTATATTTCATAAATTATTACCATATTTAAAAATGAAAGGGCCCTTAAGAGTTCATCTAATCTAATCCATTTCATGGATGAAGAAACTGATTACCAGTTTACTGAGCCCATGTAAAAAATTTGTTGGCTATGCTACCACAAGAAATAATAATAATAAAAAAACAAAATGGTGATCAGTCCTTTATTATCCCCCCTTCCTTCTCCTTCTGTAGTGTCTATGGAAGAAATATGAGGGGGAAGTCCTGAGAATCAAAGTTTTTAAAGTATCTATAAACTGAAGCTTCACTGTAGGTACTTTCAGTGCAAGATTCTTGTCCAGTAACCCATGGATGGAATGGAGGAAGTGAATTCTCTAAGTTTTTGTATTCTCTCTATATTGAAATCAGAAACCAGAAGAATGTTTCAGTTAAATGCAAGGGTGTCTTGCAGATTATGCTTGGAAAAACAAATAAGATTTGGAGGATTTGGTTTATGCATCTAAAGGAAAGAAATAACATTTCATTGGATAGGAATTAGATTTGAACATGTGGAAGATGAGAAATTGTGAAGTTCTTTTGATGATCATAAGCTTCTACTTGAAGATGTTTTTAAGACCAACACACTTCTGATATTGTATAGCTTCAAGTCATGGAACTCTATATAGTCTCTTGAACAATCAAAATTGAAAGTAATCCAAAAGTTAAAAGAAAGTTGCATGGGAGATATAAACAGGCTGCAAACCATTATAAAGTAAAGATTACAAAGAGGGAATGCAGCAAAGAATGGCATCAAAGAAATGTATGAAAGAAAAAAAATGAACTGATCATATGGTGAGAGTGAAAGAAATGGAAGGGACAGCCCACATATTTCATCAATATTCTCCATATGTCTTAATGTGGAAGTAAAATGAGCCTAAACATACTGGTTAGACATCCTGTGCTGTTTTTGGGAAGACAAGGACAAGAGACCTTTTGGATGACTAGACATGGATAGGTTGTGATCTGAATCATTGAAGGAAATATTCATATCAATAAAATCACAAATCTATTTGAATATTTAGTGTTATAAAGTAGGCTACATGGCACAATAAAGAACTGATTTCAGAGATAGGAAGATACATGCTTTGACAAATATTGTGTCTTGAAGTTCTTTTCCTAACTGAGCAACTCTTTAATTTCAGAAAAGCTGCTCTTCTACAGTGGTAGATTGAATCACCTCACTAAAATCTCCCTATACTCATATAATCACGAACATAGCAAATTAAATAAATAAATAAGCAAATAAATAAAATAACTGGCAATTTAAAGAGATTAAAATATTTTCTCTTACATGGCACTATAGTAAAGGTTTTAAAAATTCAGCATTATGAGACTTTTGGTTCATGAATATGCATATTAATGATTAAATATGCATTAAATTTCCATTTAAAGTGATATATTATTTCATATAAAATATAAATTGCAATCACTAGTCACTTTCTTTACCAAATATAATAGTGTATAAGGGAAAGAATATTTTTCTAAAATGAGAAATTTATTTAAAAAAAAAAAAAAGCAAGTTGAATGATTTCCTCTGACCCAGGGAAAGGATATCCATCTTCCTAATTGTTTCTGGTGAAACTCTTTATTCTTACCTATTTCATTAATCAGTCATTACACACATTTATCCCAAGAGACTAAGCTGCTTACGAAAAAATAATTCACTACTGACAAATATGTACTTCCTCTCGCCTTTGCTTCCGGCTCAAGTTTCTCTGCCTGGGCGGAGAGTCAGACAAAGGCAATAAAGGCATCTGCTATTGACACATTTCTAAAGCAGAGCTGTGTGGATTTCATTCCCTCCAGTTGGAATGAGATCTCCATGGTGACGATTACATCACCAAGCTGTTCGAGGTTTCCAGTGGTGCCTTTTCCAAGGGCATTTCCTTTACAAGACTGCCCTCTACAAATGAAAAAAGAACATATTTCTGTCATGATGGCTTTGTTTTAAACTGCCAAAGCCATCGTACCTTTACCAAGTGCCTTCGGTCATATTACAGCCTCTAAAATAGTATGATATCCCCTACTGAAAGGTTATATTCATCATTTAGTTCAATAGAATATTACCAAAAAAGAGGAAATTATAATGGTGAAGAAACCTATAAAAATTGTTCACCTAGTTCTATGCTCTGGTAAGGAAAGTATGTCCTTTTATCTGCTGAATATTAACAATTTCAGTGTCTGAAAAAACATGGCCCTAGCACTCAAATGATCAATTGTTCTTCCCACTGAAAGCATTCCTTTTTACCCTTAGCAACCCTCCAATATGGTTGTAAAAAACCAGTGATCAGTTTATGCAGGTGACCACATTTATCATTTGCCTCCCTTTTCTGCTCTATTAGTAACCTGGCCATTATAATTTGCTTCCAGTTAAAACTTGGCATGTATATGCTGCTGTCTCCTGCCAAAAACTAATTTATTCATTTGGACAGGGAGGCCTCAATTTCCAAATGCATTCTGTCCTTGGCTCCATTTCTTTGCTCTTACCACTGAGGGCTATTCAGTCATGATTCAACTATTGAGAAATTTCACTTTCAGCAATCATATTATTCCATTATGTTTAAAGGATCTGACATGATTAAAGCTCAGTAGTTAAAAATGTTTTCACCAAAACAATCGCTCCTTTTTTGTGTTCTTCAATTTGTTCTCTAAAGTAAGTTTTGACTTGAGAGTTACTTGCTTATCCTATTTTCCTTTTTTCTTCTATGCATTTTTGGTCTGAATCTGTAACATCATTAGTATAAATTATTCCCAAGGTAGAGGAACTTCCCTCTACTAATGCAGATAGGCAACTTTCTTGCAACTTGTAGTCTGAGAGATTTACCTAGGGCACTAAGATTTGAGTGACATACCCCAAGTCAGGATGTTTCAGGGACCAGAATGTGAATATAGGTTTTCCTAACTCTGAAGCCAGTTTACTATCCATTATGCCACGCTGCTTCTTTTATATGTCTACTGATAAAGAAAACTGATTTTAGGGATTCTTTGACCAAAGGTAAGAATTCATTCAATAGACATTTATTAATCTTTATGGGAAATTTAATGTATTAGGTACTCACTAAGAGAATAAGTTTGGGTAAAACAGCCCTAAAGACTGTTAGGTGTCATAGTGGATAGAGTGTTGGGCCTAAAGTCAGTAAGACTCATCTTTCTGAGTCTTAAAATCCAACCTCAAACACTAGCTAAGTGACAAATCACTTAACTCTGTTTGCCTAAATTACTTCATCTCTAAAATGTTACCAAGCATTGAGAACCAAGCAAGCATATGATATTTGATTCTCTTTTAAAAAGCCACCAATCTGATAGATTTGAAACTGAATTCTGAGACAACTTGGAAAAATATGAAAAGAAGAATGATGAGAAGGAAGGTATTGTTTAGGTGCTTTCAAATTCAATTGTCCTTCAGATTAGAGTATATAGATCACATTCCAGTGATTATGAATTGAAATGCTTTTGCTAGACTAATCAAGAGTACAAATATTTTTCGCTTTCTTTTTTTGAACATAACTTTTGCACAAGCTGTATACAGGGATTCTGTAAGAAAACTTGAATGCTAGTGATACTTCTCTTCTGAATATTACATAACTACAATAGAAATGTAGTGGTATAGAAGAGAGTGTGAGAGTCAGAGTCAGAGTCAGAGTCGGAAACACCTGGCTTTAAATTTTTTCTCTGACACTGGTTAGTTGTGTGACCATGGACAAGCTACTTAACTTTTCTGAATTTTCTGCCTGCTCTCTCGGACTTATGAACATAAAGACTGTCTTGGAAATCGAAGGTCCCATACTTATAAAACTACAGATCCTTGATGTACTGAATCCAATACTGACAATTCTTTTGTAAAGTGTTTAAAGCTTTATGAATACTCATGAATCAATAAATATTTAATATATGTAGCAATAATTTGAGGTGAAAATAGGTAATTATATTCATCCACATATTAATAGCTCACATGTAACAATATGCTAATATTAAGTAACACATCATTAATATCTGACATTTGGATGGTAACTTTGATGGCACATTTCAAAACACAATTAAGAAGGCCAGTGTTTTAAATATGGTAACACTGCTATGTATGTTCTGGAAACCTCAGGTCTTTTTATTTTTAAAGCTGATACCCTATGTACAAGCCCATAATGCATCTCACTTTAGATATAAAGAGCTAAATTCACAAAAATCAGACTAAACTAACCAGGACAACTAAAATAACACAACCTAACCTGTCTTTCTCATATTGTTGGTTTACATTGAATACTGTACAGTTCTAGTTCTGGTACACAATGTTCTAAAAAGATAATTGTTAATGATAACTGGCATTTTATATGGCATTTTATGACTTATAAAGTGTTTCACATCAATCACCTCATTTGGTTAGACATGAGCCCAGTCTGGATGTCAGTCATAGATATATTATATATGTATAAAATGCAATTATAATATATATGATTATAATATTTAATAAATACATATATAAGCCTCTTTGCTTATGCTAGGTATTTTTCAGTTCTATTCTGAGAACATAACTGTCAATAATAAAAATAAATATAAAAACAATACAAGTTACTTGCTCATATCCCCAGAAAATCAACAATTCCTTTAAAAAATCCTGACAAGTAAATGACTAAATGTTTCCCCTTGATACTGATCCATTTGTTCACATCAATCATAGCGTCTTGGGTTGTAAAAGAAAAGGTATCTAAGCAGGAATTGTCATAGAACACAGCAATTTAATATTTTAAAACTATGACAGCTACATAAGCAATTGGTGTTTGTAACTAAAATATTTTTCTTATCAGGCAAATATGAATGGGAAGCAAAAATTTTAATGTTAATTTATATAGCAAAGATTGAATATGTTGGTATTTATTCTTATCAGGATATTAACCAGTGGCAAAATCATATGTGAAATTGAAGGTAATAAAATGCTCTAGTTCAACCATGAGTTTTGTGGGAATAAGATGATCATTTCTGGTTTTATTTCCAGTGTTATACTGCCCTTTAGTGTCCAGACAAGAGAACTGTAAAAAATATTCACTGTGCCCACAAATGTTTTCTCATGAGTTTTTCTAGTTGGCAAGAGAATTTTATCAGTAGTAATAGTACCTTCTTCATCATAGGTACATTTTGTATATAAATACAAACATAAGGAAATTGATGTGAATGTCATCTGCACCTGTTTGTTTCCTTCCTCCCTTATTTAGTGAATTGCTATGAAATACTTTCATTCCATTTTAAATGAAAAGATAGGAAGGAAAGTTCAAAATTTAATAGTTTGTAGCTTAATTAAATAACAGATGGACTTTTCATAACATGATGCACAATGGTTTTATTTTTCTTTAAGATGCTAGTAGATTTTAGAGAACAAATGGAAAACATGGCACCTTCTATCAAAAAACTGCAATGGTCACGGTTTAAAAATTTAAGAACTTAAAATATGTTTTTTGTTTGTTTGTTTAAAGGAAAGACATCATTATTATCATGCAGTTCTCTGTTTTCCTGGTTTAGTTCTTTTATGGCCAATTACCAATATTTTTGAGCGCCCTCTGTAGTCAGAATACAATGGGAGGCAGGCAGAAGCCTTGAAACTGCTGTCTGAAACCCATTTCAAATTATTTTAAAGCTGATATCTCCATATCTTTCCTTCTTTTTGAAAACACGATCTGAAGAACAGGCTGCATAATGTTACTGAGGGCTATAAGCAACTGAAATGAGGAAGGGAGCAGGACTAGGAATGCTGAAAGTGAAGGAGATCCCTGTCTGCATTATCAAAATTGCGGTCATTTAATGGGTTTTATGTCTTATTGGAGATATAGAACATACATAGGGAAATGACTGTATAAACTTTTAAAGCCATAAAAATATACAAGAAATATTCTACACAGTATCAAGATTTTTCAGAAAAAGATAAAAGAAACAAAGAAGAATCCATTCTGTACTCATTAGCAGTTGTGCCATCAGGAGAATTTTCATTCTTAGTTTTAAGTATCATTGGAGAAAACAAACAATAAGATTGATGACAGATTTAGGCAAAATAGAACCATATAAGCCATTGAATCCAATCTCATTTAATGAATGAAGACACTGAAAACCAGCAATATCAAATGATTTGCCCAAAGTCATATAGCTAGTAAGTGGTTGAGACAGGATTTGAAATCAGATTGCCATGACTCTACTGTACCATCTCAATGCTGATACCTTAGTGCACACTGAAGCAGCAGGGAGTTAAAAATATTTCCTATGAGAAGTAACTTTTTTAAATGTGGCAAATTTCTTTGAACCATAATTTGAAGTAGGTAAATGGAAACAATCAAGAATGATTATGGCTCCTGTTCTTTGCAGTGCTTTTGGAAGAGAATTAAATTTAGACAAAGAGGAGGTGGATACAAATTAGTGAATTAAAGACATTCAAAAGAAGAATTCAGCAAAGTGCCAGTTTCTGAGAATTTATAATATAAGCTTGCAAGAGATGCAAAAAAGTAAAGTGGATTTCACTGACAATGATAAAAATTCCATTTTGTAAGAGAGAAAAATGGAAGAGAACATTAAGAACATGTAACATGTAAGAATCTATAGTTGGTACCAATAAAGTCACCATTCTACTAGTTTCTATGCCATATAAATTTCAGCAAAATTAAAAATAGCTTCATAAACTAGCCAACAATGCCATTTATAGTTTGATTTACTTATTTATAGCCTACAAGTCCACATTTTTAAAATTACATTTGGAAAGATTAAGAGATTACAAATAGATAATTGAAAGAGGAGAAAAAGTTTTTAAATTTAAAAATGTTGAATCTTTTTGTTTTTATATCATCTATATTTCTCTAAGATTTTTCCCTCTCCCTATTCCAGAAGGCCATCTCTCATAGCAAAAAAAATCAAAAAATAAGGGGAAAAGTTCAGCAAGACTAACCACAACAAGTACTGTCAGGTAACAACAATGATAATGGCTAACTTTTATATGATGCTTTTAGGGTTTGCAAAGTATTTTATAAATTTTTTTTTCATTTTATTCTCACAACAACCCTGGGAGTAAGTCTAACAGCAGAAGCTCAGTATTACATATCCACAGTCCCCCTATTCATACAAAGAATATAGGAGAAGTGCATTCTAATATTTCTTTTGTTGAGGCCAAACTATGTCATTATAATTTCATAGAATTCAATTTTGATTGTTTATTCTTTCCATTTCCATGGTTGTAGTTATTATCTACATTGTTTTCCTGATTCTGCTTACTTCTCTTTGTGTCACTTTCTATAAACCTTGCCATGCTTTTCTGAATTCATCATTTTCAAAGCTTTTTAAAGTCCTGTATAGGCTCATTATAGGATCATATATTTAAAGCTGGATATGACCTTGGAGGCTACTCATGTGTCACAAATTATTTAGACATTCCTCAGTTGTTTGGTATCTACTTTGTTCCTAGTTCTTTGCTACTACAAAAAAAGGGCTCCTAGAGATCTTATAGCTTTTTATGGGAATTTTCTTTTAATCACTGATCACCCTGGGATATATGTCTAGCAATAGGTCAAAGCTATGACCATTTTAACCACTGAACAGATGATATAATATTGTGTTGAAAAATCATTATTAGCAGCTCTTCATTTTTTAAAGAGAATGGGAGAGGAAATTACCTTAGCTTGTGGAAGAAAATGATGATGATGATAAAAGATCAGTAGTAGAGAGTGGCAGAGAAAAAGAAAAAAGAAAAGAAAGGGAACTGTTTAAAAATTGTAATAGTCCATTAAGGAGTGAAATACCCTTCAGAAGAGGCAAGGATGAGATCTCTGTGAAATAGCAGTAGTGTATATGTAAATCGGTTAATGATTAAGTTATGAGGAAAAATACTTAGAAAAGGACAAAACAAGAAGGAAATCTATACCATGAAATTACATGTATATATGTATATACATATATACATGTATATATGTATGTGTGTATATATATACATACACACATACATATGCAGATGTATATATGCATGTGTATACTACATTATATTATTCTTCATAAGCATACTTTAGGTGTTTTTTCCCAATTGAATTTCCATGGCCAAATGAATTTATCATCTACCGGCCTAGTGCTTCATGTGCTAATCCAAACTGGTCTATTGATAACAGGCAGTCTTTCCAAGAAGTCTTTCAAGTTTGGCAAAATCTCCCACAGCTTGTGTTCTGAGTGTAAAAAACTTTGGGAACTCAAGTTATGTGACAAAGCCTTACAGCAGGATTTATTCAAGTGTTCACTAAGAACCTGTGGTATTTCCTTCAGTAAATGTCTTAAAGAATAGGAAGTACGTAACTAAGTTAGTTTAGGTTCCCTTTATCTGGGAGGTAGAGGCTGGGATAAATGATTTCAATGTGTCTTTCAGTTCACTAATTCTATATGTAAACACTTTGCAAATGAGAAGCCATAACTAAAAAGTCAAACCCAAAGTCCCAATGATGATCCCCAAAATTGGAATAAACCAATAAAGCCATTTGTGGTTGTCTTAATTATTTCAGTAGTGCCCAACTCTTCATGATCCCATTGGAGTTTTCTTGTCAAAGATACTGAAGTGGTTGGCCATTTCTTTCTCTAGTTCATTTTACAGATGAGGAATCGAGGCAGAGTTAAGTGACTTGTCCAGCTAGTAAGTGTCTGAGTCCAGGTTTGAACTCAGAAAGCACAGTGAGCCATCTAGCAACCCCAAAAGCCATTTATTTGTTTCAAAAGAATGGCAAAACCCAGCTGCATTTCAGACATTCAGTGAAAAATCTAAACACAATGAAAAATCGCTTGATAAAAATAAAACAATATTGACAACTGGTACTCACTTCATAGTTAGAAACCCAAAACAACAGAGAGTTTAATTCAATCCATGGGTCAGTATGTCAACAAAGGATTTACTAAGTATTTATTATATTCCAGGCAATGTGCTAAAGTTGTAGATATAAAGAATGGTAAAAAATAATCCATCTTCAAGCTCACATTCTAATGGTGGAAACAATGTGAAAGCAACTATGGATGAAAAGACATACACAGGATAAAAGGGAGGCAGCATCAGAGGAAAGACACCTTAAAGCATTAAAGAAGATGGGGAAAAGCTTTTTTTAAAAAAGGTGAGATTTTAGCCGAGAATTTTAAAATGTCAGGGAAAGTAGAAAGTGAAGGTAAGGAGAGAGAGAGAGAACTCCAGGAGGGGGAAGAATCTTTTGACTCCCAGTGACTGTCCTCCCCTATTAGGCTTTGGGGTCAGTGAAAAGAGAACTGAAATGGAAGTCCAGAACCAGGTCTTTATTCCCATAGATTTCACTACTACCATGGACAAATAATTTTATTTCTCTAGACTCTGTTAGAAAACTGTCTTCAATTATCCTTGGCAACATTATAGTTAACAGGGACTACCTAGTCATTCTTCTGGGAATTTGGAAATGGGAACATTGTTATCATTAACATCATCAACATCACTTAACATTTGCAAAACATTTTACATGGTATCTTACTTGACCCTGACAACAATCCTGTGAAGTAGACTTTTTTTTTTTTTTTTTTTTTTTTGCTGAGGCAATTGGGATTAAGTGACTTGCCCAGGGTCACACAACTAGGATGTGTTAAGTGTCTGAGGCCAGATTTGCTCTCAGATCCTCCTGACTTTAGGGCTGGTGCTCTAACTACTATGTCACCTAGTTGCTCCTGAAGTAGACATTATTATTGTCCCTATTTGATAAATGGGGAAACTGAGGCTGAGAGCAGTTAAATGATTAAGTCACACAGCTAGTAAGTTTCTAAGGCAAGATTTGCATGAGGTCTTCCTGACTCCAATATCATAGACCCTGTATCACCTTATCTGCCTTCCACCTTTTATTTTCAACCAAATAGTAATCTCAGGAAGAACATTCAGGATGACAAGACTATGAAAGAGGATTTCCATTTATTAACAGGTCAGGATATCTTTGGTTTGAATTTATTCTTGTTAATGAATTCTGTGAAAAGCTTTTTGTCATGAATAGTGCAGGATTTCCTCAATAACAATCAGTCTCAAAATTGATGTTTTCCTTAGAAAATAGAGTTGAAAACTCTATCTGATTTGAATTGTAAAAGGTATAACTCCATGTATCCCTCAAGAGGACTGTGCTGAACAGACCTGGATGATGGTCTAAGTCATTACTTGAATAGAATAAGTACATGGGTCTTGAAGACAAAGGATTTCTGGACTCTAAAACGTTGCTCTTTCTATTCTCTCTCTCTTCTTTTTTCTCTTCAGAACAGCCTCCCTTATGACTCCTTTGCTCTTCTCTTGAGGTTACAAAGCAGGTTTCCCTGGGCCATGTCAGGCCTGAGAGATATTGCAGTGAAGTAGAAAGATGGCAGAGTAAAAAGAAAGTGAAATAGAAAGAATACTAGGTTTATAGTCAGGAAACTTTCGCATTAGCTGAGTTATGATATGCAGAGTCATATTCTTTCCAAGCTTCAGTTGCTTCATTATAAAATGGGGAATATAAATTTTGAGCAGAAAAAGATCTTGGATGTCATTTAATCCAACTGCCTCATTTTTATAGATGAGAAAAGTGAGGGCCAAAGAGATTAAATTATTTGACCACAGTAACATAAGTATACTTCAATAACTTAACCAATAACTGGGGTACCTCCATTACAAGGTTTTTAGGATGATCACATGTGATAATAGATGTTAAGTATAAAAATGACAAATGCCAAGTACAAGAATACTATTGCTATATAAACCTTAGACTGCCACATCAATTCCAGTTATCATTATTATTATCATTAGAACAGAAATTTATTCATCCTCTCTAGGTTTTTTTTCAGGAATATTTTTTCATATTTTCAAGACTGTTGTAAAATCATGTTACAAAGGAACCATTGTAGATTTTTTTGTATTTCTGAACTCCCTCTGTCCCTATTTTTCTTCCTCTATATCTCTAAAATATATTTATTTATTTATTTATTTAGCGATCTTATGATCACTAGGAATATATTGTAGGAATATTAAACTTCAGCAGTTTGGAGGGAAAATAATTGCATTTATTCAATGATCAAATGAGACTGTTGGGCTTCATGATCACTAAGGTCTTTTGCAGCTTTAACTTTCTATGATTTAACTTCTCGATATCTCTGTCACTCTATCCACTGACCTTAATTCCCAAGATTATCTTCATGAGATGTCATCCATTCTTCTTATTTTTAAAGTACTTGAAAACTCATCAATGAGGGCTACACAAAACCAGGCCTCAAAAAATGAGTGAATAGGAGATCTGTGAGCAGTCTTAAATTTTGTTTGTATTGCAAAGAAAAAATATATATAAAGAATTTGGTGGTTTATCATTAATTCTAAGTTGAAAGTATGTATAGGTGTAATAAATATTAGGAAGTCATTAAAGGTTTTTGGCATAAACAATTCATCTTTAAATTGATTGTTTTGTATCCAGGAGTAAAGACACTAAATAAACAATGTTATAAAACGTGGGTATGTTTCCTTGCCAGTGACGAAGTAAAGTCTTTTGAGCCCTATATGTTCTGGGAACATAATGTTTTAGGACAGTATGAAAACACAAAGTTTGAAGGAAGGTCTACTAGCAGATGGAAAAGTTCAAAGTGAGAAAGGAAAAATTATAGCAAGGCATTCTACTGCATTTTCAAGTAGGCAAACTGTAACCTTGGCTAAGTCAACCTTCCAGGTAGCCCAGGTAGTTCTCTAAGACTTTAAATTGCTGAGAAGATACTCATCATTGGTGAAGAAAGGTTCCTTAATAGAGAGATCTCTAAACCAATGAAATCTCAAGACTGGCTAAAACCAAAACAAAACAAAACACACTGTATGAAAAAAATTACCATTCTGTGTTTTCTTTCAAAATCTCTAATTGTCACAGTTATTGTCTAAAAGAGGCATAAATAATTCCTTCAGGTGTAATCTTTAATATCTTCATAACAAGGGAAAAGGCAACAAGTTTCTATATCCTCTTGCCAATTATGCCTGGTCAAATCCCACCCTTCCTGTGTTGGTGTACCTGCTGCTTAATGCAGGTGGAGAAGATCACAATACCATGCTAATTTGATTTACTATAAATTTATGTTAAAATTTCAAATGGGTCTTCACTGAAGCAAAGCAATTCTTTTATACTTCACTAAATGATTCCTTATCCTACTCACTATAGAAGCTATTCTAAACATTTTCATCCTTTCTCAAACCTCCTAAGGCTCTCTCTCATAGTACCCTTTCCATCTATCTCTCAGTTAAGGAATTTACCTCATACTTCAGTGGAAAATATTGAGGCCATTGACTAAGAGCTCCCTCTTCTCTCAATTTTCTCATCTCTCAGTCACTCAGGTATCTTTCCCCACCGTGTCTTTGTTCATCCTTTTTTTATGCAAAGAAGTGGCCATCTCCTCACCAAGGCAACTCTTCATCCCATTCCTTCCTATCTTCATTAACAAACTGCCCTTCCTACTCTTTCTCCTATCTTTGGTTTCTCCCCATCTAGTGGCAATTACCCTGAAGGCCCATGTCTCACCAAACCTTAAAAAATTCCCACTTGTTCCAACCATCTATAGTGGCTATCATCCTCAACTCCTTGAAAAAAGCTGTGTATAATTGGTGCTTCCATTTCCTCCCTTCCCACTTATTCTAAACTATTTGCATTCTGGCTTCTGACCCTATAATTCAAATTGAAATGATTTTCTTCAATATTAGCAGGGATAGCTTAATAGCTGAATCCAATGTCTGTCTCAATGCTGATAGTCCATGACTTCAAAGTAGTCTGTGATACTCTAGACCATTTTCTCATGAATACTCTTTTTTTCTTTAGTTTTTTAAGATACTGCTTTCTTTTCCTTCTCTTCCTATTTGTTTGACTTTCTTAGTTTCTTAGTTTCCTTTGAAGGATCCTCACCCAGGTCACTCCCATCTTCTTGTTTGGAGTCCTCTTTCTTTCTCTTTTTAATATTTATTTCCTTTGATCTCACAAACTCCTGTAAATTCAATATCATCTTTATAGAGGTGATTCTTAGGTCTATTTATCCAGTTTCACGTCTTTTGCTGCTTCCTGAACATCTTGAACTGTAGGCATTTCAAACTCAATGTGGTCAAAACAAATCTCCCTATCGTTCTTCAAATACTCCTCTCTTCCAAACTTCATTATTACTTGTCAAAGCTTTACCCAATTAACTGAATCTACAACTTTACCTGCCCTTCTTGATTCCTCATTCTTGCCCCCGTTATTCAATTTTTTGCCAAAATCTGTTGATTTTATCTTTACAAAATCAGTCTTATACATCCCTTTGTCTCCACTCAAAGAGCTATCATTTTGGTGTAGATTGTTATCACTTCACTTCTAGATCACAATATCCAGAACATAGTAAATATTTCATAAATACTCAATGATTGATTAATGTAATGAAAGACATAGATAGAATTCAAAAGGGATGGTATGAGAAGGCATCAATGGTTTGTGATCAATACATGTGGAAGGAACATCCGTATCGATGAAATCATAGATCTATTAAAGTGCTGAAGTATAATCAGTCATTCAGTCATATTCTTTTATTAAGTGACTATTATGGACTAGACACTATGGTAACTGCTGAGGTGATTAAGAAAGGCAAAAGATACTTCTTATATACAAGGAGATCACAGTGTAATGGTAAAAACAACTATATGCAAACAAGGATAAATTGGGGATAATCAAGACAGAAAAAGAATAAGCAAGATTTAACTGCAACAAAGATACATTCTAAGGATGGTTTTTTATAGTTGTGGGTATTGAACAGTCTCACAACTCCTGAGAAATACACACCCTTACAAATATATTTTATGTATTACGTACATTTATGTGTATCTATAAATATATATAGACGAACATATATATATATATATATATATATATATATATATATATATATATAAATTCCCTCACCATGCTGGATAGGCATGGACTTTTAATCACACATATATTTATATTTCTAAATCAAGTAACAGGAAATTTCTTATACTAAACCTAGTCTTTCAAATGATATATTTTATTGTGCAATTCTATTTGTAAATCAATGTCATAAACTCTGTAACAATAAATCCCAAATATTATAATAGATTAAATAAAAATATAAAACCATTTTCTCCTACCAAGAGCTGTGATTTCATCAGTACAAGAACTTCTGGCAATTTAACTAACTAATTAACTAATGCAAATTAACTCATACAACTTAAAATGAATATATTATTGATGTCATTTTCTTTTTTTTTATGTGACTGTCAATTCTAATGATTCCCCTATTTCACAGATCCCTCTTTCATTCAAGCAAATCAATTAAAAATATTGCTCATATCTGGCAATATGTTCTTTAGTTCACATCTACAATCCAGTATTTTTGTATTCAGAATCAGGAGGAATTAGGCTGCTGCAGTCAGGATTAGATAACTCCACCAATCAGAGTTTTAAGAATTTCAATTGTTTGGAGTTTATTCCCTCTTTACATCAGTGTGCTCACCATGTAAGTTGTTTTCATGGTTTTGCTTTCTTAACTCTACAGATGATCAGTCAAGTTTTCCTAAGTTTCTCTGAATTGATCTGAATTTTATGATTCTTCATATTTATTTTATGGCAAAAAAATATTCCAAGACAATTGGAATGAATCTGTGATTTCATTCACGAAGGAAACTATAGTCCAGCAAATTTCTTTTCCCACTATACAGATGATTATTTGTTATGCAATTTACAATTCTAGAGACCTAGGGCTTTGAGAGTTAAGTTACTTGCCTGGGGTTATTAGGCTAGTACCTGTCTGAGAAGGGACTTCAATCAGTATCCTTGACCAAAAGTCAGTTCTCTATCCATTGTGCCTCATGGAATTCATTATATTAGATTCTACAATTTATTCAGCCATATCCAGATAATATTTTCTTTCCAATAAATATGTGTTCATATGGGGCATTTTCCTCTGTATTTGAACTCCTTGTGGAACAGGAACACAGTAGTTACTCCTGAATCAAAACATAAAAATAGTTACTATTAAGTGTGAATGGGCAAGTTTTCCCCAACTTCACCAACATTGCATTTAGTAATCTGACTTTCCATAATCCTTCTAAAAATGATTATTTTCATCTTTTGTTATCCTTGCTAATTTGAACCAATTAACTCCCATTTATTTATGTAGATGGTTTGTACATAGTTTTATATCATGTCCTTCATTGGACTGTGAGGTCCTTTAGAGTCTAGTTTCTTAAAACTGTGATTCACAACCACATATGAGGTCTTATAATTGAAGGAGAGGGCTGTGAAATTGTGATTTATTATCAGTAGATATTTGATTTGTATTCCTATTTTATATTCATATATATCTGGGATCATGCAAAAATTTCTCAGGTGAAAAGTGAAATGTTAAATGAGTGGAAAAAAAGTTTAAGAAACCTGCTTTAGAGTAGTGATTGTGCCTCATCTGAACTTTGCATCTCCTTTGGCATAGAAGATTTAGCATATATTGTGCGGGATATTGGCTGCTGCCTAATGAATTCTGGGTGAGCCTTTCTACTAGTTATGAATCTGTGATCAATTATATTGCCAGGGATAAAGACATAAAAATAGCTAATAGTTCTAGAAAGTGCTAGCTAACACCTCTTATTCACCATACCAAGGTGAACCAAGAAGAAAAAAAAGCCAAGGTATCACTAAAGTGTTTGCTAAAATTTCTTAGGCAAAACTAATCTTATTATTGCAAATATAGAAACGATAGCAGCTCCATATATTATTCTAATGAATTTAAGCTGAAATAGATAATTTTTTTCTTAAAACATAAGAACACTTGACTTAGAATTGGAGAACTTGGCTTCAAACCCAGCTCTGTCATTTATTACCTGTGTGATTTTGTCCAAGCAATTCATTTTTTAAGTTTAAGGGATTTAAGTTTTTTATCTATAAAATGAGATGGTTAGAGTACATGATCTCTAAGGTACCTTTCAGATGAATATTTTTGATTGTATGAGTCTATAACATTAAATATCTTAAAAAGATCTATTGTTCTAAACTATCAAAATCAAAATTATAGAAAAAATTTGTCATTGGTTCTATTATAATCTGCTAAAAATTTAAAATTAAGCCTCAATATCAATAATTAATTTAATAATAAAAATTATTCAGCAGCATGTAGTCAAATCAATTGATAAAATTAATTTTCTAATGTACAATTCTGTGGATCATATAGAGATAGCATCCTGCTAAAAATAATTGACTGGAATATTGATGGGACAAGGGAAAATGAGCTGAAAGTTAATTCTGACTTTGGCATATTTCTTGCACTAGGTGGCATATACATAAATACATGTACATATACAGCTATCTTTGTTCTTTCCTAATTCAATTTTAAGGATGATTAATTGTGGTTCAAAATCTTTATGAACTCCCAGCTTAAGTCAGTTAACAGTGATGCTAAAATAAAAGGAGATAAATGACTTGATAGTAAGTTTATTATAAAGATAACTTTCTGATGGGCCTAAATACAAGGCTATATATTTGCTAAAGTAAAAATTAAAATAAATATACTTCCTTTATTTTAATTCACTTGGCATAGCATCAGATATAAAGGTGAATTGGGAGTAAAAAATAATTTACTTTTTTCAAGCACAGAATTTCAGAGTTGCCTTCAACTTAATTCAACTTAATTTCTCCCAATAGCTAGTTTGAATTCTTATCTTTTTTCCTCTGTGACATTTCCAGAATGTAATCTTTATCCATTTGTACAGTTAAATACATGACATATATACTCATTTTTACATACTATTTTAGACTACTCTCTTCTCCAACAAAATGAAAAAGAAACCCTAACATTTTCAATGACTTTCTAAAAAAAAAATCTGTATTTTACTAAATATATCACTGTCTTTTTCAATAATTGCTTTTCTGGGGGAAAAACAAATTACTTCCTACTTTCTGCTTCAAGATACTGAATTCAACCTCTGGAAGATGAAATAAGTAATACAAAAAAGTAAGTAAGGGACAGTCCCTGCTTTTAGGTAACTTATCTAGAAGTCAAAACTAACACATATGCATAGATGCATAAATAGAAGACTTTAGAATTCAATGCTGAAATATAAGATATAGATGATAATATAATGCTATGAGATCTGTAATAAGAATAAAGAACATAGGTAGATAAGCCAACAAACATTTATTAAGCACAGACTATACATTAGGTGGCAGCTTAATGGCACAGTAGATAGAGTGGTGGGGTTAGAATCAGGAATTCTTACCTGCCCTAAGATACTTATTGGCTCTATGACCCTGGACAAGTCACTTAACCCTATCTGCCCCAATTTTTTCACCTGTTAAATGACAACTTTAGCATCTTTTCCAAGAAAAGCCCAAATGAAGAGTCAGACATGATTGAACAACAACAAGAATATGTAGTAAGTACTGTGCTAGGCACTGGTAATGTGAATGAAACAATCCCTACTTATATTCTAATGGAGGAAGACAACAAGAACATATATAATTATGTACAGAATAAATATCTAGTGAATATTAGATATTTACAGATAAATACAAAGTATAAAAATACAAAATAGTTTTAGAGAGAGGAGTTTCAATTTTATTCATCTATCTATCTATCTAATCTCCATTAAAGTTTTCATTGGGAAATGGATATACAGTAAGGTAGTAATTAAGCAGTAGACCTTAAATGTTTTATCTTCCAGTTTACCAAAAACTTTATATCAAGAACCTATAAACATTATATACTATTATTAGTGAACTGATTTTTTTGTTTTGTTCATTTTGCTCTGAAGAAATTAAATGAGGGAGGGGAAGGGAGGTTAAATCAACAGGTAGAAGGAAGGGATAAGGGGATACACATCAGACTTAATGTATGTAGGTAGGTGCCTAAATGAGTCAACACCGCTGAGAATCTCTCTCCTTCTCTGGTCCTCTCTCCCCTCCCTTCCTCCTCCCCCTCTTTTACTTCGTCTTCTCTCTCTCCCCACACATGTTTACTGGCCAATAAAGTACCAAAAGAGTACACCACAAAATGTTCAAACTGCTCTTACTTGGAGGTACACTAATGTTTTACACATTGTAAAAGCTTAAGAAATGTTGATTGATCATTGTAAATAAAAACAGCTTTGAAATAATTAACTTACCTGTAGTGAACCATGCTACCCATCTCCTAACTAACAGGTGAAAAGGATTGTAAGAAGAAGAATATACATTTTTTAACATGGGCACTATGTGAATTAGTTTCATTTTAATATGTTTAATTATTACAAGAGTTTTTTCTGTTTTTAATTTGGGGATAGTAAGTGGGAAGAAAGGAGGAGGAGTAATGGTGATTTAAAAATAAAGAAAAAAGATCCCCTGAAATGATTTTAAAAGTGCATAAGGAAAACAAACTTTTATAGGACAGTTTTGAAAGTAATATGTAAAATGTATTATATATGAAAATATATGGCAAATAGCATGGAAGAGGTAGTCATAGTTGCATATATAATCGTCTAAGTGTGTTTTTTTTTTAACATGAGAATAGTTTTTTTTTTTCTATTAAATTCAAAAAAATATTTTAAATAAATAAATAAATGTTGGTTGAATTGATTATAAAAATGGAAGTCACATTGAGGGTTAACATATATAGTTAGTAGTCCTGTAACTATATGAACATAACTCAGCTTTCCAACTCTTGCCCTGGACCCATGCTGTTCTTTTAGTGATTACCCAAGTATAAATTCACATAGCCCATTGAACCTAGCCTATCCAGACATGTTTCATCTTTTATTTTACTATTTCTTGCTATGTGTTCTGCTACCCTGTGAAAATGCCTATTCCTTCCTCTAGAACCATAATCAAATTAATATTGCATTTGCTATTGGAAAGTAATTATCAGTCACCTCTCTGGTTCTTCTCACCATCCCTATGATTTCTCAAAGTTAAACACCCCTCTATGGCTACTACTATCATATATAGATATAAATATAGTTTGTATGTGTGTGTGTGTGTGTGTGTGTGTGTGTGTATGATGAATGTATGTATATGTATATATATATGCACATATATATATATATATATATATAATCTCTCCTTGTTAGAATATGAGCTTCTTGAGGGGAAGAACAATTGATATTTTTATATTTATATCCTTAGCACATAGCACAATGCTCGTGACATAGCAAGCACTTAATATATACATTTATATTCACTTATTCCATCCTACCTTCTAGATGGGGCAGCTAGATGGTGCAATGGATAGAAGTCCTGACCTAGAGACAGGAAAACCTCAGTTTGGTTCGAACACAAATTTTCTAACTCCAAATTCTAGTGCTTTCTTGTTTATTTTTAAAACCATCACAGTTTTTGTTTAATTATTTGAAATATATATGTATATGTATATATATATGGGCACAGTTCAGAATTGTGCCTATTATTGGTATTATATATTTATATGTACATACATATATTATACATATACATATACATTATAATACATATAGACATTGCACACATACATACATTATACATAAGTTGACACTTAAACATTCTTTTATTATTGAGATATATATATATATATATATACTATAAATTGGTCCTCTGGAACCCTAGGAGGAAACTACCTACAGGTATCTGAAATGAGAAAATTCTCTTGAGGCCAAGAGAAAAGGGCTGAGTCCTGGATAAACTTTTCTGAGTAGAAAACAGCAGGAGATTGGAAATTATTACTGACATGTAGTAGAAGACAGATAGTTATTTTAACCTGGAAGAATCTGGGTCATCAGTTTAGCTTTCCTCTTTAATCAGTACTTCCTTGCGATGATCTGCCCAGTACCAAAAAGTTTTATGTAATAAAGAAAAGGTTTAGAAAGATGTTAGAAAAAAGTCAGGAACTTAGCCATCCAGGATATGAGGTGGTGGATAGAGAGCTGAATATCTCAGACCCTATTTGATCCAGATTCAAATCCTGCCTCTGATATATATTAGCTGCATGTTCCCTGCCAAGTCACTTAGATGATTGCTTAAAGCAACTAAGACTATAGTTTGCAAATAACCATGCCTTGTCTATATAGAAGTTTTTAAATATAAGAATCCCCCCATATCAATGAAATCAGATTCATTTCCTATTATTATTCTCCTTTCCCCGCTCCCCAAAAAAGACAAAAGTTGTGTGTGTGTGTGTGTGTGTGTGTGTGTGTGTGTGTGTGTGTTTTCCAGGGGTATGATAATAAAGGGACAGTTGGGGGAAGGAAAGGAAGAGTAGACTAGTTGGAACATTTAATCTTGTCTGCTTTCCAAGAGATCTCTTAACTCACTTTGTAGAAACTCCACCAAGCACTTGTTAAATGTTGTTTTGATACCTCAAAAATGACAGGTAACGAAAGGTCATCTGATCTAACTCCATTCCCAGTGTGTGAATTCTTTTTCTCTAACATCTCTGAGAAGGAACTGATCGACCAATTCCTACCAGGGCAACAGGGATACTACCAAGGGAGACAATTAGCTGTAATATGCTTGTTGGCATGGACAAAACAGACACTTATTTGTTGTTGTAGTACATTAAACAATCGGCTTAATCTTTCTGGACCTCAATTTCCTAATCTGTAAAAAAAATAAAGTGACTGGACTAGATCACCATTAAGGTCTTTTGCTAGAAATGTGAAATTCAGTAATTTCAAAGAGCTTCTAGTAGAGAATCCCTGAGAACCAATTCTTCTGTCTCTCCAAAATCATATCAACATGCTAATATAGTCATTTTTGCTGTTCAAACATTATAATTATGAAATTATTTACAGACAAGTAACTAATGCAGAAATGTTTGGCAGTATCCCCTGGATGAGACCCTGATGGTTGATCATTAATCTTTAATTATAGTTGGTGTAGATTTGAAACTAATACTATGCTCTATTGACTTTATATAAATAATACATGAGAGGGAAAAGATTTACCCTGGTTAGTGGGAATTGATTTTTGGTCTTTGGGGAGTTGGTATCACCTTTCTTGATGCGATATTGCTAGATGCTTCTTGAACCAATTTTACAGTAGTCCCTTTATATCCCATAATATTAATTCTTCAAATGAGATTATGAAATGTGAACAACTCTGAGTGTAGCCTTTGGCAGAATTCTCTTGGCCTTCAAAATCATCAAGAGGATTTAAAATCCTTTCTTTGAATTCCTTGCTGTAAAATTCCTCTTACACACATGGTGTCGCTGGAACTCCAGAAAACACCAAATTTAGAAATGGTTTCAATCAGATAACATCTTGTATATTGCACTGCAGCAAATATGCTATTGGCGTATACAGTTCCACCATTCCAAGGCATTAAACTATATGTTTTTAAAACAGACATTAAAAATTAGTGTTTCGGGTACTATGGTCTTCATGGACACAAAGAATTTGCTCAAGTAACATTTGTAAGGAAAATAATTGTTTGAATGCCCGACAAATATAGGACATAGCTCCTGCAGGATACCTAGTACAAAAATATAGATAAGCCATCTTCCCTGCTTTCAAAAACCTTTCTTCTAGCTGAAGAGATTGGATTGGACTTTATCACTAAAAGACAACAAACAAGATCCAGGATGCTGTCAAATGGGAAGAAACAAAACAATAACTGCTTAAGAGAACCACGAGAGGGAGCCTTTGGTGTGGTCCAGGGAATTCTGAAAAGGGTTTGTGGAGAGGTGGGGCCGGAGCTGGATACTGAGGGAAGGACTAGACTTGCTCCTGGAAGGGACCTTATCTATGTCTTCAATTTACAGATAGCTCAGATAAGGAAGACTGCTAATTAAGGAGAAGTCAAAACACGTTTTCTCCCTCCTTTCTTAAGGAAATGCCTACAACTAAATAAATATCAATCTGCAATTAAGTGGATTAAAATTATTTTTCTGAAGTATTCTTTTATTTTTCCAGTCAAACCACCTACCCCCAACCCATTCCTAGCTTCATACCACCAAAGTGGTGAGTCACAGCATTTCTGGCCAAAAGAACCAGACCGGAATTTCTTTTCTATTCTTTCTTTTTTAAAGAGATGCTGAGACAGCTCCTTGGTCTAAAAGCTATGAGTCAAAGAGAACAAATCCAATGAGGACAGGCTAGTCATGGGTATTTACATCCATTCTAAATTCTAACAATTGTGGTTCTGAGAATCTTCATAGAGCTGTGACATGTGGGAAAGGGGGTTGAAAATGATCTTTGTCTCTACAAAGGCCCACACAGCCAAGCTGACTACCTCCTCTGGTCT
This sequence comes from Sarcophilus harrisii, assembly GCF_902635505.1. NCBI lineage: Eukaryota > Metazoa > Chordata > Mammalia > Dasyuromorphia > Dasyuridae > Sarcophilus > Sarcophilus harrisii. The sequence goes on along the minus strand of NC_045428.1, from coordinate 428,228,547 downwards.
GCTAGACATTTTTCTTGATATGTCTATTATTCAAATCCCTTTAAGGGTAAAAATCAGCTGATTCCAGACTAGATTAGTACATTAGTCATATTGGTCATATTCTACAACAAATGCTCACCACAAAAAAAGTATGGTTCTAGAAAACAAAATGGAATTTTAGCAATTGGGGACCAAGTAGGGGAAACCTTGGGAGCTTATTAAATTCCTAATTATAAAAATATACAGTTTTCAATGATTAAAATGTAATATTAAGACATTTACTAGTTCTCTCTCTAGATCTCAGTTTCCCTTTCTGAAAAAAATAAGTATATTTATTGTTCTTTCTCCTCCAAGTTAGTCATGATATTTCCCCATGCTTTGTACCTTATGTCCCACTTTCTTGATATCTCTTACAGAATCTCAGAATTGGAAGGATTATTATGAGAGACAATCTCCCCAACAATATTTGAAAAAGGATCCCTTCTTTAACATTCCCATCTAGCAGTCATCCAGTCTTTGCTTAAACAGTTTCAATGAAGGAGACTCTTTAGGCAAAACATTTCATTTTTGGATATCTTTATTTGATTCCAAATGCTCAAATGAAATTAAAATCATTTGGCATTCAAAGTCTTTCATTACCTGGTTCCCTTTATTACTTTATAGTCCTCTTAAAATTTACTTATTTTTCCTTACCTCATATATTCAGCAATCCAGTGACAATGTCCTCCTTGTAGTCCCTGGAATTTTCACTGACTGTCTTTCACTGTTGGAATTCTCTTTCTATTCAAAACCACCCCCTGGTTTCCTTAGTTTCCTTAAAATCTCAGCTAAAATTCTACTTTCTGTAGGAAACTGTGGATCTGGATTCTATCCCAATATTCTTTAATGGTAGCTTGTTCCCTCTGTTGATTACCTTCAATTTATCTTGTATGTATGTTGTTTGTACATAGTTATTTGCATGTTGTCTCCCCCATTAGACTGTAAGATCCTTGAAAGCAGGGGCTAATTTTTTTGCCTTCCTTGTATCCTGAGTGCTTAGTATGATGTCTAGCACATAGTAGGTCCTTGAATGCTTGTTGATTGACCAACTCAAATACATCTGTGATCTCAATGATTTGTATCTTCCCTCAATAAAAAATAGATCACAACCTCTCCATATCTGTCTATTCTATAAAACTTTCTCCATATCCTCCCAAAAGTTTTTTTTTTTTTTTTTACAGAGGATGTACCCAATATATCAGGGTACCATCTTAGATTTTAATCTACATCTTCCAACTTCTAGTATACTTGCAGGCTGTCTTGTACTTTCTCTTCTTTCTTTACTCTCAGTGACCTCATTAGTTTATACTGATTCAATTATCAGGTAATGATAATATGATAATGATAATGAATGTAATTCCAAAATCTTTATTTCTGAACAATCTTATTTCTGACTTCTAATCTGAATATTTCAAACTGGATGTCTCAAAGACACATTAGAATCAATACATCCAAAATTCATTATCTTTCTCCCCAAACCCACTCTTATCCTGAACTTTCTTATTTCTGTTAAGGACTCCACCATCCTTTTAGTCATCCTTCTCCACAACCTTGTTATCATCCTTGATTCTACATTCTCTTTTTTCACTTATTCAATCATTTGCCAAAAGCTACAGTAGCTTTCTTTTTCTCTCTACTGACACAATGGCTGACTTTGTTAGAGCTCTCATAATCTCTCCCCTGAACTAATGTGAAAATGATCTAATAGTTCTTCTTGCCTAAGGTCTCTTTCATGTCCAATTCATTCTTCACAAACTATTGATATGATTTTTCTAAAGCACAGAATTAATTATATTAGTCGCTAACAAAATAAACTTCAAGGGATCCCTAGTACTTCTAGAATATAATATAACTTCTTCTGGCATTTAAAAAGTATCAGAATCTTATCCAACCCTACCTTCCAAAAAACTGCACATTATTCCTCCTTCAAACACACTGCCTTCTTTGTGTGAAAAACCGTTGTTTGGCATCAATTGAACAAGATGTCAATTCTTTAGTCGCTTCAACATTCACCAGGCTGTTTTTCCTCTAATTAACAATGCTCACACAAAACTCCCAAGAAAGAAGAAAACAAACATTTATTAAGTGCTTATTATGTGGCAGATACTTTGCTAAAAACTTTGCAAATATGATTTCATTTGGTCCTCAGAACAACTGGGAGAAGGTAAGTGCTATTATTATTTCCAATTAACAGATGAGTAAACTGAGGCAGAGATTAAATAACTTGCCCAGGGACATAAGAGAAGTGTTTGAGCTGGATTTGAACTTTTTGACTCCAAAACCAATGTTCTCTCTACTACACCACCCAGCTGCCCCTCTTCTAAAGATCTCTTCCAAGGAATTTTCCTTTCCATTTACCAAAGAAAGTGCAAAGAATTTACCTGGTAAGTGATTTCTTCTGCCAAATATCCTAATAGGACTAGAATAATATGGCTACTCTGTAAACTTGCGTAAACTGAGTTAGCCCTCCCAGCTTTTTCATTACTATGGGGGTAGATTGACTAGTTTCTAGTCAAATGAATTTCACACAAGTGAAATGCTTTGAAAATATTAAAGTGCTAAATAAGTGATCATTATTATTATTAGCTATTATTCTGAATTTTTTCTGTTTATCTTCAGCAGGTTACAGAGTTGATAAAAACACAGAAAATGAAAACTGTTTGACTTTGGCTTCAGCAATTAGCAGAACCAGGACTTAAGATGGATGAATTAGACCTTAATGAAACATGCAGAACAACTTAAAAAGAAATTCTTTGAAATATTCAAAATATTGTATAAAAGAAAATTCTGTTTTCCCTGACCTATGTCTATTTACTAAAAAGTCAAGCCATAGGTAATTCAGAAAAAGCTCAAAGTAGATTGTGGACAACAATGGTAGAGGACAAAATTTCGTACAAATGGTGAGGCAGGTAGAGAATTTCCAAACCTTGCCTTGGGCAAAAAAAAAAAAATGCCTTATCCTGGACCTGACAAGAGAAGGCTCTGTAAAGAAGACTAAACCTCTATTCTATTTTATCCTGGGGGTTTGTGTCCTAATTGAGATGGAAAAGTGATTTCAGATAATATTTATTCATTCCATGATGAAATAATGTGGATAGTTTACTCTCTGTAACAGAGTTTGGTCTGTATTAAGATTAATAAAAAGTTATTAATGAATCATCATTGATACCAGTCCACTTTATGAAAAACAATCCCCATGCTCCCTATGCTTCTTCTCTAGGACAGTAGAAAGGAATATATGAGAGAAATACTGATCTAAGAAATAAGGTCTGTCCTTTCTCCCCCTCACTTATTCTATGAGGCTGATAGAGTTGGAGACTAGAAATGTTTTTAATCATAGATTACTAAGAAAAATGTGCCATAATCATTTCCTTGTATTTATCTTTCAAATATTTTTTTCTGTCTCTTTCTCAATATAATGTGCTACTTTTTCTTCTTTCTGTCTTTGTCTCTCTCTTTCTCTCTTTCTTTTTTTTTTTTTTTCTGGTTTAAAAACAGCACCTGCTGATGGGAGTTATTTTTTAAGTCCTCTGCAGAAATGGTTTCTTCTATTTTTATTCTTTTATGTTCCCTCCTCTCTTCATTTCCCATTTCTTCCTTCTTCAAATTTCTCTCAAAATCCACATTTTTTCACCTCTTCTATCCCCTACTTCATCCAATCTCACACCTTTAAAGCATTTCTTGCCAGGGATCCCTTCAAGCTAATTGTCACCTTCCCCTCCCCCAATCCTATTTCCCACTTTCTCTTCTCACAGCACAAAATCTCCTAGCACTTGTGAGGCTCAAGTGTGCCGTTCTGCTCCCTGCTAGCTGGTGAAATCATTGTGTCTTTCTGCAGTGCCTTCTATCACTATGGTAACATGGGACTGGAGGCCCTACAGACAGACAGTCATTACTGTGGCTAGTGACTGTCAATCTGCATGTGAGTGTGTGTGTGTGTGCTTAAAATAGAAGTTCGGAGAATAAAAACAGCAATTAGGGAAATCTGGAAATGTTTCTGCATACTGATGTATTTAGCTACCTCCTTTTCCCTTCTCATTCACCTACCTCCTCTTTCCACCTTTTCGTGTGTCAGAGATGTGGAAAGCTGATAAAGTCATTCACCCTGGATACATGGCCACTTGTAACAGGAATTAGAGATCCTTAGGGATTCACAGGTTACAAGTATTGGTGATCCTTCACAAAGGTCCTTCTCTGGTATCTTTTCTTGGCATGGAGATAACTGAGCTCCCCAAGGCTTATATGAGCAGAAGCTGCTGCAGGGAAAAACTGCAGTTCCAAACTGGGAAAACATCTCTAGTGCAGACATGGTCCTGCTAAATTCAGACAAGCTTCTCTTCAGAGGATGCATTTTTGGCCACAGCAAAGCAAAGAGACCATCTACTAAAATATTAAGAGGCTGTATGTAGTAGGACATTTAGAACAGTGAAACCTTCGATTGAAGCATGGAAATAAATGTTGAGAGATGAGTGATCCTTAGGGATTTATGAGTTATCCACCCAAAAGAATCCACAAAAGCAAGTATGGCTTTATACTGGTTTCATGATGCTGATTTACATAGTGAACACCCTCTCACCCTATGGAGTATATAAAATTAAAAAGGAGGAAAAAGTGAAACATAAATGCTCTTCTGTTGACTAGTGATAAGCTACAGAGTAGATGGTGACATTTAATAGCTGTTTGGTTTATACCATTTATGTAATGCTTGAAATTTTGCAAAGTGCTATTCCTATATCTCATTTTATCCTCACAGCAATGCCAAGGGATATGTACTATAATCACACCCGTTTTATAGATGTAAAACTATAAGTAAGCCTGAGGTCACGCAGCTAGTCAAGCATTCAAGGAAGAAAAACTTAAGTCTTCCTGATTTCAAGTCCCATTTTTTTTTTTTTTTTTTTTTTGGCAAGGCAATTCGGGTTGATGTGCCCAGAGTCACACACATAGTAAGTATTAAATATCTGAGTCTAGATTTGAACTCAGGTTTTGTTGCAGCAGTCATCTGGACAATATTTAAATAGTATTTATGAATACTGAATAATTTTATCTTCAATAACCTTCTTCAGCATGTATTATTATCATTATTGTACATTTTACAGATGAGGAAACTAAGACTCAAAGATGTTAAATGACAAAGTTATAAATTTTTTATAGCTAATAAGTATCAGAGATAGCACTGAAACCCTATTCTTTCCTGATTTTAAATTCAGCTCTCTTTCCACTATACTGTGCTCTACTTTATGTGGTCAATTTCCTGAACTAATTTTTAATCATTAAAACTTTGAAATGCAGGTAGGTGATGTAGTGACAACTAGTGTTGAATGTGAATACAGGAAGACCAGAGTTCAAATCCTGCTTCAAATACTATAGCTGAGTGACCATGGGGAAATCATTTAAATCTCTTCTGGTCTCAATTTTCTCATCTGTAAAATGGATATAAGAGTACTTATAAGGCTATAGAAACACCAGCTATCATCATCATCATCAATGTATATTTGTGAAAAAGCAAGTTTGAGTCTGGAGAATGTCTGCTACAACAAAACATATCAATACAAACATATATATTAAATTTTAAAATTAATAATGAGGACTAATATGAGGACAAATATACAGTTGAATCTGGAAGGTTTTTTCAGAGATCGTTCAGTTTTAATGGATTAGGAAACTGAGGCCTAGGGAGCTTAAGTGACTTTCTAAAAGTCACATGAGTAAGTTTCAAAGGGAGAAATGGTTTAGGGGGCAGGGGCCAATTAGGTGACTAAGAAAGGGCAATTTGAGAGAAGTGGGAGCATATAGACCACCTACCCAGACCAGACTCTATTTAGGGATCTCATGATCTGTTTATTTTGCAATTAGCAAAGTGACTCAAAGGATAATTGACAGCTCTCTAGGCACTGATGACAGGAACCTGAGTGATTATGTGGTCAAATCTATTAGTGTAGTGCTTCCTCTTTTGTTACTCCTGCCTAAGGAATAGATTAAAATATTTAGGAAATATTTAGACCTTCCATAGAAGGACCCTCAAAAATCACCTAATTCAAACCCTTCACTTTATAGATAAGAAAACTGTGACTCAGAGAAGGGGAGAGTCCACTTGGTTAAATGCAATGGAAATATGGCAGTAGAAAGGTCTTACATTGGGGACCCAAAAAGGGAAGAAGTGTGAAGTAGTCAATTAGTATATATATCTTAGTGCATATATTTCTCCTTTCCCTTCTTATTCTCCTCCTTTACTTGCTCCCTGAGTCAGAGTTTCTAGATGCACAGATGTGACCATGTCACTTTTCTATTCAATAAACTCAAGTGGCTGGATCAGCTTAGGGATCAAATACAAAATCCTGCTTAGCATTCAAAGCCCTTCACAACCTGGCTCCTTCCTACCCTTTCCAGGTTCCTGCTTTTCTCCCTTCTGGGTCCTCTCCAATCCAGTGATACTGGCCTTCTGGCTACTTTTCACACATGATACTTGGTCTCTAGACTCTCATCATTTTCTCTGGGTGTTTTCATGCCTGGGTGCCTTCAAGTCTCAGCTGAAATCTCATTTTCTACAAGAAATCTCTCCTGACCCCCTTTACTCTTACTGCTAAATTTACCCCGGTCCAATTTATCTTGTATATATCTTGTTCATTCAGTTGTTTTCATGTTGTTTTCATTATTTGATTGTGCTTTGCCTTTCTTTATATCCCTAGTTCTTTAGTAGAGTGCCTTGGACATAGTAGGTCCTTAATAAATGAGTAGTGACTAATTTTGATCTTTTTAAAGCCTTCTGGTCCTGATTTTTCCTAGTAAGGACTAAATGGAGCTTCTTTTTATATTTTCTTCCTTAAGGGATAATAATTTAGACTTAATTTAGACTCCTCAGAATAAAGAGATGCTATCAATTATGAAATAACTTTAATTCTCAGAATACCTATTTTACTATTTCATTTTGAAACTGTAGAAGTAATAATAATAACAATGATAGCTAACATTTATATAGTGCTATGTGCCAGATACTGTGCTAGCACTTTAGAGTTATCTTGCTTGATCCTGGGATATAGGTACTTTTATTATTCCCATTTGACAGATGAAGCAACTGAGGTAAAAGTTAAATGACTTGCCAAGACACATAGTTAGTCGATGTTTCAGATTGAAATTGAACTCAATCTTATTGATTCCATATCTAGCACTCTATCCACAGAAATCAAAGATCTGGAAAGAACTTTTAAGAAATTTTCTAATTCTGACTCTTTCCTTTATACAGGAAAAGCATTTTAAACTCCACTTTAGAGATGAGATAATTGAGGCTAAGAAATTTATTCAAGATTATGTAGATAGTAAACAAGAAATAGAATCTAAGTATAGCACTCTTTCCATCATATCATACCGTGTCTTGTGGCTACTTAAATTTTTTTTTTATTGCAGAGCTTTCTCTTTGTCACATTCTTTTGATCAGAGTAAAATATCCCCATGAGATGACCCCAGAGATATAAATGGTAGTGCCCAGTAAAGTAGGAATGATGACCTCATTACAACAAAGGTTTTTGATAAGCTGGCTTCAGAGGTAGTTCTTTTGAGTTTATTCCACTCCATGACATTGACAACCATTTAGGGCACTTAGTTCAGTGGTATCTCACCATCTGAGAGCCTTGTTTGGGTGGATGATAATGGATTTAGGCAGATTGCTTACATTGAAGCTAATATCATATTAATAAGGTGACTTATCATCCTTTTGAATACTCATTTGGACATAATGGAAAAAAAACCACATACATTTAATTTATTCAATTAATAAATGAACTATTAATTGAGTTGCATATATTAGGCTTTTAAAAAAGAGCTACTGAATCGAGTTTTCCTTTGTAAGAATTACACTCATAAAAAGAGAGGACAATTTTTTTCTAAAAGACCACTCTTTGGAAGTTATATTTCAACTATTTCTGGATACGCTTAATAGTATTATAACCTTCAAAAGATCATTCCCTCCAGAAATAGTATTTCTTTACCCTTGAAAAAGATTTAACATATTTTTAAAAATAATATTTTGTTTTACCCCCAATTACATATAAAACATTTTAATACTTTTTGAGTATTTGAGACCTAAATAGAATCCTTCTCTCCCTTTCCTCTACCCTCCCTGAGATGGTAAGCAACCTCACAGAGGTTATACATGTATAATCATGTAAAATATTTTCATATTAGTCATTTCATGAAAAAAGACTCAAACCCCAAAAAACCCCATGATTCTCTATATTCCTCAAGTTCATGTTTCCCATTCCAAAGTGCATATATATGTCTTTTTAAAATCTAGTATTGTGAGAAGCTCCTCTGTAAGCATATCAGTCTCACTGCAATCTTTTGGAATTGTGTCTAGAATTTCTTTTTATGAGAGCTACTCATCCCTCTTTACCAGTCTTTCCTTTTAGTCTCAACAATAGGAGTAGCTGACAAGTGTGTTGGGTTATAGGAGGAAATTGGTCCCAAGTTACAAATTGTCCAAATTATAAATTAGGCCCAAGACTGTCTAATTATATATAAATCAAGAACTAATAATATATACAATAATAGTTGACAAAAATATCCATATCTATGTATGACTGATTCAAGTTTCAGATAGACAGAAGTGTGTAGAGGAAATATAGAGTGATAAGAGTCAAATTGTATCATTAGTCTGGGAAACATTCATTATGATTGCTTTCCTATAAGCATTTATTTAAATTATTTTGGAATCTTTTATTCAGTTTCTCCATGCAACATCTATAATTTTATTACCTTTCTTTTTAGTAGCACTCAGGAAAGAAGGATCTTATCATTTATGGAGATCTTGGAAAAAAGAATGCTACAAAGATCGAGAACATAGGAGCTGTCTTCAATATTCAATGGAGACAGAACTCTCTTGGAAATTGGCCTGTCCACTTACTCATTGATTCCAGGTCCCAATTAGTTTGGGCTAAAGCCACACCAGCAGTCCCCATCTTGATGTGAAGCTTCCATTTCTAATCATGGCATTGGTTTTACCCTCCTGCTTACAATGTCAACGATGGTAGTGAAGTCTTCTTTCTGCTCTTATGTCTCTGAATATTGACTCTAATGCTTTTAAAGGGATTTCTTGTCATTGTTTCTGAGTATTTCTCTGTACTTTCCCAAAAGTTTCAGTCCCAACACCTGTCTTGAATTAACAGATGGACTGTCCACACATATTCCATTCTCTCATCTCTAGTTGCCTGGAGATAACTTTTTTATTGTTTTGATTTAATTCTATCTTTGACACACTTACTAGCTCTATACTCATAGGCAAGTCAATTTCTCACTGATTTTTAATTTTGTCAGTTGCAGAATAGATATCATAATGATTGTATTACACATTTCACAAGTCTGTAAAAAAATTTTTTTTGTGCATCTTAAAAGTCCTAGTGTTTATTCTCATCATTATTAGTTGTCTTTTTTGATGGGATAAAATTAGTTTTAAGTTGAATTTTGAAGCAAGGTTAGGTTTTAATGAACCTAAATGAAGAAAGACATTTCAGGTATTGGTGAAAGAGGGAGGGAAGCAAAAAAAAACAAAAAACAAAAAATTTGGGTTATATTTAGGGAATTGTTTAATACATTTGAAAAGCACTCAATTCAAAATCAGTAGACCTTTGACTGAAATCCAGCTCTGCTATTTATTACCTGTGTGACTTTGGGAAAGTCATTTAATTTTTATGGGTCTCAATTTCCTCAATTACGATGAGAATTGGACTAGATTAATTCTAATTTTCTTTACAGCACTAAATCCGACTTTGATCACAGTCTCATTTGGCTGGCATGTAGAACATGAAGATATGAATATGAGATGCTAGAAAGTGATGGTGTCACTAACATGTTTCAATACGTGTTCCTAAATTGCCATAAAATTATGAGCTCATTTTTGCTATCTTACTTGTCATTCAATATCAATAAGGCCCTTCCTGATGCCCTAGTTGTTAGTGTATTCCCCTCAAAATTACTTTGTATGCATTTTATAAATGATTAAGTATATGTCATCTCTCTTGACTAGACTACAAGCTCCTTGAGGAGAGGAACCATTTTAACTTTGTATTTTGCCTTTGTATCCTTAGCACCTAATATAGTGGCTGACACATAATTACTTGTTCATAGATTGCCCACAAATTAGAGCTTCAGGAAACCTCTCTGGAGAATATGTCTAATTTTTGGTCTAGGTTTTAAAATCATAAAATTGAGTTGGGAAGGGATTTTAGCAATCCCTGTGAACTCGTTTAATACCTTTAATGCCCATCTTTCAATATAATTGGCTTCCTTTTTGACCCTATTTATTTTACCTTATATATTTAAAACAATTATTCTGGAGTGCCCATAGGTTTCACCAGAGGGTCAAAAAGGGCCAGGACACAGAGAAAGTCAAGAATATCTGATCTAGTCAAACCTACCATCTTGATAAATTAGAAACTATGCCTAAAGGAGAAGGATAGAGCTAAGATTCAATCTCAGGCGACTTTAAATTTTGTGTTCTTTCCATTACATTGTGCTTCCTAACTTCAGATAATCCAACTCAGGTGCCATGCCATTCATTTTTTCCCCCTAAGTACTAACTGAAATTATAAATAAAGAGGTATCTTAGCTTAGTTTGCCTGACCATTTTAAGTTCTTGTTCTTTAAAGAAAGCTTCAGGAAGCCCAATCAAAGCTTCCCTGCCCCATGTGCAGATGGTTTTCTATTTCCTTCTTTCTGTTCCAATCTGTGGTTGTTAAATCTGTTTTTCAACAGACAACCCAAAGTTGCAGAAACTGGTTACTCTCTCTTGCTGTCTTTTGAAATAGTAGTATCTTGATAAATGGCTGTTTCCATGGAGACGATAAATGATTATTACCCATGTGGCAATGAAGCTCTGATTTCATCTTGAACCATTAGCTTTCAACCCACAGCTCATTCATTATTCATTTGCAGCAAGGAAATGGCTGAGGCCCAGAACATTACAAAATATCAGAATCAGTGATGTCTCTCAGAATAAAATAAGGCTGCCTCACCATGCAGTGTGGTGTAGGAGGGAGAAAACACAGTGGACCTGACGCAGCCATTCAAGAGAATAAGTTTTAAATAGACCATTATAAATACAAGTACAGCATCACCTAAATATGTAAATATTGGACTTTACATCTAATATATATGTTGGATATTGAATATGTTCAAGATGTGAAACTCCAGTTTGACATAAACAAGCAATTAGCACTGATGTGTCTTACACACAAAAAAGAGAATTCTCAAGTATTCTCAGGATCTTAGAATGAGGGCAGAAATGAACCTTACATACCATCTAAGTCAACTTCATAATTTTACAGAGTATTATTTCCAAAGTCTGACAGGTAGTAAGTGAATTTGAATCTAGGTCTTTTGATTCCAAAACCAGTTCTTTTCCTACCATATTAATAGTACCTAAATATTTCTTAAAATAAAATACTTCACTGAATTTAAAATTCTCCTACTAATTAAAGTTTGATTTAAACATAACTTCAGCAATACACTGCTTGCCTCAAGCAAGACAAAATTAAATATCCACCTGCTGAATCAATAGATAGGGAGAACATAAGGAAGAAAAGTTTCTGCCTTATTTCTGTAATTGTGTTTGGCTTGGGGCTAACTACTTGTATGTTTCTACCCATGCTTTACTTCTAAGGTCTGGATTATTTAGTAGATTAATGATATTTCCCCTAGAAATATATGTTGGCTTTACTAACATACAAGCAGGTCAGACCCATTCATTCCTGAGAAAACTCCAGTTTTCTTTAAAGCAAGTCTTTCTCTCTGATTCCTCTTTGTTAAATACAGCACAGCTGAAGTGATGTAATATAATAGACATTAGGCTGTGAAATTTGGAGATTCTGGCTTAGTATGGAGAAGTACTCCCTATTTTTGAGCACCTAATAAAAAAGGTGGTAAAGGTGATAAAACATGACAATAAAAGGCTCATACTTGCTAGGATATTCACATCATCACCAAAATTTTCATTCTGGAACCTAATCATTCCAGAGGTTTGGAAAATTGCCTGTAACAACATGTGCGGTCTGTAGAGTTGGAATCTGACAACCTTTGGGCACTGCTAAACTGGGTGAAATATAATGCTGCATTTTATAGCCCTTAATAAGTTATTTACTGTTAAATGGGATTTGCTACATGTCAAACTTGTAAACTTATGATTGATCTATTAACCTTTCGTTAACTTTTCGTACAATAAATTCAAATGGCACAGTTCCTGTTAAACTAGTGCCTAATCCATCTTTCTGGTTTGTTTAATAATCCAGTGTCTATTGGGCATGATGGCATATAGCTATAATCCCTGCTACCGGGAGGTTGAGGTTAGTGGATGGTACTAAGCTGCAGTAAGGTGAAAACTAATGGTTGTGCACAGTAATATAGTAAGTCCCTATGGGATCTGGGCGGGGGGGAGATAAATAGGCTAAGGAGGGACAGACTAGCATAGGTCAGAAAGGAGCAGGCCAAAGCTTTCATTTAGTAAGCAATGAGATCAGCCTGTGAGACAGAATCCAGTTTCTGAGTCTAATAAGGCAATACTGACCTTCATTTATAGCATATCTACCAAGTGATGGTCATATGACATCCATTAAAAGAAATACATAGACATCAGGCAAAAACTGTTAATCTCCTGTGACAAAGTTCTCAGCAACTTTCAGAAAATAGAGGTTTCACTTTATGCTGCATTTTAATGCCTCTGAGAATCTGAGAATAACTTTATTAGCAGTATTCAAGCTATGCACATTTCTAATATCAGACTACAACTTCTTTTGATATATGATTGTGCAATCCATTTCTTAATGCTGCTTTTCAAAAGTATGGCACCTGCCCAGAAACTACATCAGAAACTCGTTGTCAATCTTTATATTTTGAAATAATCCTTTCCACATCCTACCCTTGAGGATGCTGGACACTTCCCAGTCTTAAAAAGAGCTTAAGATTTTCCAGGGATTCAGCAGAACATGTCAAAAGAGGTAAGCCAAAGACCATCTTTGGGGAAAAATATTTTCTGATCATTTTGAAATAATGTTCAAAGACTTAAAACTATTTAGAAGAATAAAGTTAAAAATCTCAGTTTTACTTATTGTATTTATTCTAAAAATTCCTTCCCCTACCCCAATTTTCTTTTGTTCTTTTACTGCCAAAACTTATTAGAAATGGGAATTATTAATTGATGTTCTGGATCTAAATCCTGTTGTTCAGGGTGTAAAGGCAGAAGATGAGATAATAGGTTTTGGATTTGGTTAGAATCATATCAAGAGTTAGAATTGTGAAATTTCACCATCATCAGCATCTAAGAAAACTCATAATTGTGGGTGTTCCAGAAGCCCATGGAAAGATGCAATAGTTGTTAGAAGTAGATTGTAGCTCATTACCAATAGCTCCTTATGTTCAAGTGCTCAAGAAACATCATAAAGACATTTTCAAAGATATGTATGATCAAAGGAAGAAAAAAAAAAGGTCAGTCAGGTAGTCATCAAATTAAAAACCTTATTGCAATGCTCACTAAGGATTTTTAAAAATCAGAAGAAAGATTCCAATGTTCTAAGTAGAATTTCTATGGAGGATTTAAAAAATAAATAGTTCATTTTTTCTTTTTCTTCTGTTTTTTTTTCTCTTGTGGTTTTGCCCTTTTGTTCTAATTTTTCTCTCCCAACTTGATTCATAAAGAGTGTATATTCAAAAAATTAATGTACATGTATAACCAGAAAAAGAAAACAATAAAAAGCTTAAAAAATAAATGGACAAAATTGGAACAGGATGAGAGGACATGGAGGAACCATGACCTGCACTGGTGGAGAAAATATCAACCCTGATGAGATCACTTAAGTAGTAAAATATTTTTATTTCTAAGGAAAGAGGAAAAAACTAATTCTTTCTAGCTAGCAGCATAAACAAACAGCAGAAAGAATCCACCTATATCTAAAAATAGGTAAATCTGGAAAATGGATTTGATATACAATACTGTGAAGATTTAAAGAGTAACAGTAGTCATGCCTGGTCAGGCCAACTGATGCATCACTACACATTAGAATATAAATTCTTCAAGGAGAGTAACTATTTTTAATTTTTTTTCTTGATATCCCCAATATATATAATAGTTTAGAACTTCTGATGAAGGGGCAATGATCATAGAATTATTCAGAAAAAAAATTCTTCTTAAAGATGAGGACGTGGGTGCAAAACTAAAAAGAAAAATAAACATTATAAAACTATGGAGGCCTTGGAAATGATAATGTAGGGGAAGTCTGTAAGACACAAGAATGATAAAGAAAAAATAAGATAAAATTATATTTTTCTTGGAACAGCTACTCTAGTCCCACTGAGTGGAGAGAATGCCTTGCTGGCCTAACATAGGCTTTATCTCTACCCAAACCAGGCTATTCCTAAATATTCAGTCTACTCAGTATAATCTGAAATACTCCATATTCATTCCATTCCCATTACTTTGACTACTTCTATCCCTATTTGCCTTTTCTCTGGCAATTTTCCAGGAACAAGGCAAGAATTCCTATGGGCCTGGTTGGGGTTGTGGTGGAGAAGTATTAACAATCAGCTGTCCCAGATAAAATTCCTGTAATTTGATTTGCAGAATCATCATTGATGCCCCACTCAGTATGCATGACTATACTAGTAATTCTCTCCATAAATTCAATAGCTCTTTTGGGTTCAATTATTACTTCCCCGTACCTATTACCTGGGCAATCACCTGATCTTTCTGCATCTAGCTCCTCTACTCTCCAATAGATTCTCAATATAAGTTTCAAAATTAATAATCTTAAAGCACCGGTCCAACCATGTCACACTCTGTCAGGAAGCATTGATGACTACTGCATCCAGAATCAAATACAAACTCTTCTCTTTGGCCATGAAAGACTTATATGATTTGGCATTGGCCTGTCCTTCCAGGTTGATTATACATTACTCATCTCCAGTCACCCTATGTTCCAGTCAAATTGATCCACCTACTGTTGACATACATATCATTTTATCTCCTACTGCCCTTTCTTTGCATAAGCTGTCTCTGATTCTGGGAATGTTCTTTCTCCTTACTTCTACTTCTTAAAAACACTTAATTTCCTTCAGGTATCAGATCAACTGTTATTTCCAAGAGGTCTTTCCTGATTGCCTCAATTGCTAGCATTTCATCCTCAGAAATTAACTTGGTATTTGGCATTCTGTATTTATTTATTTCCACATTCTCACCAAGTAGACTATACTCTCACCAAGTAGACTATCTTGAGAGAAGAAACTGTTTCATTTTTGTCTTTGTAGCCCTAAACCTTGCACAGTTCCTAGTATACAGTAGGCATTTAAAAATGCTTATTCAATTGACTAGCCACTTAACTATCCAATCACATCATAGTCTGGGAATATGGAATTTTTCATCCATTTAAGTTTTTGTTTTTGTTTTGTTTTGTATGTGGATGTAATATTAGGCACATTCTTGAGTAATCATGGACTTCATTTCTGTAGTCCCTGGGTTCGACAAAATCATCACAATATCTTCAACACATCCTTTGTGATAGTGGCAAAACACATCTTCACTTCAACTGATGTCCATAGTCAGTGGCTAAATGAGGTTTTCTTTTTGGTTGCATTTATTAGAGAATCTTGTACAATTTTAACATATATATTCAAAGAGTAAAACCTTTGTTTTACAAGGTAAATTAAAAAAAATAACTAGTGTATAATAAACCCCTATGTCTATATAATAATCAACTATAAAAGACTGTCTATTCCTTTCTCATTTTCATCAAGGATGCCCTTGATACACATATAGTTTATTCTTAGAGAAATTTTATAATGATTAGAAAAAAGTCATATGAAGTAAGAATTGTCAACAAGATAGGATTTTTTGGGTATAGTTATGGTTTTTCCTTCATTCCTTTAGTATTATCTCTCTCTCTTTTTTTTTTTTTTTTTTTTAGAATGTGGTCAATTAACATTTTAATAAGCACCTACTATGTGTGAGGCACAGTGATAAAAATTGTGGATTCAAAGAAAGGCAGAGACAATCATTGGTTCTCCAAGAGCTCAAGTCTAATGCAAGGAGAGAACTTGAAAATAATTATGTGCAAACAAGTTATACATAGGATAAACTATAAATTATCTCAGAAGAAGACACTAAGATTAAGGAGGACTGGGAAAGGCTTCTTACAGATTGAAGGATTTGTGTTGAGATTTAAGGAAATCATGGTATCCAGAAGATGGAGAGAAGGAGGGAGAAAGTTCCAGGGATGGGAAAAAGTCAGTGAAAGTGTCTGGAGTCTGGAGTCAGAACTCATGCAAAGAACAACAAAGAGACCAGTGTCATTGGATCACAGACCGTGAAATGGAATAAGCTGTAAGACTGAAAAGGTAGAAAGGGATGGGTTCTAAAGTGTGTTAAAGTTCAAACAGGACTTTAGATAATAGAGAACCAATAGATTCTATTGAATGGGAAGTAAAATACAGGGAGATTTGATATGGTCAGACTTGCATTTCAGAAGGATCAATTTGACAGTTTAGTGGTGAGTGGATTAGTCAGGAGAGACCTATGGTGAGCAGAACAAGCAGCAGATATCACCTACAATGATGTCTCAGTGTTTTCCTATTTTTTTTTTCTTTTCTAGGATGAATTTTCTCCATATATACTTTCTTTTCTAGTCCAGCTACTCTTTGTCACCTAAGGGTCATTGGTGTCTTGAACATTAAGTTCCAAATTCAGTGGTGCCATGAATGGTTTCAATGATTAAAAGTAGATGGAAAAACTGACATCTGCTTTATTTTCCTTTGATTTGTTATTATTTTGCTAGTTCAATTCTTGAAAGGTCTTAACCTTAAAATGTTAAGGTTCACGAAGTTTCTATAGACTTATTTTCCCTTCACTGATTTCTGTTGCTTTGTGAGGTGATACTACAAAATAAGGTTAGCCTGTTTCCAATACTATTTTTATCCCAAGTGATTTCATGGGATCTGGTATACCCTTTTTGTTCTCACATTTTGACAGTTCATTTTCCTAGATGATATTTCTTGGTTTATAATGATTTGCTAACTTTGAAAGATTTTTTCAGACGTCATCCAAAAATTAAATTTTTTTTAAAAAATGTGATATTTATTACTACATCGGTAAATAAACCCCTTTTGTATTTATATTACATAATGCTTATACATCAGTAACTATTATTTGCAACCTATGGTCCAGGGCCCCCTTACCTTGTGTTCTTACAGAGTTTCAGGCCTGATCTTGAGTCCCCCCAAATCAATTTCTCTTCGGTTCATTATGTTTTCATCCATAATTTACTTTATGAAATCTCTAAATTTAGTTTATGCCTGATTTTCCCACAGATGAGCAAAAGAGATAATCAAATCCTATACAATCACTTGATGCAACAATGGTATTAGATTCAAGACAGCCTTTATTACAGAATCATAGAAAGAAGCAGAAGCCACAAAGCGTTCTCAGAGTAAAACTAAAATACCATAAGCACATAAAAGTACTCATCATAGCCCACAAATTATCAACACAATTTCTTCCCTCTACAATGACTTGTTCCCACTTTCAACAAATCTTATCACCTTTCAAACTTGCATTATCTGCAGAAATCAGTTGAACTTGACTTTAGACTTAAAAAAAAATAAGGGACATCTAAACTTATGTTATCTGAAATAAAAGTAGGGACAGACTATAGCAATTCTCGGCAGGAAATAAGTATAAACTAGAAAGGCACGAAAGTGAAAATCTTCCCTGTTATCAGACAGAGTTTGTTTCTCTTGTCAATCTGCTATTTTGAAACCGGAAGAGTTTGAATCCATTTGCTATATAGAAGGAACTCCCCTTTCATGTGCGAAATATGACTTTTCTTCTTTCTGAAACCTGATGTATCATAACTGGGTTTTCCTTAAAATGAACTCATATTCAATTTTTTTCCAACATTAAAAACAGTCAAACAGGTATTCATTCATTTTCTGCTTGCTGCTGTTTTTGGAATAATCACTCCTTTGGTTTGAGAAACAATTACAAGAAGACACTTCTAAAGCTACCTTTTTCTGAACTAAAGAAATTCATTATTAACCTTCAGCAGCAAAAAGTTATACTATTTAGGGGTCCTCAAACTACGGCTGCTGGGTCAGATGCGGCAGCTGAGGACAATTATCCCCCTCACCCAGGGCTATGAAGTTTCTTTATTTAAAAGCCCACAAAACAAAGTTTTTGTTTTTACTATAGTCTGGCCCTCCAACAGTCTGAGGGACAGTGAACTGGCCCCCTATTTAAAAAGTTTGAGGACCCCTGCTACACAATCCATTTGGTCATACATCATAAGTAGAACAAATATATATATATATATTCATTAATAATAACGGCAGCTAAGAAGTGCAGGGATTAGAGTACTATGCTTAGATTTAGGAAAACCTAAATTTGAAATTTGAATCCAGCCTTAGACACCTACTACTACTACTACTACTACTACTACTACTACTACTACTACTACTACTACTACTACCTATGCAGTTCTAGAAAAGTCACTTCTCCTTTCCTCATAATAATTTATTTATAATATTTTATTTGTAATGTAATTTGTAATATTTTACAAATGCACAATTCTTACAATCAGAGGATAGAGAATGTAAGTACTGTGATGTCATTTTTCAGATGAGGAAACAACAGTAAATCCAGAAAAATGCAGTGATTTGCCTATGGTCAACCATATCTTAAATGTTTTACTTGGGCTGTAAGCTTAAATTGCCTGATCTTTAACTAGAGTGATCTCTTTTCCTACATGAAAATTATCCCTCTTATTTCTCACTTATTTCTCTCTTACTATACCTCTAATTCCTTTTACAGTTCTCTCAGTTCATCTCTACCACACTGTATCTGCTCTTATTTTTCCTTCTGGTCTCAATCCCATGGTCTGTTATATTCATGACTTACCTGAAATCTCTTACCTCCTTAGTCGCCTGACATTCCTGTCCTTATTCCCCTCTCTCTTCCCAAATAGACTATGTATCTCCTATTTATTTGGGTCCTCCATATATAGCACAGTGCCTTACACATGGTGAGTGATCACCTGTAGAAAGGCATTATTTGCAAGGACAGACTCAGGTATATATGCTTGTGAAGAGGAGGCTAAGTAGTATTTAATCCAAGAAGACAAAATGATGTTCTTAATTTTCATTTAAAGATTCAACCTTTCATGAATTCATTGTCAAATTTATGAGTGAGGGAAACAGGAGAATAATGCCACCATTTTATATTTGTACAGATAGTTTGACTTTTCAGAAATTCTTATATATTTCTTTCTTTCTTTTTTTATCTTCACAGGCTTTCTGTCATCTATGAATATGTCTGAGATTATCTGGTTACTTTTCCTGAGCAGATGATTTTTTTGGGGGGCCACAGAAACTCATAAAATATCATCTATTATTAACATGTTGAAGTGTTCTGAGCTGGGAAGAAATCACAGATCTTTAGAAATGGCTACTTTGAAATATTCCAGCAATATCACTGTTAGATGGATAGAATAGGTATTAGTACACGACTGATGAGAAAACTGTGACAGAAGGCAATAACTTGACAAGAACATATGACAGGGTGGAATGAGAATTCTATCTTCAGAGTTCAATTTTCCTTTCAAAATGTAATTTTGCCTCCATGAAAAAATCAGAGTACCTATTTTGAGAGTCCAGGACTATTTTTTGAGGAAAAACGTTCAATATATAATTCAAGTATACAGACTATTGAGCTTTTTAAGTTATGGAGCTATTCTGGAATGTTCCCTACAGTAAAAAAAAAAATCTGCACATTGATAGATGTTTGTGTCAGGAATCAAATGATTAAATCTAGGGGAAAAATGCAAGTGTTAAAACAGAGAGATGGTGCCAGCTAAAGCTGCTTTTCTTTCTGTAAGTTTCCCACATCACATCATCATCAATCACATTACTACCCACAAGAAAATCCTGAAAAAATACAATTGACCTCAAACCATACTTCTTAACTAACAAAAATGTGCCTGAAATCATCCAGCAAGTGTATGGGTTTCAATTAGAACAAGTTAATTATTTTGAAGGAAAGAAATAACCAGAAATTGGGTTTTTGTTTTATAGAAAGGATATCATTTACTATATTCCTATTAAGTAGGTATTACACGTTCCTCTAAGCTTCATTATCAATAAGTGGCTTAGGGGACTATAAGGGCTCCAGCAGCTTTTACTCAGGACAAGGGTTGACAAATGTGGCATTATTTTGGCACAGATTAAGCTCTAAGTCAGTCTTTAAATGTCTGGCACTGTACATGAACTTCTGAACCTGACCTGAAGCTATTACAGGCTTTAAATTTTCTAGCTATTCCATCACTAAGCAACCAGCATGTGACTGCCTTACTATCTTATCTCCCTGCCCAAGTACCACAAAGCATTAAAAAGCAATTGACATAAATCAGGGAGAAAAAGCATTGCAAATAGCCATAAAAGGAAGAACCTATTGGTGAAAACCATTCAAAAGAATACAGGTCGAAACTACAGCATGCTAAATTTGAAAAGCTCAATGTGCTAGTTATTTAAAAAGCTATGAAGATGAATTTGTGAATTTTCAACCAATAGTAAATGCCGTAGGCTATTTTCCCAAAAAAATCTTTCCAATGGGTATAAAACAATGTTCAATGCTTCGGTTTTTTTGGAACCTATACCATAAAAATAGATCCAAAGATGTAGATGTGACTTTTATTCACAGTTATAAATTTAATGGCTAGTCATATCAAAAAGCATGAGATAAAAAGTTTGGTATTGCTAGATAGTATACTTGAAAGAGCATTTGTAGAGACAGATGATGTGAGTTGGGAATCTAACTTTGCTCTTTCCAGTAGTAGAATTCAGTCTGTTAAATCATAAAATAGAAAGTTGGCAAAATATGGACAAAGGCGACCCCCAAAAAGGAAAATGACAGATAGGGGAGGAACTGTTGGAAAACAAGCATACGAATATGTTGGTATTAGAACTTTGAACTGGTCCAGGTATAGTGGAAAGCAAGTGGAACTATATTCCAAAAGTTATCAAAGTGTGTAACCTTCTTTGATCTAGAAATACCACTATAAAGCCCAAAACACAAAGAAATCAAGAAAAGATGCAACGGATTCATAGGTTTAAAAATATTTATAGCAGCTCTTTTTGTGGTAGCAAAAAACTAGAAACTAAGAGGATACTCATCTATTAGAGAATGGATAAATGAATTATGGCATACTGGGCTATGAGAAATAGTAAAAAAAAGTCTGTATGAACTGATACAGAAAGAAGTGAGCAAATCCAAGAAGAAAATATATATATATATATATATATATATATATATATATATATATATAATAGCAACAATATAAAGATATACATCTCTGAAGCATGTAGAATTTTGATCAATGCAATGACCAACTACAATTCCAGAGGACCAAATTCAAAGCATGCTAGCTGTATCCTGAGAGAGGGAGATAGTTTCAGGAAAACAAAAGAGTCATACATGTTTTGGAGAGAGCAAATATAGGACTTTGGTTCTGACCATGGATTTTCATTACAAGGGTTTTTTTCTTTTTTCTTTTTAATTGGAAGGGAGGAGAGAAAAATAGGTTTTTGTTCACTGAAAAAATTAAATTATTTTTATTTGAGGGTATTGGACTTGATGGTCATTAGTAAGAACAACGGGTGTGGGTTCAGAACTGGGTTTAAATACTGCCTCTGGGGGTATTACTCGTGTGGCCTTTAACATCTCTCAGTCTTAATTTCTTCATTTGTAAAATGAGGGGGTTGGGCCTCTGATGTTAAATCTACTTATCCAGCCCTAACTTCTCTGCTGACCTCCAGCATCACATCTGCAATTACACTGCAAACATCAAAGTGGATGTCCAATAGGCATGTTAAACTCAGCATATCCAAAATTGAATTTATTATATTTCCTTCCAATCCTTGTCCCCTTCCAAACCTCCCTATTACTTGCAAGAGCACCACCATCTTCTCAGTCTCCCAAGATCACAACCTGAGCATCATCCTTGGCTCCTATCTCTACTCATCCCTCAAATTTGATTTATTGCCATGGATTGTCAATTTCACTCTTTCTTTATTGAGATAGCCTATTGGTTGGTCTGCCTCCAGCAAATCTTTCCCCACTCCAATCCATATTCCATTTAGTTACCAAGGTAATTTTCCTAAGGCATAGATCTGACTATGTCACCTTGGCCCTTCCTCCCAAAACTCCAGTGGCTTCTTATCACTTTAAGCATCAAAAACAAAATCCTCTGTTTATTGTTCAAAATCCTCACAACCTAGATCCCCCTATTTTTCTAGTCTTTTTACACTTTGTCTCCCCTTCCCTTCAACTGACTTTCTTGTTACTCTTTGAACAAGACCCTCCATTTCTTAGCTCCAAACATTCTCTGACTGTCCTTCATACTTGGAATAATCTCTCTCCTCATCTCCACCTTTTAGATTCCCTGGCTTCCTTTAAATTCCACCTGAAGTCCCTTCTATAGGAAGCCTTTTCCAATTTCTGCCTTACCTCTGTTTATTTCTTCCTATTTATCCCCCATATATTTTGCTTGTACACATTTGTTGGCAAGTTGTCTCTACTAGTTTGTATGCTCTTGGACAGTAAGGAGTATCTTTTACCTGTTTTTGTAATCCCATTGTCTGGCACATAGTAGGTGCTTGATAGATACTGATGGAGCCTGAGATCTCACTCAATTCTAGATCTGTGATACAATGATTATTCAGTGAATATTGATAAAGTATTTACAATATAAAAGGTACTACTAGATATTGGAGATATAGAAACAAAAAAACCCCCAGCATCTTTCTGTCCTCAAGAATTTTATATACCACTAAATCAGAAGGTTCTAAATCTGGGGTGTTCAAAATTTCTTTAAAAAAGATTTTGATAAGCAAATGTCAGTATAATGGAATTATTCTGTAATTTTATAATTTTATTTTATGCATTTAAAAATATTCTTCTTAGAGGGGTCCAGAGTGTCAAAAGACTTATGAAAGGATAAGAAGCCCACATAATTTGGAGTTCCATTCTGCTCTAAGTCTAGGCTAAAATGTATTTTTCATTTTTCTAGTAACATATTAGAGATCTGAAAGTCAATTACGTTTGCCAGTGGCTTTTTCTTATGATGTCAGTAATTTGTTAATGAATGATTTGAGATTAAGATTCACAAGGGCAAAAGTTTTTTCATCCTTTTAAAGCCTCTTCACCATGTGCTTCAGCCCCATTTCTTCTATATAATCAATGAATTGTGATATGATTATCCTTCTCTGCCCTCTCATTTCACTATGCCTTCTAGTACCTCTTTTCTATTGACAATACACTGCTTTTTACCTGAGATCTTTTCATCTCTTCTTCTTACCATTTTTTTTGGCACTCACAAAAAACTAATTCTTTATGGAAAGCAACAAATCCATGGGCTCTTCAGTGTAGATTGCTTTCTGTTTCATATACCTGGACACACTGGGTCAGGGAGGAGGAATTGACATACTTTTCCCCTAAATTCCTAGGCCATACTTTGATATTTCTGTTCCAAGAATTATCATTGTCCCTTTTTCTCAGTTTGCAAACTAAGAATCATCTTCGCCTCCTTCTTTCTCATGTCTTCATGTTCAATCAGTTGCTGAGGCCCATAGATCTTACAAATATAATGGTTTTTGCATCTATTCCCATTTCTTCCCTTCATAATTAGTTTTCTACTTCCTTCCATGTTTCCATTCCCCAATACATCTTCCATGCACTGCCCAAAGCAAGGCATTCATGCCACTGTTCCAAAATCCTCAGTGGATCACATAGTTTCTAGGATACAGTACAAATGCTTCAGGTTTTTTAAGGCCCTTCATAATCTGGTTCCAACCCTCTTTTTTCTAACCTAATTACAAATAATTTCTCTTTCTTCCATGCCACTTTCAAGTCAAGTCTAGTAGTTGTTCCTTAAGCTCAGTATCCCATCTCAAAACTCAGTAACCCTGCAATATTTTTCTTCCCTCACTTCAGTTCTCATAATCCTTACCTACAGCTCAGGTGTTACCTGGGCTCAGGTATGCTGGTAAATGTTTTATATGACACATTTTAAGGCTCAATCTGCATTACAAAAAACTTTCTCCATCACTTTCTTAAGTCCATCAATAAAATTACAAAATCCTCCATTTGTCTATTTCTGAGATGTCAATGTTTATGCTGAAAACTGAACCATTAGCTGAACCCACAGGGAGCAGCCTCCAACACCCCACTGCCCAGACTATGGAGCTATTCTTGATCCTCATACTTCTTTTCTTGGCCTTAATTCCCACATTAACTTGGATTTACTTATCTGGGTGCACATTTTATCAACCCAAAATAAAATATAAGCAATTTGAGGATAATAACTAACTGAATTCTTTCTGTATTTTCTGTTCCTAGTACAGTGGATAGCACATATGAGGCAGTTAAAAATATTTACAGAATTCAAGTGAATATGTTAATTACTTAAGTTGTTAGGATAATTTATTGTTACATAGATCAATAGTATGAAATCAAAAGTTACATTCATTCAGCAAAATTACAGTCAAAGGAGAAGCAAAGAAAAATACAGAAAAGAGGATAAATTCAATAACCTATTCAATTTACATTTAATATCTGCTGTATGCCATGTACTATGTTAGATGTTAGGGGAGATAGTTTGGATAGGTCTGTCTTCCTGGAACTTACAGATTGGTAGAGGGACAAAAAGCAAACTTAGAAACAAAGAGTTATTCACTTCAGTAAGATTTTTAATAGAGCAAACATGTTGCTGCTCTTATATAAACTCCCTGTGTTCTTTTCTTTAAATCGAGTGCAGATTGTCACTCCTTGGGGACCCACTTAGCAGGTCCCTTTAACTGAGTACTATTTTATGAATAGAATTCTTTTCTTCCAACATCATTAAGTAGTTCCTACTTTTATTTCTGATTTCTCCCTAATTAACAGATGGGTGGGAAAGTGGCAAGAGATTGCTTATTATGGTTAGAGGTGCTAGGAAAGACACAAAGGGAACATCTATTTTTATTCCTGGTATGAAATTAATAACACGATCCTGCCTACCGGTTGATAAGCAACAGAACTCAAGAACTCTTTGTTTCATGGCCAATGTAGGGCTTTATTTTGCTTAACCATTTGTTTGTGATTGGTTTTATTTGCTTTCTTACTGGGGGAGAGAGAAAATGGTCCTGAAAATAAAATAAAATTGAATTTAAGAGAAAAAGAATTCTTTGTCTTAACATTATACCATTTAATTACAGCAGAATTGCTTTGCCAATTTCATTTAGGTCAATCTGTTTACTTATTATTCCTTCTAGAGATTAATGAATAATAGACTTCTATTTGTTATTTTTATTATAATTCTATTATTCTGTTATTATTAGTCTTTAGCAGCCAGATGACATAGCAGATAGAGTGCTAAACTTGGATTCAGAAATACCTGAATTTGAAATCTGTTTCTATGTAATACTATGTAATACTGAGCAAGTCACTTAATCTCGGTCTATCTCAGTTTTTTCATCTATAAAGTGGGGATGATAATAATAATAATAATACCTATTACCTAGGGTTGCTGTGAGGATGAAATAAGATAATATTTGTAAAGCATTGTACCAATCTTAAATTATGTAAATGCTATTAGTAGTTGTAGTATTCAATATAAAAACTGATTATTTGTGTGACCTCATTGACTCTAGTATCTAAAAACCTACAGATACATATACTAGAATTTCAACTACAATTGGAGAATTATCAATATATATATTACATATCTCAAAAGTATTTATTTCAAAAACTTTTTATGGACATTAATAGTAATAATTATTATATAATCTACTTACCTACAAAGTTATAGATGTAACTTTAAAAAAACTCCAAAACTTCAGCCTCTAATTAAAAAACACATCAACTCTTTGAAAGCCTAATTCTTAATCACCTTCTTCACATTAGCCCAAAGAGAAAAACAAGTCTTTTTCCAGTATGTTCCAGATTTCAGGTAAGAGTTAGGTAAGTAGGATGGAGAAAATAAGTAACTTCCCACCTCCTTTTAAAGTAATAGCTTTGCTATTCTCAGATGAAGTGAACCTATACTCAACTATAAATACAAAAACACATTTGAAAGCTAAATATAAATTATTTGGGGATTATCCATATATTCATTTCCTTAAAAGCATTGAGAAGGTTTCAGTCCAGATCAATTTTGGTGAAAATCAGCCAAATCCTGAAATATAAAAGCATACTGACATGCTTCTTTAAGAAACCCATATCCTTGACATGAGTGTTTCTGTCAATTTTCCAGTCTCTTATTTTAATGGAAGCCATTATGATAAAGATGGCATAAATTTCTGCTTTTGGGGGGCATTTTAGAATGCTTACCTTCTTTGACCCTTTCTAATCTTATTACACAGGCATAGAAGAAACACTATAGTGGTTTCAAAGGAAATTTTTCCAAACAATGGACAACAAATCAACACATTCATATTTTTATATTCATCAGTATTAATATTCATGAAAATGAGGTAACATAGTAAAAACTACTCTCTTGGGACATTTCCTCTCATCAGAGAGGACTTTTATATTTAAGAATGACTATCATCATTATTAAGAACATATAGAAGAAATCTTTATGTCTCTTTTTTAAAAAAAAATGTAAGCTCTTCAAGGGCATTTCTTTTATTTTGTTCAGTTATAGAATAAAATTACAATTAATTTAATCATTTATGAATGCATACTTAGTTAACCAAACTATTTGGCTGCCTGAAAATTAACCAATTTAGTTGAAACCATTGTCGTTACAAATTTTTCTAATTTAAATCAGTCTCCTTTCCTGATGAAGTGTAGTATTTTGAACACAATTTAAAGTCTGAAGATTGAGGGCTATACAGAGTTATAGATAAAGAATAAAATTATTGTGAAGCAGTATATATTTACAAATTAAGGAAGACTGAATTGAATTTGTAATAATTTCTGACTATACTTGGCAAAAAATTTTTTTTATAATTAAGGTTTTGCCATGAATCCTCAGTAAATATTGTTAGGATCATTAATTCTTATATTTTACCATCTTTCTTTATATTCTTATCAATTAAGGAGAAGAAGGAGAAGGAAAAAAATGGAAAGGGGAAGAGAACATTTATATGGCACCTACTATGTGTATGTCATGGCATCATCTCCCTGATTTCATGGTCATCTTTGAGAAATGAAGGACAAATAATTTCTGTGAGTAAAGATGGCCTGGAATCAGTCAGTTAGAAGACTCCTTCCTTCCTTCCTTCCTTCCTTCCTTCCTTCCTTCCTTCTTTCCTTCCTTCCTTCCTTCCTTCCTTCCTTCCTTCCTTTTCCTTCCTTCCTTCCTTCCTTCCTTCCTTCCTTCCTTCCTTCCTTCCTCTTCCTTCCTTCCTCTTCCTTCCTTCCTTCCTTCCTTCCTTCCTTCCTTCCTTCCTTCCTTCCTTCCTTCCTTCCTTCCTTCCTTCCTTCCTTCCTTCCTTCCTTCCTTCCTTCCTTCCTTCTTTCCTTCCTTCCTTCCTTCCTTCCTTCCTTCCTTCCTTTTCCTTCCTTCCTTCCTTCCTTCCTTCCTTCCTTCCTTCCTTCCTTCTTTCCTTCCTTCCCTCTCATCCATCCATCCATCTACATAGGGCATCATACCTTTACCTATAGATGCTTTTAAAAAAATATTTTTTCTTTTTTGGCACCTCTAAACATCCCCAAGATATCTTGGGATTTACTGGCTAGATTTCTCTCTTAAGGACCAGACTTTAAACCAAAACCAATCTGATTCTAATTGGCCCTATAGGTCCCAGGTCCCATTTGGGCATTGTTTGAGTCCTGATTGATTCAGATTATTTAAATAACAAATTTAAATTTAATAAATTTAAATAATCATTTCTGCTTTGGCCAGAAACCCTGAGGATCTTCTCCAACATTTAATTATTTATTTGCATTTGGAGGGAACTAGGTGAAAGAGTAGATAATTTGTCTCTTTTGCTACCTACCCTTAATTACTAAATGGGTG
Organism: Sarcophilus harrisii; assembly: GCF_902635505.1. Taxonomy (NCBI): domain Eukaryota; kingdom Metazoa; phylum Chordata; class Mammalia; order Dasyuromorphia; family Dasyuridae; genus Sarcophilus; species Sarcophilus harrisii. Next base: position 428,200,504 of record NC_045428.1, on the reverse strand, counting down.
CAGCCTCAGTCAAACTGAAACCTGTTGAAGAACTAAGCTTAAAATGGCCAAGGTCTCTCATTGCATCCAGGGGCATCTTCAGTTGTCTTGATTTATATCTTGCCATTAGTTCCAGATAGTTTTGGAGAAAAAGTGAGGCAGGTGACCTTGCCCAGCCCTCCCTCACCTAAATCTAATTCACCTGCATGTCATAGCATTGCCTCCCTGATGTCATGGTTCTCATCAAGAACATAGGACAAACAATAGCCAGACACTATATTAAAATCATTTTTTACAAATATTATCTCATTTAGTTCTTAGCATTTAGCAGAGTAGCTGGTAGATAGTAAGTACTAATTGTCTACTTACTTTTTTCATTTTAGTACTCAATTTAAGACTCCCCCAAATAATAGCAAAGATGATTATTTTTGTAGGCAAGTCTTTATCCATACATGTTTATTATGTATTTCTGCTTCCTTATCCTTCTGTTCCAGTTGGTAGTGCTTTCTTCATCCCCAAAACAATATGTGTACTGTACATATATTTTTTATTTACTTCTTTGTGCATGTGTTGAATCTTCTCATTAAAATATGAGCTTCTTGTGGGTCAGGAATTTTGAGGATGTTTTGTCTTTGTACTTATGAACTTAGCACAGAGTAGACATTTAATATTTGTTGAATTAAACTGTATTTGTCTTCCATCTCTTGCAAGTGCTTTTCAGGTCCTTTTTAATCATTCCTTATTAAATGCCCACCATTTGTTCAATATTATGTCAGGCACTACTATTTCCCAAAACAGTGGATGAAAGATAGTTGCTTTGGAGTAGAAGTGGGTAAAATTCTGGTTTGTGCTATTTCTACTTTTACTCTTGCATTTTTGGCTTCTCCATATAAACAGATATTTTGCACAGAGAAAACCTGAATTGTTGAGTTGAGGTGAAGCTGTAAACCTTCCATTCTTTCCACTAGACTGTATAATGTTCTCATCTCCTGTCATGTGGACTGATCCTTCTCCCAACTGTCTATGACCTCAACTCTAACATGCTGTAATTTTGTGGTAAACAGATAATGCTATTATGTGAGTGGAATTTTAAAAGTAATATCAGTATAAAGCTTCGTTATTTGGTATTTTTTATCTGTACAGGACATCTTTCTTTTTGCCAAATTGTACTTGATGAAAATTGATAAAGAAGAAGAGCTTTTAGAGTCTTATTGGCAAGGTGAATTAATTTTCCGACTTATGAGTCCAGGATCAAGTTGATAAAGTTATTTGCAGAGTAAGAAAGGAGATTATTGGATAGAAGCTCCATCATAAAAGGACTTATACTATAAAGATAATACTTGGGCATATTTGGGGAAAGAGAAGGTGAGGAGAAGGGCAGATTAATAGATAGAATGTTACAGATATTACTCTGTCAGGCAAAGGGATATTAAATTCATCTACTGGTAACCTTGAGTACTCTTCTCTGATAGTCAATACCTTTCTCCTCCTTCTTTTTGCTCCTAGAAGCCATGAACAATTTCATTTTTGCCTTTGTATTCCCAGCATTGAGAACATTGGAATGAATTGGAATTGGAATTGGAATGAATGAAGGTGTAAAAAGGAAAATATTCTTGTAAGTGCACTATTAGTTGAGGAAAAAGTAATTCAACAGATTTTAAAAAGGCATACATTACTTTAAAACTTCATAAACATTTTCTCTTGCAAACTAGAGATCTATGACACTTAAATGACTAGACATATACCTTTTTTAAAGTTAGGACGATTGTATAGTACAGAGTATTTGGCAACTTCTAAAAACCCAAAAGTATAAATTGTACTACCAAGTCAGTGATAATATTTTAAAATAAATATTCTAGTCTAAGAAGCATTACAAAAGTTTTCACATAGTTGACTTTTTTTTTTTACATAGATGACTTTTAAAAGACTGTCTCATAGTTTCAAGTAGAAGTGTAGGATATTATTTGCAATAAAGGACAGGTCACATTGTCTAGGCAGAATTACTGTGATTCTGTGTGACTCAATATTTCCCATAAAACATTTTTTGAAAATCACTTCACTTTATCTTAAAATAAATTTTAATATATTTTGTTTCATTACTATCTAAAATTGCCCCTATAGTTTTTATTCTTCTCACAAAAAATCCATTCCTTAAAACAAAGTTGTAGAAAATTGATGGTGAAGAACACTGTTGAAATGTTTCACATCATCAATACATTGCCACTTTCCTTGTTACTCCATCTAGATAAAATCCAAATTGCAAAAAAAGTGATAATTCTTTTATTCTCTGACTAGACTGATTTTAAGACATTTGAGTGAATTAATGTGATAGAAGAGACACTACTATGGAGTTCTTACTCTTGAGGCCTTTAGGGAGCCACAAACTCAAGCCTGTATTATAGAAAAGAGAATGGAGATCCCTTAGGGCCCCTTTTTATCAAAAGGAAATAACATTCACTCTTGCATACCCTGCTTAGTATTTGTGAAAGACAAACACTGTGAGATAGCTCCTAATCACAACCACTGTAATAGCTTTTTTGATAATTTTTTAAAGTTAACCTCTCTCTTTCCTCATAACAATCTGTGCTCTTACAAATCACATAGAAATAGAAATCTACAGGGATATATATATCCCTACCCTATAGATTTCTATTTCTATCCCTATATATATCCCTTTGTATCCCTATATATTTATATATAGGGATACAAAGAATTGGAAGAAAAAAAAATAGAATCAAAGTCTTTCCATTTTTCAGGATACCATCTCCCTATATATACTGCTGCAACCCATAAACCCATAGAAGGAGGATTCAAAGCCTTCTTTTGGCAAACTCTCCTAAGGAAGCAGTCAAGGAGGACGGAAATGATTTGTGGCAACTCATGGTAGTGCTGCTTATTTTTAAGACAGTCTCATCCTGGCAGAAGAAAATGTCTCATATGACTTGATAAAATTTCTCACCCTTAGAGAACATAATAGTTATTTTTAAGGGCCAATAAGGAAGCCTTCCGAGATAAAATATTCAATTTTAAGTCATTCAAGTGAAGTGTGACACAGTAGGAGCATTAGGTTTGGCATTTGAGGTCTTGGGTTGAAATGCCTGCTCTAGGGGAATCTATTTTTATTTCCTGTGCAACTCTTAACAAGTTCTTTTACCTCTCTAGATCTCAGTTGCTTTACTCTTCTAGCTCTAACTCTATGATTCTAGGATCTTAGGATTGTCTCTGTGTTATATTCCAAAACCAGGAAATTTATTCAACTGTGTAAATAAGTCATAAAGTTCATTTAAGTCATCAATTGTTGCAATTGATTTTGATAGCAAGAGCATGGCAAATCAAAACCTTTGGGAAAGCAACATTACTTACATATTGAAAGTGAGATTGGAGTTGTGCAAATTTTTAAAAACATAAACTCAAGCAATTACTTACCCTGGTATTACTTCTCAAACAATAATTAATTGTTGTGATATGGAAATATAAAGATTATAAATAGTATCAAAATATATAAATAGTGTAAAAAGATCATAAATAGCATTAATGTAGTGACCTTTAGTAGCAAGATTGAGGATTTAAAAGTGACTAATTAATTAAAAAAGAAAAATAAAGTATACTATATGTTAGCCATATTAATCAATCTTGTTTTAGACTATTTAAAATAACTAGATAGTATAAAGTTGAAATATTGGTGTGGTATAGAAAATGATGGAAAATATGTAGACTTGGGCTTATGAAGGATGATGATTCTATTTTCAGAGAAACAGGAGACAAAAAAGCATAGAATAGCCTTGTATAGATATATGTGAATATAGGTATGTATGTATGTGCATGATTATAGATATTTATGTTTATATATGTATATATGTGTGTGTATATGTTTGTATATGTATGTGTATTCACATTTAATTTTATTCTTCTTGGGGCCAGTAGGGAGGAGGATAGGGGATAAAAAGAATAAAGTTAAAGAGCACAGCAGAGAACAAAAGAAAATCTACAAGGAAGCAAAGAAAACATGGACAGCTCTGAGCATAATGCATACTGTTTATTATATAGGCTTTCTTGAAATGGAAATTTACTATCTCATATTTTGAATTCTCTCATGTTCTGCTGTGAACACAGCCATTTTGTTTCTTTTTTCCTTTTTCTATTTTGTCTTTAATGTTTAAATAAATTTTTTTTTTAAAAAATAAGAGTTATTAAGAGAAAGGAAAATTCGTCAAATCATTCTGTTAGAGAATTGAATGTATTTAAACTATAATATTATAAAACCAAAGGAGAACAATAAATCCTACAGAATTGTGAAATTTTGTAATAGAGTTTCTAAATTAACAGAAGAGAAGGGAAACCTGAACATGGCTATATCTTATTTATAATTTAAACAGTCTAACCTTTTGGATAAGAACCTAAAATCAAACTTTTAAAGTGTCAACCTATTTTTAATAAACACAAATTCCAATTTTCATGATAAGAAGAATACTAAGCATATATTTTTGTATATGTATACTTGCAAGCTTCATATACTTAACTTGTCTGCCTTAGTTTCCTCAATTGTAGAATGGGGATAATAATAGCACCTTGCCTCTCAAGGTTGTGAGAATCAAATGAGGTAATAATTATAAAGCACTTTAGCACAGTCCCTGGGATATAGTAAGTACTATCTAAATTTTAGTTTTCATCATCATCATCAATATTATTTAAATTTTTAGGTGGACAAAATCAACAAGGTTTTCAAAATGGAAATAGTATGTAAGCTTCATTTGAAAGAAGATAAATAGATTTTTGTTGTTGTTATTGTTCAGTTGTTTCATTCATGATTTTCTGTTGGTGATCCCATTGGGGTTTTGTGAAGAATGATTATACACTTGAGGGTGGGGAAGCCTGTGAAAAGGGAACAAGATGCCTAAAAGTATGCCTCCTTGTAGAATACACATAAGAAAAAGAGCTAAAATGTAGGTAGGGGCCAGATTTTTCAGGGACTTAAAGGCTAGGATGAAGAATTTTCATTTTATTAAAAACACAATAGGGAGCCTCTAAAGGTTTCTGAATAATGAAATATTTTAGCTGATGTGTATGAGAAGATTTTTTTTAATACAAAAATTTCTTTAACTTTTGTTTCTGGTTCAAATCCCCTTTTTTATTCTTCTAAAGAACAAGAGATGTTTCAAAGATAAAAATCCTGATCTAGATTAGTAAGTTTTTTCAACTGATAAAACTCAATTAAATTTTTCCACAGTTAACATGTAAATGGAACAGACAAATATGGCAGAATCCTTTTCCACTGCAATTGTGTGCTATGATTTTATATTCAAATTTGACTGACAGTGAGACATAGCCTATATTAGTTAGCATTTATATAGTTTATGCGACTTAAAGGTTAGCAAAGTGCTTTGCATGTATTATGTCAATTGATAATGAAATAATGATGTGGATATGTACATGAATTAAATAACGATGATGAGTAAGTCAGTAGGGAATTCTGGGTTATAAAGAGGAATTGGAAAAACTAGAAGGTTCAAAGAACAAACTAAAACATAAAGAAAAGTTCAAGGAAGATGACTAGGGAATAGGATGAGAGAATGGGAGATTATCATTAAGGAATATTCTGTTAAAAAAAAAAGATCTGATGAAGCCACTGAGTTATGGTACAGTTAGATTTGAAGAAAATAATTTTTTGCGTTCAATTAAATGGTGTATCTTGATTTCTGATAGAAAGATTCTACTTCCTAAGGGGTCAGATCAGTAAAATGTCTATGGGTGATAGGAAGACTCTGTACTTCTATTTTACTTAATTCATGTATGTTCTACATGCTGAGGGCCTTTTATAGTAAAATAATTTTAGGAGAGATTCTCAGCTGATCAATGAACATAGTCTAAGTGAGGCATATAGAAAGCTACCTAAATATCAGCTATGGACAAGCCAGGGAATCTTCTTTTGGGAGACTTACTTAAACCCTGCTTGGTTACAAATATATATATATATATATATATATATATATATATATATATATATATATATATATATATATTTAAAGTGGAACAATCAACCTTAATGTTTAAGTTAAGGATTACAAAGTCACACTAATTTATACTTCTGGAAAGAGTTAAATTCCAATCCTTCACATCAAACACTCTTATACATATGCTCAACAGATGATGAGAGACACACAGGGGCAATAGTAAAGATGGAATATCCTACAATGACTATGTGTAAAGCCTTTAACTAGATTAATAAATATAAATATACCAGGAAAGAGAAAAATAGGCTTATATAAGCACAGGGATGAAAAGAGTAATAGTTCATTCTGATCTCATCAGGGTTCTTCCTAGTAATCTGCCCAACTACCTCATTTCTCTGTTATGGGGACAAATGCCCAAGTTCTTTGGGCAAATTGTTACTGAATTATGGAGATGGAGGGCTTAACTTGGGAGCTAGCTGGCACAATGGATAGAATTCTGAGCCTGGAGTCAGGAAAATTCACCTTTCTGAGTTCAAATCTGGCCTCAGACACAAGCTGTGTGATTCTGGACCAGTCATTTAACCCTGTTTGCCTCAGTTTCTTCATGTGTAAAAAAGACTTGGAGAAGGAAATGACAAACAACTCCAGTATCTTTGCCAATAAAATCTCAAGTAGAGTCAGAAAGAGCAGGACATGAGTGCAAACAACAATAAAAGACTTTACGGGTAAGGTCTATATGCAATATGAAGAATGCTGACAGGTTTGGAGAAAGGACTGTGGGTAAAAGGTGATAGTTTGGTAGTTGCAAGAAGAGATAAAAATGAGGAAAAATTAAGAATATAAAATTTCCCTACTAAAATTAATGAAAAAGACTAGATAACAAGTACAACACATCACCTAATACAAAAGAATAGTTTGGGTCATTTGATTCAGATATGTGGTTTAATTAATATACTTAATTCATCTTTGAGGAAACTCCCAATCTCAGTATAGGTCAGCAATGTCTGCAATTCACTGTCTCTGAGATTTGACTGGGGAACTCCAAAGATTAAATGATTTGATTTAGTAACATAGATAGTATGCATCAGGACAGAATTTGAATTTAAAGAGGGAAAATGAGAGAAAGAAAGGGTGGGAAAGAGAGAAAAAGAGAGAAAGGGGAAGAAAGAGAGAAATAAGAAAAAAAAAGGAGGAAGAAGAAAGGAGAAAGGGGAAAAGAGAAATAGGGAGAGAAAGAGACAAGAGTTTTTAAGAATGAGTTTGGAAAAAATTAACAAGAACAGTTCATATTTAAAAATTTGATCCCAAATTAAATGAAAATTATTTTCCATTTCTTTTATGTGGCAAAAATATTTAAGGCTACAAAATGTTGGCAAATTTATCAATTATTTTTAAAATTCAGTCTAAGGGATGCTAAGTCTATATTTTGAACTAAAAGAAATGCTCAGAACTCCAGGTTTTCAATATATAAATAACAAACTAATTATTTGTAATTAGTCAATGTAGCACCTTATTACTAACAAAAAAGAAAACATGATTGATTTCAATGAAAGTACTGAAGAATCAATTTAATTTGAGGACCAAGTTTTTTCTCTGTCTTACATGAGATAAACACATTATTCCTATAAAAGTAAATAGTGTTTAAAAAATCAACACAAGAGAATTGAGTGTTGAAGAATAGAATGTTGTTAAGATGAAATGTGAAGGATTTTCAGAATGGTTCCTTCAAATATCATATTTCAAGCCTATCAATTTAATTTATACCTCCCCTTAGAGGTTGTGGGAAAAACCTACTTTGTCCCTTAAACCAGAAGAAAAGATAAATGATCTGAATCAAAGCTCTCCCTGAAACTTTTAATTTTTTCATTGAATTATTGACTAAATACCTACTAAGTTCTGTGATGAAAAAAAAGGTAAAAATCAGAGAAGATCAGAGCTAGAAGAGATTTTTGAGATCATTTAATCCAACCCTTAATTTGTCAAATGAAGTAAGGCCTAAAGGGGCCCTTATCCTTAAAGAGTTTGCATTCCAAAAGGTAGAAGAGAACATATAAAAGATAAAAAAGTCAATGTTAACTATGCAGTAGGGACAGCTAGGTGGCACAGTGGATAGAATGTGGGGTCTGGAGTCAGGAAGATTTATCAGTAGTTCAAATTCTATCTCAGATTCCCAATAGCTGTGTGACCCTGAGCAAATCACTTAATCTAATTTGCTTCGGTTCCTCATCAATGAAAATGAGATGATGGAGAAGGAAATAACAAGCCATTCTATATCCTTGCCAAGAAGATCCTAAATGGGATCAAGAAGGATCAGACATATCAGCAACATTGTGTGATGATCAACTATGATTCAGTTCCTCTCAGCAACACAATGATACAAGTACAAAAGATTCATAAAGGAAAACACTATTCATAATTAGATAAAGAACTAATGAACTCAGAATGTAGATCAAAGTATGTTTTTTTTTTCCAATTTATTCTTTCTAGTGTTTTTTTCCTTTTGATCTGTTTCTTCTTTCACAACTGTATCTAATATGGAAAATGGAAATATATTTTACATGAGAGAATATGTATGAACTATATCAAACTGCCTACCATCTTTTGAAGAGGGGAAGTAGAAGGAGGAAGAAAAATTTGGAACTCAAAATCTTGTAAAAGTGAATGTTAAAAATTGTCTTGACATGTAACTGAGGAAAAAATAAAACACCATTTAAAAAAAAGTCAAAGATGGCCGAAAGGGCCAAAGAATAACAAATCTTCTTGATATATAAGTGAGGAAAAAATAAAATACTATTTAAAAAAAAGAAGAATCAAAGATGGCTGAAATGACTAAAGAATAACAATGATAGCTATAGTTGACATATAAAATAATAGAATGCTAAGTGATGCTATGTGTCTCATTAAATCTATCAGTTGGGGAAAAAAATTCAGGTTTTAAATATGTCTTCATGTTTAATTATAAGATTAAACATAACTCATTCTTGATTCATTCTGACAAATTACTATGTCACTATACCACATTTATCAATAAGGTTAACTCTCAATTACTGGAGCTAATGAAGAAAAAGAGACAGTATGAAACAATAAATTATCCAAAATTTTTTATACCTAATTGCCATTTCAACTTCCTTTTTCAGAAATATGGAATTTTCATACATGCAATATCTCAATTACCCCAGCTTAGACACTCTTTCAAATTGCATAGGTTATCCCCTTTTCTAGACTCCACTTCCTCTCTAATATACTTCTTCTGATATCTAGCTTTCTTCCAAATTTTGCGCAAGTGTCACTTCTCACATATGGCCAATCCCACAAATTATCTTGAATTTGCCTTATATATATTTTTTATTTACTTGGTTATTTGGTTGTTACCCTTCTTTCTCAAAGAAGACTAAAATGATATCATTGTTTGAGTTGAATTATAGTGTGTCCAATTGTATCAGACTAATACAAGCTCAGAATGCCCTGCCACAGGTCAGACATAAATAGTGCCTATGAACATTTGGGATGAACTCTCTCACTTTATTCATCTTATGTTTCTTCTGAGTTAATTCAAATAAATTACAAATTATAATTTATATAATTTTTAAAAATTATATAAATTATAAATCTATGTGCCCCCCGGTGATGTAAACTTTTGGGGATAGGAACTTTTTTGTTTTTGACTTTACATTCCCAGATACACAATATAAATCCTATGGATTAGTTGATTGAAATTACTATATAGCTACTCCTATTGTGAAAAAAATTAGAATTACATATATTTTATTTATAAAAACTTTCAGATATAAACCTACTTCTTTGGGGCAAAAAAAATCCTGCTAGATTAAAAAAAAATAGTTAATCAGCAACATATGTTATCTGTTGGTTTTTAAAAAATATTCCTACCTATACTTTATAAGAAAGGGCATTAGCAAATTTCTTCTTCATTTGAACAAAACTTTCTAATCTATAGATAAGGGGGAATTGACCATTTGAGAAACATGCTTATCTTATAGTTTATTACTAGACTATTACATTTTTTCCCTAGAATACATGGTCACAGTTGGATTTAGCCTGCTAATTGTCAGCTAAAAAGTACTCCACTTGGATACTTTGAGAATAGTCAGGTCTGACTTCAGATTATAAAGACATGGCTAGACAAAGATGAATATGTGAAAATAACTTGGAAGTTTTTTCAGCCTACAAATCTAATTTGACTCAGATATGTGACATCAAAGGAAAAAAGCCTGATGACTTAGGCTGCCTTAATACAAGCACAGTGTTTGCTTTGGTGCATAAGAATTCATACTCCCACCATATTCAGGTTTATTCAGATCACATCTAGAGAAGTACTATTTGCAGTTCTATGGTGCCACATTTTAGGAAGAAAAATGATAAACTGAAGCATATCCAAGATGAAGCTGATCAGTATGATAAAGGAGCTCAAAGCCATACCCTAATGGGGAACAAGCTTTAAAAAAGGGAGGATGTCATCTTAGTCTTTAAATATATGAACAGCTGTTATGTCTAAGAAGGATTAGGTTTATTTTCACTAGCTTAAGCAGACATAATTTGGTCCAATAAATAGAAGATAGAAAGCATAAAATTTCAAATAACATCAAGAAGAACTTCTTAATAATTAGAGCTGTCCAAAAGTAGAATGACCTGCCTCATAAGGTAGTAAGTTTTCTATCACCAAAGGTAAAAGAGGTTTGCTAATCTGAAGTGTTGTAGAAGGGAGACATGCTTCTGCAATGGGACACACTAGATGACTCTATGACTCATGTCTATGGACACTAACCAAACTGGACACAGCCTAGTGAATCCAATTATTTTGACTGTCTTGTTGATTGACACTAATAGTAGCTAAATCAATTATGTAGTGGTTCAAATTGATTATTAAGACAGCTAGAATCACTGAACTATATCACTGCCCAGTCTTTTCTAAAAGAAGGATGTGTGCCCACAGACACATCTCGCTGCATAATGCTATTCTTGGCCCAATACCATCATTGACAGCGTAGGATATAGTTTGGAATCCAAAAGATGTTTTAAATTAAAATGTGCCTGACATAAACATATATGCATATATATGTTAAATTCTGCATTTTCTGCCAACCTCTAACTTCAAAGGGCCATATGATTGAAACATTAGAGAGAGACTGAGGCAAAAAAAAAAAGAATTATCATTAAGTATAGGTATAAATATCTCAATGCTTTCATTATTCTTTTCCACTAAAAGAAAAAATTGAGGACAACTGACTTAATAAACAGGGGGGAAAACAATTGACCAATAATTATTAGCAGTAAGCCTTTTCTAACACCTCCATTTCTACTTTGATTTTTTCCTCTGAGAATACCTTCTACCTACCCTTTATATATCCAGTAATGTGTACATTTGTTGGGATATTATGTCCAAAGTTAAGCTGTGAGATCCTCAAGGGCAGTATCCTCAGAGCTTAGCACGAAGCCTTAATAAAGGCTTGTAGACTAACAAATATTCTTCTTCTGGCAAATATCTCCTTCTCCTTTCCCTTAACAAAGAGGACAAATGGAGCAGAGATGTATTTAAGAACAGTACCCCTTTAAGCAAATTGGTGGTTTTAAACTTGCCTAGTCAGGAATCTAAACCAAATAATCTACAAACTGAGCAAAAATGCTGTTAATTCTAATGGAAAATATAGGAAAATCAGAAGACAGGTATTAAAAAAGCCTATAAGAGATATTGACACATGACTATGCAGGAATTCTAAAATTTGTTCATCTTTAAAATTCTTCTTAAAACAAATATAGACAGTAATAGCAATTTTTTTCAGTATTAATTTTGGGCCACAAGTATAACCATTTTAAGATTTAGATTTGGTATAATCTTTAAAAATAATTTAGTTTATCTCCTCTATTGAACTTTTATATCCTATTGTTTCTGCTATCAAAGGATGCAAAGGAATTTCTGCCCTGACACAGCTTGGGTTAACCCTCCCTCCCCCAATTCCCTTGAATAAGCATAGCTAAATACTACTCAGTGAAAATTAATCACTATTCTCAAAGAGTTTATGATCTCTCCTAATTTAGGATTCTAGTTTACCTTTATTACAGCTATCTACATGCACACATTCTCCCTCCAACTAGACTCCATAAAGGCTGAAATCATACTTATTCTTGATACAAACCTTTCTACTCTTCCTGCTCTTCCCATCCTTTGCCCATGCACCCAATATATTTGTTAATTATAACTTTTTATTTACTAAACATATGCACAGATAATTTTTAAACACTGACCCCTAAAAGACCTTCTATTCCAAATTTTCCCCTTCTCCCCCCCCCCCCCCCACTCCCTCACCTAGATGGCAGGTATTCCAATACATGTTAAAATATGTGTTAAATCCAATATATATATATATATATATACACACATATCCATGTAGTTATCTTACTGCACAAGAAAAATCAGATTTAGAAAGAAAGAAAAAAAAAAAAAACCTGAGATTGAAAATAAAAATGCAAACATACAACAGAAAGAGTGAAAATGCTATGCTCTACAATCAGTTCTCACAGTCCTCTCCCTGAGTGTAGATGGTTCTCTTCATTACTGAACATTTGGAACTGGTCTGAATCAATTCATTGTTGAAGAGAGCCATGTCTATCAGAATTGATCATTGTATAGTCCTGTTGTTGCCATGTACAAGGATCTCCTGTTCTGCTCATTTTACTTAGCATCAGTTCATATAAGTCACTCCAGGCCGCTCTGAAATCATCCTATTGGTCATTTCTTACAGAACAATAATATTCCATAATATTCATATACCATAATTTATTCAGCCATTCTCCAATTGATGTGCATCAGTTTCCAGTTTCTTGCCACTACAAAAAGGGCTGCCATAAACATATTTGCACATGTGGGTTCCTTTCCTTCCTTTAAGATTGACAGAGAAATATTTAAATGAATCTAAGAATTATTTTCTAATAATGTCTCCTATTTATAAAGTCCTATCTCTCCCATAGTTTTCCTCTTCAATAACAACACCCTCTAGGTGTCTCAAAACTTAGTGTTGTCAAGCTTAACACTGCACTAAAAATTTGGGGGCATTATTTAACCAATCAAGAATGAATATGGATTATTTTCAGATTAAATTCTTCATACATTTCTTTACCTTGGAAATCTCTTATGTCACCAAAAGCTGATGACATCATTTATAATATTTTGTAACAATGATTTTTAAATTGTTAATTGTCATTTGGTCATCTCTAAACAGATTCAAGCAAAAATAGACTTTATTTTATGAAATATTTTTAGATTGCTCAGTGGAATATCATTTTATGAATCAAAATTTATACTATTCAATTTTTTACATATATATTCCTTAAATTTCTCTTTCTACTCTACAATTTCCTATTTTATAACACTATAATTTCTCTTTCTACTCTACAATTTCCTATTTTATAAAGATCCCTCTTAAAAAGAATGTTTTAGAAGAAAAACAAACAATTCTGAAGAAATGAAGGAATGTGAAGATAGTTTAAGTTTTAGTTTGTTTCTACTCATCACATTTTCATCCTATTTACTTTCATCTAATTTGCTTTTATGCAAATCATAAGTAAATTCACTAAGGACTATGTCTGTCAAATTCTTTTTAGTACCTAAATATTTTTCTGTCAAATTCCCATCTAGTAATATTGATAGCACCTTCAACATTGCCCTAGATTAAATATTCTTTCTGTAATTAAATTTGTGTTTAGAACCACAGATAGAGTAGGAAATATAATTGGCCCAATTGCTTATTTCAGTATTTTAAATTCACCTGAGTAGCATATGCAAGATTAGCTCATCTAATTTACATGCAAATCTAATCTCATTTGGGTTTCTGTAAGCAAAACAGTCAAATGAGCTGGTTTTTCCCCGTGATTAATGTCAAAGACATTATCTGAATTCATTCATCCCTCCCCCCCACCCACCCCAATTTAATTAAATAATTTTTTAAACTCCTTAAAAGAAATTCTTTTCATAATCTCATGAACTGATAAGATCACCTTCCTGTATTAAACAACTAACTGGTCTGTATTTTCAGGGAACAAGCAGATTTGGTAAACAAGGATTAGTTTGTCAGTGACCTTGGACATTCCTCTGAAGTTCTAGATTTTTCTTCCATTAGCAATTTCTAGCCTTGTAGATAAAACTGGACAACTTTCTGATTATTCAGTTAAGAGAGGTTTCCTTATTCTTGACTTTCACCAATTTTAAAAACAACAATAGCAATAATAACATATAACATTTATACGATATCAGGTATGTACCAGGCATTGAGATAAGTATTACAAATATTATATCATTTTATTCTTTCTAGTGGTGATGGCAATAATAATAATGTTCAATTGCTTTCTATCATATCTTACTCTTTGAAGCCTTTTTGGGGTTTCTTTGGCAAAAATAGTGGAGTGGTTTGCCATTTTCTTTTCCATCTCATTTTACAGATGAGGAAACTGAAGTAAACAGGGTTAAGTGACTCTCTTAAGGTCACAAAGCTAGTGTCTGAGACTATATTTGAACTTAGAAAGATTAGACTTCCTGACTATCTACTGTGCAATCTAGCTGCCCTAATAATACATAATAATAATAATATCATATTTATGAAGAACTTTAAGACCTGAAAAGTATTTTACAAATATTATCTCATTTTAATCTCACAACAACCCTGGAAGCAGGTTTTATTGTTCTCATCATTTTACAGATGAGAAAACTATAACATAGAAAATTCAAGTGACACGTCCAAGATTATACAAACCCTTAAGAAATATCTGAGGCCGGGTTTAAATTCAGATTCAGACCTCTAAACCATTCTGTCCACAGCATTACTTTATTCCAATCAAGTTGCACTCTCAGTCTTAAATACTTCCTTTTAAAAATGACATGTTTTCTGCAACTTTCTCACTAGATTTCTTTCCTCCAACTCTGCACCTGCACCTAGCTGTACTTTCTCTCATTTCTTACTCTGCATGTCCTTAAAAAAAAAAAAAAAAAAAAAAAAAAATCCAACTGCAGGAAGAAAGCCAACAAAATGAAAGATAGATGAAGGATAATCTGAATGATCTTTTCAATAATTATTCTGTTTCCTATTTGAAAGTATGATGATCCTTGATTTCAGTGAACTTTTTAAAGCAGCACAACAATCTCCTAAAGAAATCAACCATCCTACATCAGAATATTCCCAAGGTATTTGGAGGGCAAAAATCAGTCAACCAGTAAGGATTTATTACTATGTGTAGCATGGGTATAGTGTACTCCAACAGAAAGAGTGCTACCTCTTAAATCAGAGGACCTAAGTTCAAATCTTATTTCTGACACTATTTACATGACCTTGGGCAAATCAATTAATCCATGCGTGTGCCTCAGTTTCCTTATCTGTAAAATGAGGGGGTGGGAGAAAGTGGTCTCTGGCATCTCTTAGAGCTCTATTTAGATCCGTGATTGAATGAAGTACCAGGCACTAGGCTAATTGCTAGGAAAAACAAAGCATTCTCTGCCCTCATACTCAGACTTCCAATACTAATAGTGAGTGGGTCTGATGATTCAGCAGCACAGGTCAAACTGGGTCAAGTTTTCAGTTTGAATCTAGGCCACATCTTCGCAGACACCCCCATATCAGATGTTCAGATATGAGCTCAGGGATATACTTGGGTAATAAATGAAAGTTCAGGCACAGGTTCTTGAGACATCTGGCTCAACTTAAAGTTTGTACATTTAATTAGATTATAAACTCAGGGAGGGGGAGGAGGGGGGACTGCATCCTGTCACCTGTTATGTTCATCACCAAAAATACTTTTGACAAGCTTATATACATACACAATGAAACCAGTTACTCTAAATTAATTGGTAAAGCCAAATTAGTATTTGTATTCAGTTTCAAATTCAAGTTAAAAAACCCAAGTAGCTTTGCTCTGACTATAGCTAAGTGATCTAAATTAAATAATTGAGAACTCAAAAATATGCAGAATACTTTGCTTTGATGACTTTGTCTATTCTGTTTAAGTCACAATTTGTCTATTCTCAGCCTTCTATCAAGAAAAGTAGAGACATTGGGGTACCTCAAATTCCATTTTCTGCCTATGAACCAGCCTATTTAAGCATAAGACAAAGGTGAGAGGTAGCAAGTGTTAGTGGATAAAGAGCTGGGTAGGAAATCAATAAGAAATAGGTTCGAGTTTTCTGACTTTGGTGTTTCCTCTCTTTCCTTGAGGAAAGTCAGTTACCTCAGTGTCTCTAGGCCATATATGTTTCTGAGCAAGTGCTAACTTGTACTGATATTCATCTAAAGGATTTATTAAGTATTTATATGTCAAAGATATATGTCACAGGAATAATTTAGATTTGCTAGAAAGAGATACTCTTCCAGGATATCTTCTCCACATATTCTTTTCTTGGACTACTATCTCTACCTCCTCTCCACCAGAAATTTAGACTCTGTCCCAGGATTTCCTGCCATAAACTTATCCTGCTAGAGACCAGCACCTCTTGTCTATCTCTTCATCATGCTTCCACAAATACATCTCCTTCCTCTGTCTTTCCAGACCCTCTTTATGTGTTGTATCCCCCCAATGTTAGCTCCTTTAAAGCAGAGCTGGCTTGATCACTTGTATTTTCATTCTTAGACTTTGCACATGGACAGTCAGATGGCACAGTGAATGGAGTGCTGAGTTTAGAGTCACAAAGATTCATTTTTCTGAGCTTAAATCTGGCCTCAGAAACTATTTGTGTGAATCTGGGTAAATTATTTAACTTAAAACTGATTTTTATCTCAGTTTCTTCATCTGTAAAATGAACAGGAGAAGGAAATGGCAACCAGTATCTTTGCCAAGAAAACTTAGGTCATGAAGAGTTGGACATAACTGAAATGATTGAACAACAACAAAAAAAAACTCTTAATCATATGTCTCTCTCCCTACACCTTCCTTATAGCCTCTTTCTCCCTCTTTCCCCTTTCCTTCTTCCCATTCTCCTTCCTTTTGCCTCTCCTTCCCCTCCTTCTCTTTCCCCTTCTGTCTTCTCAATTCTTCATTAGCTAAACCATCCTACAATTGAAAATCATTTTTAATATTAAGAGTAAATCATGGAAAGATGAAATATTTGCTAAAAACTAATATAGCTATTTGTTGTGAATATATGGTCAATTTATAAAGCAAGGTTAGTATAATATTTTTAAGCCAGAATTTGTGTCTTCCTGTCTTCTTTGAGTAGTAGGTGGGGGGAACAGTGAAAAAAAGGAGGGATGGTGTAAAGGGGTTTAAACCCACATTTTTTTCATCTAACTTGATTATTTTTGGCAAATGCTTTCACACAGCTATAAAATTCATCTTTATTTTTCCCTGACAAGGAATCTGTTACCTTGGAAACGCAACTGCTCAAAATTCAACATGGGTAAGAAGATTGTTGTTAATACTTCCTTTAACATTCTCATGATAAACTGATATAACTGCTTGCTAGTTTGGAATAATATACTAGTTCATTCAATTCAATATAAACAAAAAGTGCTGGTCCACAGACTGATTGCAAATCAAATCCTCTTATAACAAATTTCAAAGGGGTATCCAGTCACTGGAGTGAAGCTTTCTTCCTTCAAATAAGCAAGTCTTTAGCTGAGACTTGCAAATCTTTTCATTATAGTGAGACTTTCATTGATGAGAGAGTCATTGGAATGGGATCTGACATGTATTGCAACAACTATTTTAAAATGAATTTAAAGATTACTGTACTTTTAACTATTTAAGAGATCTGAGTGTTTTAATACTTGTCCATTTGGGTTAAGTAAATGAACTACTGACTATCCAAGATTATAATTTTGTGTCATTCAACTCACTATTAGTAATTATAGATGCCACAATTATATAGTAAGTGAAGTTTAAAAAAATAACCTAGAGTGAACATAATATATGCTGTTAATTCTGTTATACACACACTAATAAGAATCATGTTATGGATAGTCCAAAAATCCATATTTGCCTTTAAAATAAATTCTCTTCCTTCATCTCCTTCTTGCCAAGGCAAATCTACCAACATTGATCTCATCCTTTCTCATCTAGTCTGGGATCTCAGGATCATAAATTTAGAGAAAGCTGAGATTTTAGAAGAGCAGCTCAACTAGGTGGTACACTGGATAGGATGTTGTGCCTGGAGTCAGAAAGACTAATTTTCCTCAATTCAAATCTGGTGTTGGCTACTTAGTACTTGTATGACCTTGAGCAAATCACTTCACCCAGTTTGCCTCAATTTCCTCAACTGTAAAATTATCTGGAGAAGGACTTGGCAAACCACTCTAGTGTCTTTGCTAAGAAAACCCCAAATGAGGTCATGAAGAGTTAGACCTGACTGAAAAACAACTGAACAATAACAAAAAAAGACATTAGAGGTCATTTAATCGAATCCCTTCATTTTATGAGGAACTGAAACCCAAAAAGGTTAGATGACTAATTCAGAGTCACACAGCTATATTTTACATCTCCTTCTCCCAAAAGGATGTAAAACTCACTGAGGGAAGGGATTATTTTATTTTTATATCCTCAACTCCTAATATAGAATTTTGTATCTAGTGAGCAAAGAATGTATTTTTAATTCAACCAATAAATAATCAATCCACAGTTCAATCAATAAATAAGCACTTAGGACATACTACCTATTTAGCACTGTGCTGCACGTGTACACATTTCTCACAGGTTGCTAATATTTTCTCCTTCCATCTTTTTTCTCTTCCTCTCTCTTCTCCTGCTCCTTTCTCTCCTCCTCAATTAGTCTTTCTTTCTCTTTCTCTCATCATTTCAAAAGGCAGATTTGACCAAATATAAGATATTCTATGTGCAGTGATAGTTATTATTTTCCAAGCCAGATAATCTATAAGAAATACCTTGTATTACTTTTGCATTTTCCTAAGACAACACCTGACAGCCTTATATGTGAGAGACCAGTGATTAAGAACCATGCATTCCATGTAAATAACAGGATTCAGGGGAAAATTACAGTGTAACAAAGATTTCCTTGAAATGAAACATTCATATGAGGGCTACAGAAGGGGATGGAAGGAGGAGCGTGTACACCTGTTTTTCAATTATAAATCAAGGTATTTTTCTTCAATTTTAAATTCAGCTTTGACATGTTCAGAACAAGTCTATGAGTTTGAGGTGACACGTGAAATGTCAAACAAACACAAAGGGTTGTTTTTTAAATCCCATTTCTCATGAGATTTCTATTGTCAAGGAAAAAGGTCTGGACTAGGATGTACAGCATCTTTCTTCTATTCACTCCAATTTCTACCACTGTGACCTTGGGTAGCCTCTTAAAGTCTTAATTTCCTCATTTGTAAAACAGCCTGCTCTGCCTACTTCACAGAGTAAAGTGGCAAACACATCAAATGTATGAGACGGGACTTTGAAAAACAAAATCTACCATTCAGTCAGTCAAAAAGGATTTAATAAAAGTCTTCTGTGTACCAGGCTCTGTATAAAGTGGTGGGGGCTTAAATGTAGGCATTTATCTTTTCATACATATAAATATATTGCTATTAGTAGTAGTTTGGTGACTGTAAGGGCAGTAGGATGAAATAAATTCTTTGCTTTAATATAAGGAACATCTGGGTTCAAATCCTGTTTCTGACACATTCTAGTTGAATGATCCTAGACAAGTTATTTAACTTCTCAGTTTCCAAGAAGAAGCAAGTGGGCTGTTTATATCAGTGTATGGAATGCTCACTTCAGCAGCACACATACTAAATTGGAATGATACAGAGAAGATTAGCATAACCCCTGCACAAGGATGACATGCAAATTCGTGAAGCATTCCATATATCAGTGAATGGAGTCCCCATCAACAGATCCTCACTTTAATGAAATCACAGGCAAAACAAAAAACAAACCCCCCCCCCCAAAATCCAAAACCAAAACAAACCAAAACAAAAAAAAACAAATCATGATGAATAAGTGAGCAAAAATCTTAAAATTCTGGAATGACAACTTTTGGCAAAAATCTCTTAAACATTATGGAAGAACATGGAAATGATAATGGGCTAGGATTCAAGACTTTATATCTTAGTGATTGAAAAGTCAGTTTTAAGATTATTTCTCAGAAATTAATATGATGTAAGCTGATAAAGTCCTCTTTGTTGCATAGATATGACCCCATGTCTTCCACAGCTTGTTTCATTTTTAAGTCCTATTAACATAGTTGGTGCTCTTGAATCGGGAAAATCTGAGTTCAAATCCAGCCTCAAGATCTAGTAACTGTGTGACTCTGGGCAAGTCACAACTTCTATTAACTTTCCAATTCTGCAACTGTAAAATGGGGATAATAATAGTACTTAGTACTTACCTCCCTGTATTGTTATGAGGATCATATGAGATAATGTTTAAAAAGCTGGCACACTGAAGACATTACATTCATGGTAGCTATCATAATTATTACATATTATATATATATATATATATATATACACACACATGTACATAAATATATACATATAATATATATGTATATATATGTACATATACATGAGTAACAGATTAGGTCTATTATTATATTATGCCTACTATATATTGAAACTGCAAGTTCAGCCCCTATTTGGGCACCAAAGATCTTCTAACCAAATTTTTCAACTCCCTTTCATGAATTGCCTTCCCCAATTAGAATGTAAGTTCCCCAAGGGCAGTAACTATGTCTGAGTTTCCCAACTCAGATTCCCATCACAGCCCCAGTGCTAGATATTTAGCAAATGTTTAATAGATATTTATTAATTAATGGACTAGTTATTTCTTTTGCTGATGATGAATAATTAATTAAACTTCCAATATGAACACAAACATCAGGTTCCTGGTTTTGCTAAGTGATTTAATAATAAAAATGTACCCAAATTAGGATTCTGTCCCAACCTCAGGAGGTTTAAAATCAAACAAATATTTACTGAGCCCTTTCATATGCCAACTACCTGGCTAGGTGATCCTGAGAACATGAATGAAGCAATCCAAGGACTCTGACTTCAAGGACTAATTAAGTCACATGAAACCTTTAAAGCATAATTTAGTACTAAATTATCAAAGTATAATAAGAATGCCTTTCCCTTGTACTTTTGTAATATTTTTCTACCTGCTTAGTTTACAGTCTCTTCTTTATCTAATTCTTCATTTGTACAGTCAAGCTGCCAAGTGGCCAAGATAATTTCCCTAATGCACAGGTCTGACCATGTCATCTCCTAATTCAACTTTTCCAGGTTTCGTGCTCATTAGTATTCTTCACACACATTCTGTTCCAGTCAAAATGGTCTATTACTCTTACTTAAACACAATTTTCTGTCTCTTACCTCCATGTCCTTGCCCATGTCACCAATGTCTACAATCAATACTAACTCTTTATTTCTGTCCCTCAGAATCCCTAACTTCCTTCAAGTTATAAATCATGTATCCTTTCCTGCAAGACTTTAAGTCCCTTCAGTCATTGCTATTCTCCTCTGAAATTATCATATGGGAATTTACATGCTGATATTTTATATCTCCTCTTCTTTCCCTGTTCAACTTTGAAGAACACTGGAATTGAATGTATGACATGGGAGATAGTGGTAAAGGACAGTCCTGTATGGTATGTCCACATCAAAAAAGGCACTATGCTCTATGAGCAAAACATAACTGCAGTAGTTCAAAAGAAACATGAGATAGGCAAATTTGGAGACATCTCCACTCCAAATGTTCATGTGGATTAGCTATGCCCAATCTGTGGTAGAGTCTTCTGAGCATTTACTGCTTAGCTATAGTCAGAAACACTGTACTTGACTCCATCATCCTGATAACATTTTGGTTCACTTTGAAAATGGACAAACAACTAACTAATCAGCCACAATATAAGCTTGTTGAAAGTAGCAACCTTTTTTCCCCCTTTATATCTTCAGCACCTAGCAAAATGCCTTACTAATAAAAAAGACTCAATAAATGCTTATTGTATATTAGAGGGGATTTAAAGTAATTATGCAAATCAAAATGTAGACTCTTCAAAGACCAGTATGGATTAGAATAGTAAATCCAAAAACATTTCACAGCAAAGGCAGAACCTCAGTTAGACTTAATAGAATGGCTGGGACTTGAAAAGGTAAAAAGAAAAGAATAGCAAACAATATTCCAGATTAAAGAAATAATAAAAAACCAAAAATGAGAAAACAGAATTTATGGATTGACAATTTTATAGCTGGAAAGGATAATCAAGGTCACCTAATCCAATCCCCTCATTTTTACAGATGAGAAAAATGAAGTCCATGTCAAGTATAGTTCACAGATTTAACATTGGAAGGAACCTTAAAAGTCACCTAGTCTGACTCCTTCATTTTAAGGATGGGAAAATACTCCAATAAAGGTGAAATTTAATATCCACACTAACTAGGTAGTAAAGGTAGTCAGGATTCTGAACTACATCTTAAGACTTTAAATCCATGTTTTTTTTTTTTTTTTAATCACAAAACTACTCAATAGGTAAAATTAATTAACCATTGAGTTTTGTTTTCTTTTCAACTATAGAACTGGCACTATATGAAATTTTTGAACATACTGTCCCATTATTGTATGGGATAGAAAACTGATGGGGCTTGGGGAAAGAGAATGGAGAGGGAGGAATGAGAGAGTACCAGAGGCCTCAGTAGGCACAGTTAAAATCATGAGATGACCAGGAGGGGCCAATGTCACTCACCTCACTGTCAGTCAAGTTCTAGAAAGGTTTAATTATAAGCTCTAACTAGTTATCAATGGATTCCCTCTTGCTAGACGTGAGCACAATGCTTGCCACGTTGGTTGATCATACCTTTTCCTTCTACCAGTTCTCAAGGGAAGATACTAGGTATGAATCTTAATTAGCAGTTTGTCACTCAAAGAGTTCACATTCCTAATTTCCTGTTCAGATTATTTTACCATGAGTTTCTTACTTACTCAAGCTCAAATTAGTGCATTTGATTTTCCTTTTTTCCTCATTTTCCCTTCATCCAAACAATTAATAAGACTCAACAGTTTTTCATAATCTTTTCATTCTACCTTTCCTTTCCAGTTCTACTGCCACTATGTAGTAGGTGAGGTCCTTATTACCTGCATATTTGTAATACTGCAATAGACTTATTATTGTTTTTCATGTCTTGAAGTTCTATTTATCTCATACTATGTTTTATACTGCAAGCATTATAAGAGACTTTTTATCACATACAGTTTAAAAACCTCCTATGACTTCCAAATGCCTATGACTCCTTAAACTTGCATATGAGATCTTCCATCATTTAGCTCTAATCTACCTTTTCAGATATGACTCTTTTTAAACCTTGTACTCCATCCAGTTAAGCTATTTTATTCTCTAGACTCCAAGTTATTCTCTATCCCAAAAGATCTTAAAAATTTCCCTCTTTTGAATTTTTGCTGACACTACTGCTGCTGTCCCAGTTTCTATCCCTTCTCAATGCTTTGTTGTTGTTTGTCCTTCATTATTAAAAGCACCGTGATATCAGGGAGGAGATGCCATGACATTCAAATGAGTTGGATTTAAGTAAAGGTGGGCTGTGTAGTCATTGGTCTCATTTTCTCCTCCAGAGCCCTCTGAGTTCAGTGGCGAGATATAGATCCTGATGAATAGAGCTGGCCCTGAATGCAGTGGGAGACCTTGGCCTTTTTAAGATAAGGTTTTTAATGGGTCTCAGTTTGAGGCAAAGTCCATTCAGTGATTAAGGCAAGGTAAGATTTGAGAAAAAGAATGACCTAGTTTTCTACTTATTTAAAAAATAGAAATCTAATCTGGGTGGGGAAGACCCTCACCGGATTTCCCATCTTTCCTTCCCATGAGATCCCATCCCATAGTAATCTTTACTCAATTATCACTCTTATAACATCTATTTTGAATGTTATCTTTCCATTTCAACAAACACCTAACTTGTGAACCTTTTCTCACATCTGTTCATAAGTAGCATACTTGAATAAGTAATATAGTTGAAACTGCCCTTGTGTGATCAACATGAGAAAAATCTGTTCAAAGGTACACTGAATTACAACTGGAGGTAATGGGCTGCCTGTCTCTCACTAGACTTTTTAATTGTTGAATGGATTTTAAAAGACTCTTTTGTCCAGGCAAGAGTTTTATGAAGTCCCACTTAACTCTATGATGCCATGATTCTACTTATTTCAGGAAAGTGTTCACATACCTGTATATTAATATAATATGCATACATAGAAAGAGTTGTAAAATTTAAATACCTATAAAGGTCTGTCAATAAATATATTTGAAAACCCTATCATCTATTTTAAACTGCAGTTTCCTAAATGGCAGGGCTTATATATAATTTCTTTTTTTTGTAGAATTAGTTGTATACGACATTCTATTAATAAAGCATATTGATCACATTGAAAAATTTCCACATTTGTATAATTGATCACTTTTTCAAATGATCTACCGGCACTTCAGTTTTTCTTAGTGAATGTAAATTTGTTTAGACAATACAGCTTTCAATTGAAAATGTTTCTCACTTCAAATAGATCACATTTCAGGAAGAAATGACCAGGGAGTTGATTTTGGAACAAACAATATCTCAAAGAATTATAAAACTTGAATAAAAACCCAGATATAACTCTTGGCCAGCCACATATTTTTGAAGTGTGAAACTGCAACCCACTGCCAGATTCTCAGAACAAAAACCTGTGAAAATCAAAGGGCATAATCTGGTAGAATTTCTTCTGCTATGATGGTCTATATAGAGTTCTTCTGACAATTTTGGCTTAAGTGATTTATTCTTCCAAAAGATAGCATCTGTCCCTTAGTATAAAAAATAAAATTTGTAAATAAAATTCACACTTTTCTAAATGTGTGAACACCAGTGATTTCTTTCCTTTAGTGTTGCTTTCTCCTAGAGACAACTCAGAGTGGCAAATATTTTTAAAAATCATTTTTATATTAAAATCTTCTGTCAATTTTTGGGTAAAATTTCTTGTTTATTGTTGCATAGTTATGGTTGATATATACACAAACACCAAATCTCAATTTCTGTCTCAAAAGGAATCTGACTCATCAAGAAGTATTAAGGACAAATTTGAGACAAAAAAAAAATGTGATTGCTGTTTGAAATGTCTCTTGTTGGTGAACAGAAATAATCTTCAACAATATTAATAACGGTGTTCATCTAAAACTTTTAAGGTTTGCTAATTGATTTACAATAATCATCTCATTTGAATGTCACAATTATTCCTATCCTCATTTTCCAGGGAAAGAAACTGAGACACATAGAATTCCACAGGGTCATTCACCTACTAAGCATATGAGAACTGGATTTGAACTCAGATTTCCCTAATTCCAGGTGCAGTGCCCTATATATTGCATCACCCACCTATCCAATAAATTTAGTTTTGGATGCAACAACAATGAAAATACTACTATAGTTATATAATAGTACTACTTTCAAAGTAATTTTATCCTCATAAAACCTGTGACAGATAGTGCTGTTATCCCAATTTTACAGATGAGGAAATAAATTAAAAAATATTAAGTAACTTTGTACAAGGCCACAAAGCATCTAATTATACACAAATTATTCACATGTAATTTAAAATTATTGTAGAAATAAAAAATAATACATATGACAAATATGGTTCTTTCCTTTTAGTTTATGATCTAAATCAGTCCCACAAAAGTTTATTTCAAAGGGTTCACTCATATCATCATGTAGTTCCATTTAATTGCTAATTTTATTAACCTCTTCCTCCATTTTCCTGTGTACTATTCAGTAAGGTTCTTTATCTCCATGTATTTTGGGATGACACTTTCTTCAATGTTTTTAATAGTAATGTCTGTTTTAAAATATGTGACATATTTATACTTGGTCTAAAAATACACTAACTTAGTAGAGTATTTAATATTATAATATGCTGCTTGATAATAGCCATTGCACCCATTGGTTTTGCTTAAATGTGTTTTTTGTTGTTGTTGTTAAAAGGGAGGGGTCAATGGAAGTAAGAAAAATGATCAAACATTTAAAATGCTTTTAAACAAAATATGTTTTAAAACAAATATATGGATTTTTGTAACAATCTTAAAATTATAATTCATGAAAAGATTTTTAAAACATTATTTTAAGATAGTGAGTGAATGCTATATTTTTCCTTCATTCAACATTCTAGAATATTTAATCCAAGGAATCTGTTATCTTTCTTTCTAAGGAAGAAAGGTATTCTATTTTGAGCAGAAGTAAGGAAGGATTATGTTCTAAACATTATCTTAGAAATAGCCAATGAAAAAGAATGGAGATGGGATGGGGATCTTGTGTTTAAGGAACAAAAAGATGGCCAATTTGGATGGTTCACAGAGTGTGAGAAAAGGAATATAATGCCATGAAGTTAGAATAGATAAATTGGAAGTAGGATGCAAAAGGATTTAAAAGCTAAAACAGTTTATATTTGATCTAAGAAGCAGTATAGCACCATTTGAGTCGATTGAGTAGGATGGTACCATGATCAAATCTGCAAAACCCTTTGGCGGAAATATCCTTTGGATAGACTGAAATGGAGAGGAAGTTAAGATAAAGAGATTCATTTAAAAGCTATTGCAATAGTCTAGAGAGTCAGCAATTTAAAGAGATACAAGTTGTGAAGAAGATCAAAAAGTTAAAGATAGCAATAAGTTTACTGGAAGAATGGTGGTCTCTTTGACAGAAGGGGAAGTTTGGAAATGAGAGGTTTAGAAAGAATGATAACACATTCCATTTTGAACATTCTGAGTTTGAAATATCTCTGGAACAACTAGTTTGAAATGCCCAATAAGCAAGTGGTAATGACGACTGAATCTTAGGTGTTAGCATAGGTTATCTATTTCTTCTCATGCATATATCAATTTGAGTCATCTTTATAGAAATGATAGAACCAATGGAAGCTGATGAGGTCTCCGAGAAAAAAAAATATATTTATAGAGCAAATGGGGTGTTCTAAGAAAAAGCTTTGGGGAATAGCCATAGTTAGGGTATAATAAACTACTTTATAAATATTACATATTCTTACTGCAAAATTGAAATTACTTAAGTACATGTAAATTTCAAAGCTTAATGTCTAACTTGATTTCAAAAGTCAAAGGATCATTTCAACTAAGTCATTTAAGTAGTTGTATCATGATCTCAAAGCATGCATGGGATAAAGCCAAATAAAGTTTTTCTATATTTATTCTTATTTAATCTCATAAGCAATCCTATGAGATATGTACTACTGGCATAGTTTTGTTTTGTTCATTATATAGATAAGAAAATTGATGTTCAGAAAGACAGTGGTTTGTCTGAAGTTACAAAACTATTAAGTGTCAAGAGGCAGTTGTTAAATCTATGCATCTCCTGCTTTTTAAATTACATTATTTTGCCTTCCCAAATGGTTTAATAATAGCTGTTATGGGTCTTTTTTCAAATGGAATAAGGATGGAATTATTAGTATGTTGAAATATGGTTTCAATTACTTGTATGCATAGGCATATGACTTTACCTAGAATTAGTGGTTGAATGTACAACATTTCCATATTGGTTATTTTATGCAAGAAGAATTGAATAAAAGGAAAAATGAAAGTGAAAAATAGCATGCTTCAGTGTGTACTTAATATCAGTTCCTTCTCTGGAAGTGGATACTATGCTTCATCATTAGTCCTCTTGAGATTGTCTTGGATCATCTGTATTGTTAAGAATAGCCAAGTCATTCACAATTCTTCATTTACCAATATTGCTGTTACTATGTACAATGTTCTTCTGGTTCGGTTCACTTTATTATATATCATTTCATAAATGTCTTTTCAAGTTTTTCTGAAATTATCCTTCTTGTCATTTCTTATAGCACAATAATATTCCATCACAATCATATACCACAGATAGTTGAGACATTGCCTAGCCACCACAAAAAAAGATGTTATAAATATTTTTGTATAAATGTCATTTTTAATTTTTGATGTCTCTGGGATACATAGTAGTAATATTGTTGAATGAAAGAGTATATGCAGTTTTGGCTTTGAGCTTACTTCCAAATTGCTCTCCAGAGTGGTTGGATCAGTTCACCACTCCATCAATAATGCACTGATGTTCCAGTTTTCCTATATCCCCATTAACATCTAACATTTTCTTTTTTTTATCATATTAACCAATTGCATATGGGTAAGATGTTATCTCAGAGTTGTTTAAATGTGCACTTCTCTAATTAATAGTGATTTAGAGCATTTTTCCAATTTTGATTTCTTTGTCTGAAAATTGCCTATTCATATCCAAATAATTGGTGAATGACTTATATTGTTATAAATTTGACTCCGCTCTATTTATTTAAGAAGTGAGGTCTTTATCAGGAATACTTATTGTGAAATTCCCTTCCCAGTTTTCTACTTTCCTTATAATTTTGTTTACATTGGGCTTATTTGTACAAAAATTTTAATTTTATATAATCAAAATGATCTATTTTACATTTTATAATGATCTCTCTATTTATGTTTTTGGCCCCAAATTTTTCCTTATCCATAAATCTGATAAACTATTCTATGCTCTCTTAATTTGCTTATAGCATCACTTGTTATATGTAAACCATGTACCCATTTTAATCTAATATTAGTATATGGTATGAAATTTTGGTCTATGCCCAGTTTCTGGAGAGTTTTTGTTTACTTTTTCAAGCTTTTTATCCCCCTGTTTTTCAGTATTTCCAACAGTTTTTGTCAAACAATGAGTTTTTGTTCCAAATGTTTAGATCCGTGGTTTATCATTTACTAGATTACTATGATCATTTACTATAATATAACTTGTACCAAATCTAATTCAGTGGTTCACCATTTATTTTTTAAATCTAGTACTAGATTGTTTTGATAATTACTGTTTATAATACAATTTGAGATCTGGTAGTACTAGACCACTTTTCATACTTTTTTTCTACGTTGGCTGCATCCCATAAATTTTGATATGTTGTTTCATTGTTGTCATTTTATATAAGAAATTATTGATTTTCTGATTTGTTCTTTGATCCACTAATTCTTTAGAATTAGATTACTTTATTTCCAATTCATTTTTGATCTCTTTCATTTTTCATTATTGAATGCAATTTTTATTGCATTATGGTCTGAAAAGGAAGCATTTATAATTTCTGCTTTTCTGCATATGGTTGTATTAAACTTTTAAAGATTCTCAGGAATAGTAATCTCATAGTTTCCCAGAAACTTCTTTCTATGTACCTTTTCATTGAAGACTGCATATTTTAAAAAGCCCATTTTGTTTATACTCTACCTTTCTCTTTTCATGCCAAATGATTCCAATATATTTCAACTTCTCTTACTGTTCCTATTTTCCATATCCATGTTCTATGATCAATATTCTTCAATTTTTCCAAACCTTTATTAAAATGTGGACTCCTAAACTACATACACTATTCCAAAAGAACCTAACCAGGACCTAGCTTAGTGGAAGGATATCTGTTGCTGCCCTTGTATGTCACAAACAAGTTCCACTATCAATTTTTTTTTTTTAACTAAAGGAGGCCACTGCTAATGTGTATTGATCTCATGGTCCATTTCAAAAGCTGATGGGGTGAAGTCATCCAGTTTCCTTTTATGTTCTGTTGTAATAATATCAACTAGAAAGGATTCAGATATACACTGGATAAAAAGTATTCTATGCTGATTTGATAGAAGGAAACTTAAAAAGTGACAGGATAAAAGAAATCTTTCCAACCTTTTCTTATTCCATTCTTGCCTGTACCTCAACTCTCACATCCCCTTTTTAAAGATAAAAATTTCAATTAGAAAACTGTGAATTAAACTTGAATTTCATAACATATAACATTAATGCTTTTTAATGAAACTCAAAGATTCTATAATCACAGAACAGCATCTGAATGAATACAAATCCAAAGGTATATCCAAAGAATATCTAAACCAGTGCCTTTATAACTAAATTTGCTCAGAAAGTCCATGAAAAATCTGGTTCACATCTTCAAATTCTCTGACTTTGTAGCAAGGCATTCTCTCATATGCCAGAAAAGTAAACAAGTAGTTTAAAATGTCACTAACTTTTTACTGTTCTGATAGCTGATGGCATTACCTATACATGGCACTAAGACATCATTGACAACAAAGAAAAGGAAATGGAGGGAAATAACAACACCTGACTTATAGGATTGTTGTAAGGATCAAATGAGTTGCATTTTGCAAATCTTAAAGTGCAACATTAATACTAGATTTCATTATTATTATTATTGATAAAACCATACATAAAAAAACAATAGAAATCTTTGGGACAGAGAAAAGATAGATAGAAATCAATGGCCTAAAATTTTGAAAAAGAAGACCCAAGAGAAGCTCTCAACAGTTATGTTTAAAAATAAACCAACTAAAATTAGTCTAATATGGAAGAAAAGAGAAATCGTTTGAAGAGACTAACAAGGATGCACAGGGAATTCATCAGCAAACAGATTAAAACACACACATAATTAAAGCAAAGTCTGACTGAGGAAAAATGAACAAGAATAGTTCTGTAAAGATGGTATAAAGAGTGCTAAAATCTGCTTCTCTTTTCTTTTTCAAGAAGAAAAACCCCTGTTTAATGCAAAAAATGCTGGATTGAAGTTTAAAAGATAAGTTTAAATTCCAGCTCTGTCATTTCCCATATAAACATCAACAAAGTCAGTTAACTTTTCTAGATCTTAGTGTTCTTATTTGTAAAAATAAGTAGGTTTGAATTAAATGAGCTCTCAATGTCTCCTTCAGCTCTAAAATCTATGAGCTTTGTGAGATTCTCATCATGCTCTTTTAGAGTTTGTCAAAGATGAAGAAAATCTGGGTTTACACTGACTTGTACCTCAGAACTTTTCTTCTTTGCAAGAGAAAATTTCAAAAAATAATTCAGATATGGATAAGTAGGATCCCACAGACTAAAAATCTAAAAGGGATATTAGTTCAAGAGGAAGGAGAGTTTCTCAAGAAGGAAAGATATAAAATTATGTTTTTTTTACATTTTTAATTTATGGAATAAAACAAGCACTTCTGTAACAGTATATTTTTTTAAAAAGATGATTGCATATGAAAGTGCAAATTTATTATGTTCAATTTGCTATTCCTTTCATATATATAAAATAATCATGTAAATCTTTTTTTCTTTCTTTCCCCACTTTTACAAAAGGGTATTTCTTCATAAATTTCTAAGTCTGTGATTTGAATTTCTCCATTTTATGTATGTAATCTTTATTGCCTTTTCTTCATGTATTTTTATGTTTGGGTCATAAAGGTTCTTTCCCATAAAGGCTACAAGGATAACAAAATGGAAAGGGTAACTAAATAGCAGTCAGGCTTCATTAATCACAAGAGTTCTTAAAGCTCCAATCCATGAATCTGATTTGGTTTGGTTTTTAGTAGTTTGATAACTGCTTTTAAATGTATTTGTTTTCCTTTGTACTTTTCCAAAGTACTCTGTACTGCCAAAGGAGTCCATGATCTAAAAAAAAATATGAATTATCATAGTCTACTCTGCAATACAATTATAAGATATATAAGAACCATACATACATGTAAAAATACAAGGACCTTTTGAATTTGTGCTTGGTCATTTGTATTTAATCAGAGGAATATATAATTATATATGTGAGCCAGTTTGACATAATGGAGAGTCAGTCAATAAACAGGAAGACCTGGGTTCAACTGACACTCTGACATAAAATGGAGCTGTGACCCTTGGCTAATCAATTAACCTTTCAGTATCCCCAGGCAATCCTCTAAGACAAGATTCTTAGCCTATTTTTGTCATAGATAGACATTTTAGGAAGTTGTATTTGTCCTTCATTATTTAAGAGGGTCATGACAGCTGGGGAGATGATATCCTGACTTGCAAGTAAACTGAATTTAAATGAAGAAGGGTTGTACAAAAAAAGTCACCAAACTCACTTTCTCCTCTGCATCTATGAATGGAAATGAAACCTGATCAACATGCCTTTGATAACTAAGAGGTACATTGGTGTTTCAGTCACTCAGGCTCTCTCCCAATCTCTATCTTTTGCAAGACTTCAATTACTGCTACTTCACTATGCTTACAAAGACCAAAATAATTTTTCTAAAGCACTAGTATGACCATGTCATTTCCTCGTCATCAGCTCAGTAAGTTTTAATAGCTTTATTGAGTGGATGATGGACTAGAGTTGGGAAAAGACTGGAGGCAAGGAAACCAATTATGAGACTATTGCAGTAGTCTAGAGGAGAAATGATGAGAGTCAATACTAGAATGGTGGCTATGTGAGTGAAGTCTATGGACCACTTTTCAGAATAGTATTTGAAATAAAATAATATACATGGGACTACCAAGAAAATCAATTATGTTGAAATACCTTTATCAAAATATTCTTAAAAACAAGTTCATAGATTATAGGTTAAGAATGCCTGCTCTAAGACTGTTAATCACAGAATGGTTGCTGATTTACATTAATAAGGGAAAATCCATTACAGGGAATCAGGGAATTAAGATGAGATCATAAATATAATCACTCATTCACTCACACACACACACACACACACACACACACACAGAGAGAGAGAGAGAGAGAGAGAGAGAGAGAGAGAGAGAGAAACAGAGAGAGAGACAGAGAGACAGAGAGAAGGAAAGAGAGAGAGAAACAGAGAGAGAGGGAGAGAGAGAGAGAGAGATCTAGAATACATCTGGGTTCAGCTTGTGATACTTTCTAGCTCTGTGACCAAGGGCAAATCATTTCTCAGAGCTTCCAAGAAAGTTATAGTTGTTCTGCAGATCTGCTTCAAGAAGAGAAAGTTTTCACTAAGTTTACACACTAGGAGTTCCTCACACCAATGAAAGCAAATAAACAAGAAGTGTTTATTAAATATCTATTATGTCAGGGATTCCACTAGGCAAGGGGATAGAAGTACAAAAAACAAGGTAATGGCTACTCAAAATAAGCAAAGTAAGCATCACAGTTCCAGACCTTAGAACAAATTATATACAAATATATTTATATGTACATAAACTTTGTAGTATTATAAAATGGTGCTTTAAGATTTATAAAATATTGTGCAAACGTCTCATTTTATCCTCATAACCATCCTAGGAGGTAGGGATTATTGTTATCCCTATTTTATGGAGGAGAAAAACTGAGGAATTCAGAAATACAGTAATTTGTTTAGGGTCTCACAGCTCGTATCTGAAGCTACATCTGAACTTGAGTTTTTCTGACTCCAAGTTTGGCATTCTAGCTACTATGACACTTGAGTGCATTCTGTATCCATTTATTTGAACATATAAATATATAGGTTGCACTCTATATATGCATGTAAATATATATATATATATATATATATATGTAATTTTGTTTTTTTGTATTGTATTTTATCATACTTGTATCTATGCACAGCTAGGTGGCACAGAGCACTGTACCTGGAGTCAAGAAGTTCAAATCTTGTCTCAGATCTTTACTAGCTATGTCCTTGGGCAAGCCACTTCACCCAGTTTGCCTCATTTTCCTCAGCTATCAAATGAGCTGGAAAAGGAAATGGAAAACCATTCTCGTATCTTTGCCCAGAAAACTCCAAATAAGGTGATAAAGAGTC
Source organism: Sarcophilus harrisii (assembly GCF_902635505.1). NCBI lineage: Eukaryota > Metazoa > Chordata > Mammalia > Dasyuromorphia > Dasyuridae > Sarcophilus > Sarcophilus harrisii. The sequence goes on along the minus strand of NC_045428.1, from coordinate 428,167,015 downwards.
AGACATGACTGAAAAAATGACTGATTAAGCAACTTTATAAAGTGAAGTCCTCAAGGTCAGGGACAATTCTCCATATTCTGGAAACCATCTCTACTTCATTGTTAACAGTCAGTCAATAAACATTTATTAAGTGACTAGTATATGCCAGCCACTGTGCTAAATGCTGGAACACAGTTTAATTCACAGAGCTGCCACTGAATTGTTTGTTGATGACTATAACAACAATTTTCTGGAATTCTTTATTCTTTTCCTTTCTATGAACTTAGTCACATTCAGTAAGGATGTTATTGATTTTCCTCTGAAATGACTCAGATGGAGGCAGGAAAATGGCAACGTGTGAGAGAGTAGTAAAAAAATCAAATTAACTTTGGGAATGAACACTAAGTTACTGTTCTACCTCACCCCTCCCTAAGCAAAAAAGTACAATGCCCCTTTTCTGTAAATAGCAGCTTTCTGAATTTCAATACTCTTTTTCATTAGAAAGATTGTCATCTTGAAAGCTATGTTTACTGATAAAATTAAAATTAAAAAAACCACTTGAATGGAGTAAAATGATTCAGAGGGTGTCCCCCAACCAAAGCAAGAAGTAAAAGACTCATAATGATTACCAGCTTGATGTTCAGGGATGTTTTCAAGAAGCCAGAGAGACCCAAGTGACTTGAAATGCAATCCAAACTTGCTCATTCCTATCAACAAAGCTATGATTATAGTTGGTGATAATCATATTTGGTATTTTAACAAAACCTACCATGGAGACCTAGTTCTTAAGGTCATAGAATTAGATATGGGAATAATTTAAAGATCAATATAACCAAATCCTTTCATTTTATAGATGAAAAAGTTGAGGGGGAAAAGGGAAATGAAACATCTGAGGTCCTATTGCTTAAAAGAGACAAGACTCAGATTTTAAGCCAGTGCCCCTGCCTCCAAATCCTTCATTCTTCTATATCAATTTATCTCTTTCTTGAATGGAGTTAGCTTTTTTGAATTGAAGTGATACAACAGATAGAACAATGGACTTGGACTCTGAAGGTACTGAGATCAAAATTGGTCTTAGACACTGACTGTGCAATTCGAGGCAAGTCTCAACTTTTTTGTCTCAGTTTCCTCAATTATAAAATGGGGATAATAATAGGACATGTATCCTTAGTTGTGAAGAACAAATAAGATTATATTTTCAAGGGGTTTTGCAAATCTAAAAGTGCCATATAGATGTTAGCCACCATCATCATCATTATTATTAATTGTTATATTATTAATGAATAGCTCAACTACAATTTCATTTTATTCCTTCTGGAAGCTATCTACTTCTAGAGTATAATGGAGGCAATTCAATTAGCAATCACTTTTATAAGTGATAATTTTGGATAAACTGGCTAGTTTTAATTGGCATGACATCAAAGAATTCTTGTCTACAGGAAGGAGGATGTTATATGAATATCTTTATTTTGCAACAATGAATATTTATGTAGTATTTTAAGGTTGACAGAGGACTTTACTAAAATAACTAAAATAACTTTAAAAGATACATAGTACCAACTATTCATAATCCCCATTTTATAGACAAAGAAATAGAATCTCTCAAGAATGCAAAACTACTCATAGAGAACCAGAACTGGAATTCCCAACATTTGCTTCCTAATTCAGGGCTCTTTTTATTTATGCTGTTGGTGATGATAGTAGTTAAGAAATTCAAGTTTCAAGTACTATGTAAAAGTGAATTGTTCATATTATTCTTAATTCTTTGATGGTCAGGAATAGCATGGAAAGATTGAAGTCTTTAATACAGCCATTCTCTTCCTACTCCGGTCATTCATTGCTTGTCATTGATAAAAATGATTCAGTAGGGAAGTTAACATTTAAAGCACCAGAAAAATGAAAGAATAGAAATGAGGGAGAAGAGGGAACTTTGTGAGTTTTTATTTATCCTCTTAGCCTCAGTAATACAATTCAAGCTCTTGAACTAGAAATGAAATGGATTGATGGCTTTTTCTAATGCCATGCTGTAACCCATGTCCTTCTCTTCCCCAGGAAGAAAATATTGAAGGGCAAATACCACTTTTTTTCTCTGTAATTACCAATCATTGGTCCTTCTTTTGGTCTAAGTCAGTGCAATGGAGGGGGAGAAAGACAACCAGCAGAATAAGTTTAACCCTTTACCCATATGGCAGCTATCATGTCCTATCTTTGTCTTCTCTATCTTTGCTAAACATTTCCATTTCCTTCAAGTCATCCTCATATGGTATGCTTTCAAAGCATCTTTCAGAAACCTATGAATGTCACAATACATTTTATTTTAGATTTCATCCTCATAAATACTTTATCATTCTGGTATGGAAAAGAGAATTCCCTTAATCATGAATCAAATGACTCCTTTTTCCATCCCCTGACAGCTAGAGTGAAGTAAATAGTAATGGCCACTCCCTTTTTCTTATTCTGTCCTCCATTTTTTTTTCTTGTTTCTGAACTAAGGAGGGGAAAAGAGAAAGGGCAAAGACCATTTGTGAAGTCCCTTTTTTTTTTTTTTTTTTTTTTTTTAAGTGTTCTAACAGTTCAAGTATCAATATTCGTTTTATCTGCTGCACTCACCTGGAAAGATAATAGACTCAGATACCACACTGTCATCAATCCTTATGTCACATTTAATTCTTTGATATCTGTGGTGGGAATATAAAATTGAGTTTCCTCTTCATCATAAAACTTCCTTAGATCTTGCCATACCGCACTGGGTTTAAGATTAGGAGAAGATTCTTTGATATCATTTTGTTTTTTGATTTAAAGGTTTTGAGTCAAGTCAAGAAATTGAAAGATTGTCAGCATCTCAGATATGAGCAAAGAATAGTCTTTTATTTCTCTTTTTTATACCCAAATTGGCTACCTGAGATATCACTGTTCTTGCAGAGCTGGGTGGCAAAAACTCATCATCCTAGTTATAATTTTCTGAATATGACAGCAAAGTCTTTTCTTTTTTGTTTCACTTAGCTATGCTTTGTTACTCAGAATCATACTTGTGTCTAATGCTTTTCATCATGTAACAAGAGGCAGCATATCATATTGGATTAGAGAGCTGGCATCAGAACCAGGAATCTGGGTTCAAGTCCTACCTTTGAAATATACTCTCATATAATGAATTGTTCCTATAGACAATTCTATAGGACCATAAGTTGTGGAGAAGATGGTGATCTGCATTGATAGGGACAGAATCCTTATCTGGAAGTTACCTATACCAATGGAATCATACAAACACACTCTATTCATTATCTAGCACAATGGAGAGATGCAACCATTTATTAGTTTTCATTTAAATTAATACTGATGACTTAGAACAGGATCATTTGACCTCTTCTTCTCTCTTCAATACACCTAGAAATTCTAGGTGGAACAGTTTATAAAGAACTGAATCTAAAGTAAGGAAAATCTGAGTTCAAATCTGGCCCCAGGCACTTATTAGGTGTGTGACCCAGTGCAAGTATAGTTTACCTTAGTTTTCTCAATTCTAAAATGAAGATATAATAGCATGTACCTAGACCTAATGAGGATCAAATGAAATAATATTTTAAAGCACTTAGCATAGTTCATGGCATATTAATGCGTATTCCATTCTTTTCTCTCTTCCTTAGAAATGGGAGTGTCATGTATGTGTAATATATGGGAAGGGGAGGGGACCAAATAAGGAGTACATAATAGGTGCTTAATAAATGTTTGTTGATCGATTGATACTATAACAGAAGTTTTTTTTTTTTTTTTTTTTTTTTTTTTTTTTTTTTTTTTTACCTTAACTCACTCTCCCCCACCCAATGGAAGTGTAATATTTAAGATCACTTTACAAAATTCATGTAGAGGAAAATGAAGAATATTTACATACTTGGAAGGATGAGAGAAAGGCCATTGTTTGTGATGCTGTCCATAAGATATCTTTGCTCATGCAATTCCCTTAGAATTCAAAAGGGAATTCACAACTTTTTCCTAAAATATCTCTGTTGAATGATCTTCTAGTCTAAGATATAAACAGATATCCAATGGCCTGGAATACAACAATATCCCCAAAGAGCCTATTCTGTTTTTAGACATTTTGAATGGTGAGATAGCTCCTTCCAATGGAATAAAATCTGGCTTTTTATAGCTTTTATTCATGGACCCTAGTGCTGACCCAATAGGAAAAAATAAACCTAAATTTCTTCCTAAATCCTTCACGTTTGAATATAGTTCATGTCATTAATGCTTCTCTCCTTAATGGAAATCTAATAACCAAAGTTCTCTTAGACATTCATTATATAACATGATTTTGAATCCACTCTTTATTTTGGTTACCTTCTATGTTTTAGCATCTCAATGTCTCCTCTAGTACATGGCATCTATAACTGAACATAAGGTTCCCGGTTTGTCTTATGCAGCTAAACCAGGGCAGAGAATTGTAGTGCATCCACAGGAATTGGTTAAGGGCTTACTCACCCAGGACTACTTGGGTCATCAGTAGTAGCTAAGGGAGAAGACATGTACATAAAAGGCACTTAATAAATGTTCACTGACTTGACTTGACATGTAAGCTTCCAAAAGTAAAATATTCAAGCTTCTGAGATGCAGTTTGAGTTTGGACAATGTATCAACTGCTGGTATGGGCTAATTTTGTTATGAGTATAAGAACACATAGCACTAACGAGCTAATTAAGAAGACAATCATTAGTGTGTGGTTGTGAAAATATATGAGTTCTTCTATGATGGGGGAGGTAGCATCTTGAAAGCCCAGTTGCATGGGATAAGGCATAATAAGATATACAGGCACTCCCTGAATTTTGCTTTCAGTTTTTCTAAGCTCATTAACTTGATTCCATTAAGATTAGTTAGGCCTTTTTCTCGTAAATCTTAAAGTTTCCATTTAAAAAATTTTTATACTATTTTCCCTATTTTGAGGATCCTTTTCCTCTGCAGATAACAAAACTGCCTAAAATTACTGTTGCTATTCTCTCAGCCTATCAAAAGCCTTCAAGACTCAATTTAAGAAGTTTTCATTCTTTCATTAAGATTTCTAATTTCTAAACTCCCAAACTTAAAAGCAATTGCTAAACTTTGATAATCTGTACTTATATCACTTATGTCACACATACACATACACAAAATGCATTGGAAAGATTCTTAAGACTATCTAGTCCAACCCATAGACTCACTAAAACATCCCTGACAAGTGGTCGAGTATTTGGAGACCTCCAAAGAGAGAATTCATAGCCACCTGAAGTATTTCATTCCATATTAAGATAGCTCTGTTAGGAAATTTTCCTTAAATTAAACTGAAATATGTTCTCCATAATGTTTCAAAATTTTGTACATGTTCATTTGCATCAAGTAAGCAGCAATATTTTATTAAGTACCTCTATGTTCTAGATACTGTTTTAAATATTAAGAACATTAAGACAAAAAATGAAAGAAAAATCCCTTCTCTTAAGGAATTTATATTCAGTCAGAGGAGAGTATTGGAGGAACTACTGAGAATATGACTGAACAGAAACAGAGGGTGGAGCATTCCATGTAATGAGAAGGAGACACAACAGATGACCAGCTTGAGTGGTACACTAGTACTTCTGAGAAACTAAAAGGCATACTCTAATTTCTAAATTCTCTAGTAAGGATTTATGGGAAAACACAGACAAATGATCACATGGAATGCAATCACAGGGAAGGTTTTTTGACCTGCATCAGTGCAGTAAGTGTCCCCCATGATGAAATCACTGATCCATAATACCAGACTGATCAATCAGGGTACTGCTTCAGGGAGAGAATGCATGGATTATAAAAAAAGCATTTGACATAGTTCCTCATGATACCCCAAATGGCCAGATGGAACAATGTGAATTAGATGACAGTTCAGATAGGTGAATTCAGAATTTAACTTGTGAAACTCAAACAGCATCAATTAATTATCACTGTCAACCTAGAAGAATACCCCATGAATCCTTCCTTACCCCTGTTTTCTTCGATATTTTTACCACATAAATGGTATGTTCAACAAAGATGATATACTGTGAAGGATGACTAATGTTAGAGGGCAGATTTAGGAAAGTAGCACTAATCATTTTATGTCTAGGTCCTGGACAAAAGCCAGGCCCTGCCTTGTATTTACTTTTAATGGCCATGAGGAAGGAAGTTTAGGCTATAAAACCTCATCTAATTCTAGATGATGTATTTGATTTTTTTTATGTTAAAATAAACATCCAAAGATTATTTTAGTTACTTCACTGAAGTTCATAAAGGTAGCAATATCCACAAAACCAATAGCTCCATTTCTATACTGCCTATTCACTTCCTTTGATCAATGTGGGTTAAAGTGTATGGATATAACTAGAGATATGGAAAGACCTCTTTTTAAATGAATTTCTGGGATGCCAAAGAAGGGAGCAAAATTCCCTCCCCACACTAACTGTTACTGAAAGCAGTATTTTGATACCTCTCAAAACAAAAAAAGTGAACCAGATGATTGCTTTCAGTGCCACAATGTATGTTAACTGATTTGGGAGGGAGGAAAAAGAAGTAATAACTTTTTTTTCTTCTGAAGCGATTTTCTTAATAATGATTCAAAATTACTATCGTATTTCATGCTCTTCTCTTCTTTCAAAAAAGGTTGAAAGAAGTGTTATTCCCAGTTTTATAGAAGAGAAAATGGGTAAGAAAGTGTCTCCATGTACAATGGTGATTCTTGGCCCCTAAGGCACTCACTCTTTGCAAGCAGCTGCTTTTTTGTTGTTAGACTCTACCATTTTGGGTGCCACAGAGCTTTTAGAACATTCACTGTAAGGAAAGTGCCCAAATCAGGTAAGGCTGCATTCTTCCATAGAATCCATTCCTGATTCTTCACCATCCCATGGAATTCTTTCTTACCCTGCATATTAACTGTGCTACTATGGTCCCCTCATTCTGCAAGTTTACTTCTTCCTCTGAGCAGTTTATTATTTTTTATTTTTTTCTTTACTTTGATAATAGCCTTTTATTTTCAGAATATATGCAAAGATAGTTTTCAACATCAACCCTTACAAAAAACGTGTTCCAAATTTTCCTCCCTCCCTTCCCTCCCCTTGACAGCAAGTCTATATAGTTTAATATATACTTTAAACATGTGTGTGTGTGACAGTATCAACCACAGAAACAATCAGACTCCTCTGAGCAGTTTATAGCACCATGGCTAGAGCCCAGGTCAGCAAGATCTGAGTTTAGATGTGGCCTCAGACACTCCCTGATTGTGTGACATAGGCATGTCACTTATGTTTGTTTCAATTTTCTGAACTGTAAAATGGGGATATGAAGCACCTACTTTTCAGGGATGTTCTGGAGATCAGATGAAATAATATCTGTAAGTAGCTCTTAGCACAATGCTTGGCACAAAACACAAAGCATAAATGCTTATTCTGTTTTGTCCTTATTACCACCACATTCTTCCCTACTTTACCTCAGAAGTTCATTGTCCTTACCTTACTGCCTCTGATTATTTGATTCCTTCCAAAATCTCTATTTTCCAGATCAGCTCAGTCTTCATTTATCTCTGAGGACCATTCCTGGCTCTTTAGATTTTCTCCACCACCTCTCCTTGCCTCTTGCTTTTTAGCTTTCTTTTATGTGCTAAGCTAGGTCATAAACTAGCTTTCTACTTGTATTTATAGTCCTAGTGTTTAGCATAGTGCTAATATAGTAAAGGCTTAATAAAAGCTTGTTGATTTGATTTGACATGGTGAAGTCTAAGGACCCCTCCTCAGAATGTTTTAAAATGTACAAAATAAAAAACTAGGATTACAAAGGAAACCAATTATAAGGGAATATAATTATCAAAATATTTTTTTTTAACTTTAAAGGATCCCAAGTTAAGTACCACTCCTATTTCATATATACTCTAATAGTAATAGGAAATAAAGGTTTGTATGGTTAATACTGCCTAAATATTATATTCTTTTGAAAATTTCAATATATTTTGACAATGGGCAACAGCAAAAATATGGATGCCTTAAATAAAATTTCCTCAGTGAGATAAAAGTGTCTTACACAATAAAATATTTAAATGTTTAAAACATTACCTCTAATTTTCATCAGACAATTTGATACAGTAGAAAAAGAATTAGATTTAGAGTCAGAGAATATGGGTTCAAATCTCTTTACTATTTGTATGGCCTTTAGCAAATGATTAAGCCCACTTAGGACTTCACTTTCTCAACCTATAAAATGTAATTGATAATTGCTATAAGTCCCTAAATCTCTGATTTTATGTAATCTTGGAGGTTTTTTGTGTTCCTCTAGCTATATTTATATGCAGATTTATAATAAAATATTTACTAACTATAGCACGGTTGTTATGGGAAGAACCCCAGATTTGAATACCTACCTTCATTACTTACTAGCTCTGTAGTATGGGCAAAAAAAAAAAATCACTTCTACATTTTCTTATTTAAAAAATATGATACAAACATTCTTACAACCTCCCTCCCACAGTTGCTATGAAGAAAGTATCTTATGACTTGTCAAGCTGTATGTACCCATGTACTATTCTTATAATTCTTGACCATATCTAACCAAACTATTTGAGGCTATTGTTTGAATTCCATTTCCTAATATTCTAAATATGATGGCAGTAAGTACTAACTGAATTGAATTAGAGCATAAGGGGACCATACAATTATTTTTTTCTACTGGTATCCTACTGCTCTGTATAGCATTAACTAAACTTTTAACAAATAATAGAATTAGTCATTAAAATTACTAATATTACAGGAATTTGACAATCTACTCAGTTTTTCCTTCCCCTTAGTTTTTTTTTTTTAAAGAGGAGCCAAATTATGTCATATCAGTTATTTCCAGTTTTTACCTCATAAATAGTAGTGTCACATAAGTTTATATGGAAATTTAAAATGATTTTTTGGTTTTGTATGTATTCATTTAGATACAGTTGTTGCACACTGGATAGAAGGTCTTGGAAATTAAGCCCAGTTCTTTTTGAATTAATTAACATATATTAACTATGGGCAGTATCCAAGATAATTCTCTCAAATTGTAAACTCCCTAACAACTATTGCCTATCTGCAGTGATAAGCATTTCCTAAATAGAAGATCTTTACATCAATGAAGTAACAGATGTGAGATTCTACCATATTTTTTTATTTTGGTTTTTTATGAGGATGGGAAGGAACGAAGCAACTAGTATGTTGCTTCTCTTTTCAACTTTTACCTTTTCCTAATTTGGTTTATTAGATTAAACTTTTGTAGTGTTCTTGTAGATATGGCAAGTAATTTTTTCTAACAATTTTAATTAGGTAACACATCTCAAAGAAAAGAGGTACAAAATAATACCCATATATAATTTAATCAGCATCACACACTTTATGTTCTTCTTCTTAGGGGAAAATATTTTACACAAATAACCATCATATCCAACTTTTTGTGCTTGATACCATAACAAGAAAATAAACTGTATTCATGCTAATCTATGTCTCTTGTGTTTTATGCAGATATGTACACAAAAAGCTGTTTCATCTATAAGTTAAAATTATCTTTGAGCAAAATTGCTTAAATTATTCTAGATAAAGCATTCACTTAAAAGTTTCTATTGTGAAAACATTATTGATTAATATGGAATATTATTTCTGAAGATTTCATGAATTCCTATAAAATGAAAGGGACTAGCAGCTAGGATAGAACAATATAGACAAAAATGCATTTTTCATTCTTATTCTAATTCCTTATAATCTTAGTTGGTAAACTGCTCACCCACTGCCTACTATTTTTGGGTTAAAGGATTACATATGTGAAATTGTTAGAACAAAATGGAGCCAAAGGGACTTATTTGGACCCAAGTGTGCTTTGGTCCATCTGTGTATCTACTTTCCCCTAATGACCATTTTCTACTGCTTTATTTACAGCTTTACTTGACTACTTGAATTTGAGGCAGCTAAAATTTCCCAAGTTAATATAATCTATTTTCTTCTGTGTTCAGATTTTTCTTTTTTTGAATTTTCTACTGTCCCCTAGAGACTGGGGGAGAAAACTTGTGTGTTAGAGACAAAAAACAAAAAAACAAAAAAAAAAAAACCCAACACCTTGATTGCATTTATGCTATTATTAACCTTTTATAGGCATTGTGAGGATTTCCCTGAATATTGTCTTGTAAAGTGCTTTGAGCTTCATGAGATGAAGGTACTATTTAAATGCTGTGCACAACATTAAGATTTCTCTATGGAATAACAAACTGGATTTCTTGGTACTGTGCAGAGACAAGGAATGGCCAATATAGCAAAAACAGTACTACTGGGAACCTGGAGGCAAGTGGCTGGACTGATGTTTGATTTAAGATTTCTTAGTTTCTGGTTCCACCTGGAAAAAACATACTTACATAAAATGTTATGTAAATAAGTACTCCCATAAGAACTTCAGTACATCTGTGATTTTATCAATCATAACTAGACATTGTCCATTATTCTAAGACTCCCCATTGAGATTTTCTCTCATGGTGATAATTAAAATCTTTGTCGGTTCATTGGTGAGTTTTGTCAACCAAAATCTATTTGTCAGTTGGAATGGAATGTGAAGCTGAATGCAAGGATCTGGTATGTTGTAATTGTCATGAGTAGCCCTTTGGTGACAACTTAAAATTTCAATTAGAGAGTAGTTGGGTTCTCAAGCCTTACTATATGAAGAAAAGATAATAAGGGCAGTACATAAAAAAAAATCAATGACTTCAGATACTGGCATATGTTTAAATTCTAGGCTCCCAAACAATACTATACTACTCATGAAGATGCCCTAAAATATAAAAAAGAAAATATAAAAAGGATTCCCTCTTTTCATAGACTTTCCTGCAAAGTCAGGTATTGGTTGAGAAATGTCTATATGTACAACTGCCATTAATTCATCACCTTCAAGGCAAGGCAATTCTACAAACATGCATTAAATATACTAGGTATTAGTGAAACAACAAAAAAAGGAAACAGAACCTGCCCTCAAGCAGCTTACATTCTACTAAGACTGAGGGTAGAGAGGATTTAACTTGTACACAGATATATATATATATATATATATATATATATATAACATATATGCTGATGCTCCTAAAGTATTTGTGAATTTTGTCATATTGAAATGTTTTATTCTTCTTTCTTTGTATTTTATGATTGTATCTATCATGTTTTACTCACTAATAGTCTACATATATAAATTCAAATAGTCATGAATACTGGCTACAAAATTCTCAAACTATTATTCACAGATTTGTATGATGTATATCTTGGCAAGCATATCTATCACCACTTAGTAATGATTGTCAGATAGAGCTCTTTATTGTCCTCTAAACAGATTGTGCTCACATATTTCTTTGAAAATGCTTTTAATTCCCACTTAGAATGCCTTTCTTTGTTTTTTCAATCTATTAAATTAAAAAATTCTAACCTCATAATTATTTTTTTAAGTAACTATTTCTTTAACTACTCTTCCAAGTCCTAGCTCCTTTTACTTTCTCTATAAAGTCCCTATTTTATAGATAAGCAGAGAAGGCTCTCTCCTTTCCTGATCCTCCCTAATAGTACCCTGTGGATGTTCAGCTATTTAAGGCAAGTCTGATGCTTTATCTGAGATTTTCTTGGCAGAGACTGGAGTGGTTTGCTATTCCTTCTCTATTTCATTTTCCAGACAAGGAAACTGAGGCAAACAGCATTAAGTGACTTGCCCAGAGTTATTCAGCTAGAAAGTGTCTGAAGCCAAATTTTAACTCAGTCTTTCTGACTCCAGGCCAGAATTGTATCTACTGCATCACTCAGCTGCCAATATACCCCTAGGACAGCACATTTAGCATTTTATTATAGAATGTATAGTAGTTTTTTAAATTGTTTCGATAATAATAGCTAGCATTTGTACAGTGCTTACTATATGCCATGTACTATGTTAAGGGCTTCATAGTTATTATCTCATTTGATCCACATAACAACCCTGAGAGTAGGTTCTGTTATTATCCCCATTTTACAGATTAGGAAACTAAGGCAAATAGAAGTTAAGTAATATGCCTAAGATTACATAACTAAGCAGAGTCTGGAGAATGGATTTTAACTCAGATTTTCCTGGCTTTACATCTAGCATTCTATTTACATTCAATAAATGCAAAATAGTTTGGGGATAACTTATATGGATAAGAGGAGTTTAGAGAAAAGAGTGGTCATTAGAGATCAGAAAAGTCAAGAGGAAGCTTCAGAAGATGGAAACGATATTCCTAATAGTGTTTTTTTTTTTTAAATATGGGCCATCCTACTTCTGAAAAACCTTTTCTCTACTTTGTCAATTTCACTTTGAATTCATTCCTAAATATGGATAATTCTAAATTAACATTTAAAGGAGTAAGCAAATTATCAATAGTCTATAAATAAGTCAAGTATTTTATTTCTTTAGTCTGTTTGAATTTGTCCTTCACATTATTACAATGTATCCAGTAATCCTCCATAGGAACCATATCTGTTTTAATATACCCTGTACCAGTCAAGACAGCACAATACACTATTCATGTGGACACTAAATGATTCTAATGTTGATTATGGTTTTCATCATCCAGATTACCGATTGAATATTAATTAATAAAAATATCATCCCAAGTCCAACAATGAGCTATCAAATACTTTAGCAGGTGACGATATACCTATGCCAAATAGAAATGTTCTAGGTCAGGGCTTCTCTCACTAAAGGTTAGCATACTCATAGGAGGTCACAGGAAAATTCCAAGCAGTTAGAGGTAGATTTGTCTAGCTAACTTTCATTTCACCTTACTATTCTTCAATGATAGCTTCTCTGTTCCTCATCTCTCAACTTCAAATTGAGATAGATGGGTGAGTTCAAATTCAAACCTCAATACAACCAATTTTGAGGAATAGGAAGCATAAAATTGACGAAATTATGGACTTTCTCTTTTAAGGGCTTGGATATAACTCCTTAGTTTAAGCATTCACTTCACTAGCCAGATAGGAACTGAATTGGGCTGCACATAATTTTTCATGTCATGAATCTACCCAAACAGAAACTTGGTTAGAGAGAGAAATCTCAAAGGGGTTTCAAAGAGAACCAAAGGCAAAATGAATTGAGTTCATAATATCCAGATAATTGATGAATAAACATTTATAAAATACCAACTATATACCAAGCACTCAGAGGAGTATCCAAAGACAAAAAAAATGAAATTATCTCTGTTCTCAAGCATTTCTTGACCTCTTATTTTCTAGAAGTTTTTTACTATTAGAAATTTCACTATCATGATAACATGCAGCTTTTCACTTGAGGGTGTGGCTAAAATAACTCTCCAACTTGTTTTATGAATCTATTATATTGTTTCCTTAACATCTTCCATAGCTAGAATTAACTGGGAACAATCAAAAGATAGGAACATTAATAAATCAGGTCAAGAGAAGCAGCTACCTCAATGACAGCAAGATGACATCATCAGTATGTTTTGAAACAGACTAGACAGGAAGTTCTTGTTAAGATCTATATCTCTGGCTAGAGGCTTTATCTCTTGGATAAACTAAAAATGATGGTTCTAATGGCCCAGAAACTCTCAAAGCTTTAAGCATCATTAAATACATTTCAGTTGAGCAATCCCCCAGAAGGAATTACATACAACTGAACTGTGAATGCTCACTTCCTCATCCTAAAGTATTGTTCCACTACAGATGAGACAGAATTTATCTCACTCTGGTCTATAAGAAATTGATTTGAAATAGTAGACAAAAGGAGGGTATGGCTATTTGGTCTTTTAATTCCCAGTTGAGAGAAAGGAATAATACTAAATAATCACTTTTAATTTTTAAAAGTGATTAGCATTCTAAAATCCAGACATTCAAATATTATTGGAAACCAAAAATGAAGGAGACATGAATAGGAAAAAAATAAATTGTACTATGTATCAAGCAATGTGCTAATTGCTAAGAAACAAATGCAGAAAGTGTCCTTTACCCTTAGATTATTATATGCTATTTCTTTGTGTCTATTAATGCAGTCTACCAAGTATTGATAGAGTATGGAAGAGTATGCAATGTTAGTGGAACATGTAATACTAGAAAATGAAAAAATAGAGTCGAGAATTAATCTGGAATTCACAAAAACTTTGGAATTTTTTTTGTTTTGGTAATACTAGGAAAAGAACTGGACTTTCAGAGAAAAACAACTTTTAACTATGACCCTTAATCAAGAAATTTCCTTTCTGGAACTCTGAGGAGTCATAATGCAAATATCTTTCAGTTGAGCAAAAGGGATAAGTCAAAGATAGTTTTGTTTGGGTGAGAGTGCATTATAACTTTACAAAAAGTGTTCTAAAAATTATGTTTTTTTGTAGAGAATCTACCTTCACCTTCTCTGCATATGTCTTATGTGTACTTAGTTATTTATGACTCCCCCATTATGACATATATTTCTTGAGAACAGAGTGTGCTTTTTGTCTTTCTTTACCTCAACTGTGCTTCATATACTGCTTGGCACATAGTAAGTGCTTAAATAAATGTCGATTGATGGATTACTGCTCTATGTGCTTTACATTTACAATATCTCTTTTTCTTTAATTGCAACAATAAATGCAAAAAAAATTGCTATTGATTATGTTTATTTTCTAAGAAACTAAGATACTTAAACCCTTGAAATTGATTTTTATATGACAAAATAAATTTACAGTACTAAAAAAAGGGAAATAGCTATCCAAAAATCTTTTATAACTATATATTCATAAGCAATAGAATGTTAATTGTCAGGCCTCTCTTTTCCCATTGTGATTTCTATTCTGCTTTTCTAAAAAGATATATCTCAATTTTAGGCAAAGACACCAAATGTGCTATTCAGCAACCTCCAAAAAGTATATCTAGAGAATGATAACCCATGTAGGCTACAACACAATATAATGCTTTGTATACACTGTAGATACTTAATAAATGCTTGAATTTTTATTAAAAACATTCAAATAGTTTACTTTTCCATTCAAAACTGATTGCGGGACTGCCAAGAAACAGTTGTGCTTAAGAATAGTCTGGAAATTAGAAAATGCAGCAAGTCATAGTTATTGCTTAATATTAAGATCCCTATTTAACAATATATAGTAAAAGGCCAGGAGCCACAAGTTATAACCAAATTGAAGACCCTCTTTCAAAATGCACTAGATATATAAATATATTCACAATTAAACTTGAATTTCAGAACAATGATTTTGAATGACTTTAATTTTCTATCACTGTTAGTGAAAAAAATAACATTCTCCAATTTGGTAAAAGCATCATGTTTGTCTAATACTACAAGATTTAATTTCATCCTGTGCAAGCAAGAGAGATTTCTCTGTAATCTCTAATGATGCTTTTAAGGCTCCCCATAGTTTTGGCTTGGGTGAGCTTTGTTTTCTTGTCTTCAATACATGTTGTAAATAAGAGAACACATAAATCAACCCTAAAGTCTTCACATAAAGCCACAGAAAAAGCCACAATTGTTCAGTATTCTGAAACTAGCATGCTCTTGAAAGGCCTGAATTGAGCCTTTGGTGATTTCTATACAGAATATTTGTAATATTTTTTTAAAAGCTCAGAAACCCAAATCTTTCATTTTCGTGTTATGTTCTGAACCCTTTTTATTTTATTTTTTGCAAAACTCCAAGGAGATCATTCTTTTGCACAGATTTCCACAATTCTTTTGCAATCTCCTAATTATGCAATAACTAACTGACCTAATCAGCCCTGAAATCTGCCAAGACAAAAAAGTGCTTTCAGAAAAGGTTATTGGATATAAAAGCAACCAAATTTAAATATGCTCTCCAGTATGACCTTTTCATACAGTACTTTACAAAAGGTATAGAAGGACCTTCATCACCTAGTTCACTAGTTTCAAAACTTGAGTGGTTCCCAGTTTCTCCACAAGAGCGCAACTATGACTGCTAATAAAAAGTAATAAAGTAGTTCTCTAATAAAAAGCACAATAATATCCAGCGGCCCTTAAACCTCCATAGCAAAGGAGAGACACTTTGTGCTAAAGAGGTGGCCATTTAAAAAAACATTACTTCAAATTAGAAGCATTAGACAAAGGGGTCATTTTGGTATAGCAAAAAGAGCTTTATACTGAGTGAGATCTAAGTTCTAATTCATCTTCACTGTTTATTAATCTGTTTTATCATGGGGCAGCTTCTAACCATTCTGGCTTCCATTTTCCTAATTTGTAACATAATATTGTGCCAAACCATTCCAAGGGTCTCTTCTATCTTTTATATTCCATGACTACGATATTTAGTCCTAATAAAATACTAAGAATTTAGCTGAAGGAAGAAATCAAACATAAGCTTAATTGGGAGAAACATAAAAATAAGGAGCATACAAACAATCTGAACGTCATTATTGTGTTTTGATCTAAATCTCTGACTTGACTGGTGAAAGGACCTCACTAAATAAAAACTCCAGTCATCAGTAAATATGGGAAGAGTCTTAGAAAGACATCTGAGATTTTGATGGTTAAATGGTTTACCCAAAATCAAGCAGTGTTCCAGGGCTGGACTTAAATAATCCAAGTCTTCCCAACTGCAAGGCTGGCCCTCTATGAAGAATGCCATACTGCTGTTCAAACTAGGAAAATAGCATCTTAGGGATAATATTGTTGCTCATTTGTTTCAGTCATATATGACCCCATTTGAAGTTTTCTTGGCAAAGATACCTGTGTGGTTTGCCATTTCCTTCTCCAACTTATTTTGCAACTGATGAACTGAGACAGAGTTAAGTGACTTGCCCAGACTCACACAGCTAATAGGTGTCTAATTTCATATTTGAATTCAGGAAAATGAGTCTTCCTTATATTCATTGTACCACCTAGGTGCCCTTAGGGATCATATATTATTCTAGGATTCATATTTTTCTTTTTCACTCTAATAAAGTTAGTCTAATAAACTTTATTATGGAAAACTATTTAACCTTTGAAAATAATCACTTCTTTATCTATCTTAAGAAATATTCAAGGAAAAGACTTTATAAACTGTAATGAATCAAAAATTTAGATATTATTGTGATTTTAGAGGAATTTTTTTAAATTCAGGAAACAATAATGTTTAAAAATAAATAATGCATTACTAATACATTATTCTTTAATACACAACATACTTATGTTTAAGAATAATACATCCTCAATAATGCATTATTCTTAAACATAATTCTTTCCTGAGTTAAAAAAAAATTCTAAAATAATAAAAATAGTTCAAATTTATACGATTCATTACAGTTTATAAAACATTTTATCTACAACATTTCTTAAGGTAAACATAGGTGATTACTTGTGTAGAGAACTGGAACTCTGGAAAAGTATACTTGAAACAAGAATACTTACAATAAAGTGTTAACTCAATGGAATTGATGAGATGATGTTTCTTTAGTATACATATACTTATACTTAGTATTTAGCATGGTGATGTAATGGTTCTCTAGTTCACATATATTCAGTATGCTGTAATGATGTAATTGTAATAGGGTATTTAAAGGCTGATGATTCCATCTTTGACTAGTCTCATGGTGGCTGTCCTGCCTTCATCACTTCACTAAGACCAAGGACTAGGGCTGATCCTGAGGTGCTTCAGAAAGCTATCCTAAACAGTACATACTTTCAAGGGTTAAATAATTTGCTACCCTAAAATAGGAGTGAAAGGGAAAAATAGGAGTCCAAGAATAAATTCCAATATTCACTGCTCCTTCTCTGAGCAGTACATTGCTTTATTTGTTAAAATGGGTTATGTTTTTCACCCTGAGGCTCTAAGTATTAGTAAGTGCCAGAGGAAAGATATTAAATTTAGTTGCAGATATACGCAACCATAGGGAGATAATCAATGTAAGTTCCTTTAGGTTTTAATTTTGCAGATGTTAGCAGGGACTTACTAGGCTATCTCATCCCCAACAAATCCCCAAGCTATAGAATTTTAGGTCTGGCTTTGCCACTAACAAGTTGAATTTAAACAAGAATAACCTTGCTATAAGACTGGGTGTCAGGGGACCTGAGTTCAAATCTGTTTTGCCCACTAACTTGCTATTTGATCTTAGGCGAGTTGATTTACTTTCTTGGTTTTTTTTTTTTTTTCATCTTTAAGACCCCTTTAGGCTCCATAAAAATTATGGTTCTATGACTAAGTAGTTTAACCTTTTTGTGTCCATGTTCCTCCTTTTGCAAAATAAGATTAACAGTATTCTTTCCTTTCTTATCAAATAAGGAAGGTTGTGGAGATCCAGATAAATGACAATATTTTGGAAAATTACAAAGCATTAAACAA
This sequence comes from Sarcophilus harrisii, assembly GCF_902635505.1. NCBI lineage: Eukaryota > Metazoa > Chordata > Mammalia > Dasyuromorphia > Dasyuridae > Sarcophilus > Sarcophilus harrisii. Next base: position 428,148,750 of record NC_045428.1, on the reverse strand, counting down.
GTGCAAATAGTAGTTCTAAAACTCAAAGAATTCAAAAGTTAACATGTAATGGAAGGAATCTCCCTTTGTTGTAAGGTTGGATTATGTATGATAGAGCAATAGTGGTTAGTACAATGGAATAGGACTCTGGAAACATAGATTCAGAGGGTATAGAGCTCAAAAGACCTTTGAGGTCATCTTATTTCAACCCTCCCATTTTACAGCTGTGGAAACAGAGACTCAAAGAGATTAATTGATTTTCCACAGACTACATCATTTCAGTGGCAGAGCTAGGATTTGATTCCAGGGCCTCATACTCCAAAATCCAGTACTGTTTTACCACATTTTGCTATTCTCTTTTCCTTCACTTCTGTGGCTTGTTTCCTTAATCACAGGGTCAAAGCTTTTTTAAACTGTGACTTGCAACTGCACATGGGGGTCATATAACTGAATGTAGGGGTCAAAAACTTGGCATCAGTAAAAGGTACCAAATATTCTGCCAAAAATTAATTCATTATGTAAAAATAAATAAGCCCATCCATTTTATTAGCAAATTTGATTTAGTCTTTAATGAATGGTAAAATTATGCAAATACCAAAAATTGTTTTGAAATAAATTTCTTTATGATTTATTATGAGCTTTATGATTTTTTGATTTGTATACCTATTTTATATACCCATATATAGTATATATATATAGTGGGTCATGCAATAATTTCTTGGGAACAAAGGATTCATAAATGGAAAAAGTGATACATTTCCACACTGATTATTGTTTAATACTGTGCTTAATTAGGAAGCTTTGTTAAATTATTAACTCACCTTATTCCCCTTTCTCTTGGTTTTCTGCCTAGTGTTAGTCTTTTTTAGTTTCTTCATTTTGTAAGAGGACTTGAGGGACCCTCAGTTACAAGTTACATTTGCAGGATGATAAGGGAAATACCTATTTTACTCCATATAGGATAACACACATGGTGTGGATAACTCCACAGAAAATAAAGTATTTCTGATGAAACTAAATATGCAAGTCACTTGCATTAAAATAGTTTTAGATCACTTTTGCAGAAGTTAAGATACCACAAAAATAAATGCAGCTTTGCTTCTATGCTGCTATACTAAATTGCTTGGGGCAATTTGAAGATTATACCAAATTGTTGTTTATTAAATTATTCCATCTGAAATTCTCAACCAATTCACACTAGAAATTAAAGGAATATTAATATTTCTTCATTTTTAGGGTGTCACTGTAGTGATTTAATCCTCAAATCAGTTTAGTTTTTGAATAAAGATATTTTCTAAGTCAAAGAAGAGTAAATAGAGCTGGAATGTTAGTATGTAGTTCCTCATTTACACATAAATTAAGAAAATGAGGTAAAGTAACTTGCCCCAAATTATGCAACTAATTAATGGTATGTCTCATTTTAATATATACAATTTTGGGATATTTTAATGTTAATGGGATTATAATCTCTGAGATCAAAATCATAACATATTTAGAAAAGGCTATAGGTATGGACATTCATTTTCCTCTCTTTGCAAAGAGTACTGTATATGTATGTGTATGTGTATCATACATACATTTAATTACTATATCATATCAATTTCTTTTCAAATTGATAATATATTCTTCTTCCACAAAAATTATAATGAAATTCATTTTAAATGAAGCAATAATTCGAGAGGGGAAGAAATTAGGGAGGGAAAATATTCTTATTTAATTTTTTTTTTAAATTCTGAAAAAAGTATACTTCACATAAATCTTACAATTTAAGATCCCTCATAAGCTGTTTAGATGAATTTCTAATTCAGGGCCACAAAATAAGAACCCAATAAATGCTTATTGGTGGATTGTTTACTTATGGCTTTTCATTAAATAGCTCATTCTGTCCTGGATCCGAGCAGTCCACTTCAATGTGGACTTGCCCTTTCTGTCAATTTTAAGTCAGCACTGCATGTCTATGCATACACACATATACACAGAGAGCCTATGGAAGTTCCCTTCAAAATTGGGAACTCACTGACTGTAAGGAGAGATCTGCTATGGTTGCCTTCAGTATACCAACACCTTGAGCCAGGTAAACTACATCAATAATAACGAGAAGCATTTCAGCTGGGGCAAAAATGTCAAAGATTAATCTTGCACCTCATTTATTATATCTAAAAAAATACCTTTTGCCAAATCTCAAATGAATCATTTTCTAATTGAACTTCAGCCCTTAAATACAGTACAGAGAAGCTACTGGTAGACAGAGAAAGCTTAGTATCTAAGTAATCCTTTCATTGTGCAAAGGGTCAAAGTAATGCAATCAATCTCTAGCTATTTGCACAAGAGTATTAGACTTAATACATCTAAGACATAGCCCAACAAGTGTCAATGTTGCCTTAATTATTCACAGATAGGAACAGTTGGTCTGCCTCGGTTCCTGCTCTGGGCTAAACTTAATAAAGAGTAATGTTACCATTTATGTGCTATCTTGTAATCAAAGCAATAAGGGTCCTTTTAACTGAATGATAAGTTGTAACCAAATGACTGTAGCAGGAGAGTTAAGGATTCAGGTTCTCTAAAATAATGTAAAATTATAAGCTTCTCTAGGAGTCCTTAACTTTGGTAGTTTTCTGGGTAACAAAAAGGAATAAAAAGCTACAAGAACTCTCCCTGCTTTTAGTCAAAATGGAGGGTTCACTTTATGGAAGACCAAACCTTCCACTGTCGATCACAGCCAAGAATGAAATCATTCAGTCTCATGCATTCTCTTGGTTCCCTGTGCTTTGTGCTGCAAAGGCAGCTCCTTAGCAACCAATGCAGACAACTGGGTTTCCACGGAAACCTGAAAGCCTAATTTATAAAAACTATGAAACAAAGCAATCTTACAGACAACATAAAATACTTCAGAAGGTAATGCTATTCTTATCCCTGCTGATGAATTTTTGCCAGGGAAGTGATAAAAATATAGGGTGTTTAAATGCTTAAGGAAAAAATTAATATTTTACCATTTCAAATTACCACCTCTTCGCAGTTCACCATTTCAGTGTGCCCAAGACATTTCAGACTAGAAAGAAAAAATAGGTTGTACTATATTCAGTCAAATATTACTTTTTGTAAAATGGCCTTATAGGTTAAGCACAAATCACACATGTAGAATCATCAAATGTTAATTCCAATCAGGCCAAAGTTTAAAACTATATGAATCCTTTATCTTTATAAAAGAAAATCTTGTCTCCATTATGCCACACTGTAACAATTGTGTTCTGCCATATAATCACCTCCCTAGTGGATAAAGGATACTAATCAGGCACAGAAAATGGTGAGGAAATAAAATAGGTATTAGTCTAGAACTACTTAAGACACTGGTATTATTTATGCTTCTGGAAAATCTTGGAAAACTTGGGCTCTTTTTATTTTATTTTTTTATTTAATAGCCTTTTATTTACAGGTTATATGCATGGGTAACTTTACAGCATTAACAATTGCCAAACCTCTTGTTCCAATTTTTCACCTCTTACCTCCCACCCCCTCCCCCAGATGGCAGGATGACCAGTAGATGTTAAATATATTGAAATATAAATTAGATACACAATAAGTATACATGACCAAACCGTTATTTTGCTGTACAAAAAGAATCAGACTCTGAAATATTGTACAATTAGCTTGTGAAGGAAATCAAAAATGCAGGTGGGCATAAATATAGAGATTGGGAATTCAATGTAATGTTTTTTAGTCATCACCCAGAGTTCTTTCTCTGGGCATAGCTGTTCAGTTCATTACTGCTCCATTGGAAATGATTTGGTTGATCTCATTGCTGAGGATGGCCAAGTCCATCAGAACTGGTCATCATATAGTATTGTTGTTGAAGTATATAATGATCTCCTGGTCCTGCTCATTTCACTCAGCATCAGTTCGTGTAAGTCTCTCCAGGCCTTTCTGAAATCATCCTGTTGGTCATTTCTTACAGAACAGTAATATTCCATAATTTTCATATACCACAATTTATTCAGCCATTCTCCAACTGATGGACATCCATTCAGTTTCCAGTTTCTAGCCACTACAAACAGGGCTGCCACAAACATTCGTGCACATACAGGTCCCTTTCCCTTCTTTATAATCTCTTTGGGATATAATCCCAGTAGTAACACTGCTGGATCAAAGGGTATGCACAGTTTGATAACTTTTTGAGCATAGTTCCAAACTACTCTCCAAAATGGTTGGATTCGTTCACAACTCCACCAACAATGCATCAATGTCCCAGTTTTCCCACATCCCCTCCAACAATCATCATTATTTTTTCCTGTCATCTTAGCCAATCTGACAGGTGTGTAGTGGTATCTTAGAGTTGTCTTAATTTGCATTTCTCTGATTAATAATGACTTGGAGCATCTTTTCATATGACTAGAAATAGTTTCAATTTCTTCATCTGAGAATTGTCTGTTCATATCCTTTGACCATTTTTCAATTGGAGAATGGCTTGATTTTTTATAAATTAGAGTTAATTCTCTATATATTTTGGAAATGAGGCCTTTATCAGAACCTTTGACTGTAAAAATATTTTCCCAGTTTATTGCTTCCCTTCTAATCTTGTCTGCATTAGTTTTGTTTGTACAAAAACTTTTCAGTTTGGTATAATCGAAATTTTCTATTTTGTGATCAGTAATGATCTCTAGTTCTTCTTTGGTCATAAAGACCTTCCCCTTCCACAGGTCTGAGAGGTAAACTATCCTGTGTTCCTCTAATTTATTAATAATTTCATTCTTTATGCCTAGGTCATGAACCCATTTTGACCTTATCTTGGTGTACGGTGTTAAGTGTGGATCAATGCCTAGTTTCTGCCATATTAGTTTCCAATTTTCCCAGCAATTTTTATCAAACAGTAAGTTCTTATCCCAAAAGCTGGGGTCTTTGGGTTTGTCAAAGACTAGGTTGCTATATTTGTTGACTGTTTTATCCCTTGAACCTAACCTGTTCCACTGATCAACTAATCTATTCCTTAGCCAATACCAAATGGTTTTGGTAACTGCTGCTCTATAATATAATTTTAGATCTGGTACAGTTAAGCCACCTTCATTTGATTTTTTTTTCATTAATTCCCTTGAAATTCTTGACCTCTTAAAACTTGGGCTTTTAAAATAAAACTCCTGCAGAATACAGATCGCCCAACCACTAATTTCATAGGGTTGCAGGAAACCTGTATCAGTATACAGTTAAATGTCCGTATGGATAAGTCATGTCTTTTTAAAATAAATTTTTGATAATTTTTGTTTTCCTATAACAAAGAATGAAAGAGGGGGATACAATTCAGCAAAACAAGTATGTCAAACTAGTCCGCAATATATGGTCTACATCCAGAGTTTCCCTGTTCCATATATACATACACAAACTTATAGGAGAAAGGGGGAGGAATATTTTTCTTTGCATGAAATCCTTGAATGTCTTAACCTAGTTCTTCCTCCCTCCTTCCTCCTCCTCCTCCCTCCTCCTCCTCCTCCTCCTCCTCCCCTACTGAGAATTCCCAGATAATTCCCATCCAAGTACCCTAATTGGACATGTCTCTCTCTCTCTCTCTCTCTCTCTCTCTCTCTCTTTCTTTTTCAAATTTCTAAACCTTTTCCCCCTTTCTCAAGATGGGATGGGAAGGAAAAAATAAATAGGCTAGAAAAGTGACTGAAATTGTCCTCAAATGAATGTTTTAATGAAAACAAATTGTAGCTTAACACTGACTAAAACAATTGCTATTTATAATTACCTCTGCTAACGTCCCTATCTTGGTTGAGAGGTCATCCTGGGTTGTCCAAGGCTATGCCAACAAAACAGAAGCTCTGCCACATCCTACCAAGCCAGAATGGTTTTGTGTCTGGGCTTGGCATCAAATGTCTGTCACCTGAGCACCCAGCTAACTAAATTCACAGAGAATTGGCCAACAGGGCATGAACTCTTGACCACAGAACGGTGGTCATCTGCTCAGCCATGGCTAGAGCTGCTAATCAGCAGTAGTTGAGGAAGTACTTATATTCATGAAATCATACCTCCTTGAAGTAGAGAATTGTACCTCAAGAAAGAATAAAAAAACAGTTCTTCATCATGTCCCTGGGAGAAACAATCTTGTCCTGCTAAAATCATCTACTATGGTGGCTGGCTTCTTTGACCTCATCATTTATTCTTTTTAATATCCACATCAAACTCTACACATTCCACTTCAAGGATGTCCCTTTTAGAGTCTTTCATCTCCCTCTATTCTTCTGTTAATACCTGTGAAGTTAACCTATTGCATTTCATTCATGCTCACATTTCCACATTCATGTCATTTTTAGGTTGCCTTTGTATCTGGTAATAATAAAGAGCTTGAATTTATGTGGTACTTTGAGTTTTACAAAGTGCTTTTCTTTCAATGAATCTATGAGACAAAAATATACTTTCTTCTCATCTCTGTCAAGCTATCTCCCTTAACCAACCTCCTACCCTCAACCCACATTCCACTCATTTCTTCCTTGCTTTGGGAAATGAAGGGAAGAAGCAAAAATTATTCAACAATCTATTGTTTTCTCTCAAAAACCTCTAGATGTAAATACTGATTGAACATTTTGAAAAAACAAAGCAAAAGATAAGCTATTTATCTTTCTTAAAAGAGACCTCTATCCATATTCCAAAATAGTATTTTGTATTGACATTCATAATTCATTTAATGACAACGAATATTTATCACTTACTGAATATGCTATGCTAGACTAGATCAGATACAGGTTTTAAATAATATAAGATTTAGAGAAAATCGGTCCCTGGTTTCATGGAACTTCCCACCAGGGGTTTGGATAAGGAGAAGATTATGACATATCTAAAAGAAAAAATAATTGAGAAGTACATTGGAGGTGTGAGCCAAGTGTTGTGTGAGTCAAAGGAGAAGTTTTATTATTGCCTGGATAGGTCAGGGAAGGTTTTATGAAGAAGATGACATTAGGAATTAAGCTTTAAATGCCAAAGAAGAAATAAATTAGCAGGGGAGAAAGGAGGAGAAAATAACAGAGAAAGGGAGAAGAATGAAAAAAAAGGGAAAAATGAAATATCATTTGCCACATGAATCTGCTGCAAGAATCCAGTTTGTCTGAAACACAGTGTTCCAGGAAAAGAGTGGGGTAATATGATGGGATGATAATAAGAATAAGAAATAATATTTGTTCAGGCTTTAGGATTTACAAAGCATTTGCCTCACAGCAAACATATCATGAGAAGTTCTGGCAATGACCTTCATGAAACTCAGCAATGGAAAAATAACATGTCTGTAAAATCACCTGGAAAGTTAAAGAATTATCATTCCCAATTTATAGATTAGTATAAACTAAAATACCATCTGGTGATCTGGTAGTTCAAATCCCATTTGTGACCTGATTATATCCATTAACTTCCTGAGAAATGGGTTACAGATCTCTGATGTTTTTTCCAACTCAACATCTATGATCCTATTTATGTTTTTCTTAAGGCCACAGAACTAAATGTCTGCTGGATATCAAACTTGCATAACCAGTGTTCTTACCACTACTCCACATTGGCTGTTATGAGAAGTTTCAAGAATTTTCTTTGGCTCTAAGGTATGTCCAATCAAATCAATCTCAGTATATAACAGTTTGCTCATTTTTTAAAAAACAAAACAAAATCAGAATTCCAAATAAATTTCTGACACTTAAGTGTCCATTCTTTTTCTCCCTCCCTCCCTCCCAACCGCTTCTTCTCTTCCTCTCTCTCCCGCTCCCCTTCCTTCCTTCTCTCTGTTTCTCTCTCTGTGTTCTCTCTCTCTCTCTCTCTCTCTCTCTCTCTCTCTCTCTCTTTCTTTCTCTCTCTCAAGATAACCAGGAAAACACTTTGCATTCTATTGAAATTGTGCTACCCATGATTCCCTTGTATTTGTGTGTGAGGGATTATTCTTTTTTTGTCTCAGTTTAAATTTTTTAATTAATTTTGAACATAGGTCCATAAAAACAGGAAAAAAAATTTGTATCTACATAGCACAATATAAAATGAGAACGCATTATAAAATTATGAATTTCTACTTTATACTGTTTACCATTTTTTAAAAAAATTATGCAATCAATTCTAACATCTCTCTTACTAATACTCCATTTTCTGTTGATTTGCCTATCAATTTTAAAAATCCATTTGTTGACAACCCATTATTTCAATGTTAGCATACCAGATATAATAGAGAAACATAAGAAATGCACAATCTTATTTTGGAAGGGGTAGTGAGATGGTACAGTAAAGAAAGTGCTAGGCTTGGAGTCAGGGAAGACTTGTCTTCCTAAATTCAAATCTAACTTCAGACACATACTCGCTGTATGACCCTGAGCAAGTAATTTAATCCTATTTGCTTCAATTCGTCTTCTGTAGAATGAGCTAGAGAAAGCAATGACACACCGCTCCAATATCTTTGCCAACAAAATCCTGAACAGGTAATGGAGAGTCAAACATGAAACAACAACAATATCATAATCATCATTTTGGAAAGGACTTTTCATCTAGTCCAATCTGTCTCTCATAGTAAGAATTATTCCTATGGCTTAATTATAACATCTATTTCAGCACTTTAGTGATCATGAACTCATTACTTCAAAAGGAAATCTACTCTACTATGCAACAAGTCTAACTGTTAGCAATTTGTTGTATAGTATTGAAATCTCCCCTTCTCGTTTTTAATTTCTCTGAATAAATTAAAACCCCTGAATCTAGATGTTCTTTCTGAAGCAGTACAAATTAAATCTGCTTCCATCTCTAGATGACAAATCCTCAAATATTTGAAGACATTAACTTTTATAGATAAAAGCTTTCTCTTCTCAAAGTTAAATACAGCCTACTCCTCCCTCACTTCTCACGTAGAAGTATTAAGACCTTTTATAGCCCTCACCACCTTTCTACTGATGTCTTCTAGTGTGATCAACAAACCTTTAGAGAGTCCATTTTCATTAGAAATGTCCATTTAAAAGTATAGGGGAATTATTCTATAGTATGGACTATGCACAATTTTCCAAAAAGTCAATGAATCTGTGATGTTAACAATGTGCATGCTCCCGCTAATAAATAATAATAATAATCACAATCCATTCTTGCCCTCTGCTGCTCCTTTGCAACTCTTGTCCATGTCCTATGCAACTCTTGTCCATAAATCCTTCCCCTGGGATCCCTATCTCTATTGAAAGCCTTTAAGTTACACCAAGATAAGGTCAAAATGGGTTCATGACCTAGGCATAAAGAATGAAATTATTAATAAATTAGAGGAACATAGGATAGTTTACCTCTCAGACCTGTGGAAGGGGAAGGTCTTTATGACCAAAGCAGAACTAGAGATCATTACTGATCATAAAATAGAAAATTTCGATTATACCAAACTGAAAAGTTTTTGTACAAACAAAACTAATGCAGACAAGATTAGAAGGGAAGCAATAAACTGGGAAAATATTTTTACAGTCAAAGGTTCTGATAAAGGCCTCATTTCCAAAATATATAGAGAATTAACTCTAATTTATAAAAAATCAAGCCATTCTCCAATTGAAAAATGGTCAAAGGATATGAACAGACAATTCTCAGATGAAGAAATGGAAACTATTTCTAGTCATATGAAAAGATGCTCCAAGTCATTATTAATCAGAGAAATGCAAATTAAGACAACTCTAAGATACCACCTCACACCTGTCAGATTGGCAAAGATGACAGGAAAAAATAATGATGATTGTTGGAGGGGATGCGGGAAAACTGGGACATTGATGCATTGTTGGTGGAGTTGTGAACGAATCCAACCATTTTGGAGAGTAGTTTGGAACTATGCTCAAAAAGTTATCAAACTGTGCATACCCTTTGATCCAGCAGTGTTACTACTGGCATTATATCCCAAAGAGATTATAAAGAAGGGAAAGGGACCTGTATGTGCACGAATGTTTGTGGCAGCCCTTTTTGTAGTGGCTAAAACTGAAACTGAATGGATGTCCATCAGTTGGAGAATGGCTGAATAAATTGTGGTATATGAATATTATGGAATATTACTGTTCTGTAAGAAATGACCAACAGGATGATTTCAGAAAGGCCTGGAGATACTTACACAAACTGATGCTGAGTGAAATGAGCAGGACCAGGAGATCATTATATACTTCAACAACAATACTATATGATGACCAGTTCTGATGGACCAGGCCATCCTCAGCAACGAGATCAACCAAATCATTTCTAATGGAGCAGTAATGAACTGAACTAGCTATGCCCAGAAAAAGAACTCTGGGAGATGACTAAAACCATTACATTGAATTCTAATCCCTATATTTATGCACACCTGCATTTTTGATTTCCTTCACAAGCTAATTGTACAATATTTCAGAGTCTGATTCTTTTTGTACAGCAAAATAACGTTTTGGTCAGGTATACTTATTGTGTATCTAATTTATATTTTAATATATTTAACATCTACTGGTCATCCTGCCATCTAGGGGAGGGGGTGAGGGGGTAAGAGGTGAAAAATTGGAACAAGAGGTTTGGCAATTGTTAATGCTGTAAAGTTACCCATGTATATATCCTGTAAATAAAAGGCTATTAAATAAAAAAAAAAGCCTTTAAGTTTCATCACTTTTTATTAACGCTGAGAGAAAACAGAAGCTGTATTAAAGTTGTTTTTGTTCTCACCAGATTACCATCCCAACCTTCTTCTCAAGTTATATATCTCTCTGATACATCTTTTACACCAGAGGCATCAAACATGCATCTGTAATACTATGAGATGTCAACAGGAACTATATTAAAATGTAACCAGGAAATGTTTAATAGAATAAATAATAATACAATAGAACATAGATAAGGTAAATTAATTGTTTCATACGTCAATGCATGGTCTACAGGGATCCACAAATGTGGTTTAGTGATCCCTGGTTCTAAGTTTGACATCAATGCTTTATACTACTTCTTTTGCCCAATTCTTGGAGCTCTACCATGTGCTTTAGATTTCCATCAGTTATCCTTATTGTTATCATATGATCAGCCCAAATCTCCTTTCCCATTATACATCTCTGACATCATCTTTTATACCACTTCTCTTGTGCGATTTTTGGATGGTAATATACTACATAGTTTACTCAATTTCACCATATTTTTATCCATTGTTCTTTGAATGATCCTCAAAAATCAGTTTTTTCATTGACATCCACAGAATCCCATGTATCAGATATACAACATCACTGGAAAAAATTGATGTGAAAAATATAAGATATTGTTTGAATCAAAAGCTTGGGGTCATTAAAAGAACTACACAATTTCCCCAAAACAATTCTCTTCTTCCCATTTAATTCTAGTACCCTCCTACTCAAATTGAGTAAACTTTGGTGAATTAAAACTCCCAGGTTTTTTTCAAATGAATTCTTTTCAGGACAGATATAAATATGTTCTTACATACATTTTTAAGTCAAAATATAGGATGTGACATTTAAATTCCATTCTATTTATATTTCCCCTCTACTAATCTACTTTGGTCGTTGTGAGAAAAGTGCTTTGTCCTCCTCAAAGTACTCATGCCATAAACAGACCTGCTGTTATTTTTTGCTGGATTTAGAGTTGGGTGGGGTCTTTCAGGTCATAATATTTGACCTATTGATTAAATGAAGTTATTTAAGATTGACAGGTGAACCAGCTTGCAAAAAGTCATATATTATTAAGTGACAGGGTCTAAATTCAAACCAAGGGCCTGTCTATAAATGTAACCTACTTTCAATGTGTTTTCTCTCTCTCTTTTTAACCTGTTGATATATTTTAAATATTATCATCCAATAGATTATCTATTCTTGCAAATTTTTTTACAAGTATGCTATCCTTGACTTTGTTCAAAAGAGGGATAAGAATGTTATTTGAAAAAGGCCAATGTCAGAGAGTGGAATATACCATAAAAGACTTTCCAAATTGACATTGATTCATTAAGCTCCTTTGGCTAAAGATGTTCAACCAGATATCAATCAGTCATTAGGTGCCCAGCTGGGTGCTGGGCATACAAATACAAATCCCTGTTCCCAAGAACATATATTCTGACAGGAAGCCAATAAGCATTTAGTAAAATATATAGTATATAGTACAAATATGAACTTAATAAATACAAATATATACAGAGAAGTTAAATGCAAGGTACTTTGGGAGGGAGAGTACTAGTTGGTTCTGTGCTGGGGATACTAACACATAAGTAAAATTGTCCTTCTTCTTGAGTAGCTTATGGGGAGACAAAATATTCATATTCAGGTTTATACAAAATAGAACTACATTAACTAGGTGTGGAGCAGGGAAAACATTAGGGGATGGGGAGGGAGACAATGACTAGAAAAGCTTTATATAAAAAGGTAGCCCTGGAGGAAACAGGAGATTTTCTTTGGCAGAAGTGAAATGGGAAGAACCAACACAAAATTGTGTCATGAAGAACACAACCTATGTTATTTCTATTTTTTCACAGTTGGCCATTTGGTTCAAATCAACAAAGATTTATTGAATACTGTCTAAATGTGTGAATTTGCTAAATATTTTATTGAAATAAAAAAGGAGATAATAAGATACTTGCACCTGAGGTGCTTACAATACAATTGGAGAGGTAAGCTTTTTATAACTGTAAAACTAAAACATGCATACAATAGAATAATGTTGATGAAATGAAATCAAGTTGAATTTAACACATTATTTCTCTACTCAAAAGTTTCCAGTGCCTTCCTATTGGCTACCAAGAAAAATTTAAACTTCTCTATCTGATATTCAAATTTCTCCATACTCGTAGATCTCTCTACTTTTTCAGCCTAATTCATGTTATATATTTTTTGTATTCTATACTACAGCTGACCTGAGCTATGTGCACTTACTAGAATGTACCATTTCATTTGGGCCTAAACCAAAAAGATGAAATTTAATAAGATTAAATTTTTAAAATCAACTTCAATTAACCAATTTTCTATCTTGCACTTGACAGAAGTTTGTTTAAGAAATTGCTAAGGGAATTTAGTGGACCGAAAGCTCGGAATAAATGAGCCAATTGATGTGGTCTTCAAAAAAATCAATCTCAGAGTCTGTTAGAAAAAAATTATAGCATCTAGAACAAGAGTGGTAATAGTCTCATAATTCTCTGAGTCTGTAAAGCTACATCTGTACTATATTATTCAATTCTGGGCACCACATTTTAGAAGGAATGTTGACAAAATGGATCTTGTCCAGAGAAGGGTAACCAGGGATAATAAGGGTTCTAAAGACCATGCTAGATTAGAAAAAAAAATCAATAGAATAGGTTATGTTTAGCCTGGAAAAGAAAAAACCAAGCATTTATATTAAAAGAACTCTCCTATAGAAATTTCAGGAATTCCTATGCTAGCAATAATATTTGATCTTGTAAAATAAGCATTTTACCCACATAATCTCATTTGAACTTCACAAAAACCTTGCAACTATTACTTGCCTTTTTATATATGGGAAATGAGGCAAAAGGTGTTTAGATGATTTGTCCAAGGTTTCATAGCTAGTAAGTACAGGAGGCAGGTCTCTCCTAAACTTTATATGAGTTGCCTCAAAAATCAACAAGTCATGCAAATGGGGCCAAAAATTACTTTTGAGGAATTTTTAAAAGTTTCTCATGATCCCACTGCTGCAAAAACATATGTCCTTCATGACAATATTCTTCAGATGATGTAGCTCTGATTTATGGACTACCAGGATTCAAAAGCATTGCAAGTTCAAATAACTCCTGGTAAACCCTAAGCAGGTTAGCACAAATAATCTGTAAAATATGCAAGAAGGATTGCAATCTAAAATAGCTTTGATCAGAAAAGGAGGGGAGATCACTATATATCAAGAAAGAAGAAAAATAGACTAAGCAGGAGGTATCCCTCAAGATACTTGGACCTTCAGCCTGTTGAGAAAATCTTTCCCTGGTGACAGAGAGAGAATGGAAACAGTAACTCAAGATGACAAAATATGGAGTTATACACGGGTAAAAGATATATCCATGATGGTTGAACCAAGGATTTTTCAATGTTCAAGAGGATATGAGGAATTATGATTATTCTAGCTCTAGATGGCAGGGTTAAGACAACTGGGTAGAGGTTAAAAGGGGAGAGATATGTGCTTTATAGAACAATGAATTATCTCCAAAACTAAAATGAGATGTCTTTTAAAACAGTGGATACCAATTACTGAAAATGTCTAAGTAAAGGTCAGATAACTACCTGTTAGGGATGTTCATAGAATGGAAGGCTGAGCTACGTGACCTCTAAGATTTATTTTAATTCTTGTATTCTGATATTTAATTCATTTCAGTTCCTATTAAGCACTATGGTTCAACACCAGACTTTCTACTGAGCACTCAAATTCTTCTGTATTCTTGGTATAAAATGTTCTTTGTCCCTTTTTTTCTGAAATAAAAGACACAAAAGCCTTTTGCCTTATATAGTTTCCTTTTGAAAATTAAGGCCTAATTGAATAAATTCTGTTTCACCTGTGCCACAAATTCACAGTATAATCTTTACTAAAATAAACTTTTGCTGATATTTTGCTTTTATTGATCTCTTCTACATTGAATATATCTTCTTTATTTTGAGTTTGGTCATCTCTTTATGAACCCTAGTATGAAATACTATGTAATTTACCTATAGGAAATGAACATCTCCATGTAAATGTAAAATTTTAAGATTAATAAATGACATAAATTTAAGAGAAAACTGAATAAAAAGTAAATGATATATGAGAATCACAATATATCTGAAACTAGCATCAAACTTTACTAGTCTTCTGTTATCAATTCATTAAACAGACCAACATTGCAAAGTCATTATATTGTAAAAACAATAGAAAGTCTTAAGTGTACAATTCTATCCTTTACTGGATTATGTAATAGCCTTTTTGGATCAAGGTTATCAAAAGCTCTAATGAAGCATAAAATGTATTCTTGAGTTTTTTAAAAATCAAGTGTGCTTAAGGAGACCACCCACATTTCAAAAGTAAAACTAACAGGTGGCTTTGAAATGCAAATTAACAGTCCTAATTTAAAACCCAAGCCCAGAAAATGTAGAGCCTTTTAAACAGGTGCCCTTCCCACTGAGATGGCATCTTAGGGAGGATTTTACTTTTTGGAAATTCTACCCTATTGTTCTAGGTAAAAAATAACTTGCACAAACACATACCAAAAAAAAACTGGACCATATAAAGAAAAAGAAAAGAAAAATCTTACAACTCATAAAATGTATTTATCCAAATGTCACGAATTTGGAAAATAAATAGGAGGAATAAATTTATACTGGAACCCAGCAGAGCAAAGATCAGTATTCCTTTAGCATGTCATTGGATTACAAATCTGGCTTTACAAATCGGGTTCCATCCTAGTTTATTTCACATTACTGCCTTTCATCTACTCTCCAATTCAACCAAATTGGCTCTACCGACCATTTTTCAATTTTCTTTCTCTATACCATTGCACAGACTGTCCCCAACTCCTGGAATAAATTCCCTCCCTGACTCAATTTGTCTCCTATAAAGCTCAGTACAAGTACCAACTTATATAGGATGCTTTTCTCTATCATCCTTCTACGCTGATTTGTATCCTTGAAAAAATTGAATTTAGATAACCTCTGCACCATTCTTCTTCCTAACTTCCTTAATGTCTATAAATAGTATTTTTGCTTTTCCAAGTTTTCCAAGTTTACAAGCTCTTTAATCCTCTCTTTTCCCTGATCTTCCATTTCAGTCACAAATTCCTGTCAATTATGCTTCTAAACAGTTTATGTACAATTCTGCTTTCCACTCCCAATGCAACCACCCTAGTTCAGACCCTCATTTGTTACTGCTTACACTAGAATCTTCCTTCATATCCATTCAATCTGTTGACAAGACAGGCTACTGGCATTTTCACTGATCATCTTCAGAGTCTGGAATGTTTTTTCTCCTCATCTTCACCTCCTGTCTTCTCTGACTTTCTTCAAGTATAAGCTGATATTCCACTTCTCCATAGGAAGCCTTTTCTCAATCTTCCTTAATCCTAGTGCCTTCTTCTATTGATTATGTCTGCTTTGTCTATATATATATCTTATTTGTACATATTTGTATGCATGTTTTCTCCACTATAAGACTGTGAGCTCCTTGAAAACTGGAACTGTCTTTTGCCTTTTTTTGAATCACCAATGTTAGCACAATGTGTGGCACATAGTAAATACTTAAATATTTACTATTGCTTTTATTATTTTACATTATAAAATATTTTTAAACATGCACCCCCTAAAATGAGTATATTTATTCATTTGCAAATGATATAAATACTTCTATATAAATCATTATGTATATTCATTTGTATAGAAGTATTTATTATATATGATATATTATATTAATATATATATTATAAAATTTACACAAAAAATTTTTAAAGCATGAGAAAGAAAGGATTAAATATCCTACAGTCAAGAGAGAGCCAGTAAACCTCATTGAGCAGGGGAGTGAAATGGCAAGATGTTAGGGAAATCACTTTGGTAGCTGTGAAGAAACTGAAAATGGTTGAGACTTAAAGTAGGGAGATCAATGAGGAAGCTAGCTACTGCAGCAGTGCCATGATTGAATCCTGAACCAAGGTGGTGGCTATTGAAGCACAGAAAGAAAGGAACTAATCAAAAGACACTTTAGAGGTAGAAATTACAAGATGTGGCAACTCTCTAAATATGGGGAATAAGTAAACAGTGAAGAGTATAAGACAAGCCCAGGTAATGTTTCAGTGAATAGCAGAGAATTTGGAAAGGGGGTAGGTTATTTTTTTTGAGGAAATAATATGATGGGATCTGTATTAATCCCTGCCTAATTATATTCTACCCAAAATGAATGAAATCCAGAGGACCAACTTGGCTCCAAGGAGCCCCTGTCAGGAGGCAAAGACGGCCTTCTGGAGAGGAGGGAATAAATATGTTGTGGGGAGAGGTCAGGGAGTGGATTTTCTCATCGTCACCTATGTAGTTGTTGCTATAAGTACCTGGATTCAAGTTAAAGTTTCACCGAGGGGTTGAGGGCCAGCTTAGAAGGGGAGTTTTGGAGTTGAGGGAAAGGCAAAGTTGAAATAATGTTGGAGGATAAGAGTGGCTGTGGTTATGTTGGAGACAAGCTCTAGAAATGGCAATGGAAGGAAGGTTGGAATGCTACCCCTTTTCTCAACTTTTAGTCACACACTCCTTGGAACAAGCCATAATTTCCATTTTGGAGACAACTGGTCCAGACCACAGGAACAGTTGATATATTGATCTCCTTTATCTCCAATTTGTTCCTCCTCCATACTGCTCTGAAAATAACCTTCTTGAAGCACAAATATAACCATGAAACTTTCCTATTCAAAAACTTTCAAGCCTTTCCCCATTGCCTATCTAATAATATACAAATTCTCTACCTTCACTTTCAAGGCCCTCTATCATCTATTAGTAACTTACCTTTCCCACACTCATTTCCCATGGTTTCATCAACTCAATGCTCCAACCAAACTAGTCTCCTCCCCATTTGCCAATCTCATTCTGTCTTTTTTCTTAGCTCTGCATTAGTGAATGTCCTGAGTGCCTGGAATTTTCCCCATTTCTACCCATTAAAACTCATTTTTTCCTTCAAGACCCAGTTCAAGTGCTCTGAGAAGTTTTCCTTGGTTTTCAAACTAGAAGAGATCACTTATTGAAGTCTCTCAAGTCATTATTCCTTTACTTTTCCTATGAGCTTAATCACATTCTCATTTCTATTATAGCTATCTGGGCCCATGTCCTATCCCCCTAACAGCATTTATGAACTCTTTGATGTCATAATTTGTCATTTTTTCTTTCTTTGTATACTCAGAACATAGTATAGCTCTTCATATATAGTAAATGTTCAATAAATTTAATTATTGTTGAATTATTTAACAGCTGTTTCTTGTTTTCCATATTAGAAGCTAGAAAAGAAATACCTATTTAATTTATAAAATTTGAAACTTAATAACCATCAAAGAAAGTTCCTGCAGAATTGGGTATTCATTTTAATACAGGCTGAGAAGTAAAGGTGTATAGTAAGTGGAGGGCTTTCCTCAGAGTCAGTAAAATCCAGTCTTGCCTCTGACAATAAATAGGCTGAATGACACTGAACAAATCACTTAGGTTCTTAGTTCCAGGGAACTCTAGCAAACATTAAATTGCAGAACAGATGCCAATCCATATTGGTAAAGGGAATTTCCTCATTAGGAGCTCCTTACATTAACTAAATCACAAATCCAGACCAAAAAAGGGCAAGAAACTAGACCAGATATCTCTAGGGGTCTCTTTCAGTTCTATTAGTAACTAGTTTTTTAGTGCTTTCTCTAGACAGCAGGGAATACTAATGAAAGGGCCTGGGAACAATGAAAGAAAAAGCAGTTGTCAGCAGCCCTGGCATGCTCCTGATGAGTCAAAGCCACAGCTAGCGAAAAATAGACTGACCACACCCTAATAATCAGATTTTAAATTTTTAAATCCGAAGTCTCCAGTGTCCTAACTGATTAACTCTGACCACATTCTCTCTGTGAAACACTTCTGTCAGAAATCCCAGCTTGCTGTTTTTAAAGTGATTGTATTAGGAAATTTAGAAGAAATAGAAGCCATAAAATCATAAGGAACTAAATGGTGTTATGTTAGAAGATCCATTACTATAGTTATATTTTGCCATAAATAATCACTGACCCCAGGTAAGTTCTTGTTCCCATACAATGGAATTTAGTTTAATTCATTAAGCATTTATTGAGTGCAAAGCATTTTGTTGGGTGTCTAAGAGGGTCACATTGCTTCCTGGAAAATACCAAATAATTTGTTTTTAAATATACCATGTGCTAAGAATCCCTGTAATTCTCTTTTTTTTTTAAACCACCATAACATTAAGTAGAAAGATGTGTCCCTAGCCAATTCACCTCTAGTTCCCAATCTGGCAGTCTCAGCCTATTGAACAAATGGAACTGCATACACCATCCAGATGATGTTAATTAAAATTTAACTAGTTGTAATAAAATGTTCATTGCCTAGTCTATTAGTATCCAAGAAATAATAACATAAATATAAAAATTGCAAATATTATTTAATATTCTCTTCAACTAGTGAACATCTGCTGAAAATATAAGACACTAGCAAAATATAAGAAAAATAGCTTAGTAGTCAATTTCTTGGCAAATTTCAAAATATGGAAAAAAATTATACAATTAAGTCAAACTGAGAAAATAGTGCCAGAATCTCTTTTCTATGAGTTATATTTTACCCTATCTCAGTTTTGAAGTGAGGTTGAAGAAGCTTTATTAGATATTGCCATTCTGGCTACTCAAGGACTAGAAATTAGAAAATTAGAATTTTTAACTAGTTTTTTCATTTTCTTCTCATGAGTATGAAAGGATCTCAGAGGTCATCTAGTCAAACCTAAAACCTGAGCCAGAATCTCCTTTCCCACAATATTTTTCAGTTTATGTTCAACTCACTTAAAGCCAAACCACAAAACTCTCTTACCTAAGACCTAAAAACAACTCACCAAGGAGAACATCAGGAAGAATAATTCAGTAATAAAACAAAATTTTAGAAAAAAATTGAACTGATGATAAAACATGCTATCCATGACAGAGAAGTGATAACACTGAGAATGGGGGGGGGGAGGGGAGGAGACATTTTTTCACATATCCATTGAGGAAATTTGATTTGCTAGACTGTGCATATTTGTCACAAGAAGTTTGTTTTTCTTTTCTTTCCCCCAGTAGGTTTTTGGGGTGGGAGGAAGAGAATATAAATTTCTGTCCATTTTTTTAAACAGAGAGATGGGGAGATTATAAAAATGAAATGTTGTAGACACTTTAAGATTAAGTATGTTTTACTTAATTGTTTTACTTTGTTATAAGATTTCTCATTTAGTATGAGTATTCTGTATTTATAATGTAAAAACATCAGTAAAACTTTAAAAAGTTACAAAGATAGAACTACAATCATAATAAGGTAGGCTTCAAATTCAAAACAAGTCTATTAAAGGGCTATTCATATTCAGCATCATCACTAACAAATCTATTCCTCAAAAACTTTGAAAATGTAATATAAAAATATACATATGGCAAAGCATTATCATATCTCTAAAATAAGATCCTATCTCATAAGGCTATAAAACAAGTAAATATTTCAAATGACTACATGTATTAGTAAAAAAGGGAAAAATTTCCAACAGAGACACTTTCAATTTTCTATGAAAATTTATATCAAGTCAAAAAACATTTTTTCTTCCTTTCTGTCAGCTATTCCAAAACCAAAGACAAACAGACATATGATCTAGTTATATCAAAAATCAAAGCAAAAGTCTTCCTGTGGCATTTTCAAAACATATACAGGCTTGTCAGCAAATGTCAATTTGGTGAAAATCATCTGAGTCAATTAGACACACAGAGGAAATAGGCTGGCAGCAAAGGTACATATAGGATTTATACCACATAAATGTTACTGTCTTCTTCTATTTTCATCACCCTAGAGAATTATGGACTCTAAGGATCTAAAATAGGAACGCAAGGGATTCTAGATGGATGTTTGATATTCTGTACATGTAATATACTAGAGAGCCCAGTCAAACCTTGTAGCAACTTTAAGACCTCATATGTCTTCAACATTTGTGCAATGGTGCAGGATAAGGTTAAAGAATTAATGGAAAAGACAAGAACACACACAAACTCTGAAGTCAAAAGGTATTCTTACAAATGAACAATAAAAGGAAGTATCTCTAGCCTGAAATGCTCATTCTATTTCAAGATTTATGCTGAAGACATGTACTTCATGATAATTTAATTAGACTGGTGAAAGTAGCAATCATTCTGTCATTGTTCATTCACGAGTTCTTTGTAGAACAAGCTGCTGACATGAAATACATCTTTTAAGAAAGCATCTCCTTACAAAATTCATGTCAAAGTGATAAGACAACCATTCAAGGTGATCTGACCATAACTCACTTTCTGGCAGATATCTGAACTTTCAAAAACATCCTCAGTATCTTCAACACACATTTATAAACATGCCATTTTGTTACTGAGATCAAATTAAATACCATTCTATTCTAACAGAAAAAGATATATTTATATAAGACTATGAGAATCCAAATACTATTTCCAAAAGATAACATATCCCTCCAAAGTCTAATAAAAGGAAACAAAGTTATTATCATCATCCAGTTACTTTGGATAGATTCTTAACATTAAAGATATCTTCTCTAAGATTTCCAGTGTACCAAAATTTAAGGTATTTTAGTACTTCTTCTGTTAGCCTACCCTACATCACATATAAGATATTTTCACCATATTGTTATTACTTTCTAACAAATCTGAAACAAAAGATTTTTATAAAGGAAACAGGTTAGAAAAAAAAATTCTTTAAGAGGAGAAGACCTCTTTAAATCCATGACAGTTAGGTGGAACAGTGGATAGAGATTTGAGCTTAAGTTCAAATTCAGCCTCAGATATTTACTAGGTATCTGACTCCAGGCATGTTACTTAGCCTATGTTTTCCTCAGTCTTCTCAACTATAAAATGCAGATAAATAACAGTACCTAACTCTCAGAGATATTATGAGGATCAAATGAAATAGTAATCTTAAAGTACTAATGTACTTCATGCTTGGTACAAAGAGCTATATAAATGCTAGTTGTTGTTATTCTTATTATTGTTAATATTGATTCAAATCTAATACTTACTAGATGAGTGACATTCAATAAGTTTCTTATCCTTTGTCTCAGTTTCCTCAATTGTAAAATGGGAATAAAATAGCAACTTCCTCTCACAGCTGCTAATAGGATCAAATGAGATAATATGTACAAAGTGAATACATAGCACAGGGACTGGCACATAGTAGGAACTATATAAATGTTGATTCCCTTTCTTATATCATGACATAATAGAGTTCAGAACTCAAAAGGATTTTAGAGATCATTTATTCCATTCCCTCATTTTATAGATGAGATCTAGATAAAATAAGTGACATGTTCTAAAGTTATAAGTATAAAGCTACTAAGCTGGGACTGAAATTCAAGTTTGTTGTCTCCCTAAAAAAATCTAGAATCAAAGAAAAAATGCATTGCTTTTACTTATAATAACAAGTTAATTTTAATAACAATTCTGTCCTATATCATGATTTGTTCGTGTTCAATTGTTTTCAATCATGTTTGACTCTTCATGACCCTATTTGGGTTTTTCTTGGGAAAGATACTGAAGAGACTTGTCAGTCCTTTTCCAGCTCATCTGACAGATGAGGCAACTGGAATTAAGTGACTTCTCCAAATATGAGACCAGATTTGACTTCAGGAAAATGAATCTTCCTGACTCTAGACCTGGGTACTCTACCTACCATCACACCTAGCTAATCTATCTCATGATTTATCACAGATCTATGACACATTTTACTGATTATCTTTTATATTAAGAAAATGCTGTTCATGTACTAAATATTATCAGTTAAATTTAAAATATAATCTAGTCTGGCATTTTATACAGTTAATGGAAGTTATCTGGAAAGAGATAAAGAGGAAATGAAAAAACTCATAAGGACTAAGAGTCAATCTTAGTCTTCTACTGAAGAGGCTTAGAGTACAAACTCCCACAATTGTCACAATGTTCTCTGTAAGAAATGAACCTGTTATCAGGATTTTAGGGATTTATGACAATTTACAGAGCTGGGCAGGAATCCAAGGAAATGGTAGCAATCAAGCTGGAATCAAATTTAATCCATGTAGTACCATCTTTTACAACTGGATATTTAATAAAGAAATGAAGTATCCACTTCAAATAAATACAAAAAGAAAACTGTCTACCCTGACAAAATTGTCTTTCATTTTATATAAAAGAATGTTCCTTCCTTAGCTAGTTACAATCTTATGTTTCTTTCCCACTGCTGTTTTCAATTCTACTCCCTCTCCTAACCTCAATCTATAACTCAAGCTATAACAAGCCTGTCAGTGGCTTCTGTCACTGCTTTCATCCCTCCCTTCTTCCCTGTCCATGACATTGAAGCAACTGCTGACCCAGGTTAGAATGACAACAGTATTTAAGCAGTCACTTTAATGTGCCTAGATAATGCAGAAAACACAAGATCACAAATCCTCTAGAGTCGGTTTTTGTCTAGACAATGGAAATCCTCCAGGTACACCTACAGGCACACCTTAGCTGAACTCAGGTGCTGGGAGGAAGTATTCTGGGGCTGAGAATTAATCCCTCGGTAAACTGCCTGAGAGAGGTAAAATGCCTTCCTTCCTAGTTCTTTCAAGATCAGTATACTAAAAGAAAACTGAAAATTTATATGTCTATTCAGGCTTTGTTAAATGACATTGTTCTTTCTCTCTAGGAAAAAATCAAAAAGGTAGTAAAAGCTATATTTATCTATATCTATAAAGTTTTACTGTAGTGTTAAGCTTTAATAACCCATAAGTCTTACTGCAGTGTTAAGCTTTAATAACTATATGCATATAAATATGTAAATGTGTATATTACATATATACCTATAGAAAAGAGAGAAAATTATATTGATTCTTGTGTCTTTTTAAAAAAATCTATTTGTAATTAATTAATTTTGTCTTGAAACTGGTAAGTCATGATTCTTTATCTCTGAACTTAGTTCAGAAATTCTGCTGGCCTGTGATGAATTAAGTTTAGAAATCCGGTTCCCTTCCAAACCCCTATTCCATTCTTGCTTCAAGGAAATGTATTATCCTTGAGGAATGTGGGTGGACAATAGGGAATCTGGCCTAGGGTCTTTACATAAAGCTATCTTTCAAGGACATCAGGTTTGCTGTCCAAAGAAGTTTGATCTCCTATCTCCAAATTTGCAGGGGGACCAAACAATGTTCTTTTCTTAGTCACAGGAGGTAAGGCAGAGGCTAACAACAACTAGCCCTTCATCTCCAATTTCCAACCAGTCATGCTGCTGTCATGATGCTCACGCCCATGATGTTGCCAACCCTAGAACCAATTGTATTTTTTCCTCACCTACCCTGCTCTTTGTTTTAATCTTATAAAAAGGAGCTATGTCTTTTCAAATATTACCCTGCTCACAGAATACACTCCTCAGCTTTGCTGATTTTAATGGCAAAATCACATACATACACAAGGTTAGCACTAGTTTCATTCTTAAAGAATCTCTTTTTAAAATATTTTCTCAGTCACAGACTTTTATCTTAATTTTAGTAAGTCATTCATATATATTTAGAAGAGAAAGAAGAAGCACATAAATGATAACTTTGACCAAACCATTAAAGTAATGATCTCAGTAACACAGCTGGAAGCCATGTGTTACAGATATGTAAAGCACTGTAATCTATAGATCTGAGTTCAAATATAGCCTCAGAAACCAGCTCACGAGATTGATTTAATCTCTGTTTTCCTCAGTTTACTTCTCTAAAGCCTTATATGTTTCTGAATTACTATATTCCTGTGCAACTATTATCTCATTGTGTCAACATGGGTAATTCTCTGAAATGATTCAAACCCAAACCCTTCCTGTATGATTTTGGGGTGCAGCCTTCAGAAATTCCACCCTGGAGTGGATATCTCATGATAAAGTTATATTTGTGGTCAGTGTCATCCACATATTAGGACTAGGGTTGGAACATTTCATAATAAATGAAGCATTTATCAGATTTAACATTTTTAGAAACTTCTATTGGCCTGGCATGATAAAAATTCCTCACACTGCTTGGGAAGTAACATAATCCTGACAACAATATCCACTCCTGAGAGGTAAAATACAGAGCAACAAAATGTTACTTTCCTAAAAAAAAACCCCAAAAACCAAAACAATCATCAACTGGATATTTGTAATATTCTTTCTCCTCCCCACCATAAAGAACTAGTTCATTAAAAATTCCTGAAGGGATACTAAATGACTCCCTATTGCCTCTAAGATCAAATACAAATTTCTCTATTTAGCTTTTAAAGAGCTTTATAATCTGGTCTCAATTTACCTTCCTAACTTCACTGTATGTTTCCCCTCCTAGAAATCAGAATCTTTCTACCCTTCTCAGTTAATAAGATTGCCCATTAGGCAAAGTTTGTAAGTGGAGGTTCAATATGATAGTACCTTTTGGCTAATTTTTTTGTTGCTTGCCAGTAAAGATGAAAGGAAAGATTCAAGAGATTCAGTGCTGAAATTGCTTTTCTGATATCTACAGATCTACTAATTATCTGATTCTTCCAATCAAGCCTAGTGCTATTTATTCCTATGTCATCATTTGATTTTATCCAGTAGTTCAAAAGTACTTCATTCCTTTCAAATTGTGTATGCCCTTCACTGATTGTCTCTATTGAAGAATCTAGTAAGTATTGTTTATAGCTAGTCTACACCTTTACTACTGTATAGATCAGAGAATATAAAATATGTTGTTAGTTACATTATTTGAGGTTAAGGAATATGGTACAACCTTCTTAGTGTATATAATCTGGGTTTCTATATAATACACACATGCACACACACACACACACACACACACACACACACTATATCAGAGATCTCAATCAGTGGCTAATGTCTTAGAAACACAGAACCAGACAAATTATATTTTTCTCTAGTGTAATAGTGAAGAAAACATTGGAAAGAAATCAGAGCTCTTTCTCTGATTGCCCAATTGGAACTGTATATAGAACAAAACTGTTGTCTCAGTGTCTAATCAGAACTCTAGTTCTTGAAAAAATATCAAATTTTCATTCATTCATATTTAAGCTCAACAGATGATGCATTTTCAATTATTCTACATACTCTAAATGTGTTCTATGAGACTTTAAGAGAATGAATATAAAGAATTATTTTGTTAGTCTTCCAGAAAACTCAGGGCCGCTGATGTGAAAGTCATTGTTCTAGATACAAGAGACACAAAGACAAGATGAAAAACAAAATATTTGTACCCTGGCATAATACATCATAAAATGCCATATAATATAGTCTTATCCCAGGTATGACATAGAAACATCATCAGCAGGGAGAAGATATAGCTATACTATAAATATTACAGGTAATCTTAGAGTTTTATACACATGTACACACACATACACACATATTTCAAGAAGATATCTGACAAAGTCATGACAAAATGGAAATAGTAGTGTTAGGTCAATTTATAATGACGGAAGGACCAGACTCAAAGAGTACTTATCCAAAAATCAGCATCAACTAAGGTTCTGGGTGATATGCTGCAGGCCAGGGACAGAGATGGCATATTTAATCAAATAAAAATGCAGATGACATGATCCTGAGACGGACAGATAATATACTGGATGATAGAATCAGTATTCAAAAGGATCTCAACAAGTTGAAACAGGATTTCAAATAAACTAAGATGAAATTTTTGTGAAGACAAAAAGAAAGTCTTATGCTTAAATTTAAAAAATAAAATGTTCAAATAGGAAGCATAAGAGTTGTGTATAAGACAGTAGGTTATATGAAAGATGGCTAGGTGTTTTAGGCTCATAGAATCATAGATATAGAATGGAAAAGGACCTAGAAATTTTAACCTTTTATGTCCAAAACTTTCATATTTGGATCCATCACTATTCAGACTGATAATTGCTTCATTTAGCCCACTATTTGAGGCAGAACTTGGTCATGTTTTTTTCTCTATTCAGGGTCATCATCAGCCTTGTCACACAGTATCCTCTCCATTCCTGCCCCCCACCTTTATCTCTGCTCTTGTTCTTTGATGGGGGGTGGGAGGGGTGGAAAAAAATTTTACTCTGCATAACTCAACTCACCAACTCTTCTAACTTTCTGACCCAAAGTGTCCCATTCCTGGCTACCCATTTTTGAATTTAAAATTCTTGAAGGCAAAGGCTATTTGAGCTTTTATATTTATGTCTTCAACACTTAGCATAGATCTTGGCAGTAAGTTGTTAATTATAACATAATAATAACTGATAACATACAATTTTATTACATATCACTGTTATATTATAATTGTACAATTATTATTATAATTATTATTGTATATGACATTATTATTAACAGCAAGCATTTATGTAGCACTTTAAGTTTTGCAAAACATTTTACAAATATTGTCACTTGATCCTCACAACAATCCTATAACCTAGTTGCTATTATTGCCTCCATTTTCTGATGAAAAAACTGAGGTATAGTGTCTAGGCAGAATTTAAACTTCTGACTCCAGGTCCCTCACTCTAACCACTGAGTCTTTTTCTCTCATCTAATTTTATAGATGAGGAAAAGTTAAGTAGCTTGTCTACTGTCACACAAGTAGTAAATGGAAGACTTTATATCCAAGTCCTTTGATTCCAGTTCTTACATGTCCCCAACACTATACTATAGTTCTAGTTAACTGCAAGCTAATTTGCTTTGAGGCTGCATATATAGAAACTCATGCTCCACAAAACTCTAACAGTTTCTAATTAGATAAGACATTTAACCTCTTTAGCCTCCAGTTTTCTTAGCTATAAAAGGATTAGGTAATCTAAGTTTCCTTCTAATTAAAACATTATTCAAGTTGATATCTAAGTTTCATGGAATAGGGGGATGTTGACATCTGAGGTTCCTTCTAAATTCTCATTTTATACCCTATAATCAAATTTGTACTAAAACTAAGAGGAATAGGACCAATAGGAAAGAGATTTCCAGTCAGTCTAAATAAGAGCTGTCTAGTATTTGGAATTGTCCAAGATGTCACATAGTTTCTCAACAGGTGCTGAGCTACCCATCTTTAAAAGTGTTCATCTGAGCTTTATGATCACATGTGTTGTAAAAGAGATTTATGTATCAGGTAGGCTGTTAATTCTTTCTAAAAACCATTGATAACTTAAATTAACGTGCACTGATTCCCAGACCAACTACTTCTTATACTCTAGCACAAATTTTAAGCCAAATCTGGAATTACTGCATGACCCCTCCTCATCTGCTCCAACTTTTTAAAAAATGGCCTTCTCTTCTTCCCTTTTTTTGGAACCTCTGTTCCCTTTCTTTAAACATTCTCACAATAAAATATCAATTGATTTACTTTGCAAAATAAGATTTTCCTATAAATAGTGATATTCTTTTGGGAATAATATATCCACAGATATTTTAAATCTCTTTGGGAAAAGTTGAGGGGAGGGAATAAATTCACAGCAAGGGAAATAAAAACTTTCTAATATTTGGATATTCTTACTATGTTGGAATCTAGAAATCCATATTAAACTTTAACAACCACAGTCCAATTTCCTGATTCTACTGATTCATTCTTTTTGCTATTTAAAATGACCCATTATTTTAAGAAACAATAAAGAACAGGTAGTGTTTTACCTAGAATGAAACAAAAATATCTACAACTTTCCCTTTAAAAAGAATACATTATTTTTAATAATGTACAGGACATGCAAAATCAACAGGGTCCTTCAGTGGCTCAGGGTCTATAACAGTTTTATAGTTCTAAGCTGCAACAGCCAATTAATCATTCAAGGTCAAAAAAGACCTAAATAATACATAAAATACATGCTGAATGACAGAACTATGGGAGAATTTTATTTAAATCACTTGGGGAAATCAAGATCAGCCAGGCATAGAAAACAGATTGATTTATTTTTATCGGAAAAATGAACAAAGTCAAATAGATCTCAGCAGAGGGGAAGGTACAGCAATACTATAGATATTACAGAATACCTAAGAGATATAATACAATTTATTTATTATACATGACTTGTCTTTTAAAGTATCTGTTAGAGGTATTTCATGCCCATTAAAAAAACAAAACCTTTTCTATATCCATACTATTTTCCTTTATTTTTCCTCCTTTTCTCAAACTCTTAGAAATACTGCCTCCATAAACTGCCTCTATTTTTTCTCCTTTTATTCACTCTTCAGCCCTATGCATTCTGGTTTCTGATCTCATCACTCAACCAAAACTTCTTTTTCCAAAGTTACCAATGATCTTTTAATTGACAGATTTGATGACTTTTTCTTAGCCTTTATTCTTGAGTATTTCTCTTCTTCAGGATGATTTCTCCTATCTGAGTTTTTATTTTCTCTTGCTTTTTGCACTGGCTTGTTATCTGACTCCTTTGCTGGCACATCTTCCCATTCACATTCCCTATGGTGTTGCCCAAGGCTTTGTCCTGAACCCTCATGTCTTCTCTCTCTCTCTCTCTTGGTGACATCATAAATTCCCAAGAGTTCAATTATATCTCTGCAGATTACTCACAGAATATCCCTTGAGTTTCAGTCCCACATTACCTACTGAGTATCTCAAAGTCAATTGGTCTAGAAGAGAGTTCATTATCTTTTCCCCAAAACCCATCCATACCTCTTTCAAATTTCCCTCTTTCTACCAAAGGCACCAGATTTTTCTAGTCTTTCAAGTTCAGAACCTTAGTGTTATTCCCCCTCCACCCATCCAAATGTCAAAACTTTCTGTTTCTGTTTCCACATCTCTCAAGTCTAATTCCTGTTCTCTACTCACAACTGCCACCTTAGATCAGATGCTCATTGCTGCTTGAATAAATGAATTCAAGAGCCTCATAATTGTTGCCTCTACCCTCAAGTCTGCCTTGACCCCAACTTGACTCCAACTCATCCATACAGCTGCCAAAATAATTTTCCTAAAGAAGAAGTCTGGCCATGTTATTCCCCCGCTGAAACTTCAATGTTTCCCTAATTCATTGCCTCTAGGATAAAATAGAAATTTTTCATTTTAGTTTTTAAAGTCCTTAACATTCTAGCAATAAACCATCTTTCTCACATCATTATATAGTACTTTGCTCTCCTTACCATACTGTAGAATGCATCTAAACTGGTAATTTCTCTGTTTACTGGCCATTCCCCATGCTTGGAATACCCCCCTCTTAAATTTCACCCCAGAATCTTCTCCATTTTGAAGACATAGCTCAAATATCACCTTCTACATGAGTCTGTATGATGGAAGTCATTTTATTATTTTCAACAATAAGTCCATTTGTCTTAGGTAGTTAATGGTTATTAACCAAAGAATGCCGTGGAGATGATTCTTGTTCAGATACAAGTTGAATCTAGATGATTTTTTGAGGATGCTTCTAACCCTGAAATTCTGTGCCTCCACATTTTTATGTTGCATTGAACTTGTTTCACTGATATAAAGGATTTTAGAACCAAAAAAACCCCACTGTCACTCACAATTTATATCAACACAATATCAACATCAAGAATACCTCACATTTATATAGAGCTTACTATGTGTCAGGTATTATGCTAAGCCATTTTCAAATATTATCTCAATGGACCCTCATAACATCCTGAGAGGTAGTTGCTATTATGATGCTCATTTTATGGCTGGGGAAATTGAGGTAAACAGTGAAGTGACTTAGCCACAGACAAAGTTTATGACATGGAATCTGGAACAAAAGAATCAATAAAGGATCAGTAATGCTGATAGAATTAAAGTTGGTGGTAAATAGATCTTTATCAGTCAGCACTGGTTTTAACCAGTGGAAAAAAACAGGCCAATGGATGTTTCTAAAATGACTGCTTATCTTCCCTAATAAAAGAACATCTTAAATATGTAATAGATTCATCCAGTTGAAGAACCTGAGTAGTTGAGGAAGAAATGCTCAGATAATTCATTTCTAAAATGACATTGACTATATTGCTGTCAGAATTGGCAAGTTAATTAAAAATTCTATTAGGGATGATAAAGATGACACATTTTTCCATTCAGACTGACAGTACCCAAAACATTGTATTACTTATTCAGAAATACTAGGTCACAGAATCTGAGAGAGAACATTTGATATCTTTCATCATCTTAAGGTCAGACAGCAGAAAGAAAGACATTCCAGTCAGTTGCAGATATTGCCTGATTTCTATGAAAAATGCAGAAACACCTAGTTTAATAAGTTTTATCATAACTTAATTTTTTGTCACCCTGTCAAGCTTTCCATTTCTAATATTAAAATCAGATGTTATATCTTTAATAAATACATACATAATGTGTATATATCTCACTTGTTCTTTAATATTCAAAGATTCTATTAGGAATAGACTTCAAGTGAATATGGTTGAAAAGACAAAAGAAACCTGAGCCTTTTCTCAGGAAATGAAAGTAGTATTTTATGTAAACTTCTGTTCAAAAAAGGAATGTGTGCAATGAAAAGAATACTGGACTTGCAGTAAATTTAAATACTTGTTCTGCTACTTACTTACTCATTGTGTAGTCTACAGCAATAATAATAATAATAATAATAATAATAATATTTATATAGTGTTTACTTTCTGCCAGACACTGTACTAAGCACATACAATTATTATCTCGTTTGATTTTCAAAACAACCCTGGGAGATAGGTGCTTTTATTATTCCCATTTTACAGATGAGGAGACTAAGGCAAATGGGGTTAATTGATTTGCTGAGGCCACACAGCTAATAAGTGTCTGAAATTAAATTTGAACTTGGCTTTCTTGGCTCCAGACCCAGATCCATGGTCCAGCTGCTTCTAGATCCACCTTCGAGCTATAAATGAAGAGATTAATCTAAAATATACTTAAATTGCATGTAAAAATAGATTTTTGAGTATTTTGCCTTTTTTAAACACTTTCTTCAAGCATAGTATTTATTCATTGTTTGGCATTCTGAACATTTACCTAGCAGTAAAGGGAAAAACTCCAACAATAAGACAATGGAAGAGGGTTATGAAGGCTCATGCTAAGAGGAAAAAAGAAAAGGAAATAATGAAAAAAGGAGAGGTAGATAGAAAGTATATAACTCAATAAAATCTTACTTATGTAGCTCTTCTTGTATAGTGAAGCACTCAATTAGGTACTTAATAAGCATATTTTCTTCATAATGAAAGGGTAGCAAATAAAAATGAAAATCTGTGCATAATAAAAACCAAGCAATTCTCTAGAAGTCTGGCATGTGCTGTCAATAAAAACAATCTCCTCTTTAATTACCAAAGTCTAATAACAATAGACATAGAAGAATAGCAGTGACAGGAATCATCCTTTCATTCTCTCTCCCCATCTTCAGCCCCAATGTCTTCCTGTTCTTGGGAGTTTCACAAAAATTATTGCTTAAATCAAGATAATTAAAATTGATAATTAAAAATGATCCAAACCAAGATCTGATTTGAATTTCCAGCCAGTTGCATAAATGTGCATTTAAGCTCCCCAAAAGACTTAGCAAACTCCTGCTAAAGCAGAGCTTCTGTTTCTACACATAATGAAAAAGTTAAATCCTCAGGGAACATCAAGACAGGACAGGATGGACTATCAATTTTGTTCATGAATTTTTCTTTCCACTCCTTTGTAAAATCTGACTCTAATTCTCAGTAAGCTTATTGGTCTTTCCAAGAACATTCAAATGAAGTTTTCTGGGACTCAATCTCATCACCTGTACAATAAGTTGGAAAATAGGGGCAGGGGGGAATTAGATGACTTCTAAGTTTCTATTTAGCTCTAAATCTATCAAGTTGTGAGCACATAGGCCATCCACCATTTTTCCAGAAATATTTGTGTGAATATAAATAATACAATTATATTAAGTTCTCTTGGATTTAATGTACTTAACTCTAATGCACAAAGATTTTAATTTTTTAGAATTAGTTCTAACATGTGAGTATATATCAAGCACAGACTGAAACACAAAACACAAGATAAAACCAGAAAAATACCTCAGTCAAATATCCAGTAATGTTATAAATAAGATACAGAAAAATCCATCAAAGAATCAGGATAATTGATCCCCTTCTTAATTTTCATAATTGATATAATACCAAAAAACATTACTCATGATAGAAAAAAAGGAGTTTGTTAGAGTTTTACTTAGAATTTCATTATAAAGGATTAGCAATTGAAGATAATAACCTAGCTAAAGATTATATAGCTTGATTATAGTCCCCAGTACTTAGAAATGTTCACTTACACTGAGTAAAACAAAGGATGGGAGAATATATGAATATATTTGAATTTTCTTCAAGGTCCTAATGCTTTCATAAAGGTAGGAAATCTTGAATAAAACCAATTCCATCTTTGCAAGGAATGCAAATAGGATCATAATCACTAAACTTTTCTAATTTTCTAATTATTCTCCCTATTATAAACATTATTAGTGTGCATCATAACAGTAGGTACTTAATTTTCCCTTTTCCTCTCTACTCCCTTCCTCTGAATTTTTTCATCATGCCCCAGAAATCTGTTCATTCTACAAGATGACATCAACCTCAGAACTCACATCTGATCAGTACTTAGCCTTTTCCTTGGGGGCTTTCTGATGGGAAGATGGAGAGTTCTTCTCAGAATCTCTACTTCAGTGGGATATCCAGGCTAACCATCTCTTTGGTTCCTATTCAGCTACATTTTACTGGATTTCTCCATTATGTCTCCATACCAGCTATCTTCTCTCTATCTCCTATTACCTACTGTCCCCACTCCCTATCCTCTCCAGCTTCTTTTTGTGTGTTTTTTCTTCTATTGGATGGCAAACTCTTGAGGGTAAGAGCATATTTTTTATATATTCCCAGATCATATATCACAGCAGCACCTTGTTGGCAGATAGTAGCTATTTATAAATAGTTATTGCTGATGGACTGATACATATCAGGATTTGATTCAATGTAACAGTTAAGAGCCTTTCATGTGCAAAAGAGGTGGTAAAAAGAAATTATGCCAGCCATTGCCTTTGAAGAACTTGTGTATCTTATCAAACTGAATACAAAGAATCATGATTAAAAAAGTGGAATGGAATAGTCTGGAATATATCTTTCTTTTGCTTTAAGGGCTATTTGAAAATTTCATCTAAGGGGAACAAAGATTCCATAGAGGAAGTAGCATAAGAAGAATTATAAATAGCAATTTTGGAGCCCAGAGCAAGCAATACAAATATCCATGCCTTCTGATCGAATTTTTTAGACAAATTCAATAGAGTTTTGGGGAATGAATAAAAATGTTAGGATAGAAGGCTCCAAGAGAAGGTGGGTCCCAGGACACTACAAGGTTGATGTTGGGGAAGAAGGATTCAGGCCAAGAAAAAAAAAAAACTGAAGAGAGGTCCATGAAGAGGAAAAAATGTCATTGGATAATTTCCAAGTTTAAAAATTGTTGCAAGTTCTGTTCTAAGCTCAATTCAAGGAGAATAACCATAAGCAACCATTAAATTTTGGTACGCTTGATCAAAGACTCAGATGCTTTAAAGAAAAAAAGGGATTTGAATTGATAGAATAGTCTACTCTGGGCATGATATTATACTATGTACAGATGCATGGAGAAAGAAGGGGAAGGAGGAAAGAAGGGAATAAGTATTTATATTATGTGCTACATGCTAAGCACTTTACAATTATATCTCATTTAATCCTAACAACAACACTGTAAGGTATCTGATTATTATTATCCCCTTTTTATACTTGAGGAAGCCAAGTTAAGTAACTTGCTCAGGGTCATATAGCTATTAAATGTCTGAGGCTGGATTGAAACTCAGGTCTCCTTGACTCAGGTCCAGCTGCTTTTGGCTAGAGGTCCAAATAGCCAGTTAGTCCATTGCTTGGACTTAAAGTGAATAAAGAGGACCAAAATGGAATAAATCCAGAAGGGTAGGTTAAACATGGAATATAGTAGGATTTAAACGTTTTAAAGAGGAAATTACTTAACAAGTTTGCTTAGAGGAGTAATAGCCAGTTCTGTGCCTTCAGATTATTTTGGCAACCAAAAGGAAGGTAAATTGGATTGGGAGAGACAGAGGTAAAGAGATCAATTAGGAAGTTATTTAATGGTTCCAGTAAGAAGTAATGAGGCAACAGAAGAGTCTGCCTCTCAGTTCCCTTCAAGGCAGTCATCTCTGAACTAGCTACATTTTTCTCCTTTTCCCAAACTGATTCCTTGGTGAAGCAGTTGAACTCAATGTTGTCTTTTTTATCTTCTTACCCTCTAATTGTATTCTTGATCCTAGATCATCCCTGACAATCACCAGCCCTGGATTACCCCCACCATCTACTACTTTAGCACCTATATGCATGCTAAGAGGGAAAAAATTTAAAAATCAAGCTGTGTCAACTACAATTTTTTTTTATGTAACATCTACTGGGTCCTTGCCACTTACTCAAAGGCATTTTCCCCCACATCTCCTTAAATGACTCACTATCCCATTACCATAGTTAGCAGCTCTTCCAAACTCTTTCATCCTTCCTCAAATTTTCCTTGGCTCTCCATCTTTTTCATCCTCTCAGGTAAAAACCTTGCCTCATTTTCAAAGAAAAAATTGAGGACATTTGCTAAGAGCTCTTTTTACCCCCCCCCCCTTATTCATATCACCCCAATGACCACTATCTTCTTTTCACTTTATCTCACATGAAAAGGTAGCCCTTCTCCTCAAGGCAAATTCCTCTACTTGTCCAAGTGATCCCATACTATCCCATTTTCTTCAGCCTACTGTCCCCTCTATCATTCTCACTCTCTCACTTACCTTCAATCTCTGGGGAGGAGGAGGAGGGGGAATAAACTGGCTGCTTCTCTCCTACCACTAAAACATGCTCTACTTTAAAAAAAAATCCCTCATTTGTTTCATATAGCCTCACGAGTTATTGTTCCATATCTCTCCTCTTTTTTTTTTTTGGCTAAACTTCTTGAAAAGGCTATCTATAATTTGCCCTTATTTTTCCCTCTCCCTCTCTCTTCCTTCCTTTTACTCTCCCTTTCTTCCTTCCCCTCACCTCTCCTTCTCCCTGTCCTTCTCCCTTTCCTCCCTCTTCCTCTCCTCTCCCTCCCTCTCTTTCTTTCTCTTTTTTCATATTGAACTTTTTCAGTCTCTCTATAGCCTGTAATTGTCAATCACCTTCACCTCCTTAATCTCTTTTATCTAGATTTTCAGGACTGTACTCTCTTGGTTCTCTTCCAATCTATCCAACTACTCATTTGCTATCTCCTTTGCTGGATCTTCATCTGGCTCTTTTCCACTAATTATGAGTGCTCCAAAGATCTCTGCCCTAGGGCCTCTTCTCTTCTCTCTTTATACTATTTCATTTGGTATTCTTATCAACTCCCATATTTTCAGTTATAATATTTCTATTAATGATTCTCAAGTCTATTTATCCACCCCTGACCTCAATTGCTGACTTCCAGTCTTGCATCACTGATCTCCTCTTAGACCTCTTGAGCTGGATACTCTGTAGACCTCTTAAATCCCAATTTGTCCAAAATTGATCTCATTTTCTTTCTCTATCACCTTCACCTCCAAATTCCCCTTTTACTATCAAGGGTACCACCATCCTCCTAGTCATCCAGACACACAATTTGAGTGTCAGTGTTAACTTTTTACTCTCTATCCCACCCTCCATATCCAATTTCTTGCTGTGATCTATCAATTTTTACCTTTGGAACTTCTCTAATTTATGCCTCCTTTTCTTTTCTGACACTGCAACCAGGGTAGTGCAAGTCCTTGTCAATTCTGACCATGACAACTGTAACAGTCTTCCCCAAGTGCCTCCACTCCATCCACCACTCAGCTGTTGAAATGATCTTTATAAATTGCAAGTCTTGTCAAACCCTTACCTTCTTAATAAACTCCTCATCACTTCCAGGATCAAATGAAAAATCTTCCAAAAAGTTCTTCATAACTTGTACCAGAATTTTCCAGGCTTCTTTCATCTTATTCCCCCGCCCAACATATTATTTGCATCACTGATACTGGCCTTGTTGCTGTTGCTCAAACAAGAAACTCCATCTCCCAATTTTGGATATCTGCTATGGCTATTGGAATACTGGAATACTCTCATTCTTCATCCTTGCTTAATGGCTTCTCTGGCTTCCTTCAAGTAGCAGCTAAAATCCTACCTTCTACAAGCAGCATTCACTGGCCTCTGAATTCTAGTGACTTCCTTCTGTTGATTATTTCCTGTTTGTTCTGTCAATAGTTTGTTTATACAGAATTGCTAACTTGTTTTCTCCCCGTTAGACTGTGAGCTGCATGAGAGAATAGTTCCTTTATTTTTCTTTGTGTCTCTAGCACTTTGGACAGTGCTTGCCGTATAATAGACTCTTAATATTTGTTGAATAACTGATCATGTTGCGGGGAAAGGAGTAGAAAAAGGAAATAATGAGTCACTTTCTACATTTTAAAAAATCAATTAAGAGAAATAAGAGGAATTAAAAGGAATAAATTGGGGAAAGAAAGGAAGAATGAAGGATTCAGTTCTGGTTGGTTTATTTAGATAGCACAGAGCATGTGAGTGAAGATATCCAGCAAGCAACTAGAGAAAGACAGTGTTTAGGGAAATGCTATACTAAATTCAAATTTGGAATCTTCTGTGTAGTGATTAGGATTGATGAGAATTCAAACCATGGAAATGGGAGAGCTTACCAAAGGTTAAAATTCCAAGAAAAAAGAGAAATGGTCCAAGTACAAAGCCCTGAGCAAAAGGGAAATGGTTCATCACAGGAAATTATTAAAAGTATGATAGAGATAGCTAATATATAGTAATATATTGTCAAAAGTAGTGTCAAATACTGCAAAGGAGTTAAGAAAAATGAGGATTTAGAAAAACCCATGATGCTGTATTCTTAGAGATCTTCTACTACTTTGTTCATATGATGCTATTTTTCCTTAAAAACACTTCCAGTCTTCCTGGAAAAAAAACCCCTTAAATCTTTAATTCCTTAAAAATACATGACTCCTCTTTGGAAAATCTTCAGAAGAAATCAATATCTATACTTATTTAAAAATCTATCACAATATTTTTAAAGTTCCATAGAAAGGGTCTATATATTTGTGTAAAGTCAAAGAAAAATGTTATTATTAGAAACAGGCTTTTTACTCTGTCTTTCTAAATTACTCTGACTTTCTAAAAAGCAAGGTTTTATTAACTAACAAAATATTATTTGATATCTCAAAGTATGAAAGCATTATTTCTTAAAATTGTCATATTTTCTAATAATATGTTAGAACTACTCACTTCTGCCTTAAAGATAAGGATAAAATATGTGTGTATAGCTATGCTTGCAGAGTTATTTTTATGTACATTGGACCACAAAGCATATTTTTGAAAACCATAAGTTATACCTTGGAGACATGAAAACTCTCTTACCCCGTCATAGTCTTAGAAATTATGCTAAGCCTTCCAATAATAAAATAACACTACATACTCTCAATCTTAAGAGGCAATTAAAATGTTTAAAGTCCTTAGTGTATGAATAAAATTCACATAAACTCTTGATCCAATATGGCATAACAGAAGACCACAATGCATATTGATTCTGCTCATATAGCAGATTTCATAGTTGGATTTTTTTTCATCACCAGTATTGTTGAGTTATGAGAAATGAGGGTGAGAGATTACCCAAGCTGGTGTGGTAGGCTTTTTTGCAAAAAAATTTGCAGTCCTGTGAGGTTTTTGGCAAAAAAAAAAAATGGGTTTATTACACTGAGAAACAACTTCTCAGCAGGCTCTTCCAAAAGGGATTTAGCAAAGGTTTGG
The DNA here is from genome assembly GCF_902635505.1 of Sarcophilus harrisii. Lineage (NCBI taxonomy): Eukaryota > Metazoa > Chordata > Mammalia > Dasyuromorphia > Dasyuridae > Sarcophilus > Sarcophilus harrisii. The sequence continues at coordinate 428,110,390 of NC_045428.1, read as the reverse complement.
GGTGCAGAGTCATTTTTTTATTAGCCTTCTAAGGTTTGAGGCTAGGGAGATTAAGGCCTAATTTTTAATTCAATAAAGGATGGTGATTATGCTCCAGGCCAAGATCTCCAATTGAATTGTAGGTGGAGATCAATATGGGAGTTTCCTCTAAGAACAGAAAGGCGAGGCCAAAAATCAAGAGACGTTGAGATTTTAGGGTTTCTCTAACCCAGGTCCACTGCCCCCACCCCAAAGATCAGGGGGACACAGTTTATATAAGTATCACCCCAGGGAACTATGCATATTAAAATAATGTACTAGTTATTTGTTTCAACTCAAAAGTTTCCACAGGTAACAGTAAATGATCTTCAAAGAATCCTTTTTTTCCTAAAAGTTCAATTAATTGTTACTAAATGCAATATAAGTTTTCTAGATGTATATATATATATATATATTCTTATCAAACATTGTCTTATTGCCACCAAATAGGAAATGCAACGAAAGGAACAAGAAATTAAATGCTGACCTTGTCAAGAAGAAGACATCTAGATAATAACAATACATTGAGAATAATAGGAATGTAAAACATCTTTGTTCTCAAGGCTGCCCTCAGTCTAATGAGGAGACAATATGAAAACATCTAAATACAAATAAGATGTATACAAAACAAATTTTTGAATTGTGAGAGGAAGGTGTTGAGAATCAGGAGAACTGAGGATGACTTCCAAAGAAGGTAGAACTTTAGCTTGAAAAAAGCTAGGAAGTAGAGATGAGAAGACATGGTGGTGGTGGTGGGGGCGGTCAGTGAAAACACTGGAGATGGAGTTTTGTGCATGAGGAACAGCAAGTAAGAGATTTACATACATCAATTTTGCCCTTCTTGAGCATAAAATACATAGTTAGGCAATAAGGATGAATCTACAACACTTTTTCTTTAACAAAGAATTCAGTTCTATAGAAAATCACCAATAAGTGAGGAATGATTCATATATGGATATAATGGAATATTACTGTGCAGTATGAAGTGATGAATATGAAAAATTAAGAGAAATATGGAAAGATTTATATGAACTGATATAGAAGAAAGCAGCATTAGAGAATAATACACACAAAAACTACAATAATGTAAATGAAAAGAAAGCTTAGAAAATGTTGAACTCTGGGTAATTGTGATCATTAATCTTAGTCCTAGAAAACAGATAATGAAACAAATCTCATTTCTCTCAGAAAAGGTGAGAGTCTATGGGAGTCAAAATGTCGCATATATTGTTAATTATGATCATTTGATCTGATTTTTGCTTTCTTTTCTTTCTGTTTTTCTGCTCAATGTTTGACATTCAGAATAAAGAAAAATGTGAAGTTTAAAAAAGGTTTCAATAAACATTATTTTTAAAAGGCATACACAAAACTTACTAGAATTATTTTGAAATGTACTGAAAGCACCTATGAGATATGCTTACTATGTAAAGATCATGCTAATGTTGGTTTGGCTATGCATGGGGTATGAGAGTGCTCATAAAGACCAAAGCCCTTTTCACAGAGCATACACATGGAAGCACATACACTTATCAGATAAATTAATCTACTTTTTTTTCAGGACAAGCCTTGCTTCTTAACCTAACAGGCCAAAGTATTTTCATAAGAAAACTCCTTCTTTGAGGGAGTCATCAATTGATCTTTCCAGAAGGACCAATAATCCTACTGTACTTCCAATAGTTCAATTTTCATGAGCTTCTACAAAGTTTCTTCAGCCTGTTCTTCTAGGCATATAATTTTTGTTCACTGTACTGCAGCTGATTCTATATCCAGCCATCATCTATTTTCCATATATAGTCAGCCTAAGGGAGCTGAATTGCAGTGAGCACAAATGCTATGCTAATGAATTGGCTGCTTTCCAGAATATCATTGCCGATCATCCTATTTCACCCTCTGATGTTAATTTTGGCATAAAGATAGTGTTAATGAAACTGCTCAAAAAATGAAAATGTATATTGATGACAAGTCTAAGTCTTGCAGTCATGTAACAGGTGACATACTTGGGCTCCCAGGCACATCTCTGAATCATCTGAGTACTGCATGATATTCTTAGCTACTTATTTCTTGCTCTTTGTTATGTATTATATTACATTGCTTCTGAGATCCTTTCTATCTTTGGGATTGTGTCATATTCCTGAACCTTTAAAAAAGACTCTTTTGTTGAATTTTGCCATTATGTTCTGTTACATTATCTTAGCAATGATTATATAAATGTGTTTTCCTTTCCAGAGACCTTCAGGAATAGCCTACTAATCTTCATTTGTGTAGGATGGCTTGTTTTTTTTTTTTTTTTTTTTTAGCATTTTCCATATATATGTGGATTGGAAAGGTATTTTTCAAGCTCACTTCTAGGACTTTAATTTAAAAGGACTCTTATCTGCCACTTCAAATCCAGTAGTGGTAGCATGATTCATTTGAAAGAATGCTTTACACAGTGCCCATCACTTAAGTAAATTTTTGTTGACTGAATGATAAACATGCATTTGGAGGCAAAAAAATGGCCTGGATACACCAGTATCCATCTGGGTTCACTACTAACTAGCAATGATCTTTGACAAATAACCTAGCTTGACCTCAGTTCCTTCAGTGAAAGTGAAAGAGATCCCATCTCTAAGGATCCTAAGGTCCCATTCAGCTCTAATATTATGAAAATTTATAGAAATCTACATAATTATTTTCATCTTGCCTCCTCCATTAGAATATGAGCTTCTTGAGAGTAGAGACCACACTTTTGCCTTTCTTTGTATCTGCAATACCTGCTGCATGGTAAGTACTCAATAAATGCTTGACTAGCTGATGATTGACTTTCTTGAAAAATTACTACACAGAAGGTATTTGGTACTGTGAGAAATGAATAATGAATATGACATAGTCCCTTCTCTCAAGGAGCTTACAATTGCTACAATATAGAAAAGTATACAAATACTATTACTATCAGACAAATGACAATTAATAGCATAAATTGTGTCTTTTATCAGGGCAGCCCTTTTGCAAATTTTCAGGCTACCTAAAATTCAAAAGGCATCATTGTACATAGTGTATTGATCCAACTCCACTGTCAGAAAGATCCAAGTTCAAGCCTTGCCTCTAATACTTATTGGCCATGTGGGTCTGGGCAAGTCACTTATTCTCTCAGTGCCCTAGACAACCTTTTAAGACTATAGAGTGCTGAGAAAGTGTCTTTGTCCATTAGTAGAAGGACTTTCCTTAATAGGGATTCCCTGTACCATTCAAATCAAGAATTCAGAACTCAATGAAAGTCACTTAAAAATATTATCAAAAGATATCTGGTTTTTGATTTTTTACCAGTGTACTAAAGCTCAAACTTTCTAGTATTAACAGCCTACTATTAGACTTATTTTCCCAAACATTTTGAAAAGACATTTGGATTTTAACATTGCATAAGTTTAGAATGACACTTCTCTATGATTAATAGGGGAAAAAAGAATTATTTTTTCAGGTATCAGTGATAACAACACTCCTAACAAGGATCTTAACTTTTACTAAACTCCAGTGAACACTAAAACTAAATATCAACCACATCAGTATCCACAATGGGGTAGTATGGCAAAAGAATATAAAAGCGTCAGCCTTTCTTAAAGAAAAAAAAATATAAGAACCTCACAATTGGAAAAGATCTAAGGGACAATCTTTTCCAATTAATTGCTCACTTCCTTCTATTGAACACCCAACATGTATTTGTGGAATATATATGATTTTTCTCTGGAGCTTCCATTATCAGGGAACACACTCCCTTTTCAGAGAAACCCTTTTGGAAAGGTCTAATCATAAAGCTATACTTCCTAATTTTAAGCTAAAATTTGTCTCTCCAGAACGTCCACTTATTTCTTCTATTACTGATCTCTGAGATCAACCAGAACACATGTAACCCCTGTTCCATATGACAATCCTGTTAGAAACTAACCATATTTGTATGTACTTTGTCAGCATTAAAAGTTAGCAATGTGTTCCAACCAAGCCTAGCATAATATATTCTCTAGTCTCTCTATCTAGGTATCCTGGCTGCCCTTCTCTGAACTAGAGAAGAGGTTTATCAATGCCATTCTTAAAACAGGGTGGTGAAAATGGTAGACTATGTAGCATACAGGATAGGAGTCTGAAAAACATGAGTTTAAATCCTATCTCAGACTGAAGACTTTGGATCAGTTACATGACCTCTTTGTGCTTCACTTTACTTGTTTGTAGAATGAGGACACTGAACATGATGGGCTCTAAAACCCCTTCCACTTCTAAATCTATGTTTCTATAACTGGATAAAATATGATTAAGGTATGAACTGACCAGAGTTAAGCAAAGCACTACAAATGACATCCTTGTTTTAGACACTAAAGAGCCTTCTTAATAAAGCCTTAGATTGTATCACATTTTTTGCCTTAGCTCTAGTACTTCAAACCCTGCCATATTTTCTACAGTCTTTTAAGAAGCATTGAAAAGAATTGAGTCTGAAAATTCTTTCAGTATACTAGGAGTGAAGTTAATCTGAGACTGGTGGCAAACTCCTTGAGTCAATCATTCAATTAGTCAATAAACCTTTATTAAGCACCTCTATTATGCATCCAGCATTAAGTACTAAGTACCACTAGATGCTCTCTTAATGCTATCTTATTACCTACTCTCTTCTCTTGCTAATACTATATAATCTCAAATCATGTACCTCATATCATTTTACTGCCCAAAATACAAATTAAATTAATTTCTTTAAGTTATCTACTACTATGAAAAGTGTGCTTAAGAAATAGCACTTTTAAAAAGACTTAAAAAAAATCTTTAAAAGCTTCATTTAATTTGAGAAGTGGACTTCTAATCACTTTATTCAGTTTTTGAAGATTAATTAGAAAAAATCTACTGCATTCTGTCACTGTAGTGTCATAGATTCCTTCAACTGTGGGACTTGGGAAACTGAATAATTAGCTCATACAAATACCTTTCACTCCACAATTTCTTATCAGGCCAGTTATCAAAGCCATATAAAATTCAGTTAAGAGTTATTAATTTTCTTTTATTCACTAGAAGGCTCAGCCACTGGTGGAAAGATTAATAACAATTGTCTCGATTCAGAAGATTAATTTGAGGCTCTAAAAGAATATCTCTGCTTTTCTCTATTTGATTTGAGGTTCATATATGATTTTTATGCTATAAAGATAGTGGATGGGATCATTTATGGTCACAGCTACTTTCATGAAGAAGTAAGGACTGATGCATTGAGAAGAGACTACTTGATTTCAAATTCCCATTAGTAGACTGATTAGAGCTTAATCATTATTTTCACTTTGGCATACTGAGGGGGCCTCCTGGACATATGAACAGATATCTCAAAATTTAACATACCTCAAACAAAAGACATTGTGGCGCAATGATCAGAATACTGTATTCAGAACAGAAGGTCTGTGCTCAAATCTCAACTCAGTTACTTAATAAATACTTATAAGATATTGGGCAAATGACAATATCCAAAAATATCAGTCTGCTCATCCGTAAAATTAAAGGGTTAGACAGGTCCTCTTTTAAATGTATAATTCTATGAAGTCCTACCTAACCTTACTTTTCCTCTTATCTTACTTATGAGCTCTTTATAGTCTGGCTATGACATAATCATACAACTGAAACTGTTCTCTCTGTTGTGAGACAGGTTAGTTTTACCCTCCTAAATTCTTAAAAATCTCTTTATTGTCACTTTTTAAATGACCTTTTCTCAATCCTCAAACTTGAACTACTTTGTCTTTTAAAATTGAAATGAATTGAAATTTCAATTACATTTTTCTTCTGAAGCCCACCTTCTCCTTAAGTTTTTATGACATTGTGTACTTCCCTCTCTTGTTCCTACTTATGGGACTACTGTTTCTCAGTCTCCTTTACAAGATCTTCATCCAGAAGAACGAAAGATACCTACCCATTATACCTACCAACTGTGAGTTTCTCCCACAGCTCTGTCTTGGTTTCTCTCTCTACACTATGAATTCTTAACCTCAAGTACCGTGACCTTGTTTTATTTTATAATATTTTTACAATATTTGTAAAAATATAATTTACAATTGTACTTTAATATAATTGAATTCCTTTATGACATTATAAATTTTATTTTTATGTACTTTAAAACCTTATTATGAAGTGGTACACAGGTTTCACTAGCCTGCCAAAAGAGTTCATTGCTAACTCCTTATTGCCACTCATACCACATATCTAATCAATGGCCAAGAATTGTCATTTTTAACCTTCATAATGCCTCTTGTAAAAATCATTTATCCACTCATAAAAATTCTATGCTGGTGCAGGTTCTCCTTACCTCAAACTGTACCCCTGCAATAAGCTTCTGGCCTTTCTCCATCTCATCCTGGCCTTCCTATCTCTTCTCACTCCAAGGGTTTTCCTTTAGTATAGTTTTGATTATGTTCTACTCAAATTCCACCCTCAATTATCTCCAGAATTGAATATAAAATTTCCTCTGGATTTTAAAACCCTTGATAACTTGGCTCTTTCCATTATCCATTTTTCTTACACTTTTCCTTCTTTCCAAACCTTATATAATACAACTATGCTTGTCTTCCCCCCAACTCTATGCCTTTGCAGAGGCTGACCCCTATGCCCAAAATGCTCATCACCTCATCTACAGCTACTAGCTTCTCTGGCCTCCTTCAAGACTCAACTCAAATCTTACATTTTGCAAAAGGCATTTCCAGATCTTCCTCTCAGACATCCCCAATGCCTTTCCTCAGAATATATCATATCTATCTGAATATATATATATATATATATATATGAACACATACACACATATATATCTTCACATTATTTCCTCTGACATGTTTAAAGAAGAAAGAATTTTAGGCTGAGAGAAATCTCTCAAAATTAGGGAAATCTGATAAAGTCCTTCATAGTACTCTAAGATCCAACATAGCATGGGGAATTTTGCCATCACTACTTTCTTAATAAAAAAAATTTTCAATTAAGCCCATTGGAAATCTCTATGAGAAAATATATGATTTTAGAATCAAAGACAATAGGAAAATAGGATTCATTTCACAGAAATTCATTTATTAGCCAATTTGGATGCAAATAGTCAATTCCACGGCATGTAATGTATAGAGTGCTAGGCTTTGAGTTAGGAAGACCCATCTTCCTGAATTCAAATTTGGCTTAAATCAGACTATGTTTTTCTGAGCAAGTCATTTAACTCTGTTTGTTTTGTCATCTTTAAAATGAGTTGGAGAAAGAAATGGCCTTCTTTAGTATCTTTGTCAAGAAAACCCAAATAGGGACATGAAAAGTCAGACATGACTAAAAAAACAACTCAACAATGAACATATCAATTCTGACAAGGGTCCTCAAACTACGGCCGCGGGTCAGATGCGGCAGCTGAGGATGTTTATCCCCCTCACTCAGGGCTATGAAGTTTCTTTACTTAAAGGCTCACAAAACAAAGTTTTTGTTTTTACTATAGTCCAGCCCTCCAACAGTCTGAGGGACAGTGAACTGGCCCCCTATTTCAAAAGTTTGAGGACCCCTGCTATATTACGCATCACAATGTACATCGTTAGGAAGACAACTGTGGCCTGAAAGGAATTTTCAAAGAGATCATTGATTTGGAGCTAGAAGAAACCTTGGATCCATTCCCTCACTTTACAGTTGAAGAAGCTGAAGAATAAAAAGGTTTATTAAATTATCAAAGCTCACACGTGTTCTAGGTATCAGAGAAAAGATTTGAACCCAGGTTCTCTAATTCTAAATATAGCACAATTTCCACTATTCCAAGCAACCATCAAAAATTTTAATTTTCCTGATATTAAGGAAGTAGCTCTACAAAAGAGGCATAAGACCAAAGGCTTATATATCAATAGGATCTATTACCTAAAAGAGTATATTTACATATATGCTTTATATATATTGAAAGTGAATTTTTCCATTTCTCAGACATACTGGCAGAACTATTTTAAATACCTTTTTATTTAAAAGCAGATAAAATGCTTTTCCTAATTACTGACTCAATTAAGATGTTTAATGTCATATGAAAACCTGAATATGTATCATATTTTAAGGGGAAATTCAATTTCATTTTGACAGCCACATAAATTAGAAGTAATTTATGTAAAAAGTAACAGTATGTCAAGCATCTCTGAAAAGGGTCATGTGTGCTTTTGTAATACCTAACATAACAATTCCACAATAGCCCCAAACTATACATTCAGGAATGGAAAAAGTCTAAACACAAAGAGTTCTATATTTTTAATTCATTGTGCCCACGACCACTTTTCTCAGATGTTAGCATTTTCTATATCATTTGAAAAGAGTGAGTGATATCCTAACAATTCATTTTTTGATTGAAGATGTTTGAAACATCACAGAACATGAGGATATGCATATTGAGTTCATAATCTTATAGCCAGAAGACAATTTATTTGCTAAGTACAGGATAGTGAATAAGTCAAATACTTTTAGAGCTTTCCTTTACTCATATCTAATAGGGGAATACTAATGTCTGCTAGACCTATCCTTACAGATTTTAGGGAGTCCAAAATAGTAAATGAAATGTAATGTGATCTATTTTCTTTTGATCAAAATGTATCCTATTAAATCATACTTTTTACTTTTAGGGTTCATCACCTTTACCCTCCCAGAAAAGTATCTCTTTACTCTCCTCTACTTGGGAAAGTATCCCTTGTAATAATGATTTTTTTTAAATGAAAAGAAAAAGGCATTTAAACGAAACCAACAAACACATCAGTCACGTCTGGCAATAGATGTGATATTACTAGATGTTCATATGTCATTTTCACAAAAAGAGGAAGTACATTTTTTCAGGAGTCAATCTTAGTTATTATAATTTCTCATAATTCAGTCCCCTCTCCATTTCCTCCTGGCTTTTTTTGTTGTTCTTTCTTCTTTAGTATTGTAAACATTGCTTGCAATAGTTTAACCTGGTTCTGTTTACTTCATTCTGCTTCATATAAGTTCATGTGATCTTCATACTCTTCTGAATTCAACCTTGTCATTTCTCATGTAATAATAGTACTTTTTTATACTCATGTAGCATAATTGATTTACCTTTTCTCTAAATTATAGTCATGGACTTTATTTCCTATTTTTTGCTACTACAAAACAAGCCATTACATGGAACCTTTGTTTCTATCTTAGACCTCCTTGGGAACAGATAAAGTAATGAGATCTCTGGGGAAAAGAATATAGACATTTTAGTCACTTTTTTTTTTTTTTTAGCATGATTCCAAACTGCTTTCCAGAATGATCCGACCAATTCACAGTGCTATCAACAGTGAATGCATCAACTTTCTTTAGTCTCTCCAATGCTATTTTTTTCTGTTGTTTTTTGAGTGAGTGGTAAAATCTCAGAATTCTTTTGATAGCAATCTCTTATTTGTGATTTCATGTGATTTTAAAAATGATTAACAATGTTGATAGTAATAATAACTAACATTTTTATAGAATTTACTATGTGCCAGAAACTGTTAAGTACTTCACAATTTCTTATTTAATTTTTACTAGTTTGTAATTAAGTATTCCATTCATGTCAGATAATGTGGAAAAAGCAATTTGCAAACCTTAAAGCTCTCTATAAATATGAGCTATTATTATATCTTTTTACCACTTATCCATTGCTTAATTTCTTGGATCTATATAGAGAACAGAAACATGAATCTTAAATATTAGACCCTTACCAAATATATCTGAAACACAGATTTTCCCTCCAATCAAATGATTTTCCTATTTTATCATAGCTACACTAATTTTGTTTATATAAAAGCTTTTTGTTGCTATTGTTCAGTCATCGTCAGTCATGTCTAACTCTTTAAACTTTTTTTTTTGGAGGCAATTGGGGTTAAATGACTTGTACAGGATCACACAGCTAAGAAGTAATGCCTGACTCTTGATGAACCTATTTGGGGTTTTCTTGGCAAAGATACTAGAGTGGTTTTCCATTTCCTTCTCCAGTTAATTTTACAGATGCAGAAACTGAGGCAAACTGGGTTAGGTGACTTGCCCAGGATCACACACACAGCTATTAAGTGTCAGAAAATATGTGTCTGAGTGTGTGAGGAAACATGAGTCTTCCTAACTCTAGATTCTGCACTACATCCACTGAACCAACCAGCTGCACCCTTTTACTTTCATATTATTGAAATTATCTCCTATTTTGTGCTCATTTATCCCTATCCTTGTTGAGGATTCTGCCCTTATCAGTTGTGAAAGCTGATTTCTAATTTTAATGTTAAAATCGAATACAAACCTAAAAATGTCTATGCTGAAACAATATGCTTTATAGATTATTTTTATACATCATAAGAATGATTTTAAGCATAAAAATACAGGGTGTATGCTGACATATGAAATGTGCATGCAAATATATAAACATATAAAAAAGATTATCATGCACACATACACTGCACAGAAGATATAGTAGCTACTTTCAAGGATCTTACTATTAAACTATTTCATGAACCATACTTCTTAAAATCTGCTTCTTAATCTATAAATTGTAAGATATTACATCCACTGTTTACTTCGCAGAATTGTTGTAAATTATGTACCCTCAATTGCCTGATTGATTTTAAAAGCACTTGTAAATCATAAAATTTTCTATAAATAAAATATTTTATGTTAATAAAATCAGTAATTAATTAAAGCAATAAAGATATCATTAGAACTTCTGATTGCATTGAAAAAAATCAATTTCTCAGGAAATCTGAAAAGGGAATATACTAAACTAAAAAAATTCTATAAAAAACTGAAAAGGCAATTGAGGCTTACATAAATAACTATACTTTTTTCCTACATCTATAAAATCTTTATGAATATAATAAACACATACACCAACTAATTCCTTCCCCCATGAAAGGTAGACTATTTTTTCCTGAAAAGGTACTGAAACTATCCTTGAGACATAAATGGCTCAGGGGAATAAAGGCTCAAGCTGTTGACATCATTTTTGGATTACAAAATAGTCAGGAAGAGCTCCAAGTACTCTTTGAGACCAGACTGGTGGAAAATGATGGGCAGTCCAGACAAGGGAGCTTCACTCAGCTGAATCAATTTGATGGGTCCTCAATGCACATCATTTTTGAATATATGTCTCCTGCTGTGCTGAGTAAATCTCATTTTGTTAAATGTGGAATGACCTATGACTATTTCATTTTGTTCCAATATCGAACAGAAACTTAGTCTATTGAGCTGAGTTAGACACAGCCCTGAAGACTTGCTGAAACACTAAGTCAGGAAGATTTTTAATATATGATACTCTACTGCAGCTCAAACTTTTGCAATCATACAATTGACTGAAACATGCAAAAATGTAAGAATCTATTCCATTTATTCTTTATTGACTAGCAAAATAATTTGGCTTCAAAGAATATCATAAAGATTACATGATAGATACAATCAATAACTCCTCTAATTACTACTATCAAATGATTCATAAAACAAGAAGTAGTATGCTTGTCAAGGGTGTCTATTGCAATGCTATTGTATCAATTCATGTATAGTCTCTTTAGCCATTCCCCAAATGACTGGCATCTAATTTGTTCTCCTTTCTTTGCTATTGCAAAAAAAAAAGATTTTGGTATATGTGGAACCAATAAAAATCATTATACTATCTGGAGTATATTCCTAGAAGTAAGATCTCAAGGTCAAAAAGATTATATTTTAGTTACTTTTTTATCTCAGTTCCAAATTACTTTCCAATTTGTTTGAATCAGTATTTAACTTTCCATAGTTCCTCCAACTCTGATTATTTCTATCTTTTGTCATCTTCAGTAATTTTCTGGGTATGAAGTGAAACCCTAGAATTGTTTGTATTTGTATTCTTGGTGACCTGGATCAGTCTTTTATATGGTTGTCAATTTTTGGCCACTTATTCATTGGAGAATAGCTTTTGATCTTCTAGATTTATAGCAGTACCCAAGAGGGAAAAAAAAGATTTTTTTTCTCCAGTCAGCCATTTTCCTTCTTATCCTAGTTATGTTAATATTGTTTTTGCAAAAGCTTTTCAACTTCATGAATTTAAATTATCTATCTTATAGTTCATGATTACCTTCATAGTCATAGCTATAAAAAATAGCCTGATTTGATTCTCTCAAAGTTAATGATTTTAAATTCTTGAACTCCCAATATTACAGCTTGCTGCTTCTCTCTATGGATCTTTAGTATGAATTAGTAAAGGTGTGATCAGACATATGAATAATAAATATCTCTCAGTCAGAAAAAAAAATCTCTAATCAGACTTTCCCCCCAGAAATAATGAGAGAAGTAAGTAGGGATGGAGGCCTACTTTCTTTCTTATAGCTCAATTTTAGAAAAATGACTTGTAGAGAGCTTTATCAGTGATCTTCACAGTAAGGTATTTTCTTGAGTTAGGCTGCTTAGAGATTTGTTGCTCTTTACATTTATAAGGAAAGATCCAATAATCACAGATTTGAAAGATTTAATGGCTCAAAGCAGCAGGTTCCCCAAAAAGGCCACAGATGCCCCTGTATAAAATGTTGGAAGTTAAGAGATACGCCATGGTTTCTTTCTAGCAATCATGTACAGTTTGAGCTGACTTTAATCACTTAGGAAAAATAATCACACTACAAATGCCATCTGGGCAAAAAGGTTTTTTGGCAGATTGCTTGTGCAATCAGCAGAGAAAATACTAAAGATTAAAGCTTGACTGGGGTAGGGGGGACATAGGGGAGATACAAGGGGAAAAAATCTTGCTTTTCAGACTCTTTGGTCAATATAAAAGTAATAGAATGGGGGAGTAGCCCTCCACTGGAAAAACGATTTTTCCTTTTTGCAATGGACCAGAACAATGAGAAGGTGAATCTTACCATGTTCCTCCTTCCATTTCAGTTCTTGCTCATTTGCTTATTCTAGTCACATAGTGTTTAAAGTTGCTAGAAAGTCATGATTTCTTACTAAATTTTCAGCTTCATGTATATGATCATCTCTAGTCAAAGTACAAAACAAAAGAAATGGGGGCTTGTTGTTCAGTTAATTTCAGTTATTCCTAAATCTTTGTGACCCCATTTGGGATATTCCTGGCAGAGATACTGTGGTGATTTGCCATGTCCTTCCCCAGCTCATTTTACAGATAAGAAAATTGAATCAAATAGAGTTAAATGACTTGCCCAGAGACACACAGCTAGTAAGTATCCGAGGTCAGATTTGAATTCATGGAGATGAGTCTGAGACCCAGCACTATGTCCATTGTACAACATAGCTGCCCCATCAATAAATATTAATGATACTATTGTCAGGGATCTCAGAGCAAAGATTCTATTCAAAGGTTCACACCAATTGGAGGAAAATTAGGGTGCCACTTTGCTTATTCCCAATTAGATTTTCCTGATGGTCTTATTTATTTTCTCTCTCAGCAAGCAATACAGGACTTTTTATGCAAAAGTTGCTCAATAAATATTTGTTAAATTGACTTCAACCATTGATTTGAATGTTACAACACAATTTGACCAAACTGATATCAAACTAAAGAATTTTACCTCTATAGATTCTATAAGAAATTCAACTTATAGAAATTCTCCATGAGTTATTCCTTTTGGTTCATGTGATACTTAAAAAACAAAAAGAACTCGGATCACTTCAAATCAGATTAAAAATGCAAAACATTCTGCAAAACTAAAATTGCTTTATAAATGTTAACTATTAAAATAAAAAAGGAGAGAGAGAACACTTGAGGATGCTATGCAATTGAGAGTTGAGGACCACTAAAGAAAAATGTGGGCTCCTTAAGAAACTGGTTGCAGAAGTTGCCAGTGTCTTATTGGATATGAAGGAGTACGACTCAGAGGGGAATCTAGGGAAAAGGCAATTTATTCTCTACACTGTTCAAGGATGCCAAGACTGTCCACAGCTGCCATTTCAGCAAACTGCTTATGGGAGCAGATCTATCTTTTCCCCAAAAGCCATACTAAAGCTCCCACAGTCTGTGAAAAAGTTTGCTCCTTCTGAGCACCAGAGCACAAAAATCTTTCTATCTTTGTCTCCGATTCCCCTGCAGTTCCTGACTTTTTAGAAAACTCTTCAGAAAAATTCTATGGGAGAATGCCATAACACCACAATGAACTTTTGAGAAACAGTATACACACAATTGACAAAATGATTTTAGAGGATTTAATTAGGGGAGAGGATGGTTTAAAAAAACTCCCAATGGTCTTCTTTGGATATATCTATTCACCATGAAGATTTTGAAGAAATGTGAGCTTGACTACAGGAACAAAAGCAGTCATTGTGATACCTATGGTCCAAGGATTTCCTGGAAAAGACGGGAAAGGGATTTAAAGTCTTAATACTAATGCCAGAAAGTACCTTCTAGTATAAGGCAACAAAAATCCATGATGAGCTGGAGGGAGAATCTCAGCCAGAGTACTTTGAGAAGACCCTAGTGAATTACAGGATGATGCTCACCTTAGGAAAGATCATGAATTAATATATCAATCAAGGAGAAATCACTTTAAAGTTAGGTCATTTAAAGGTATTTACTCATGGCAAATGGAAAAATAAAATTATGGAACACTTAATCACCTGAGATCATGTCCATTATAGGTTTTGTTTTGGGTTCTTGAATATTTGTTTTACTATTATTACATACATATACAGTTATCTATTATGTTCCCCTTTGGAATACTGGTGTTATTAATAAAGGATGTCCATATACAGAGCAACTTAAATTAATTTGTCCTTGAAAAAAACTACACTGAAAATCAGATTATTAGTTTTTCCTTTCAGTACCCTAAGTTATCTACCACCAGGACAAAGGAGATAATTACAGTGATCAATTTTCCACCTTACAAAATGGTGCCAAAATGAGAGTATCTGGAAGTAATTTGAAGTTTTGAAATGAGAAAGCATTAGTAACTTAATCAAGAGTACTAAAGTGCTTTTTTTTAAAGTAGAAGAAGAGAACATTAGTGTCAGACATATCAAATATAGCAAACAAAAATGAGGGCGTACATTTATTAATATGAAATTTATGGATTGTGTAATTTCCATTCATTTATTTAGTGATCAAAGGAGCCTTCCAAAAAAAGCTATAAAGAATACAAAACTTTAGATAAAAAAGATCAATTGTTCTCCTTACAAAGAATTCACCAAAGTGTTTTTTAAACAGTGAACTCTTGACATTACCTTTCTTATAATTCAATATGTTTGGAATGTCAGCAAAGCTCTTGTTGAACTATAGCTGATATATTGATGAAACTTGGAGTATATATTATTGGAAGCTAAACCTTTAACAGGTTAGGGAAAAGTAATCACTCAGATTCTTCATCCATATTTACTTTTTATCAGATTATGATTAGAAAAAATAAATAGGCAAATGGAAATGCCACAAATCATGTGAAAATTCAAACAACCTCAAGTAAATATGCTTGTTTATAAAATTCACAAAACATGAATATTTGGGAACCAATGCAATCAGATCCCAGCAGAAAAATTCATTCTTGGAGTAATGGCATATATAAAACTGCCTTTCTTAATTTGCCAATTTTATGGGATATGATGTCAACTGCTTATCCTTCAGAGAGATTAAATTTATTTCAATAGATTCATACTCTTATAAATATAAGGAATAAATGATAATTAATTTTTAAATGGCTCCCTAGTTTTGTTTGACTTTTAGTTTGTATTATTCATGTAAATGTTCCAAATCACCATGGTAAAATATATATTATTTTTCAAAGAATACTTAGATATCACAACCCTGAAGACCAACTGTCAATCAAAAATATATTAGAAAGTCCTTTTTAATTGTTTTCTCAGAACAACTTTTAAATCTCAGTCTACTTATCTGATTCTATTCATAACCAGAGTTTCTCTTGACTTGTGTTACTTTATAATTTTAATATTAGTAGAAACAGTATAAAAAGTATATAAGTAGATAGGTCATATAGTTTAATTCCCTATAAGTTATTATAAAGTTTTAATACCAACCCCATGAATTTAAAGGAAAACATAATTTTTGCACTTCTGTCTTTGTAAATATAAAATTTACAATATATAAAAACATACCTTTCAACGTCAGTCAGTCAGAAGTTCTTCACTCTTTAGATCTGTCTTTAGAATCTTTAATATTTTAATACATCACTTTACTGGAATTTACTCATGTACAGAGGAATACAACCTAATCTCAATCAAATAAATTAATTTTAATATCATCTCTTGGTTACTGGTATGTTTTAAGTCATATCCAAACTTGGATTTCATGACACATTATTTCCTGGCATAATAAGAACTAGATGGGGTGTGCTGGTAAATATTTTCAATCAGCTCTCAGGTAGGAAAAAAAAAATTGCTTCTGCACAATGCACTTTTAAGTTTAATCTGCATTAATTAACATTTTCTCCATCACTTTATTAAGTGTAGACAAGCAACAAAATAATAAATCACGCTCTGATTTGCAGCATTTCCAATGGTCACATTTAGTATTTAACAATTAGGTCCTGAATTGGTATGATCTGATTTCAGCACACACCTGGAGTGGTTGTAATTGATTGTGATCAGTAGTATTAAAATTGTAAATATATACACATACATATTTATATATGTGTACATTGTGGATAAATATACATATACACATATATTATCATTTATATATTTCTATATTTTACATGTGCCTATATTTACAATTTACATACATACACACAAATATATATATATTACACACATATTTGTTTAATTATTCAAACTCTTTCCACCTTTTAGTTTTATTTGTTCTCCAAATGGTTAATTCTGTTACATTATAAAAGGCAAATCCTTCAGAATGCTTCTGAGTGAAACAACTTAAGCAACAAAGTATTTTCCATGTGCCCATCTAGTCTCACATCTCATTTTTTAAACCTTATAGTTAAAGAGAATTTGGAAGAAAATACATTTCCAAAAGCATCTTACCTGCTTCCCATCTAGGGTATACAGGCGTTTAACCACTCCTGAATCCAGTTTGATGGCATCAGTTATATCAGTGAGAACCTGCTCAAATGAATGGGCGGTCTTCTTGTTGAGTAGAATTCGGACAGCTTTACGTGGCTTCACACCACTTCTGATGATGGTGACTAGTTTGGGCCGAATGAAATCCTTATTCTCCCTCACATCTGAGGGGCTGCCTTTGGCAGTGGCAAGCGAAGACACCGTACGGGAAGCAGAAGTTGTCTTGACATTGACTGACCAGTTAGGGTTTACATTCTTGGTGTACTCCAGTTTTTTGAAGGGTTCTATTGACCCACATACATAACTCTCTCCTAGAAAAAGAAAGGAGAAAAATGATTTATCCATTTATCTGATAAATAAAAATCTGATTTCCTTCTTTTCTCTTTATTCTCTGGTTTCTTCTCCTCCTACTAGAGGCAACTAGCCAGCTGTAAAATTTAAAGAAAAGAAAATATGGTCTAATAGTCAATAATCAAGGAAGATAAGATGGTTATTTCTATTCTGGCATGCTGGATTAAAACTTTTTCTATAGTGGTTTTTATACATAAGGCCTATGCCAGGTGACATAAAGATGAAAAATGATAACTTCTGCCCTGAAGGAACTTTCAATCTAGTGGATGAATGAAAATTATGAAATATTTATTATATGTCAACCACTGTTCTCTATCTATTGATACAAATAGAAAAGTGAAACAGATCACATTCTAATTAAAGTAGACAACACATATAAGAGAGTTCAGTTGTAGGATGGAAGAAAAGGCCTGGAAATCCTAAGAATTCAACAGCAGGATGTATGGCAAAGTCCAGAGGTAGTGAAGGCAGATATATATACATACATACATATATATATATATATTTATATATACACAAATAACTAAAATACAAGTTAAGATATGAATCTGTCTTATAGAAAGTCATAAATAAGAGCAGGGGAATTTAAAAGAAATAGAATCTGACCATGAAGGATAACAGAAGGCAATACAAGATGTGAAACATAACATGATACAAGAAAGATAGTCTAGAATATATCTATGCAATATGTTGAATATTTAATTAAGGAGTTTGCATTTTATACTGTAGTAAATTTAAAAAATAGGATTTTGAGAAGAGAAATTATAAAGTGGGCTAATGCATTCAGAAAATGAAAAGTAGAAATGAGAACAGATTGGAGGAAGGAGACACCAGAGATAGAAACCAGTAATGAATCTATAACAATAGTCCAAATAGGAGCCAACAGAAATATGAACTAGATTGCTTTAATGAATCTGGTAATTTGGTTTTAATCTAATAATTCTATACCATTAATTAAATGGTAAGAAGGGGTTGGATAATAGTTGTGATAACTACATTTATATAGTACCTACTATGTGTCAGGCATGGTCTTAGTGCTTTACAAGTCTCATCTCTTGATCCTCACAACTGTGAGATTTGGATGAATTATTTTAGAGAGAGAATTAACAGGACTTGACACACTGCTAATATCAATCAAAAAGAGGGGTAATTTTTGAGGGAAAGACATGTTTAGTTTTGAACATCTCAAATAGAGATGTGGGTAAGACATTGAAATAGATGCAACTGGAAGAAGAATATACAAATTTAGGAGTCATTTCCCTCTACACAATAATTCAAGTCCTACGAATGGATTAACTTGCCTTAGGTGTAAAGAGAGAGAAGAATCCAAGGACTAAACTATTAGGGAACTCAAAACTTACGGGATAGAGGGAAGAACTAGTGAAAAAGAGAGAAAAGGAACAGTCAAAGGGAAACCTATCCAAATATGATTAAGTCATAAACCCAAAAGAGGAGGAACTTATTAAAGAAAGAAGAGATGGTCTAGTCATAGGAACTGCTAAAGAAAGATCAACAATGATAAGGAAGGAGAAACCATAGGCTCTGGCGATTTAAAAAAAAAGTATTTTTTTTAATAGTGCTCTGAGATCATCAAAACACTTTCATCACAACAGCCCCTTAATGCAGATAGGATAAGTGCTATTAAGGTATTATTCTCCCCATTTAAAAAATGAGGAAAGAGGCTTAAATTGGCCCATAAATACATAGCCAAAGTTTGAGATCTGGGATTCCAATTCAGAGATCAATATTCTCTTAAATTACCCCTGATGAGGTATACTCTTTTGGGTGATCTGCTCTCTTCTATTATATCTGGGTAGTTGACATTCCAGGGAAGTTAATGACATCCAGGGAAGTTAATGTTTACAAGGTACTTTATAACATGTGAAATAGATAATACTATATTATTCCTTTTACTGACTGACCCAGAAGAATAAAACTGCTCACCTAAGATTACAAAGCTAATAAGTAGCAAAGACAAGAGGTGGACCTCCCAAAAACCTGGATTCTTCCCATAGCACTTCATTCACTCTGCTATGTTTAACCTCAGAGAGAGCATATCTAGAAAAAAGAAGTCAGATTACAAAATTTTCCAGAGAAAGTAATGATGGGGACATGAGAGCAGAGGGGAGGCTACAGTATTCTTTTTAGAATTCTGGCAGCAGAGAAAAGAGGATGTTGAATGAAAAATTTAACAAAATAAAGTAAATGCTTTT
Source organism: Sarcophilus harrisii (assembly GCF_902635505.1). NCBI lineage: Eukaryota > Metazoa > Chordata > Mammalia > Dasyuromorphia > Dasyuridae > Sarcophilus > Sarcophilus harrisii. The sequence continues at coordinate 428,090,864 of NC_045428.1, read as the reverse complement.
TTAATATTGAGGAGACCTGAATGTGTTTGTAGCCAGAGGTATCAGGCACAGGTGGAAGAGAGAAAAATGAGGGCCAAACAAAATTTAAACCACAATTAACAGATTAACAAGCCTGAGGCAGATGTGGTGGGGAGGGGAAGAGGAGACTGAAAGTCTGGTTTAGGTCAAAGCCAAGCTCACAAAAATAACTACTAGAGAGCGAGGCAGGAAGTCATGAACTGTATCCAAGGGAAAGATGGAAGTGGGAGATAGGTGGGAGGGAATGAAGAGGGAGAATGAAACCTTGAAAACCATTAGTTTGTCTCAGCCTAAGTCAGATCCTATATGGAGCTCCTTATTCATACCCCAATGTTCTTTGGGGAGCTGAAAACAAATGGAGAAAGAGGCAATTAAGAAGCTAAGTTTGAAAATGAAGGGAGGGGAGGGAGGAGACAGGAACTGAGGATATCAGGTCAAAGAAACAAGAATATATTGTATTGGCCATATGCCAGGCACTATGGTAAGCCTGTGAATATAAATGTGAACAAAAAGAAACGCAGTGATCTCAAGCACATTATATTCTAATGTGTAGAAATGATGGTGGTAAACTCTGTAAAAATTGTGTCCCCTTTAATCTGTAAAATAATTATTGAAATTGTGTCCCCTTTGATCTGCAAAAGACGAGAGATTTGGGGTCTCTCAGGTTCTAGAGAGTCTGGAAAGAGGCACATTTTCCAGACAGAGATAAGCAGCATCATTCAATTGGAAATTTCTGGCAAAACACCCCCCATTGGGTAGTCGAATCCCCATTCAGGAAACTCTAAATTCTGAAAAAAAAAAACCTTCAACGTTTTTCGTTCATTTGGGAGATCCTAATCTGATAATCAATTCAAACTGCCCCAAGATTTGCTCATATAATAGGATTCTGCAAACCCATTCTTGGCAAATTTCTTCATTAAGAAGTCTGCCCACTAAGAGAGAGGGAGCTTCTTAGTAAAAAATAAAATTTACTTTTTTGCCACAGACTTTTGGGTTTGTGAATTCTTTCCCATTTGGATCTAGATCTCTGAGCAGAGAGGGGATATCTCATTCCTACACATCATCAAAACAAAGCTGAAAGTGGTGGCTATCAATACCAGGACAAGGAGGAGAGAGTATGGAGCCAGGAGTGGATCTGGGAGGGCAATGTAGACATGACTCACCTGGACATTTTTCTTCAAATATAAGTTCTAGGAGGAACCTATTAGATGAGAATGAGGGGTTGTGATCAAGGGTACAGTCAGTGAGTTAATAACTATTCAGTAAGCACCTAGTGTGTGCTTACTAAGCACTGGGGATACAAAGAAAGGTAAAGGATACTCCCTGCCCTCTAAAATCTCACATCCAGAAGGGAAGAAAACATGTAAATAACAATGTAAAAACAAGTTATATACAACATAAATTAGAGATAATAGAAGGAAGGCACTAGAATTAAGAGGGATCAGAAAAGACTTCTTGCAGAATGTGGGATTTTATCTGTATCTTGAAGGAAGACAGAGAAGTCAGAGGATAAAGAGGAAGAGGAAAAGAATTTTAGTCATGGCAGATAACTATTGAAAATGAACCGAACTGGGAGATAGGTTGTTTTGTTGGAAAAATAGCAAGGAGGTCAGTGTCATTGGTTCTCCACTTATGCGAAAAGAAATAAAGCTTAAGATGACTGGAAATACAGGAGAGGGCCAGATTATAAAGGACTTTGAATAACAGAAATAGATTTTTATATTTGATCCTGAAGGTGATAGAAACTCCTGCAGCTTATTAAATGGGGGCTGGAGGTGATAGGGAAAAACCTATTCTTTTGGAAGATCAAATAACAGCAGAGTACAGAAGGAAGAGTCAGTTTTAATAAGGAGAAAGTCTAAGATTGGAATAAAAGAGCAAAGAATAGAAGAACACAAGAATTGTAAGATGGAGACAAAACTAAGATGGGGGAATTCCCATGTAGTGACCCCAGTTTTCTCAGCAGAGTAGGATCTAAGGTTACCTCCATGAGAAGGAAAAGGGATAAATCTAATGATAGTACAGAAATGTGCCTTTAGTATTTTCCTATTCAAAATGGTAATAATAGTCAATATCAAAATTATTTTATTGCCATATTTGTTATTTATGTGAGAAACAAAATGCTTGCAAATCCCATCCAAAGAAAAAATGCTCTACATTACTGACAATCACTCCAAAATTTTATATAAATTGAAATGAATTATAGAATAAAGAGGCAGCTGCTACATTTGAGACAATTTTATTGTCAAATAGCTTCTTAAATAATAGTTTTTAGTACATAGTTCTGAAGAAACATGACATATATATGTGCAAATTTATCTCATGTTTATAATTCATTCTTAAATTCCCATATAAATAGAGGTATTATGCCTTCCCTCCTTAATGATCAAGTATACAGTGCTAGGTACATAGATATGTTCAAAAATACTTGCTGACTAAATTTTTGGGGTGACCAATACTACCAAAACTGTCTCTTGAAAAAAAAACAAATTCAGGAATTGCAATTATTCTAAAAGTTAGACACTAAAATTATGCATTTCAAAAATCAGAGGTTTTAGCAAAGCTTAAAATATTGACATTTATCAGGAGTGATCAATTAAAGGGAAGACTTATATTTAAAAAAAAACTTTAAACACAATTTTTTTTTCTTACTTCACAGGATATAAATTTCTTAAAGATAAAGAGATCTCAAAAATAAGAAAATTAAAATAACCTTTTCCTTATGCTACTAGAAAAAGTTTTATTCATCATGTAAATTTAGTAGATAAAAAGAAAGAATTAATTACTGCTAAAATAAGCAGATCCAATAGGGTGCTTTTATTTTTATCTATATCCCTAACAAATATTTTAAAATGAACAGTTTGATCCTCCAAGGTCACAGAACAAATGCTTCATAGTAAATAAATAAATGAATGACTCAACCAGGGTTTAAAAATTTTACAATTAAAAGCACTCATTTAAAAGAAATAATTGATTTATAAATAAGTTATAAAGTACAAGACTTCTTTTTAGAAATGCTTCTCTAGGTAACACACACACACACACACACACACACACACACACACACACCCCTAAACCAATCATTTCTAATTACCCAGAGATTGTCATACATATTGGTTATGTTCCTTTGTGAAAGTTGATATAAATGGAGTTGTGACGGTATAGTTTAAGATTTTAGAATAAAAGTAAGGTCTCAGAGATAAACCAAGAAAATAGAACTGGATTCATAGTTGTCGCTAAACATCTGTGTGACAAGATAATCTCGAAACCTGTTTCTTCATCTGTCAGATGACAATATTACTATTTATCCTACCAACTTTACAAGATTGCCATGGTGATCAAATGAAATAACAGACAAGAAGGTCCTCTGCAAAGCTGCAAGTGTCAAAAGACCATATGAAATTCCAGTAAATGTCACTATTAAATTATTGTTAAAATATACCTAATTACTAGCAGGTATTCAAATCAGATCTTTAAGCTCTATTGCCCATATTTCAAATTCAAGCCAACAAAGTATCTATTATTATTCATGTGCTTTTCTTTAGCACTTAGCACAATACTTGGCATACATTATGAGATTAATAAGTGCTTTAAACATTGATTGACTATTATGCATAAGGCATAATACAGGGCACTAAGAAAACAGATGCCTCTATGACAAAAACATAATTCCTCCCTTAACGAAACAAAATTGGATATCAAAAAAAAAGTTGGTACTAAGTAGAGATTCCTTTACTAAGTCAGTTTTTCTCATTTAGGAGTTAGATTAATGCTTATTAAAGATTGATTTTATCAGGGGGGATTGGTTTCACATATTATACACTAAATGCATTGAATTGAATGTTAATTATTGAGAAAGACATCCATTAAAGGTTTTTTCTTCCTATTTGCAATACTTATTCTAGGTGGGGTTTGAAACCCATTGTTTGTTAATGGCAGGGTCAAGATTGCAAAGGGAGAAAAGTGAGATCAGAGCAGAATTGGGAGCAGAAAGAGGTAGACTAACTGGGTTCTCCTTAAGAATGAAGAATAGAGGGGTAATGAGCTGAATGCAGCCAAACTGTAACAGGGTGTCTGTTCAGTTATGATATCCTCTCCCAAAGAGGATTTTTAATCTGCTCCTTCAGAGATAAGGGAAAAATTAAAAGCCTTAAATGGCCTTCAAACTTTAACAGGAGACTTCTGGAGGCGGAGCCAAGATGGCAGAGACAGACACAGGTTTCTCTCTGACCTTCTCTACAACCTTCACACTAATTAGGAAACCAGCCTCTGAATTAGCTCTGGACCAGCAGAACCTACAAATACTGGGAGTGCAACAAACTATCAGCAGAAGATAATTTCGAAGATTGCCAGAAAAGGTCTATTTCAGTTGGAAACGGGAAGGAGGCAGCCAGCACAAGTAGCTGAATACAAACACCAGTGCAGTCAGTGTAGAGTCCTGGGATGGTGCAGTCTCTACAGGTAATGTGGACTCTGCGAGGTGGAGAATTTACAAGGAGGAAACAGACCAGGAAAGGTCTGTTTCAATTGGAAATGGGAGGGAGGCAGCGAAGCACAAACAACTAAATACAAACTCCAGCACAGAGAGCACAGAGTCCTGGGGTGGTGTAGACTCCATGGGGTGGTGCAGACTCTGTAGGCAGTGCAGACTCCACAAGTGGTGCAGACCCTGTGTGGCAAAGAATCTATGGGGAGGAATTTACAGCATTGTTGGCCACTCTGCCCTGTTGCAAGCACTAGATCAGCAGAGAAGTTATAAAACATCCAACACAAACACAAAAGATCTATAGTGAACCCCCAAACCCCAGAATCTCATGGGACCTGGACACACCCACCCAGCACCAGGAGTAAATCAGCACTACCCAGAACTGTTGCAGCCCCTTGGAAAACCTCCCCCACCCTAAAGGGAAACCTTAACTTTTTTTAAAAAAATTAGTAAAAAAGTAAAGAGGACTATAAACAGCTTCTATGATGAAAGAGAAGAAGAAATTTCAAACCCTGAGGAGACTAAAGGCAGATTGTCTCCAGATGAAGCTCCAAAAGGTGATGTTCCCCATCATACAAGGTTCTCCTAGAAATTAAAAAGGATCTTAAAAGAGAGCTAGAAGAAAAATGGGGAAAGGAAATGAAAAATTTGCAAGAAAGTTTGGAAAAGGCAACACAGAAATTATCTGAAGAAAATTCACTACAAAATAGACAGTGAAATGGAAAAGGCAGATAACTCATTAAAAGATAGATTTGATAAAATGGAAAAAGAAAGCAACTCCTAGAAAAACAGAATTTGTGAAATGGAAAAAAAATTCCATAGAACAAAACGACTCATTTAAAAAAAATTCAATTGTACAAATACAAAAAGAAGTTTAAAAAGTCAATGAATAAAATAATTCACTAAAATTCAGAATTAAACAAACAGAAATGAATGACTCAATGAGACAACAAGAATCAGTCCAGAAAAAAAAAGAAAAGAAAAGAAAAGAAAAGAAAAACTAGGGAAAAAATGTAAAATACCTAATTCAGAAAACAACCGACCTGGAAAATAGATCTAGGAGAGACAATCTAAGGATTATTGGACTCCCTGAAATACATGATGAAAAAAAGAGCCTAGATACTCTGTCAGGAAATTATCTTTTTATAAATTTTATTTTATTTAATAGTCTTTTATTTACAGGTTATATGCATGGGTAACTTTACAGCATTAACAATTGCCAAACCTCTTGTTCCAATTTTTCACCTCTTACCCCTCCACCCCCTCCCCTAGATGGCAGGATGACCAGTAGATGTTAAATACATTAAAATATAAATTAGATACACAATAAGTATACATGACCAAAACATTATTTTGCTGTACAAAAAGAATCAGACTTTGAAATATTGTACAATTAGCTTGTGAAGGAAATAAAAAATGCAGGTGGGCATAAATATAGGGATTGGGAATTCAATGTAATGATTTTTAGTCATCTCCCAGAGTTCTTTCTCTGGGCGTAGCTGGTTCAGTTCATTACTGCTCCATTGGAAATGATTTGGTTGATCTCGTTGCTGAGGATGGCCAGGTCCATCAGAACTGGTCATCATATAATATTGTTGTTGAAATATATAATGATCTCCTGGTCCTGTCAGGAAATTATCAAAGAGAACTGCCTGGATATCACAGAATCAGAAGATAAAATGACCATTGAAAGAATTCACCAAAAGTCTCCTAAAAGAGACACCAAAATTAAAAGCCCAAGGAATATAGTGGCTAAATTTGAGAACTATTGGACCAAGGAAAAATATTACAAGCAACCAGAAAGAAATAATTAAAATACTGAGAAGCCACAATAAGGATTACTTAGGATCTAGCAGCTTTGACTTTAATGGATCGAAGAGCCTGGAATCTGATATTCTGAAAGGCAAAGGAACTTGAAATGCAGCCAAACTGTAACAGGGAATTTGTTCAGTTATGCTAGAGATAAAGAAAATAAAACACTGATCTTAATCATTTATTATTTAGTAATGGGTAAAAACAAAAATTCCAGTGTTAGAAATGATCTTCTACTAGGAACTTAAGGCACATGAAATTAAAAATAAATTTGCCAGCATACTGAGTGCATAAGAGGGAATATCTGTCTGAATTCCTGCTTCATTTAAAAGATATTTCCAATAAATGAAAAAATTTAGAGCCAGTAATAAAATAAATCAACCATTATAGTAAGGTGACTTCCAATCTCACAACATTTGAAATATTGGAATTAGACTGTTTCTGCCCTAGAAAAAATGAGGCATTTTAATACTTTCACTGCAAATAGGATTCTACATATATATATCTATATTATGTTAGGATATTGATAAAGATGTCCAAAATGTCTCTTTTTGAAAATAACCCATGACACTTAAAAGAAAATGCTTGAATACCTTATGTTACACCAAGTATAAAATTACATTGCTCCAACATACTTTTCTTTTTTTTTGGGGGGGTGGGAGCAAAGCAATGGGAGGTAAGTGACTTGCCCAGGAACACACAGCTAGTAAGTGTTAAGTGTCTGAGTCTGCATTTAAACTCAGGTCCTCCTGACTCCAGGTTCACTGTTCTTTCTATTGTGCCATTTAGTTGCCCCCAGCAAAACAAAACAAAACAAAACAAAACACAGTTTTAAATAAAATTTCTGTAAAGAAGATTTTCCCATTTGTATGTGGGAAAGGATATTGAATTAAAAGTTAGAATGCTAACCTTTTTACTTTTATGATACTCTAATCTTCTCTCTGACCAACTGTGTTCTATCTTCCATCTTTCTCAGTGCCTCCTTTTAAATCTATTATTTTTTTTTTCTTTTCTTTTTTTTTGCTGAGGCAATTGCAGTTAAGTGATTTGCCCGGGGTCACACAGCTAGGAAATATTAAGTGTCTGAGGCCAGATTTGAACTCCTGACTTCAGGGCTGTTGCTCTACCCACTATGCCAGCTAGTTGCTTCTCTATTCTTCATTCTTAAGGAGACCCTAGTTAGTCTAACTCTTTCTGCTCCCCACTACTCTGATCTCACTTTTCTCCCCTTGCAATACTGATCCTACCATTAACTGGTTCAATTACATACACTGTCATTAACTTTAGACTCCCTTACTCCCTTTCTTGTCCTGTCATCATTCAAGCCTTATGCCAGACCCCAAGAACTGAATTACCACCTCCACCCCTCCTCCCCGCATCATTATCTGTTTTCTCTTCTCTTAAAGACCTACTGATGAACATGGCTGAAAGACATCACAACTCTGCTATTAGAGTCATTATAAATTTGTTATCCAATCTCAACTAGTATTTCTCTGGTCCACAGTGATGTTTCTGTTTTTTCCCAATGGTCTAACACATTTCCCATAACTGCTGTTTTGAACTTCTCTCTTCAGGCCTCCTATGCCACTTTGCCTTTTCTTGGCCATCTTCTCTTAGCAAGGGATATATAAGTTATCAGTTGTGAACTTTCTCTTACTCAATTCTATATCTTAACATTCCTCCACATAATCCTTCATGGTCTCCTTTGCTCCAGCTAATAAGGAAGAGATAACTCTTTTCTTAATCATCAAGAAATCAATCCCTTCATCCCAAGACTTTCCCCTGAATTTCAATTATTCCTTATCTACTGATTCCTTCCCTGCTGCTTACAAAAATCCCCAGGTCTCCCCCATCTTTAATAAAAAATATTCATGTGATATCACTATCATGTCAAACTATCATCCTACCATTTGGTAGGAGTATCAATCTCTGCTCCTTTTCTAAGACTAGAAAAAACCAACTACACTCATTGAATCTACTTCCTCTGCCTTCTGCTTTTGAAATGCCTACAGTCTGGCTTAAGTCAGATGACTTCACTGAAACTGCTCTTCCCAAAATTACCAAAAATAGTTAATTACTAAATTCAATGGCTTTTTTTAGTCATTATTTTTCTTTACCTTCTTGCAGTATATAATACTATGTGTCATCACCTCCTCTCTAGAATGCTTCCTCCTGGGTTTCCAAAACTGTTTTTGGTCTCCTACTTTTCTTCTCATATATGATTTCCTTCTCACTCTCTGCAAAGTTGTCATCTGTGCCCTGTCTTTTAATCATGAATATTATAGCAGCATCAATTTAAAGAGAGAGATGCTCTGACCTGGGAGCCTGCTTCCTCCTCATTCTCCACTCTGATTCAGTTATCTCATCAGTACTCTAGAGTTCAATTATCATCTCTATGAATATGATTCCCAGATCTACATATCCAATCTGAGAACCAATACCACATTACCTGTTGGACATCTCCAAATAGCTGTTGGAGGTACATCGAAATCCAACATGATCAAAAGATATCTTCTCTTTCTCTCAAAACCCATTAATCTTCCACATTCCTCTAATTCCATTGAGTGCAAAGTCATCTTTTCACTTATCCAGTTTTGTGACACTGGATTTACCCTAGATTCTCATCTATCTTCTTCAGGACTTTTTGCTCCTTCCCCCGATTGCCTGATTCCTCCCAGAATGTCCTTTTCAAAGTAAGATGCTATGTCTCTTTGAACTATACTCCTGACTTTCTCTCCTATATCACTCCTATTTCTAGAAGTTCACTCTATTTTTGGCCTCTCAAATTCTGTCCCTGTGTCTCTCTAATTACTGTTTCCTTCCAGGAACTTCATTTGAATAAAAAAAATCCAGGTCAGTCATGTCTTTTTTTTTTTTTTTTTTTTTTCTGGGTTCTCCTTCTGATTCTCTGGGCTTTCTCTACCACCCTTTTGTAACTGTCTTTCCCCCATTAGAACATAAGCACCTTGAGGGCGGGGTTTTGAAGCATTTATTAGTATTCACAGTATTTAGAGCACAATGGCTGGCACTGAAGTAAGCATCTAATAAATGCTTCTTCTCTTGACTTGTTGACTTTTTCATTCCTCCCCCTTTCCATGAAATGCTATAAAATCTTACCAATTCCTTCTTTCCCTTCACATTGTTTCCATAACTTGCTATTCTTTTCAACTATATAACAAAATTATCATGTAAACCAATATACACAAATAGATATATAGATAAAATTATTCCATATGTACTTTTGTCTGAATGTAGTACACATCTTTCTTCCTATGTCCTTTATAGTCTTTCTTAAAATAATATTGCTATTACTTTATACATGTTCTCTTGATGCTAATCATTTTGCTCTTTATTTTTTTCAGGCAACTCTTTCCATATTTTTCTAAGATCATTTGAGCTTATTTCTTGTAGCACTAAAGTATTTCATCACAATCATATACTTCAGCTTGTTCAGCCTTTCCCCAATTTGATGAGCATCCCTGTAATTTCTAGTTTTTTGTTACCATAGAGAAAGCAGCTATAAACTGCTTTTTAAAGAACATATGGATTATTTTCCTTCCCCCCCCCCCAATCATCTTTGTAAATAGACCAAGTAGTGGTATTATGGTTCAAAGGGTATAGGTCATTTAGCAACTGTTTGGACCTAATTCACATTGCTCTCTAAAATAGTTGATCAGTTCCCAATTTTGACAATAATTGACAATTTTCCCATTCTCTTCAACATGTCATTTTCTCCTTCTCTTATTTTAGCCAATTTGGTAGGTATAAAATGATATCTCAACTTTGTTTTAATTTGGATTTTTCTAATTAATAATGATTTAGAATATGATTTTTATATGATTATGTTTTGACTTTTTCATTGGAAAATTGCTCCGTTCATATTTTCTCACCATTTATCAATTGAGGAATGACTAGTATCCTTATAGATTTGACTAAGTTCTTTATATATTTTAGATATGAAACCCTTATCTGGTAAGCTTTTTGTAAAATTTCCCCCTTCCCTTTTCTGCTTTCCTTCTGATCTTGGGCTACTTTTGTTTCATTTGTATAGATCCTTTTCAATTTAATATAATTGTACTTATCCATTTTACACTTAACTTTGCTTTTTATCTTCTGTCTATTCATAAATTATTCACTTAACCATAGGTTTAATAAATAATATGTCCCATGATTTCCTAATTTTTTTTGTATAATCTCTCTTTATGTTTGTCATATTCCATTTTGACCTTATCTTGGTAAATAGTGTAAAGTATCACACAACTTTCAAAACAATCTTTCTACAGCACAAGAGTACCCACATCAATCTCCAGGGCAAGAATCATCAGTGGCTCCCTATGAGTCTGGTCTAAATAACAAACTCTTACTTTCAGCTTTTAAAGCTCTTAATAGGAATTCAAAGCTTCAACCTTCCTTTCTAGGCTTAGTTCCCATAGTTTAATTGATCTCCCTCTCTCAAGTCTCTCTACTCCAGTTCATCATCCACACAATTGCCAAAATGATTTTCCTAAAGCATAGATCTAACCATGTCACCCATCCTCCAACACAATAAATTCTAGTGGTTCCCTATATTTCCAGGATAAAATGTAAAGTTCTTTGTTAAGCACTTAAATCTCTTTGCTGCATCTTGTCCCCTGATATCTTGGCAGCTTTTTTTCACCTTCCTCCACTCCACATATTCTAAGAACCAGTTATAATGGCCTATATGCTATTTCTCAAATGCAGCACTCCACCTCTCATCTTTGTGACTTTACAAAGGCAACCCTCCATTCCTAAAATGTTATTTTCCTTTCTCACCCCTCCCATCCCATTGCCCTTCTCACTGCTGTCTCTCCAGTATTTCTGACCTTTTTCAAGACTCAGTACAAATACAACCTTCTACTAAGAGTTCTTTCTCAGTTGGCCTCAGCTTCTAGAGCTTTCCTCTCTAAAGCTACTTTCATCTGCTCTGTGCATATTTTGTATAGATCTATTGTCTCTCTCAATAGAAGATGAACACCTGGAGAGCAGGAACTATTTTACCACTTTTTACACCCCTAACATAATGTCCAGCACATAGTAAGTAATAAAGTGCTGACTAAATCATAGTCCACATTTCAGCCAAATAATATGCTATTCCCCATAAATAACAATCCAATCTATCTCTTAGCCTTTGCCTAGGTTACCTTCCATCCCTCCATAACTGGATTGCATCAATTTTTGTCAGGCCTGATTCTTTGTGACTCCATTTGAGGTTTTCTTTGTAAAGACACAGGAATGGTTTGCCATTTTCTTCTCCAGCTCATTATATAAATGGGAAAACTGAAGCAATCAGGGTGCGCAGGGTCACACAGCTAGTAAGGTTAAATATGAACCCAGATTTCCTTACTGAGCCTGATGCTTTGTCCACTATACCACTTAGCTGTTCCCACCCTTAAATTATTGTGTATATATTTATCTCTGCATGTTGAATCCTTTATACTCCCACCTCACATTAGAATGTAAGCTTCTTGGGGCAGGGACCATTTATCCTTTTGTCTTTTTATTTCTAGAACCTAGCAGTATCTTTAACTTTAAATGTTTATTGGACTGAACTGGCTCCAGTTCTAGCCTTGCCACTTTCTATGTTACCTTGGGCAATTCAATTATGCTCTATGAGCCTCAGTTCTTTTGTCAAGTGGGATAATAAATACTCACAAGGCTGTTGTAAGGAAAATCCTTTATCAATCATAAAGGATACGGCACAGTGAGTTGAGCTATAATTGAATCATTTAGATCTTGAAGGAATTTTAGAAACTTTCTGTTAAAGCTCTATCATTTTAAAGATGGGGAAATGAAATGCCAGAGAAGTTGTGACTTGCTAGAGGTCATAGATCACACAGCAAGAATTTGAACCTAGATTTTCCAAATGTAGTTCTTTCCCCCTATACTATACCATCATTTATAAAATAAAACTTAAAAATGAGTTTCCTTAAAAAAAGTATTTCCCAGAAAGCTAAGTTGGAATCTTCCAACAAAGAAGAAATTAATATGGTGGCTAACATAATGGTATTCTGGACATATACTGTAGAATCCACTGGGGAAGGTATGCTGCCCCATTCTGATTCCAAGTTCTAGCTACCTACAATGTCATACCTGAAACTCCATCTTCTCTAATACAGGCAGGACTACAACATCACATTTCCCCAGCAAGCCATATCCAATGTGACATTCTCTAGATTGAAAATCCTTTCTTTGGAGAGTGCAGTTAAGTTCTTACTTACTTTTATCTACAAATTCTAAATATAGCATGTTGAATTTATTTTAAATATAAGTGGTCTGGAATGAATTTTACTTTTTTAAAGGATAGAAACCACTTTAATGCAAAATCCAGCAACCACATTTTACTGCTGTTTTTAGGTTAAAATCTAGGAGAGAATTAAATATTCATCCCATAGTAAAAATTCAGAGAAACAGAACCCTGAGGTGAGCAATATGAGAGTATGGTTTACTGAAAAATCATAACGTGCCTTCTGAGCACACCTAGACTACACAAAATATCCACTTAATCATAGCATGCCTGGAATGCCCTGATTTAGGAAGGACATTTTGATTGCACTGCTAAACACCAGGAAGATTCCCCAACGTGGTTTATGGACTCTTCCTCCCTGGAAATCTTTAGAAATATGATAACTTTGCAGTTTAAAAGCATTCTTGCCTCAAGGGAAAAATGTGGTAGTCAAACTCTGAAAAACCACATGCTGATTCTCTGAAAAAAAAACAACTCTGAAAAAAAACAAAGTGATGTAGAGTAGGGAATCAAATCTGAATTCCATAGTTATTAATTCTGTGGCCACGGGGAAAAGTAACAAGATCTTTTTTATCCTCAGTTTCCTCATCTGTAAAATAGAGATAATGTATGCATTATCTAGATTTGAAGTTAGAGGAGAATATAGTTATTCTCTATATGACTTTGAAATAACCTCTTTAGGGATCTGAGTTTCCTCATCTATAAAATGAAGGGACTGTTTTAAATGATCTACAAAGTCCCTTTCAACTCCCAATCCTCACAGGATTGTTGCAGAAAAAATGTATTGGGAGTTATTATTATTGTTATCATTATCATTATATAGCAATTAGCCTTCAAGAGCAGGAAATATATAGCCTCTATGCTGTGTTCCCTGACATCACTGTTTCACTTCACAGGGTGAGAACTCAAGAATTGAATAGGCTCTACCCTTTGAAGCATCTCAGTAGGGATTGGAGGAATGGGAACAAATTCGAAACCATTCAAAAAACACCATTCAGAAAAACATTTTCCTACCACCATTTTGTAAAATTAGTTAAGAGTCTTGAACTATCCTATGTCCTATGTTTGGGGGGAAAGACATGACCTTGATGAATCACTAGAAAGAAATGTCAATGAACAAGAACAATCAGCCATACAATCCAAGGCATAATCTCCCACTGGGACTAGAAGCATCCAATCTCCATTTATTTGAAGGAGCAAAAGAATGAGCAAGGAAGAATACAACAGAGAACTATATATTTCTCTGTTTTATCCCTTGTGTCTCCTGAAGTTATAAGAAACAAACAAAAAAATATTGAGAGGAAATGAGACTCTCCTTCTACCTCTAGCTTTAGCACCATTCTAATTAATGTTTCTGCTTGAGACTTAAGAGTTGTAGCAAAGTCAGAGCAGGAGGGATGGTGACAGATCTTGAAGACAGAAATGGGATTATTCAATACACTTTGTTAATCTTATTTCTAGGTGCAGATGACTGATAAGACAACTTAGAACAGTATCTAAGGATATGTGGAAGAAAAAATGTAACTGTATAAAAAGAAGGTAGCTGGGTAATGCAGTGGTTAGAGTTATGGACTTGGAATCTGAAAGACTCATCTTCTCAAGTTCACATATGGCCTCAAATATTTCTTAGCTGTGTGAGCCTGCCAAGTTACATAATTCTGTTTGCCTCAGTTTCCTTATCTATAAAATGAGAGGAAATAGCAAACCATTGTAGTATTTTTAATCAAGAAAACCTTAAATTGGGGTCATGAAGAGTTGTACATGTTTGAAATGACTGAACAACAATAACAAAATCTAAAGAATTTTGTATTCTTTTGATACTTCTGCATTTTCAATTATCTAATATTTTTGAGTTCCAACTATATGCAAGGCACTTCCAAATGCTGTGGAAACGCAAAAAACTTTGAGATAAGCCTCCTGCCCCCAAATATCCTGGAATCTAGTTAGAAATCATACTATAAAAGATTTAGAGCAGGATGGGATCTTAGAGATTGTGTAGTACATGCCCTAATGAGATCAGAGGGGATTTAAGTTACTTGCCCAAGATCATATAGATAGAAAGGCTTTCTGACCAAGTTACTACACAATCTCAGCTGCATTTTTCTTGTTTTCTAAGGGTTTAATCAATCATTTTTTCAATAATAATCCTGTGGATTAAGTAACAGAGGGGTTATTAGCTTCATTTTACAGAGAAGAAGACCATGTCATAGTAGTGACTGGACTTGGCCAAGCTCAGACAGCCACATGGTAGCAGAGTCAGGATTCAAACCCAAGGCCTGTGATTCTAAATTCCTTGCATCTTCTACTGCCAAGGAAACAAAAACACATGAAAGAAGGGGAGCACAATGCAGAAAATATGCAAGTGCTACCTAAGAAGTGCAATGTTTTAGATGAATTCTTATAGAGAAATGGGTCACCCCCTGGTGTGTTTAGAGAAAGTAAAACTTAAATTGGCCTTTGGAAGGATGGATAAAAATTCAAAAGGTATGTGGCTATAATGGTATTTACAAGTGGAAGAAAATGGTTTGAGGAAAGACTCGGAGGTAAGATAATATACTTTTTTGGGGGGATGGGAATGGAGATGGCAGTAAATAATCAAATTTAGGTGAATCAGATAATTCTTATTCAAGAACAAAAGAAAGAATAGAAAAGTAGTTATTTTAGAAGCTCCTGAATGCCAGACAACAACACTGATTTATCTTGTCTGTTATAAGGAACATTGAAGGTTTAACAGAAATCCAAAAATCCTAAGTCAGACTTGGAAAGCATCTAGAAAACACATAGTCCAAACTTCTGGGCAGCTAGATGACACAGTGGATAAAGCACCAGGCCTGGAGTCAAGAAGATCTGAATTCAAATCCAGCTTTGGACACTTACTAACTGTAGCTGTGTGAGTCTAGGCACTTAACCCCAATTGCCTCCGGGGAAAAAAGAAATGAAAGAAAATGGCAAATCACTCCAATATCTTTGCCCAAAAAAAACCCCTAAGAGGTCATGAAGAATTCGACATGACTGAAACAATTAAACAGGTCCAACCTTGTAATTTAAAGAGTAAAGAAACTAATCCAGGAGAGTTTTGAGCAACTTGCCTAATGCCTCACATGGAATAAGTAGTATAGTAGAGATTCAAACCTATGTCCTCTGACTTTAAGATCAGTGATCTCTCTATTATACTATATGGCTTCCAGTGCAGAGTGATAAAGGAACTTGACCAAAGCCTTGCTACAAGGTAGTGATAGCCTAGAATTAAAACCAAGGATTGCAGAGTCCTACACATGACTTTTTCTAAGACAAACCTGTATCTATTTCTTTCTAGTTTCTACCCTTTGCTCTCTGTGGCTTGCTGGAGGCCTAGAGAAAATACCTAATTCTTCATCAGTGTGAAATGTTTAAAGATAGGTTTCAAACCTACCTCTAGGTCTTTTCTATGTTAATCATCCCTACTTCTTTCACTTGACCATCACTGGTTAGAACTTGAGCTCTTTCACCAAACTGGTAGCCTTTCTCTAGTCACTCCCAAGTTTGCATAAATGTCATCAATCAAATGATTAAATGAGATAAAATTTGTAAGAGCATAGCACACAGCATACTTAAAAAGTGCTTATTCCCTTCTTTCCTTGTCCCCTCTCCTTTTCCTAGAAATGAGGTACTCAGAACTGAATATAATACTGTAGGGATGACCTCGATATAGGGATGCAATGTGCTAGATTAAATAAGAAAATATTTGTAAAGCATTTAGCACACTATCTGGAACATAACAATGTTATGTAATGTAAATGCTTATTCTTTCCTTCACATAGTAGCATAGGACTATCCCTCCTATTAGCTAGCTGACACAATGGATAGAGTTCAGGGCTTGGAATGAGGAAGATTCATCTTCCTCAGTTCAAATCTGGTCCTATAATGCTGGACAAGTCACTTAACTCTGTTAACTCAGTTTCCTCATCTATAACATAAGCTGGAGAAGGAAATGGCAAACTACTCCAGTACCTTTGCAAAGAGAATCCCAAATGAAGTCACAAAAAGTTGGACATGACTGTAATGACTGAACAATAATGAAAAAATCCCTTCTATAATTCTCAACATTCTATCTCTCTTAATATAGCAACAATGGGATTTTGTTTTTGCTTTTTTGGATGCCATATAATACTGATTCACATTGAACTAGCAATCCACTAAAATACTTAGATCTTTTTCAAAGTGCTATCTAGCCATGTCTCCTGCAACTAGTACTTGTCAGGTAGGTACGTTGCTCAATAGGTTCTGAGATACCTTCCAACTCCAAGATATTGGGGTGTTTTTTTCACACAAATGTAAATCTTTATATTTATCTCTGTTAAATTTCACCTTGTTAAATCCATCCATAGTAATGCTCAGGTCTATCAAATTCTTTTTGGATCTTTACTGTGGGACACTTGACAATTTGATAAGTATGTCATCTATACTTTTATCTAAGTCAACTCAAGATCAAACACAAACATCTGAGCATTCCATTAGAGAACAAGTTCCAAGTTGATATTAAGCTCTTAATAACTACTCTTATCATGCAATGAAATCTACCTGTACAAATAGAAAGTCCACATTACTCCATCTCATTCACAAAAAACAGTGTGACTTTGTAAAGGCCTTCCTTCTTTGTACAATTACTCAGTTATTATTTTATATCTCTACCTGTACACACATTTATTTTTCTTCAATTGTATGTAAGTTACATGAGTAAAGGAGGGTTTTTTATTATTTATATTCTCAGTGCCTAGCAGAATATTGGGAACTTAGCTATAATAAGTACTTATGGGAAGAATGAAAGTCACATTCTTATTGGGAACTTAGCTATAATAAGTACTTATGGGAAGAATGAAAGTCACATTCTTTCAATGTGAAAGAGTGTTATTGAAGTAAGTAAGGGAGTTAGGTTATTGAAATAAGAATAGAAAATAAATCACAGATGGGAAACAATGCAAAGGGTGGAGAATAAAATGATGTAGGCTAAAGAGAACAGATTTAGGAGGATAACTAAAAGAAAAGTATGCTTAATTTGTTTAGATAATATACCTCCTCTGGTAATTAATATCAGTTAATTGTTACGAATATGTCTAAAAAAAGTGAAGAATAAGGAATTTCCTATAAATGACTTTATTTTCCAAATGAAATCATTACCACATCTCATCTGTTCTAAGGTCAAAAAAATACTTTACTGGCAGATTAAATATCTTGCCCAATGTGGCATAGGTAAAAAAACAAATAAAAAAAATGTTCCCTATCCCAATGAATGGACCTGAACTTGAGCACTGAACAAACAGTCTGTAATTATCATGAAAAGGAAGACCATCCTGAGAAAAGGAAGAGACATAAGGGAGTCAACTCATATTTCTTAAGTAGGTAAGTAACATGCTTAGAACTGTGGCTTTAGAGCTAGGAAGCTGGAATTTGATAGAAGGACTGAATGGAGAAGAGTGGGGGATACTCTCGCAAGTAAGAAGTGATCAGGCTCTGAACCAGAGGGTTTTGTGAGTAATAAGATGAGGACAGATGCAAGAGATATTAAGAAGGCAAAAATGACAAGACTTGGCAAATTCTTGGATATAGGGAGGTAAATCTGAATAAAGGAGGGCTCCCAGGTTAGGAACTTAGGTGACTGGAAAATTGGTATTACCTGTGACAAAAATAGGAAGATTAGGAGGAGGGGTAGATTCAGGGAGAAAGATAATAAATTCCATTTTGGCCATGTAAAATTTGTGACACTTAGGGAATAGCCAGATGAAGACATCCAAGGAGCAGTTAAAAGATATGGAAGCACCCTGGGTATGTAGACTTGGGAATCATCTGAATTGAAATGATTGTGAATGCATGAAATTTTAAAAAATCAAATAAACAAAGATGTGGAGAGGAGAAGGTCAAGAATAGAGCCTGGGGCATATTCATACAAAGGATTTGGGACATGGATGATGAGCCTGTAGGAGCCATCAAGAAGGATTCTTCATGCAAATAGGAGAACCAAGGCAGAAAAGTATCAGACAGGGATGTAGAGCAAAAATTCCTAAACTGAATGTGGAAGTCATAAAATTATGATTTTTTTATCATTAAATGTTTTATTTGTATACCTGTTTTATGAACCTGCATATTTGGGGTTATGTAAAAATTTCTTACAAGTGGAAAAAATTTAAGTCCTCATGTAGAGCACTGGCTCTATTCAGACTGCCTCAGTTCACATCTCATCTCTGTTTTTTTCCTTTTCGTGCCTAGCAATGCACCTCAGTACTCTACATATAATAGGTAGTTGAAAAATGTTTATTAAGGTGGACTTTTATAGCACTTTTTCCTCTAAAATTTCAAAGTTCTTACATTAATATTCCCTAATTTACTGTCATTACATCTTCAGGAAGGTAGTAGGCAAGTGGGACTACTAGGGCACAGTGATATTAGAGGGCTAGTCCAAATTCTCAAAGTGAATCAGCAAAAAGAAAGTGGAACTAATATGGAATGTTCCTTACTAGACAACAGTCTAAATCTTCCCTTCTCTCTCTAATTTTAAGAGAACTCACTCATAAGGATGCTCATCCAATGGACCTCTCCAAGAAATCTGGACAGTAAAAGGTCATTTCTGTTCACAGCTGGAAATAAGCAAACAAGTTAAAAAAAAAAGAGCAAGGCAGCATGAAGCCTATGAATAGTGGAAGTCACTCCTATACTGGCATATCACTGTACAATAAGAACCTTTGATTTTTAAAAAGGAGGATGATGTGGGAAAGTGCACACACCCAAAAAGACATTACTAGACAAATATACCTGTCATTCACTTTTTCTGAAAGGATTTAATTTGCAACATAAACATCACCACACTAGGAGACTGAAAGAAAAGAAAAATGAAAAGCCAATGATATGTGCTGAAAATGACATAAAATTAGTATGTATAGGGAGAGCGATGATCCTAATAATGAATATGAAGCAATAATTTGCATTTTAACAGACTAAGCAGGAATGTAATTGGGCAAGAAGCAAATCTGAATGAATTTCCAACTAATTCAACATTAAGCACAGCTACTTGCTAATTATTAGTGTTATAAATTAGGAAAAATTTGTTAAAACTGAAATAAAGTTTGTTTTTAAAGGAAAAAAAAACACCAATTGCCAATAGATGAACTTCTGTGTTGCACTGTACAATTTAGTTACAAGGAAAAACTATTTCATTGATTTAAAATTTTTTTTAATTACCAGCTAACAGAACACAATGCCACCCTTCAACCAAGGATTTCAAATGGTAGGAACCACAAGATAGTTGGTGAGAGAAGCACAATTAGAGGAATGAAAAGAGAAAAGACTTTCTGGAAGAAGCATCAGTATGCTCTGGGTAACTCTACTCCTGGAATCTGTTCATTGTTATAAACATCTGTTTTAAAGGAGAAATAAATAGGTATAATTTTACAATCATCATCAGTGTCATAAGAATGCATTTGGGATTTGGTTTATGCTAAAAGCATATACTTCTTGGTTTATTTGCAAAAATCATCAAAGAATCACAGGATTTCAGAGTTAGAAGGGACCTCAGAAGCTCTCTAGACCAATGCATATGCACAAAAGAATCCTACCACAAGATACTCCATGATCATCCAGCTTTTACGTGAATACCTCCAAGGGGAGAAACCTAAGTCCTACGGCAGTTCATTCCACTTTTGGGTGGGTTCAATTGTTAAAAGTTATTCCTGATACCTAATCTATATTTGTCTCTTTAAAACTCTTCATCTCTCCTAACTCTACCTTCCAAGGTCAAAAAAGAATAAATAAATCCAACCCTTATTCCACATGACAGCCTTTCAATAATTTGAAAATATCAATGATATTCTACCCTCAATTCCATTCATATCTCCAGTCTCACCAGGCAAAACATTCCCATTCTCTTCAAATAATTTTCATGTTATGGATTGTAGGCCTTTCACCATTCTGGTTGCCCTCTATTTTTCCAGTTCATCAACATCCTTCCATACTATGATGTTCTAGAATTGAACATGGTAAAAATCCAGGTGGATTTAACTGGGAAACTTTATGAAAAGTTTCTAGGAAAAGGCCATAATTGTAAATAATTGTAAATCTGAGTCATCTACCTCTCACTTGACAGGCTGGAAATAGGGTCATAGAGAACTTGTACAGCCTCTTGAAAGAAAAAAGGGAAGTTCTTCAGAATTATTCATCAATATCTGCTATCCTCTAGTTGAAATTCTTCCTAATGGGTTTATCATTATGGTGATTTTTTTTCTGGTTTGTTTTGCATAAGAAAATTCAGTCCTTGGGGCAGCTAGGTAGTGCAGTGGATAGAGCACTAGCCCTGAAGTCAGGAGGATATGAGTTCAAATCTGGTCTCAGACACTTAACACTAACTAGCAATGTGACCCTGGGCAAATCATGTAATCCCAATTGCCTCAGAAAAAGAAAAGAAAAAAAAAACCAGTCCTAGGTGGGAAAACTAAGGCACACAATGGTTCAAGCCACCAAACTTTAGAACAATCATCAATCCACTGCTATTCTGGAATAAAGACTTTGAATTTTTAATATCCTTTTCTATATTAATATATTTATATAGACAACCTTTTATATTTGATTTAGTCTAATATGTGATCATTGCTTTAAGAATTTAATAATATTTCTACTTGAAATAATTAACAGTGTATACATATATGTACCTTACAGAAACATTAATAGTGATGGTATCCATATGTTTGCACCAGATAGAGAGAACAAAAATATTTTATCAGTACCCCCCCAAAAAAAAAGATGCTATGTGGATTTTTCTCCTTTAATTTACTGGAAATACCAAAGTCTGAATAAAAAGAAAAAAGGCCAGACACAAGCAAGCCAAGAAATATCTTGGCAGCAGGATTATTCATTGAAAGGGGACCCTGAATCCATAAATAAATAAAAAATAAAACAAAACAAAAACCAAACCCCAAGCTTTTTCTCACTCCCTGAAGCTTGTAACATCCAGACACACCAGAGACCTGCCTGGCAACCTATAAGGGAGTGGAGGGAGAGGCAAGCAGGGACAGAAACAAGAAGTCTGTACTGTGGACCAGTGCTGACACTGAGCTCAGGACATATTCTCCAGTTACAAAGGAAGAGATCCCGCCTAGTGATCAGGAGAAACATATGAGGAGGAGGGGAAGGCAACAAGAAATCCCCAGGGTGAGCTGAAAGGGAAACTTTATACCACCTGAACCAGCCTCAAGGTAGAAACCAGAGAAGGCAGAAATTAATGAGCATTCAGCCAGAAGAATGCTCTATAACTTGAAGAACAACATTTTCACAGTTTTTAGGATGCACTCAAAATAAAATAATTAAGAGACTCAGCAAAGGGCAGCTTCTACAGAGAAAAAGCACTGCCTGGTAAAAACAGAAATCTTCAATAATGCTGGTCTTCTCTTTCTGTAATCTTTTTCTCTTGCCTGCATTGCTATAAACCATTTCTGAAACCATCAAGAAAGGCTCCATCAGCATTTATACCTTAGTGTAAGTTCTAGTTCTTACTCTCCAACAGAAATTTTTTGCCTTATCTCCAATGAAAGTACTGTCTCCTTTTAAAGGGTTTTGCCAAATTATCCACAAAGCCTGGTGAGGAGGGGAGGGAGAATGTAGGACCTTTCTCTCTGCTTTTGAAATGAAAGATAGGAGACCACATACTTTACCCTTTGTTAAAACACACCACACACACAACACACACACAAATACACAAACATAAACATACAAATAAAAAAACCCCCACTTGACTCCACAAATCAAACCTCTACTGAATCATCTTTCCAATCAACTTTAAAGATAAAACGTTAGTTTTTGAAGACTTTAAATTAGGTCTTTTTGTAGTTGAGCTTAAATAAAATTCTTCACAGTAAAGACAATAAGTCTTTTAAATAAGAAAGAAAATGGTAATAAAGGAGACATGGTACAATCTAGGAATCAGAAAACTTGCTGTCCAGTACTGGTTTTGCCAAAAGTTCACTTACCTTTTGCGGCCTCAGTTTCCTCATCTCTAATATGACTTAATAGAGTATTTCTAATAGAACTAGTATGAAGAAAATACTTATCAAATTGTATTTAATAATCGCTAGCATTTATATAGTCCTTTAAAGTTTGCAAAATACCTTACATAAATTATCTCATTTGTTCCTCTCAAAAATCCTTTGAGTTGGTGCTGTTATTATCACCATTTTACAGATAAGGAAAACAAAGCCAAAAAAGTTAAATGATTTTTCCAGGGTCATAGAAGTAGATAAAAAAAGATACTTTTTGAGTGAGTGAGAAGAAAAGATGACACAAAGTTTCTGACATTCACTTTTACCTGATACTTGACCTCATATCATTATTACATTGTTCAAGTTTTGTTCAAACTATAATAAACTGAATTTTTAAATATGTAAAATGCTGTCAGTATCATAAATGTCATCTTATTCCACCTTTTCTAAATCAAGGGAATGCAAATATTATAATTTCAGAGCAAAACAGAACACTATTTGGCAATTTAATATGTACTATAACTTTTGCTTTCCCTACTTCAATGCTGACCTTCAACTAGTTGGTCCAAGGTAGAAATCTTCTTGAGTCCATCTATGGTGTAGATTGTTCTCACTCCCTGGGGCAAATTCACATTGTCGGACAGAGTTCTGGTCAGATCAGCCAGCAGAGCCTCAAAAGACCTAAATCTGTCTGGAGAGATGGCATATACGATCCCTTTGAAGTAGCGGTCTCCATTACGATAGAAACGGACTTTCTTGGCTTTCTTCTCGGAACTGAGGGTCTGCAGAGTGCGGGTGCGGTAAAAGCTGCAGTGGGCACTATGGGTCGGGCTGGGAAGGCCATTTACCCTAGACCCTCTGCCATATCTCTGTGCTTTATCCCGCTCATCAAAGTGTTCCAGTTCCATATCTCTCCCAAAAGACATGTTCAAGATAGAATCTAAGAGCAAGAAAAATAAACACAGAAACACACACTGTCATTTTCAATGAATCAACAAGCATTTATTGAGGGCTTGCTATGTGCCATTTGAAGACAAGATTAATAGGCTCAGGTAGAGAAAATGCAACTATTAGGAACACTATTTAAATGACTGACATTGGTTAATGTAGCTTCTTGGCTGAAAGAAAGAATTGGAGTCTTCATCTTAAAATTTGAAACTTTATATTTTGGTAGAAGGAAAGAAAGAAGAGTGGCTTTAAAGTGAAGTACAAAAGAGTTTATATGTTATTGAATGCTGGGTCACATGATGAGAAAAAGATAAGCTAAGAAACACTATTTGGAGGAATGTCTCTGTCTCTTACACACAGACATCTCTCTCTCTCTCTCTCTCTCTCTCTCTCTCTCTCTCTCTCTCTCTCTCTCTCTCCTTTTCTTACACACACACACACACGCACACACACACACACACACACACCCCTAATCAAAACTTGACATTGGTTTTATTCTAATAAATAAATTCCATTTCTTCTGTGGAGGGGAATTCATTGTATTATACAATTTGAGTGAATAAAATGCATTTCTAAACATAGTTTGTTTCTTCTTTTTTGTTTCTGATTAGAATAGAGCTAAGAGGAAAGGGGCTTGTTTCATCTTTTGAAACAGAGGATGAAATCCACCATCCCACTTCCCTTTCAGTTTCCTTCTTCAACTCTATCACCCTTTGAGAATACCTATCCTGACTTAAATCTACAGAGCTTTGCTCTCAGTTAGCTACCTCTTAATTAAAAAAAAAAACACTTCTACCTTAATATATACTAAAATGTCATAGAATAATAAATAATTTAAAATGCTTCCCCTAGTTTTTAAATTTTAATATGGGAATCTTGAAAGCCCATAGCTTTCATGACCCAAAAGAACAAATTCTAAACTGTGAGTTTCATGAGCCTTGACATAAAATTGGATGAAAGTACTTTTGAACAGGTGACCTTCCCAGTGCCATTTAACTCATACCACCAAAGGAATCACCTATTCATAATGTCAAATATAATATAACTTCAGTGTAACCTACCCTGACATTCAAAAAACTTGAGTGAATCAAGTTAAAGTAACAATTTACAAGAATTAAACATTACAGTGGAAAGAACACTGACTATGGAGTCAGAGAACTTGGCTCTGATTCGTACATTGACATACTACATGTGATCTTAGGTATGTAATTCTGGGCCTCATTTTCCTCCACTTAACAATGAGGAGATTAAAGAAGATGGCCTCTGTGATTCCTTCCTATTCCAGATATATTATTCTATGATCCCACAGACAAAAGGCAATTAATACAAAACACTCTAGAAGAAGTAAAATTGTTAAAGATGTATGCTTACTATTAATATGAATAAATGAGACATTTGTTCTGTCATTTATCAACCAGATTACTTAAAAGTAAAACTGGTCCCTTTAACCATAATGAGTATGGGCTTTAAAAAAAGGACTCATAATGGAGACAATGCAAGCTGTGAGAAAACTGTGATTCGATACTGGAACTATCAGAAGAGCAACATATCTTTAACCCTGAAAGAAAGGAAATAACTCAGACTTTCTGAGAGCACAATATAGCTTACAGCTTCTAATTCTTTGTGGAAAAAAAGAAGTTACATGCTTCTCATTTATAAAATCAACAACTGATTTATAAATTGAGTCACTTCAAATAAAATATCATATTGTGCCATTTTAGACAAGTATTAAGGACAAGAGCTGGCTGAGTGGTTATTCAATATGGGATATGGAGTATCCTGTTGTTATATATTTCTAAAAAGACAGATCTCTTGTTTTTTTTTTTTTTTTTCATTCTAGAGGGGCGGGGGAAGGAAATGCTGCCAATATTCATGCCAAGAAACTAGCTCATCAAGCTCTTGACAAAACCAACATTCCCCACAGTTTTAAAGCTGAAGCCAAGATCCAATCTGCTTTGTAGGTTTTGTTTTGTTTCAAGCCAGTTGTAATTCTCCCACCTCTTGGGGGTCACTCCTAAGTTTATATATAAAAATCAGGGAATACTACAGAAGCTGTATTGTATAGTGCCTACAACCAGAGCATCCAAAGTTTACCATTTGGTAGGGCAGTTCAATTCAATTCAGCAAGTATTTATTAAACCCCTTCTATGTTCCAGTTATTATAGTGGGATACAAAGGCAGAAATGAAAGTGGCCCCTGTCTCCAAAGAGTTTATGTTTTATTGAATTGCAAGAATAAATTTTATAACTGTTACATTGATAGTGATGTGAACTGGATCAGAGAATTGTAATAATGGGACAGGAACTACCTAATAAGAAAATTCTCTCTATCAATTCATATTGATATCACCCCTTCCACTTAAGAAAGGTGCCCAGGACAAAGCTTTATAAAATAAGAGTTGCAACCCTACATGTGGTCACATAACTAAATGTAGAGGTTGCAAAAGAATTGGCAACAGTAAAATTTTCTCAGGTGGTGAAAAGGGGTTGCAAGTGGAAAAAGTTTAAGACCCTACCCTAGAGCACTAAGAGATTAAGTGAATTATCTAGTCACACAACCAGCATACAACAGAGGGGAAATTCAAACCCAGAGTCTCCTGGCTTTGAGGCTTGCACTCCATCCATTATGTCATACTGACTTTTTCTCCCCACCTAAACCTAAAGTTTATCTAGTCTAGGAGATCTTACCTTTTTTGCATCCTAAACTCCTTTGGCAATTTGCTTATATCTATATACCTTTTTTTTTTTACTGTAATACTTTTACATGTATAAAATAAAATACACAGGATTACCAAAAAAGGCCAATTATATTGAAATAGTTTTTTTTTAAGTTTTCAGACTCTACCTAGGTTAAGAACTCCTCCCTGTTCTAGTCCATGGACTAATTTCTTTTATGTCACTATGCCTCTTACTCCCTTCCCCTCCATTTCACTCCAAGTGACAATTTATAGATATGCCTCACAAATTAAAATTATCATTTTCAAAGCTGTAACTATGGCTTCTAAAGCCCTTCATAAACTGTCCCCCTCCTACTTTTCCAGTTTTCTTACTCTTTACATCTACTCTCTACACATATGATACAGACAATCTACTTGTACACAACACTATCTTTACTCCAAATGCTTTCTCTTGCCGTCCCCCAAACATGGAATTGGTTCCCTCGTGATCTTCTCCTTCTGTCTTCTTTCAAGTCCCAGCTAAAAATTTCCCTTCTGGAAGAAGCTTTTCCTAATTCCCCTTAATATTGGTGCCTTCCCTCTCAAACCCAATTTATCCCATGTATATAGGTTATTTGTACATGGTGGTTTGCATGCTATCGCCCCATTAGATTGTGAGCTCCTTGAGAACAGGGACTGTTTTTTGCTTTCCTCTGTATCCCCAGTGTTTAGCACAGTGCCTTATACCCAGCAGGCATTTAATAAATTCTTCTTGATTATAATTATCTACTGTAACAAACAAAAAAATCAAACAATAACCCAGCCCAAATCAAAAAACTAGGCTCTTCTCTCCACCGAGCAGAAATTATAGGAATTCTGTTCTAACCCTAAACCTAATCTAGAGCACATATAAGGTATATCAGAGATAGGTAAGGCTTCCCTAGATTTAGCTTGACTTTCTTACGTCTCTCTTGTGTCTCTCTCTCAAAGTAAAGAATGTGTTTACTTAAACTTGGTAGTGAACATAAAATATCTTGTTTTTCTCTCATTCATTCACCTACTAGCTAGGAAACACAGGTACTAGGCATTGTGAAGAATACAGAGATGAATAACCTCAGATATTGACTTGAAGTGTCAGAGGAAAAGAGGTCTTCTCACAACACAAAGCTTTTCCTACAAGATTACCATTCCAAGAACTAGAAATCTCTGTTTTCTTTGGAATGCCTAATCTTTTAAAAAGACAACTTCCTCATCCCTTGCACTATCCAAGGGATTCCATTTATAGCCTTACACACACACACACACACACACACACACACAAATCTCACACACTGAAAGATTACACTGCAGGTGAATGGAAAGGCATAGGATAAAAGACACATATACTTTAAGTATTACAAGTATATTGTAAATATAGATGTCACATATATGTATATTTATACATATATAATAAACCCTCTAAATGCAAAAAGAAACTCATTTCTATTGTGCAACAACATGTAAACCTTATTTTAAGGTCCATTCTAGTGTGTATACATTTGATGTTTCATAAAACACTGCCCTACTTTTTTTTGGTACTAAAGAAAGGTGACTGATTATGTGGAAATATACACCACCTCATCTACTCATACACACCCCTGCAGTGCAATCAGTGAGTGTGACTGGAATTTGTTAGATTCAAGGCATTCAGAGGTGCAATATATGCAAGATCTGCATATTGGATTAGACCTTTTCTCCCATCAGTGATCCTGTTCAAACGTTATCTTCAAAAGATGTCTCTTTTGTGGGCCAATGCAGGGGTTGTGTCTTCCAACCCCTGCTCTCTCTAGGAGAAAAATACCATTTCCTCCCTGCATGCTTTTAACACTGCAGGCGCTAATCTGTACACGATGCTGCCTCGCCATCAGAATTCCACAAGCAAATGTAATTACAGCCCAGGCTACAGAAAAGCCCGACCCAAAATTAAGCCGGTCACCCCTTAAGGTGCACAAGCCTCACCATCACACGGTCAAAACCCGACACAATAAAGGCCTGGCCCCACCACTCAGTCAATGAGGAACAGAGTTGGTCCCCGTTCCACAGCTGACTCTGACAATGACAAACACCTTTCTGCCTCCCCATTCCTATCCCTTTCCTTCTATCCTCACTGGAAACGTGAGGCTAAAGAGCGCAAAACGCAGTCTTCCGCTCCCAAGCCCAGTCTCTCCCTTTTAAAGTGGCACCAGCCACTAGACAAAAGGGTCCGGTACCCACGGCCCAGGGGCCCAAGCCCACACAATGCCCCTGGGCTGGGGAGGGCTGGGCTGGGCTGCTTCGGCAGCCGCCTTTCTAGGAACAGTCTGGAGGAGGAGATTGCCTCTCAGGAAGGTTGCCACCCCGGGCCCTAAGCGCTGCCTCTAGAAGGATCCCCTTCCTAACCAGCCACAGCCCGGAGATCTTGGGGGAGAGGCGAGGGGTCTGCCCGGTCGCCCCCCGGGCTCTGCAGAAGCGACTCAGGCATACGCTTCTTTTTTTTTCCCTCCCTCCTCCACTTATTGCAATGCACTCACCGGATCCGCAGAGAGACACTGCCAAGTGTCTTTGTTAACGGTTCTGTCTGCTGGCCCCTCCGCTGCTCCTCTCCTCGCCTGAGTGATGCTGCTGTTGCTGGTAGTGGTGGTGGAAGCAGCTACCGTACCAGTAGTGGTGGTGCTAGCGGTGGTGGTGGTGGTGGTGAGGCTGGGCTGCGGCAGCTGCTCGGGCTCCGCGTTTTCAACTTCTGCCCTTATTGCAGTGATTTGCATTAGCCCGTCCTCATTGAAATGCGGTTCTTCACAGCAGCCTCGCTCTGCCACTCTCCAGCTTCTCTCTAGAGGAGGGCGGCGGCAGCGAGCGCGCTCCCTTTTCTTCTCTCCCTCTTTCTGCACCCCCCACCCCTTTCCTCCTCTCCCTCCCTCTTTCGAGCACGCGCCTGAGGCCCCCGCCCTCCTCTCCTTCCCACCCTGGAGTTGGGTGGCTTCACGCCCCCCTCAGGGCTCCCTCTGGTCTTGGTGATCTCAGTTCCCACTACTCCCCACCTGACCGCTGCATCCTGACCTTTTTTAAGTCCCCCAGGACTGTTGAGCCACTGGGTGCGAAGGGCTATTTTGGGCATGACTACTTGAGTGTCCCCTTGACGGGAGTGGGGAAGTAAAGGGAGTTCCCTAAGGGGTACGATGGGGGCAACTGGTACTTAGTGAAGATGTTTGAAGGCCGGAGGCAAGGCGGCTGGCGAGGGGGCAGAGTGAAAGGAAGGGGCTTGGGGCTGTGTCAGCTTCCCAAAAAGGGGGTGGGGCACAAAGGTGTGAGTGACAAGCAGTAAGAAGGCAAGAAGGAATTGTAGTTTCTTCCCCTACGATTCCTTCTCAGATCTTTAATTCAGCCACTACTTCCAAGTCTAGGATTGTCTCTCTCTCTCTCTGTCTCCCCAATCCTGTCACCCTTCTCCACTTTTTTATGCAACGACTTCTTCCCCCTTTAATACTTCATCCCCTCTTTCCCTAGGGATGACCTGATCAGTACCACTAGAAACCACTAGCGGGCTCCCAGAAGGCTGTCCCAATCCCCTGCTTGTCCCACGGGGCTGATGGCGCCAGACATGTTCATATAATGCACACCAACGCCCACCTACCCCGAAGACATTATTGTCACCCAGCATTAGAAATGCTGACATCCTCTTCAGATCTGAATGTCACACTAGACCCATAGACTATTGGGTCACTATTTTCTACTGGAAACCTTAAAGCAGAATGTCCTTCCTGGACAATGGAAAACCCCTATGACCTAATCTTGAAACTCATCCCTTTCCCAGGAATCCTTTCCATCATTTGTGATGATGATAGCTGTGTCCAAAAAAACAAAAACAAAAACAAAAACAAAACTAGAGAATGTAGAATCTGTTCTACAGCTTGGCTATAGTTTTCAACCTGAATTTGAACTTCATAATAGAATTTCATCATTTCCATCCCTTTTCCCAGCCACTATCATAAAAAGACTTAATTTCTCTCTCATGGCTTACATATTTTAAATGAAAAAGGTTATCTTTTGACACTAAGCTGCTGAACTGAACTTTCTATCTTCACTTAGTCCATAGGTACTGATCATGGTAACTAATAAAATCATTTTAACATTCTTTTAATTTATTGCAAATGCTTAAAAAAATCAATAACAAAAGACAGCTCAAATAACATTCATGTTACATATTCTAATAGTTGCATTGAAGTTTTTCAACAGCTGTAAGGATAGCAGAATAAGATAACCAACTTCTCTAAATGCAAAATATTGAATCTATATCCAACACCTTTGGAGGTAGAGAAGAAACATGGAGATAGATTAAAGTACATTCTTGAAGAAAATAGAGATAGTTTCTTTTATTTAATTAATTTAATTTAATTAATCAATAGCTAGGAAAATATTCCTTCTCACAAAATACTCTAGTAATTACAATTCCATCCCTACATATGTACTTTAGGATTTTTCTCCTCTACAATTTTTAGCTCAGTTCCAGCTGTCTCAAGCAACTCCACAAAGTGTGGAAAGAGCCCCATGACCTAATGTAGCCAATTCATTGCTTAGCCTCTTCTTGATCCAATTACTCATTAGAAACAAATCAGTTATTTTTCAAAGTAGTTTTAACACTTTCATGAATCTAGATTGCTTCCATTTGATAATTAAATAATGTGGGACAGTGAATGGTACTCTGGTAGCCTGAAAGAATAAATGCAACTTCCAGATCTGGCTTATTTGTGGAATTAAAATGCAATTATTTAGCCAACAGAAGTAATCCTTTACCAAAAGGTACTCTAGTGGCCTGAAAGAGTTAATGCTACTTCCAACAGAGTTTAATCATGCCAGAGAATAGCCTAAGTTGGGAAAAAGCCTTGACTCAAGTTTCATGAGTTTAAAGTAAAATGCCTCTTTGCAGAAATAAAATTAACTTTCTATCTTCAATTACTCCATAGGTACTGAGCATAGTAACTAATAAAATCATTTAAACATTTTTTTAATTTGTTGTAAATCCTTAAAAAATCATTGAATTTGCAAAAGGTTCTTAAGAAAATAAAATTAAGGCATCTTCTGTCATTTCCTTTAATTTTTAAAGGAATTATTCAAAGAATTTATTAAATTGACTCTAAAACTTTACCTGCCTTTTACAACAAACTTTCATGGAGTCTCTGACATCTGCAAGGCTCTGTTCTAGGTGCCAAGAATACAATTGGAAGCTCCCTAATATGATTTCATATTTTGCTCAGAGAAGAAATCATCTTCTAACAGCCTGAAGTCACTCAGACATCTAAACTCTGACCTTAAGAGCTTTCTCATCTCTTCATTCCACCACATTATAGCTGACCAAAACCATATTTTCTTTTAATTCCCTCAAAGCAAAAACACTCAGTGAGAAGTTACTTGGCATCCCTACAAAGTGTTGTTTTTGTTGCTATTTTAAACTTTATGTTCTCTTTAAACTCTGTGTCACCTACTGCTTCTGAATTTCAATTAACATATCCACAGTCATACTACAATCATATACATCTCTACATTTCTCATCCAGGTCCACTTTGCAAAATTTTGTTCTTATATTAAGAACCCTTAGGTTAGATGAAATGAACTCTAGTCAGTCAGTACAGCCTTGGGCAAGAGCTAAAAATCCAAAGGGCTGTGTCTTAGCGAGGTGATATGATACATTTATTCTAGGACAATTCATACTAAAATATAAAATGCAGATGTAAAATCCTTTCTTGAGAGCATGTTCTGATAAAGGGGATGGCTTTTGGTACCTTAGGTAGGGGATGAGAGGGTATTACCAAACAAAATATAGAAAAAAGAGAGACTGGAAAGACTAACTAAAACCTCCAGCATTTTGCCTAGGGCCGGACTGACTATCAGTGGCTGAAATACTACAATTAACAATTCATTACTTTGAATTTAGTGATATCACTGTGTCTATGTTGCTGTTGTCATTCCTGGCATGAAGGGGTGGTTTATAACTGGGAGATCTAAATAAGAGAAAAGCTACTGCTGCTGAAAAGGGATAATTAAACTGACTGAAATCATGAAACCATTTGGTGGATTTGGTTGTTGGAACAACACCCAGATCTAGGTCTAAATTTCAGAGTTTGAAATGGGTATGGATTCAATAACTGCACTGCCTAGAAACATCCCTGACAAGGAATGATACTATTTCACTCCCAGCTTGGAGGCAACAGGTAAATAACTTGAACAAATTACAAAATGGTATAACTTCTCACCCTCCCTATCCTCGAAGTTTCTTGCATAATTTTGCTCTCCTTAGCACTTTCCTGAAGGGTAACATGTCAAAATTTTGGTGTAGGATAATAATTACTACTAATAATAGCATTTATATAGCACCTATTATGTGCCAGAAACTGTGCTAAGTACTTTACAAATATTGCATTATTTAATCTTCATAACAATCCTGGGAGATAGATGCTAATATTTATCATCTCCAATTTATAGTTGGAGAAAAATCCAGTTCAGTGATGAAGAGAGCCATCTACACCCAGAGAGAGGACCATGGGAACTGAGTGTAGACCACAACATAGCATTCTTACTCTCTCTGTTGTTTGCTTTCATTTTGTTTTCTTTTGCAGTTTTTTCTTCCTTCTTGATCTGATTTTTCTTGTGCAGCAAGATAACTGTATAAATATGTATATATATATTGGATTTAACATATATTTTAACATATTTAATGTACTGGACTACCTGCTATTAGGGAATAAAATGGGGGGAAGGAGGGGAAAATTTGGAACAGAAAGTTTTGCAAGAGTCAATGTTGAAAAATTTCCCATGTATACATTTTGTAAATAAAAAAGCCTTAATAAAAAAAAGAAAGAAAGAAAATGAAGTAAACAAAGGATGGGTGACTTGCTTAGGATCATACAGCTAGTAAGTGTCTGAGGCTGCATTTGAACTTAGCTCTTCCTGACTCTAGGCCCAGAATTCTGGACCAGTACATCATCTAGATGCTTCTGAATTAAGTGAAGTCTGTGATAAGTCTGATATAACAGCCTAACTGCATTTCTGACACAGTGATCTTCCAAGATTCATCTTCACAAGATATCAAATATGGGTGTCATATGAGTTTGGGAAATTAGGAGAAATTGCTTTCCACTGAGAAGTTCACCTATTATGTAGCAGCCTATCAGAGCCATAACAGGAGACAGAGTCACTCCCAATTGAGGAAAAAGCAAGAAGATGGAGATGGGCTAAAACTATATGTATTGTGATGAATAATGGAGAATAGCACCACCAGTTTAGAACTACAGAAGCTGCTGCATTTCAACTATAAAGGACAGGATCAAATAGGGATTGCCTATTCTATCCAAGAGTGTGGAAAGAGAAAGAGTCTAACACAAACTTCCAATCTAGGAACTAAGGCTAGAGATATGAATAAACAGAAGAAAACTTAGAACAAAATGAACACTGTGGGTTAAGAGAATTACAAGAAAATAACCTCAAATAAGAGAGTAATTCAATAGTAAGAACAAGTGGGGACACAGCAAAAAATTGGCTTGGCCAAAAGAACTCCAGGAGTACCTGAAAAAGATGAAATAAGAAAGAAAACTGAAATTAAAATCCAAATTATAACTCTTAAAGAAAAAAATGAAATTAGAACAAATAGCTTAGAAGAGAAGGTAGAAAAACATTACCAAATAACTAAATAAAATTCAATGACTCCAGGAAACAAGAAAGATGAAAAGAAAAATTAAAAGACTGAAAAATTAGAAGCATATGAAAATAATTTGCTGTCAAAAACAACTCACTTGGAAAAAAATAGGTTGAGAAGACATTGTTTAAGACTCATTATTCAGTGGAGTCAAGATGATAAAGTGACAAAAATTAGTATAGCAGAGCCCCTTCACAATACTTCTTCAAACAGACCTAGAAATTGTACCAAACTAAATTTTGATGGGGAAATCCTGAAAAAGGAATAATGTGTCATCCATCCAGCTCAGGTCACCATGGGAGACAGAGAGGTCTATATACACTCTGGAGTTGGAGGAAGGCCAGTAGTGTATCATATGCAAAGCACTCTGGCACCCAGCTAGAAGCTATGTGCCAAGGCAAAAGAAGATCTCAGATCTATATTGGAATACCACGATGGGAACAGATGCAACTAGCAATTTCGTTGCCTACTGTTCTGTTCTGGATTTCAGATTCAGGATGTTTGAGAAGGGGACTTATGCCCAAGGATAGCATTTCTCTGTAGAGAAGGCCTGGGCAATGTGCCTAGAAAGGTAGAAGCTTAGAAGCAAGAAGCAGCAGTGTGGTTCAGATACCAGTAGCAGAATAGTGCCTTAGTTCTAGCATCTAACTCAGTCTGGATAGGCATAACCAAGGCAGGAATTCCGGACCACAGGAGAACCTAGAGTTCCAGCACACTGAACCAACAGAGCTTTCCAGCTGTATTATAGGGGCTGAGTCCAGAAACATTCAAAACCTCAAACCCATGTCAAGAACTCACAGAGCTCAAATCCACAAGAAGAAATCAGAATTTACCCAGATTTAGACTATTTTGAGAACAATGTAAAATTGCAGGTTTCCAGTCTGTGCTTGGATGCAAGAATAACACAATACTCAATATCCCCAAGAAAACAACAACAGGATTAGACAAGATCTTCTCTTCAGAAGTACCTAGAATCCAGTATTAATATAAAATCAGGAAGTAGGCTGGAAAAAATGAACAAACAAAAAAGCTATTATGGTGGCAAGAAAGCTCAAGACACAAACCTAGAAGATGAGAAAGACTCCAAATATCTACAGGCAAAGCCTCAAAGGGAAATTACAATTCAGGCACAAACTCAAGTAGAATGCCTGGAAGAGAAGAAGCAAGAATTTTTTTAAGTGCTAAAAATGTTTTTATAAATTAAAAAAAATGTGCTTGAGGAAAAAATTGGAAAAGAAATGAGAACTAAGAAGAAAAAATTGGAAAAGGAATTAGCTTGGCATAAGAAGTACAAAACCTTGCCCAAACAACAAACTCTCTGAAAATTAAAATGGAACAAACAGAAGTCAAAGACTCCATGAGATGATAAGAAACATTAAAATGAAGTCAAAAGGCTGGGGGAAAACACAGAAAACTATGTAAGGGATCTTATAGAAAAAAGAACAATTAACCTGGAAAACAGATCAAGGAGGAAAAAAACTTAAAAGTCATAGGGCTAACCAAATGACCTGACCAAAAAAGGAACTTAGAGAGGATATTTCAAGACATCTGAAAGGAAAACTTCCAAGATCTTAGAACCCAAAAGTTAAGTAGAAATAGAAAGAATTCACCTGTTGCAAAATGAAAGCTCCCAAGATTATCATAGCCAAAATCCAGAGCTTCCAGATCAAACAAAAACTCCCACAAAGAGTCAGAAAGAAAGGATTCAAATACCAAGATGCCACAATCTGAATCACAGACAATTTAGCAATCACCATTATAAAAGAGTAGAGTTATTAGAATATAATATTGCAGCAGGCAAAATATATACACAATAACCACTAATTACTTGCTTAGCAAAACTA
Source organism: Sarcophilus harrisii (assembly GCF_902635505.1). Classification (NCBI taxonomy): domain Eukaryota; kingdom Metazoa; phylum Chordata; class Mammalia; order Dasyuromorphia; family Dasyuridae; genus Sarcophilus; species Sarcophilus harrisii. The sequence continues at coordinate 428,055,132 of NC_045428.1, read as the reverse complement.
AATATAATCCTACAGGAGGAAAATAGATTTTTAATGAACTAGAGGACTTTCAAACATTCCATATGAAAAGATCAGAGTTGTGTAGAAACTTTGAAGTTCAAACCTCAGAATTAAGAGAAAAATTAAAAAGGTAAACACAAATGAACAAGCCTAAGGGAATAAACAAGAATAAACTGCTTATGATCAAATACAATGAAAAGATAAATATATATCTTTTCTGAACCCTATCATTATCATGGGTCATAGTCTGGGAGTGGATCTGTTATATTGTGATAATATTAAGAGATGAATGGGGAAAAAAGAGGAAAGGACTACACTGAGTGGATTGGGGAAAAGGAAATGGATAGGAAATAATATCTCACATAATCAGATTGCACAAGTGGATGATCATTTAATTCAAACCTCATTCCTTCACATTTTACAGAAAACTGAGGCATAGGGAGGTTGAATATTTTGCTTAAGGTCAATTTTTTTTTTAAAGCAGAGTACTTAAAATCCAAAATCATGGCATCCCAATTTCAAGGACAGTCAGAGATCTCTAGCAAATTAACATCCAAGATCCCAATTCTGTGCAATATATTACCCTGCAAGGTTTGTTGTGAGGATCAAATGAGATAATAATGCATTTGGCATAGTCCTTAGTGTATAATAAGAACTATATAAATATTATTGTGGTTCTTGTTGCTATTTCAAGATATGTCTGTCCCATTCTGGAAGTACAAGGAGTATTCAGAGGCTGATTTGTCCATTGATTATCAATGGCTTTGTACTGCTCTTTATCTAACTAAAGAGGAATCTGGACATAGCAACAGCAGCTCACAGCTCCATGAGCTCAAGAGATCTAATATTCTTAGCCTCCCTGAAATTACAGGTCTGGGCCACCATGTTGGATCCTAGTCTCCCCCCTGCCCCTCCTCTCTCTTTCTTTTCTTTTTTTTTCCCAAGAAAATTGGGGTTAAATGACTTGCCCAGGAACATATTACTAAGTAAGGCTAAGTTTCTAAAGTCAAATTTGAACTTAGGTCCTCTTAACTCCAGAACTAGAGCACCATTCACTGCCCTATCTAGCTGCGTCTTCATTTTTTAGATGAGGAAATCTAAGGCACTGAGAAATGAAATAATTTATTCAGTGTTATAAAAGTAATAAGCAGCAATGTGGAGATTTGATCTTAAGTCTTTTTACTCTAAGGGTAGCCTGCTTTCACTGAACCACATGCGAATAACAAAAAGAGAAGTTAGAATGGGTAATGGGAGAGCATGGGACATTCCAGAAGGATGGTTCACTTGAGGAGAGAAGGAATTTAGGTTAAAAATATCATAGAGGTAATAGCCTGGGAGGAAGAAGGGAATTTCAATAGGTAGAGAGTGAATACACAAATGCAAAGAAACAAGAAAGTTAAGGACAAGATCTAAGAATACCCAGTAATCTACTGTGGTTGGAAGATAGAGTGCAAAAAGGAAATAATATAAAATAAGGCCAGAAAAGTAGGTGGGAACAAGATTATGGAGGCTCTTCAATAGCATTTTAAGGAGCTTATATCTTATCCAACAGACAGTGGGGAATCATTGAAAATTTTTTTTCAGTAATGCAATGATATACTTGGACCTATTAATTAGAAAGAATACTTAGAGAATAGTATGAGAGATGGGTTGAGTGAGATTGTACATAGAGAAGGCAGTTTAAAAGATGTTTTTTAAAGATTCTATTTGTAGTATAGATCTACTCCCACCTCTGAGACACAGTTTTTAATCTGAAGAATCACAAAATAGTGGGGTGAGTCAGGATTTATTTCTGTCTGACACCTTATTTTCTAGTACTAAGTCAAGCCAGTATCTGAAAGACATTGCTAATAATGAGATTAGATTAATTTTCTCCTCAATCTTGGCAGACTCCAGCCAGGTAGGGGAACCCAATATGTTCTTTTCAGCTTTAGGTGAGCATAAATTCTTTCATTAGATTGCTCAAGGATAGGAATAATCTGCAAATAATGACATGATCCAAGTTATGTCCCCCTTCATTAGAATAGGTCCACATCTAATTATAATATTCACTCTCTCATTGCTTATTTCTTTTTATTTAATAGCCTTTTATTTACAGGATATATGCATGGGTAACTTTACAGCATTAACAATTGCCAAACCTCTTGTTCCATTTTTTCACCTCTTTTCCCCCACCCCCTCCCCCAGATGGCAGGATGACCAGTAGATGTTAAGTACATTAAAATACAAATTAGATACATAATAAGTATATATGACCAAAACGTATACATGACCAGAAAGAATCAGACTCTGAAATATTGTACAATTAGCTTGTGAAGGAAATCAAAAATGCATGTGGGCATAAATATAGGGATTGGGAATTCAATGTAATGGTTTTTAGTCATCTCCCAGAGTTCTTTTTCTGGGCATAGCTAGTTCAGTTCATTACTGCTCCATTAGAAATGATTTGGTTGATCTCGTTGCTGAGGATGGCCTGGTCCATCAGAACTGGTCATCATATAGTATTGTTGTTGAAGTATATAATGATCTCCTGGTCCTGCTCATTTCACTCAGCATCAGTTCGTGTAAGTCTCTCCAGGCCTTTCTGAAATCATCCTGTTGGTCATTTCTTACAGAACAGTAATATTCCATAATTTTCATATACCACAATTTATTCAGCCATTCTCCAACTGATGGACATCCATTCAGTTTCCAGTTTCTAGCCACTACAAAAAGGGCTGCCACAAACATTCGTGCACATACAGGTCCCTTTCCCTTCTTTATAATCTCTTTGGGATATAATCCCAGTAGTAACACTGCTGGATCAAAGGGTATGCACAGTTTGATAACTTTTTGAGCATAGTTCCAAACTACTCTCCAAAATGGTTGGATTCGTTCACAACTCCACCAACAATGAATCAATGTCCCAGTTTTCCCACATCCCCTCCAACAATCATCATTATTTTTTCCTGTCATCTTAGCCAATCTGACAGGTGTGTAGTGGTATCTTAGAGTTGTCTTAATTTGCATTTCTCTGATTAATAATGACTTGGAGCATCTTTTCATATGACTAGAAATAGTTTCAATTTCTTCATCTGAGAATTGTCTGTTCATATCCTTTGACCATTTTTCAATTGGAGAATGGCTTGATTTTTTATAAATTAGAGTTAATTCTCTATATATTTTGGAAATGAGGCCTTTATCAGAACCTTTGACTGTAAAAATATTTTCCCAGTTTATTGCTTCCCTTCTAATCTTGTCTGCATTAGTTTTGTTTGTACAAAAACTTTTCAGTTTGGTATAATTGAAATTTTCTATTTTGTGATCAGTAATGATCTCTAGTTCTTCTTTGGTCATATCTCTCATTACTTATTAACAAATCAGAGACACTATAAGAAATGCCTATTCTTCTGAAACCATATAAGTGTTGAGTGGATTCCATAAAGGTCTTTGGCATTCAAGAGTGTCACTCACCCCTTTTATTAATTATTGCTAGCATGATTAATTGCCTAGAAATTATGCTTCCTAACCTTTTTCTCATCACAACAAAAAATTAATTTATTATATATAAAATTTCATCTACTTGGCATAGAGGATCCATAAAATGAGATATGTTTGATAAATGTGGGTCAGTAATAAAGAGGAATAAAAGTATGCAATTTTGATTTTTGGTTTATTGTCTCAGAGGCAGTATAGTATTGTAGAAAACTGTTGGAATTATAGTAAACACATGGATTCAAATAGCTGTTTGATAATAGCTAATTGCACCAACTTCTCTGAGGCTGTTTACTCATCTTTAAAAATGGGGATTCAATTACCTGTATTACCTTTCTCACAGGATTGCTGCATACATAAATCTAAGCTGTCATCAAAATCATGATCATCAACACTACTACACAACTCAACAGGAGTTGAGACTGATAGAAAAGCAGAAATAAGTACAGCCTCGCCTACTAATTCTACTCCAACAAGGATCTGGAAAGCATAATAGTCAGAAACAAGATTTTAAAAATCTAAGTACCACTACAGATTGTAGAGAACTCAATCTGTCAGATTGGCTAAGATGACAGGAAAAGATAATGATGAATATTGGAGGGGATGTGGGAAAACTAGGATACTGATACATTGTTGGTAGAACTGTGAATAGATCCAACTATTCTGGAGAGCAATTTGGAACTATGCTTTAAAAATTATCAAACTGTGCATACATTTTGATCCAGCAGTGTTTCTACTGGGCTTATATCCCAAAGAGATCTTAAGGGAGGGAAAGGGACCTGTATGTGTAAAAATGTTTGTGGCAGCCCTGTTTGTAGTGGCTAGAAATTGGAAATTGAATAGATACCCATCAATGGGAGAATGGCTAAATAAATTATGATATACGAATATCATGGAATATTATTGTTCTGTAAGAAACGACCAACAGGATGATTTCAGAGGATCCTGCAGAGACTTACATGAACTGATGCTAAGTGAAATGATCAGAACCAGGAGATCATTATACATGGCAACAACAAAACTATATGATAATCAATTCTGATGGACATGGCTCTATTCAACAATGAGATGATTCAAACCAGTTCCAATTGTTCAGTGATGAAGAAAGCCATCTATATCCAGAGAGAGACCTGTGGGAACTGAGTATGGACCACAACATAGCATTTTCACATTTTCTGTTGATGTTTGCTTGCATTTTCTTTTCCTTCTCAGGTTTTTTTCTTTCTAGATCTGGCTTTTCTTTAAGATAACTGTATAAATATGTATACATATATTGGATTTAACATATATTTTAACATATGTAACATGTATTGGACTATCTGCCATCTAAGGGAGGGATGTGGGAGGAAGGAGGAAAAAATTTGGAACAGAAAGTTTTGCAAGGGTCAATGTTGAAAAATTACCCATGCATATGTTTTGTAAATAAAGAGCTTGAATAAAAAAATCTATGAAAAAGTCACAGCGAATTATTTTCCAATTCAGATTGGCTTATGGAGATAGAAAAAGAGAACTAGGGACACTGAGGACAGGATTTAATCAGAAACATGACTTGATAAACACATTACAGACCAGAAGGGACCCAAGAGTAGACACCAGAGCAGGAAGAGTTTGTAGTAGTTCTGTCACTCATTACCCAGTTTCAGATCACAGATCCAAGGTGGATTGAAGAAGGAACATTTAAAGTTCTTTGGAAGCTGACCCTATTCTACCTGTCCAATCACTCCTTTGATCAGCCAATCTTTTATTGTTCCTTATATATGTCATTACTTTGGAAGGGTTGTCCTTTGTGCTTTCACATCTGAAATTACTATCTTCCCATCTTTGCTTTTTGGAATCTCTGATTTCTATCAAGATACATCTTGACCTCCATTTTCTGCATGGGAAGTTTTCATTTATCTCTTTCCCACAACTAGAGCTTCCTTCAGAAGCAGTTGTATATGCTTTATGTGTGTTTTCTGTATACCAATATATGGACAGTTTGTTTGTAATGTAAGATCTCTGAAAGCAGGGGCTGTTTAATTTTTGTCTTTGTAATCTCAATGTCTTGAACAATATTTGGAACAAAATAGGTACACCATAAATGCTTATTGATTGATTGCTCATTTTCATTATAGGAAAGGCTAAGAAGACTACAATGATAAATAATAGTATGATGATGACTAAGTCACTCAGCATTTAGTAGGAAACATAAGACATGCACCTAATTAATTAAAATATAAGGGACTATATGATGTGTCATGAGAATACAAATAAATGGTGCTCTCTGTTGTGAGAAAGAAGCCACAGAAATTTAAGAAATACCTGAATTTATATTGTGTACTTTCCCTGATCAACTGAGTATTCATTGGAATGATTTAATTCTCTTGAATTTTCTTTTTCTTTGTGATGGCCTACTCCAAGTTACATCTGATGCTTTGCCTAATTTTGCTTCCAATACCACCTGAAGTTTTTCCCTTCCCCCTTTCCTTTCCTGCCTCATTTCATGTACAGTTCTTTAGATTAAAAGCTCCTTGAGGGAAGGGACTATCTTTCTTTTTGTCTATTGTATCTTCAGCTCTTAGCACAGTGCTTGGAATATAGTAGACTCTTAATAAACAACTATTGGATGGGATTGAAATTCATACTACTCAAATCTATCACCTAATCCTGATCCTGGTGACTGTTACTTATCAACACACAGCAATTCTTCTTCTTCCCTATTAAATACTGTGTCTGACTCAGTCCTTCTCTCTTTTCCATCATTTGCTTTCATACTAAGGTTCAACATGGGGTGCACTAGGAGTAAAGAAGAAATAACTCCTCTGGTGAGAGGGCTTGCTATACACTTTTTGAGGCTGCTCATTCATCTTTTGTGTCCACCTGATTCATCCAACTCTCACTTGTGGCTCCAAGAAGTTGCGTGTAGCATGTACAATGACCACACTCCCATAAACCATCTCAGAGAACAGGCTAAATTAGATTGAGGTTAATTTACAGACCTCAATTCTGTCAGTGAGTTATGGAGATGCCATCCTGAAGCATGTGAAACCTTTCCCTGGCAGAATAGGCAGATGAGTACAATTTGTTCCAAAAGCCATGAAGGCTGCTGAATCGAATGCTGGATAGCCATTAGGATCAGACATCAAAGATGCCAAGGTTATCCATTGCAGGCCATCATCAATAATATTGACTTTGTCCTGCCACTGGACTTCAATGACTCAGGAAGAGAGTAAGATTGTTAACTTTGTGCAAAAGTCAAGCCATCCAAGAAACTGGAAATGGAGTGGCTGCCCATCAGTTGGATAATGGCTGAATAAGTTATGGTTTTTGAATGTTATGGAGTATTATTGTTCTATAAAAAATGATCAGCAGAATGATTTCTTTTTTTTTTTAAATGTTTGGTAAAATTCACATGTAAATCCATCTGGTCCTGGGGATTTTTTCTTAGGGAGTTGTTTAATTGCCTGTTCTATTTCTTTTTCTGAAATGGGACTATTCAAGCAATTTACTTCTTCCTCTGTTAGTCTGGGAAGTCTGTATTTTTGGAGGTAGTCATCCATTTCACTTAGGTTATCAAATTTATTGGCATAAAGTTGAGCAAAATAACTCCTTATTATTTCTCTAATTTCCTCTTCATTGGTGGAAAGTTCTCCCTTTTCATTTTTAAGACTACTAATTTCATTTTCCTCCCTCCTTTTTCTAATCAGATTTACCAAAGGCTTATCTATTTTATTGGCTTTTTCATAGAACCAACTCTTAGTTTTATTAATTAGTTCAATAGTTTTTTTACTTTCAATATTTTTAATTTCTCCTTTTAATTTTAGAATTTCCAATTTAGTATTTGATTGGGGGTTTTTAATTTGGTCTTTTTTTAGTTTTTTTAGTTGCAAGCCCAATTCATTAATCTTTTCTTTCTCTGTTTTATTCAAGTAAGCCTCTAAGGATATAAAATTCCCTCTTATTACCGCTTTGGCTGCATCCCACAAATTTTGGTATGATGTCTCATCATTGTCATTATCTTGAGTGAAATTATTAATTGTATCTTATAATTTGCTGCTTCACCCAATCATTCTTTAAGATGAGATTGTTTAGTTTCCAATTACTTTTTGGTCTATTTCCCCCTAACTTTTTGTTGAATGTAGTTTTTATTGCATCATGATCCAGCAGAATGATTTCAAAAAGACCTGGAGAGACTTATATGAACTGGTGCTAATGAAATGAGCAGAATCAGGAGATCAATGTACACAGCAATAGCAAGATTATACTATGATCAATTTTGAAAGACATGGCTCTTCTCAACAACGAGACGATTCAGGCCAGTTCCTTTTTTTTTTTTTTAAACTTTTTTTTTTTTTAAATTTAATAGCCTTTTATTTACAGGATATATACATGGGTAACTTTACAGCATTAACAATTGCCAAACCTCTTGTTCCAATTTTTCACCTCTTACCCCCCCACCCCCTCCCCTAGATGGCAGGATGACCAGTAGATGTTAAATATATTAAAATATAAATTAGATACACAATAAGTATACATGACTGCCAGTTCCAATAATCTTGTGATGATGAGAACCATCTACACCCAGAGAAAGGACTTTGGAAACTGAATGTGAATCATAACATAGCATTTTCACTTCTTTTATTTTTGTTTGCTTGAATTTTATTTTCTTTCTCATTTTTTTCCTTTTTGATCTGAGTCTTCTTGGGTAGCAAGATAATTATATAAATATAAATGCCTATTTTGGATTTACATATATTTTTACTATGTTTAACATATATTGGATTACTTGCCATCTAAGAGAGGGGGTGGAGAGAAGGGGGGAAATTGGAACATAAGGTCTTACAAGGGTCAGTGGTGAAAAATTGTCCTTGCATATGTTTTGAAAATAAAATGCTTCAATAAAAAAGAAATAAAATAGAATAAAAAATACTAAAAAAAAGTCAAGTCATCATCTGTCATGTCATTGGTGTTCTTTGAAAATGAAGGAAACAACAATAGTTTAAGTGTAGTGTGTATGAACAATTCCCTTAGACCTTGTAGAAGGCATCTAATAAAGTTGGATTCTATGACTTCTGAGGTCCCAACAAACTTGGGAAATCTGTAATTGATTTCAAAACTCTCTTGAGAGTTCAAAACTATATTTCTCCATATATTTTTTCCTTGAGTATTCTATGCCATCTTGAGGCAGCATATAATTACTAATTATTGAACTCATAGAGTCCCTTTAACCTGACCAGAGTGTTGTGCATTTTAATATATTCTATATAAATCGTTTAAAAATTCATGGATTAATGTGGCATATCCAAGTGAAAATAGAATTCTTATTATTCTACTTTGTCCTTGCTTTATGCATCAGCTTTATGCATCAGAAAATGTAAAATTGTACATGAAGTGATACATATTAAATAATATTTTCCTATAGAATTCTATAACTACAGAGATATATTCCTATAGATAAAAATATAGGGGTACCAAAAAGTCAAAAAACTTTATCAAAAAAACCAATTTAGGAATGCCAACTCTTACTTGAAGGAGAATTCTGCCCTTTCTTGATACACTGTCTAAAGGAATTTAATTTTCATGTACAAGTTCTTAAATCACATGTCCTTATTGTCAGTCAGTAAATATTAACTATGTGCCAGACACTGCTAAGCACTGCAAATACAAAGAAAAGTTAAAGACAGTTTCTGTTGTCAAGGAGCTTACAATTTAATAGAGGAAACAACATGCAAACCATTGTATATAAACAAATTATATACAGAATAAATTGGAAAAAATCAACAGAAGGAAAGCAATAAAAATAGTGGGGAATAAGGAGAGACTTCTTACTGGAGGTAGGATTTTAGCTGGGACTTAAAGGAAGCCAGGAAAACCAAAGAGTAGGATGGATAGTATTCTAGTCATGGGGAAAAGTTAGTAAAAATATTCTGCATGAGGATCAGATGGAATGTCTTTTGCAAGAAACTACACCAGTGTTATTGAATCAAAGAATATATAGGGGATATTAAAGGTATAAGAAAACTAGAACGATGGGTGGGGTAGGTTATTATGAACCTTGATCACCAGAGGATTTTATTTTCAATCCTGAAGAAGTAATAAAGAGTCACTGAAGTTTATTGATTAAAGGATCTATTCTTTAGGGAGATCACTTTGACAACTGAGTGAAGGTTGAACTAAAGTGAAATTTGTGGTAGGTAGAACAACCAATAGGCAATTATAGTAATCTAGTATGAGGTGATAAAAGTTTATGTCAGGATAATAGCAATGTCAGAGAATAGGGAGTATATTCAAAAAAAGATATTAGGAAGATAAAATTGACAAGCCTTGCCAACATATGGAAATACAGGGAATGGAGGGTAAGAAAGAATGAAAAGTCTAGAATGAAAATTAGATTGAAGACCCAAATGACTGGGAGGAGGATAGTATCTTCAACAAAAATAGAAAAGTTAAAAAGAGATGAGTTTGGGGGATAATGAGTTCAGTTTTGGGATATATTGATTTTGAGATGTCTATAGGACATCTGGTTGAAGATATTCAATAGTGTTTAGAGATATGAGCCTGAAAGTCAGCAACGAGGATAGGAATGAATTTTATTATTTGAAAATCATCAATACAAAGATTACAATTGAATCAGTGGGAGCTGATGAAACTACAAATAAAATCAAATAAAGGAAGAAGAGAAGATAGCCCAAGAAAGAGTTCTGGTGGGGACGATATCCATGGTTAATGAGTATGACTTGGATGAAGATTAAGCAAAGAAGTCTGAGAAAGACTGATCAAATAATTAGGGGGAGGACTGGAAGAGAGCAGTGTCATGAAAACTGAGAGAGAAATGAGTATCAAGAAGAAAAGGGGGACCAAGAGTGTCAAAGATACTGACTTCTCTAATGACTTCATAGATGCATTATCACATTAAAAAATGGGGAAGAGAGATCTCCACCAAATTTTAAAAAAAACAAAAATACAAGTATGTATAACATTCATTTGAAATGAATTTAATTTTCATATTCTTCCCTTTAAATAATTATTCAAATAAACAATTTACACATTACACATTTCCTGAAGTCATTAAAAGTTAATATATTCAAATATGCAACAAAGTTAAGTCCCCTTGAATCAAGAGTTCTCACTGACTCCAATGGACCTATGCCACAGTAGTTACATTATCTTTTTTTTTTTTTTTTTTTTTTTTTTTTTTAATAAGAAGTCATTCATTAGCAGGAAGAAAAGGTCAAGATGTTTTTTTTTTTTTTTTTTTTTTTTTTTTTTTTTTTTCCATTTTCTGAGCTTTGGCTCAGAAAATGGAAACATCCTTACTGTTCACTTAAGGAAACAATATCACTATTACTCTTAGGATTATAACCCTATTGTTTCTAGGTATCTGTGGATCCAATGATCACAAATATAGTTCTAACTACTTTTTTATGCACCAGTCAGCTGAGGAAGGTGGAAAATGCTTTGCTCCAGCAGCCCAAAGAAAAAGTTATCTTCAAGTCTGCTGCTGGCTAGCATTCTTATATTGTTCAAGAAAACAGGGAGTTGAAAATAGGAAGTTCTATATACACTATGGCTGTATGTCTCTCACTGCAGGTTTTATCCTCCATGAACTTTAGGCAAATGGCATCCCAAAGAGTAAGCCAACAATATGTAGAGGACTGCAGATATTGGGGAACTCTGAGAAAAGTATACTTGAAGCAAAGATACTTACAGCAGTGTTAACCCGGTGAGATTGATGAAATAATGGTTCTCTAGTTCACATATACTTAATGTGCTGTAATGATGTATTCATACTGAGGCACTCAAGGTCAAAGAGGACTGGAAATGAAATAAGATATTCCATCTTTGCCGATCGTCCTGGTGGCTCTCCTGCCTCCTGCACTCCTCCACTAAGATTAAGGCTGGTCCTGAGATCCTCCAGAGAGCAAGTCCAGACACTACAACAATATGCTAATATGATCATTGCCCTGAACTTTGTTGAAAACACCAACTGAATATGCATAAATACAGAATTGCTTAGGGGAGTCTGATGAATAGGATTCAATGTTACCATATTCAGTTTTGGAACAATCATGTTAAAAAACATAACTGAATATGTATAAATAACAGAACTGCTTAAGGAAGTCTGATGAATAGGATACAATGTTACCATATTCAATCTTGGAACAATCATGTTAAAAAACATAATGGACATAGATGAGATGTACAAAATAACCTGAAAAGTATGCTTATGTATACAGATATCTTATTGTTTGCATCTATTTAGACACAGTCTCTTGCTTTTTGTGGTTTCCTGTGTATCATCACCTTTACCTTTTTAACATCCAATCTAGGGTATACACGTGACATTTTATACTTAAAATGTTGCCCTACTTTTCTTAGAGTTTGAAAAGTGATTCTGAGAATGAGAGGCTGGACTAAAGATGGAAAATGCAGTTGACAGGTTAAGGATGAGAAACTGGGATCATGGATCTTTTTCAAGAACAGTACAAAAAGGAAAAGAGAGAGGACAGATAGAAAAAATAAGCTACATCTACATAACATTAAGTTTACATTTATTTGTGTAACTCTATTTTTATGTCCTTTCACCAATTACTTTCAGCAAACAGTTCTTTTGGGCCAGAAAGCTGGCTATGATGCAAACATGAAGCAGTTTCAGTTAACTTCCCTCCCCATTCCACCTGAAGATTCTATCCAAACCCCAGAAACTATAATACAAATCCCAGGTAGTTTGTATTCAGTTAGACTGATATGAAACCAAGACGTAGGATCTTTGGTCAAAGAGTATATAGGTGATATTCTATGAATTGAGTAGCAGGCTTCTGAGACTTCACAGGACCTCCTTGTAACCTCACTTTCTTCTTGAAACTTCACTCTTTTGCCATCTGGTGATCTGCTCTTATCTGTGGGTCAACATGTACATTTTTAAAAGTAAAGTTATTGTTTGTTTAAAAGTGGTTCATTGTATCAGATGTGGAACCCAGAATAATCATCAATTCCTCAGAATAATATAGTCAACATATCAACTAGGTTCCTTTCTTCTCTTTTTTCCTGTCCCTAAGCTACCCTTTAGGCATCTTACTGCTTGTTCAGAGATAAATGGGAGAAGAGAAAAGATAGAAGATATAAACTAATCCATTTTATTTCTTAGATGCTCTAGGGAAAAAGTTTGGCACTTTTAGCAACTTTTTCCTCACAGCTGCCAAAACAGTTTTCCTAAAGCCTAGGACTGTTTGTTATTCTCCTTTAAAAGCTTTGCTGGTTCCCTATTGCCCCTTATATAAAAATAAATCCTCTGAAAGCACTAAAACCCTTCATGATCTGGTTCTGGTCTACATTCTCAGACTTACTACCCTTCTCCACATACTCTATGTTTAACCAATTTGCAACTGTTCCCTAAAGTCAGTATTCTATTCCCACCAACTTCCACTCCCCATGCTTTTATTCAGGTTTCCCAATATACTTACTAAATCTATAGATGACCCTCATTTTCCTGACTACAGTATTATAAATCTTAACATATTGTCATAAATCATTTTAGTTTTTCTGCTTTATCTTTAAATATATTTTATCTTTAAAAGATATAAGAATATATATTTTATCTTTAAATACATTTTTATTTATTTTGTTAAATATTTTCCAATGACAAGTTTAAAAAAATTTATTTTTAAAAATTATGCGTTCCAAATTGTCTCTTCTATGTCTCCCTAATTCCTTGAGAAGGCTTGCAATGTGATATTGGTTATAAATTTGAAGTCATATAAAACATATTTATGTATTATCCATGTTGCAAAAGAAACACACACATACCAAGAAAAATAAACTTAAAAAGGGATCCTTCAATCTGCACTCAATTTATCAGTACTCTTTCTGGAGAAGGAAAGCACTTTTTCATCATGGATCCTTTGGAAGGAATTGTTTTGAATCATTGCCTTGATCAGAGTGGCTAAGTCTTTCCTAGTTAATCACCATTATATTATTTCTATTACTGTATATAATGTATTTCTGGTTCTGTCCACATCATTTTGCATCAGTTCATATAAGTCTTTCTAGGTTTTTCTAAAACTATCCTGTTTATCATTTCTTATAACACAATAGTGTTTAAGTCTGTCAATGCTTTCTTCATTGGTATTTTTTAAATGTACTCCTTTTAAATTTTCAAAAATAAAAAAAATTGAAAAGTATACCATAATCATATACCACAATTTCTTTAGCAATTCTCACATTAATAAGTATCCCCTCATTTTTCAGTTCTTTGCCACCACAAAAAGACCTGCTTTATTTTTATACTTTTTATCTTTTCTCCTTTTCTTTGATCTTTTTAAATATAGACCTAGTAGTGAAATTGTTAAATCAAAAGCATGGAAAATTTGACAGCCCTTTGGGCATAATTCCAATTGTTCTCCAGAATAATTGGACCAGTCCACAACTCTGCCAACAGTGTTTTACTATCTCAGTTTTTCCATATCCCCTCTAGAATCTGTCATTTTTCTTTTCTGTTTTGTTAACTAATCAAGCAAGTATAAGGTGGTATTTTGCAATTGTTTTAATATGATTTGTCTAATAAAAATGTTTATGAAATGTTATCATATGACTATTAATATCTTTGATTTCTTCTTCTAAAACTACCTTATCAAATTATTTGACCATTTTTCAGTTGGGGAATTGTTCATATTTTTATAAATTTGGTTTAGTTCTCTATATATTTGAGAAAAGAGAACTTCATGAGAGAAATTTTCTGTAAAAATTTGTCCAAAAAAATCAAATTGTTAGTCTTAAAAATAAAAAGGGAGAACGTGTCACTAATGAAGAGGAAATTAGAGCAATAATTAGGAGTTAGTTTGCCAATAAGTTTGATAACTTAAAGGAAATGGAAGAATACTTTCAAAAATATAGCTTGCCCAGATTAACAGAGGAAGAAGTAAATTGGTTAAATAATCCCATTTTAGAAAAAGAAGTAGAACAAGCTATTAATCAACTCTCTAAGAAAAAATCCCCAGGATCAGATTGATTTACATGTGAATTCTACCAAACATTTAAAGAAGAATTAACTCCAATGCCATATAAATTATATATAATGTTGTTCTTTCTTTAACCCTGATCTGACGTGAGTATGGTTCCAGAACTCTAAACCTCTTCTTCCATCTAGTTTCTCCGTGTTTTCTACATAGTTTTCCTTTTTAGAATCACATCATATTCAATTGTATTTCAATCTTTCTTTCAACATATCCTATTACTATGACAATCAGACGTGTAGTTTACATTTCCATGTGTAAAACATAAACAGTTTGTCCTTATTAAATCTCTTATCATTTGTCTTTGATATTAACTTTATAGGTTTTTGGATTTTTGAATGTCATTTTTTAAAATTTCAGAACTTTTTGCAACAAAATCCTGAAAATCTGACAATTCATTGAATATCTTCTCCCCGCCACTTAAGATTATGCTTAACTTAGCTGGGGATGATATTTTCGCCCACAGTCCCAGTTCTTTTGCTCATATATATATATATATATATATATATATATGACATATATATATATGTCACTTTTTTTACTTTGAAATCTAGGATTACTAGACTACTTTCATTCATATTTTTCTTCATTAATCCCCTTGATATCTTTGATTTTTTGTTCTTACAGATGAATTTTATCATTATTTTTTCTACCTCTATAGAATAATTGTTGGTTTTGTTGGTATGACACTGAATAAGTAACTTAGCTGGCATTTTTATTTTTATTATCTTGGCTCAGTCTATCAAAGAGCACTTAGAATTTCTCTAACTGTCACTTCTATGAAAAGTGTTCTTCCTTTGTGTTAATATAGTCCTTGGGTTTATCTTGGTAAGTAAATTCCAAAGTATTTATATTCTCTGCAGCTATTTCAAATTGATTTTCTCTTCCTATCTTTTCCTGCAGGATTGTATTGGTGGTATATAGAATACTGATGATTTGTGTGATTTATTTTAAGCCTGCAAATTTGTTAAAATTGTTAATTCTAGATTCTGTTCTAGTCCCTTGTTTTGAATCTCTTGTTTCTTTGTTTCAATAATGTTTCTTAAAAACAATTTATTGTTGGATTTTGATTTCTAATACATTCTGCTACTCAACTATTTTTGATTTATTGTCTAGGACTTCTCTAAGTATCCTATCATATCTACAAAAAATACCCTATTGGTTTAAAAATCCTGTATTCCCAATTGTAATCCCTTTCTGCTATCTGATTTCTTTTCTGTTGGTTGATCATGTAATCCCTTTCTGCCATGTGATTGCTTTTCAGCTGATTGATCACATCAGAGCCCTGACCTTCTAAAGACTCTCTAGGTATAAACTCAGCTGCCATGATGCCTCACCTGTCTTTTGTATGATATCTTGGGGCTGGGCTCCACCTCTCATTTCCCTGGGTCAATCTACACGCTGAGGTCCAGTGGAAGCCTCAGTTGCATTTTGGACATGAGGTTTTAGGTCTTATTCTCTCACTCTGTCCTCTCACTCTATCTCTGAATCTGCATTGGGCTCTCACATGTCCAATCTTTCCACACTGAAAACATCGACGATTTTCTCTATAAGTCCCTTGTCAAGAGAGACCCTGTCTTCCCATGTTCATCATAGTCTGGGTATAATAAGCATTTGTTCCCACTGTGGCACAGAGTCTTATGATCTCTTCTAAAGGAGCATCTTTGTGTAGTCCCTATATAATTCTTTTGCAAATCTCATTAGCATTTTCCTTAGCCAAATGTCTGATCATTATTTCTGTGGCTGCATTTTCTCCAATGGTTCTTGTGACATCTGTCTGCAAATGTCCCACAAAATCAGCAAAATGTTCATTGGGACCTTGCTCTATTTTTGTGAAGGCTTTACCTCCATCTTTCTGTCTGGAGAAGAAACCCCAAACTTTTATTGCAACCTTAGAAATTTACTCATACACTGTTTTGGGACAATTAATTTGTCCTGAATTCCCTCTATACTGACCTTCAACTGCTAGTTGGTCAAAAGTGATTTGTACATTAACTCCTGTTTGCCTATTCTGTCTGGTTTGAATCCTACATAATTCATGATATTCCAAAAGCCACAACAAATTTAGTCCAGGTTCTAAACATGGTTTAGATTTCCAATCACTCTGGGTTAAAATTTCATAAGCCAAACTATCTAGTAACATGTTAACATAATATGATGTAGTCCCATAAAGAATGCAACCTTTTTTTAAATCCTCGATTTTTTTTCCAAATCAAAAGGAGTGTATCTTCTTTTTTTGACCTGAAGAGTCAATCTCTTCAATCACAGGGTATGCATTTATAAAATCAGATACATGCTGTCCTTTATTTTTTACCTTAACAAATGTTTTTTCTAATCTTGTCACAAGCTGCTTCATAGGTGGTGCTGAATGTGTTTCTGCCTCTCCCCCTCCTCCTTCTCCCTCCACCCATGAGGGGTTAATTGAGGGAGAGAGGTCAGGGGATTGGAAATGATCTAATTTCTCCTGCTGTGAATTCTTATCTGATTCTTCATCCTTTTCACCTAGTTTAGTAACCTCCCCCTCCTCCTTCTTCTTTTTCCTTATTCTATAACATATAATTAATATAGCCTAGTTAGCTTTCCTTGATTCTGAGAGCTCTTGTTTCTAGTCCTTTGTCTCTGCCAGCTTCAGCCTCCAGCTCCCTCTGAATCCAAAGTCTCCAGCCAAGACACAGGTGGAATATTGAATGAATTGACTCTGCCTCGCAGAGAGTGGGCTTGTGGGTTTCTGACTTATGAATCTCCTGGAGTCTCCTCCTCTTCCTGGAGGCTTCTAGCTTATATAAGCTCTCTAAAGATGTGAACTCTAAAGTGTAAACTCTCTTAAAGGCATGAACTCTAAAGGTGTGAACTCCAGAGGTGTGAACTAAGTACATAAGCATTGTATCTATCCATTCCAGTGACTCAGCACCTTGTTTCAAGTTCTGGCCCATAACAACAGACAAGATTGCTCTTGGTTTTAGATAGATATCATTTATTGTTTTAAGAAATGTTCCATAGATTCCTATGATTTCTAGCTTATTTGTTTTAAACAGGAAAGGATCTTGTATTTTGTCAAAAGATTTTTCTGTATCTATTGACTTTGGGATTTTTATTGTTATAATCAATTATGCATATAGTTTTCCTAATATTGAATCAATCCTGCATTCTTGGATAAATCCCACTTAATCCTCTTGTAAGACCTTTGTGATATATGGCTATAATCTTCTTAACAGTTTTTTATTTTTAAATTTTATACTAATATTCATTAAGGAAACTTTTGTAGTGTTTTTTTCTCTGTTTTTCTACTTCCTGGTTTAGGGATTAAAAATATACTTGTATAATAAAAGGAATTTGTCAGGATTCCCTTCTTACCTAATTTTTTCAAACAATTATATTTCATATTGGCAATAACTTTTCATTAAGTGTTTGGCAAAATATACTTGTAAATCCATCTAGTCCTGGGTATTTTTTCCCTTAGCAATCACATTTATGGCTTGTTTAATTTATTTTTCTAAGATAGAGTTGTTTAAGTATTCCGTTTCCTCTTATGTTAATCTGGCCAATTTATATTTTTGTAAAAATTCATCCATTTCACATAGACTATCAGTTTTATTGTTATACGATGGGGGCAAGATAGCTCCCAACAATTACTTTAATTTCATTTGCATTGGTGATACATTTGACTTTTTCATTTTTTTAAAATCAAATAAGCAATTGGTTTTCTGTTTTATTGTTTTTGTATAAAACCAGCTCCTAACTTTTTAATTCCAATTTTTACTTTCAATTTCAGTAATCTCTCCTTTGATTCTTAGGGTTTCCCTTTTGATGTTTGATTTGGGATTTTTAATTTATTAATTATCTAAAGTTTTAGTTATATGCTTTATAACTAAACTTAGTGATCTGTTCCTTTTCCATTTAATTGATATAAACATTTAGAGATATAAAATTTCTTCTAAGTACTATTTTGGCTGCATCCCAAAAATTTTGATATTTTCTCATTGTTGCTATTCTCTTTAATGAAATTATTGTTTCTATGATTTGTTCTTTGACCCACTAATTCTTTGGGATTAAATTTTTTAGTTTAAAGTTAATTTTAATCCATGCTTCTATGATCTTTTATTAAATGTAATTTTTATTGCATTATGGTCTGAAAATTATGCATTTAGCATTTCTGCTTTTTTGCATTTGATTGTGAAGTTTTTGTGCCTTAATAAATGGTCACTTTTTTTGAAAGTGCCATGTACAGCTGAGAAAAACAAGTATTTTTATTTCCATTCAAATTTATACATATCTGTATCATGTCTATTTTTAAACAAAGATTCTACTTATATCCTTAATTTCTTTTTTGTATGTTTTATAATTAAATTTATTTACTTCTGAGAGGGAAAAGTTGAGATTTTCCACTAGTATAATTTTTACTATTGTTGCAGCAGCTTGTATCTTCAATTATATCTTATATCTACAATTATATCTTCCTATAGTTCATTGAACTTTTCCTTTAAAGAGTTCGATGGTATGGCATTTGGTGCAGATATGTTTAGTATTGATATTGCTTCATTGTCTGTGATGCCTTTTAGTAAGATGCAGTTTCCCTACTTATCTCTTTTAATAAAGTTTATTTGGTTTTACTTTGTCTGGAATCCTGATTGCTACTCTTGCTTTTTTTTTTTTTTTTTTTACTTCAGCTGAAGCAAAATAGATTCTGCTTTAGTCCCTTACTTTAAATCGGTATGTTTCTTTTTCAATTGTGTTTCTTTTAAACAATATATTGTTGGATTCTGATTTCTAATCTATTCTCCTATTCATTTTTATTTTATGAATAAGTTAATCTGTTTCACATTCACAGTTATGATTACTGTGTCTTTCCATTCATTCTATTTTCTTTTTATCCTTCTCTTTCTTTGTATTCTTTCTTTCCTCTAAAGTCTGTTTTGTCTTCTAAATACTACCTTCTTTTACCTTCCCTTCTTTTCTTTCTTTTTTTGTTTTTTTTTTTTTTTTTGCATTTGATCAATTTATTAGTTAGGTTAGCAGAAACCAATACATTTGCTTAATGACTTCTTTTTTTTTGTTTGTTTTTTGGGTATTTTATTTTTTTTTTATTATAGCTTTTTATTTACAAGATATATGCATGGGTAATTTTTCAGCACTGACAATTGCAAAACCTTTTGTTCCACTTTTTCCCCTTCTTCCCCCCACCCCCCTCCTCCAGATGGCAGGTAGACCAATACATGTTAAATATGTTAAAATATATGTTAAATACATATATATATATATATATATATATATATATATATATGGAGTAATATATATGGGTAAATATATATATGGAGGGTTCTGCTCATTGCCCTTAGCATTGCTCCAGGCCTCTCTAAAATCATCTTGCTAATAATTTCTTAAACACTAATATTCGATAACATTCATATACCACAGTTTATTCAGCTATTCTCCAATTGATGGGCATCCACTCAGTTTCCAGTTTCTGGCCACTACAAAGAGGGCTGCCACAAACATTATTGCATATACATGTCTCTTTCCCTTCTTTAAGATCTCTTTGGGATATAAGCCCAGTAGTAACACTGCTGGATCAAAGTATATGCCCAGTTTGATAACTTTTTGAGCATAGTTCCAAATTGCTCTCCAGAATGGCTGGATGTATTCACAATTCCACCAAAAATATAAGTGTCCCGGTTTTCCCACATCCCTTCCAACATTCCACATTATCTTTCCCTGTCATTCTAGCCAATCTGACAGGTGTGTAGTGGTATCTTAGAGTTGTCTTAATTTGTATTTCTCTGATTAATAATGACTTGGAGTGTCTTTTCATATGGCTAGAAATAGTTTCAACTTCTTTATCTGAGAATTGTCTATTCATATCATTTGACCATTTATCACTTGGAGAATAGCTCGATTTCTTATAAATTAGAGTCAATTCTCTCTATATTGGAAATGAGGACTTTATCAGAACCTTTGACTGTAAAAATGTTTTCCTAGTTTATTGCTTCCCTTCTAATCTTGTCTGCATTAGTTTTGTTTGTACAAAAACTTTTCAATTTAATATAATCAAAATTTTCTATTTTGTGATCAATAATGATCTCTAGTTTTTCTTTGGTCATAAATTCCTTCCTCCTCCACATGTCTGAAAGGGAAACTATCCTATGTTCTTCTAATTTATTTATAATCTCATTCTTTATGCCTAGATCATGAACACAATTTGACCTTATCTTGATGCACAGTGTTAAGTGTGGGTCAATGCCTAGTTTCTGCCATACTAATTTCCAATCTTCCCAGCAGTTTTTGTCAAACAGTGAATTCTTATCCCAAAGCTAGGGTCTTTGGTTTTGTCAAACACTAGATTATTAAAGTTAGTGACTATTTTGTCCTTTGAATCTAACCTATTCCACTGATCAACTAGTCTATTTCTATATCTTAGCCAATACCAAATGGTTTTGGTAACCACTGCTTTATAATATAATTTTAGATCTGGTACAGCTAGGCCACCTTCATTTGTTTTTTTTTTTTTTTTTTTTTTTCATTAGTTCCCTTGAAAGTCTTGACCTTTTGTTCTTCCAGATGAATTTTGTTGTTATTTTTTCTAGGGCATTAAAATCATTTTTTGGGAGTCTGATTGGTATAGCACTAAACAAATAGATTAGTTTAGGTAGTATTGTCATCTTTATTATATTTGCTCACCTTATCCAAGAGCATTTAGTATTTTTCCAGTTGGTTAGATCTGACTTTATTTGTGTGGAAAGTGTTTTGTAGTTTTGCTCATATAGTTCCTGATTTTCCCTTGGCAGATAGATTCCCAAATATTTTATACTATTGGTAGTTACTTTAAATGGAATTTCTCTTTGTAACTCTAATTTTTGGATTTTGTTAGTGATATATAAGAATGCTGATGATTTATGTGGGTTTATTTTGTATCCTGCAACTTTGCTAAAATTGTGGATTATTTCTGAAAGCTTTTTAGTAGAATCTCTGGGGTTCTCTAATTCCTTTAATCTCTTTCTCAACTCTTATTGCCGAAGCTAGCATTTCTAATACAATATTGAATAGTAATGGTGATAAGTGGGCAACCTTGTGTCACTTCTCATCATATTGGGAATAGTTCCAATTTATCACCATTACATATGATGCTTACTGATGGTTTTAAATAGATTCTTATTTTATTTTAAGGAAAAGTCAATTTATTCCTACACTCTCAAGTGTTTTTTAATAGGAATGGATTTTGGATTTTATCAACTGTTTTTTCTGCATCTATTGAGATGATCATATGGTTATTGTTAATTTGGTTATTGATATAGTCAGTTATACTAATAGTTTTCCTAATATTGAACCAGCCCTGCATACCTGGTATAAATACTACTTGGCCATGGTGTATTATCCTGGGGATGATTTTCTGTGGTCTTTTTGCTAATATTTTATTTAAGATTTTAGCATCAATATTCATTAGGGAGATTGGTCTACAATTTTCTTTCTCTGTTTTCAACCTACCTGGTTCAGGTATCAGTACCATGTCTGTGTCATAAAAATAATTTGGTAGAACTCCTTCATTCCCTATTTTTTCAAATAGTTTATACAGAAGTTGATTGTTCTTTAAATGTTTGATAGAATTCACATGTAAATACATCTGGTCTTGGGGATTTTTTCTTAGGGAATTGATTAATAGCTTGTTCTATTTCTTTTTCTGAAAATGGGACTATTTAAGCAATTTACTTCCTCCTCTGTTAATCTGGGAAGCCTATATTTTTGAAGATAGTTATCCATTTCACTTAGATTATCAAATTTATTGGAATAAAGTTGGGCGAAGTAACTCCTTATTATTGCTAATTTCCTCTTCATTTGGTGGAAAGTTCTCCCTTTTCATTTTTAAGACTAACAATTTGATTTTCCTCTTTCCTTTTTCTAATCAGATTTACCAAAAGTTTATCTATTTTATTGTTTTTTTCATAAAACCCACTCTTACTTTTATTTATTAATTCAATAGTTTTTTTACTTTAAATTTTATTAATTTCTCCTTTTAATTTTAGAATTTCAAGTTTAGTATTTGATTAAGGGTTTTAAATTTGGTCTTTTTCTAGCTTTTTAAATTGCAAGCCCAATTCATTGATCTTCTCTTTCTCTATTTTATTCAAGTAAGCCTCTAAAGATATAAAATTTCCCCTTATTACCTCTTTGGCTGCATCCCACAAATTTTGGTATGATGTCTCATCATTGTCATTTTCTTGGGTGAAATTATTAATTGTATCTATGATTTACTGTTTCACCCAATCATTCTTTAGGATGAGATTATTTAGTTTCCAATTACTTTTTGGTCTATTTACCCCAGCTTTTTGTTGAATGTAGTTTTTATTGCATCGTGATCTGAAAAGAATGCATTTACTATTTCTGCCTTTCTGCATTTAATTTTGAGGCTTTTATGTCATAATATATGGTCAATTTTTCTATAGATTCCATGAATTGCTGAGAAGAAAGTATATTCTTTTCTGTCTCCATTCAGTTTTCTCCAAAGATCTATCATACCTAATTTTTCTAATATTTTATTTACCTCTTTAATTTCTTTCTTATTTGTTTTGTGGTTTGATTTATCTAATTCTGAAAGTACAAGGCTGAGATCTCCCAGTATTATAGTTTTGCTGTCTATTTCTTCTTGCAACTCTCTTAACTTCTCCATTAGGAAGTTAGATGCTATATACCACTTGGTGCATATATGTTTAGTATTGATATTGCTTCATTGTCTATCCTATCCTTTAGTGAGATATAGGTTCCTTCCTCATATCTTTAATTAGATCAATTTTTGCTTTGGCTTGATCTGAGATAAGGATGGCTAACCCTGCTTTTTTGACTTTACCTGAAGCATAGGTATCTTTACTTTTTTGTAAAGCCTTTTACCTTTACTTTGTATGTATTTCCCTTCTTTAAATGTGTTTCCTGTAAACAACATATTGCAGGGTTCTGGCTTTTGATCCAGTCTGCTATCCACCTCCGTTTTATGGGAGAATTCATCCCATTCACATTTATGGTTAAAATTATTCCTTCTTTTCTTCTTCAAGCTGACAGTTTAAATAGAGTTTAAACTCTTCACCCAGGAAAATTTGACTTCATACTATGCTGTCATCTCACAATACTCTCTCCTTCATTTAATTTATATTCTAGTCAACTTTGGATTACTCTTCAAACCTCATTCTCATCCATGCCCCCTCTTGCTACCATGCCTTTGCTCATATTGTACCTGATGATTGAAAAGCCCAGTGCCTGTCACATAGTAGATGCTTTAAAATGTTTATTACATTGAGTTAAAAGGACTCATCTCTCCCTTTAAATTCCGCAGCTTGATTAGCTTTAGTGTTAAGGTGAATGGATTTTGCAATAGATTAAAACCCCTAGGTCTTTCCCCCTAAAAATTGCTGATTAGCTATATGTTTCATATTTTATTCTTCCTAATTACATGTAAAAACATATTTTAAACATTTTTAAAAATTTTAAGTTCAAAATTTTCTCTTCCTTCATTCCTTCATTGAGAAAATAAGAAATTTTATATTATTATACATGCAGTTGTGCAAAAAGTATTTCCACTTTTAGTCATGTTGTGAAAGAAAAAACAAAACAATCCACCCAATAAAGAAAATATAAAAGTATGCTTCATTCTTTATTCGTACTCTATCAGTCATTTCTCTAAAGATGGATATCATTTTTTGTCATAAATTCTTTGGAATTGCCTTAGATCATTGTGCTTTTGAGAAAAACTAAGTCATTTATAGTTGATCATTATGCAATATTGCTATTACTGTCTAAAGTGTTTTTCTGGTTCTGCTAAGTTCATTTTTCACCAGTTCATGTAAGTCTTTTCCAAGTTTTTCTAAGAGCATCTCACTCATCATTTCTTATAGTACCCCAGTATTCCCTTATAATTGTATACCTCAACTTCATCAGCCATTCTCCAATTGATAGGTAGGCCCTCAGTTTTCAATTCTTTGCCACCACAAAGAGCTGCTATAAATGTTTTGGATAACTAAGTCCTTTACTCTTTATTTTTTCTCTTTGGCATTCAGACTAAGTGATGGTATTTATTGCTGGATCAAATGGCTTATGTAGTTTGATAGTTCTTTGGGCATAGTTCCAAATTATTTTTCAAAATTCATTCTATAGAGAACAATTAGTTCTCTATATTTTTGAGACATGAGGTCTTAATCAGAGAAATTTGCCATAATATTTTATAGTTATGAGCACTAATTGTTTAATTCCATCCACTCTATTTCTCCCCTATTTTATCCCATTCTCTCTCTTCTTTTGCCTTGTTCATCCTTAAAAGTATTTTCTTTCTAACTATTGCTTCCTCCAATCCAGCCTCCATTCTATCAGCCCTTTTCCTTGTCACATCTCTTTTCCTTCCTACTTTCCTATAGAATAAGATAGCTATCTATACCCTACTGAGAATCGTTGTTATTAGCTGTTTGAGTTAATTCTGAAGAGAGTAAGATTCAAGTGCTTTCCATTTTCCCTTTTGCTGAAAAAATCTTTTTTTACACTGTTGGAAGGGAATTTTGTAGATCTTAGGAAAGTTCTTGCCTTTTCTCAGTCATCTTGATTCTGCCCTATCTCCATAAATTATATTAAAGGATGGAATATAGTCCCCTTTCACCTTCATATTTTAGAATCTTTCATTTTTTTAAAGGCATAAATCAGATACTGCTAATTGTGGGAAACCATTCCTAATTCTCTTTCTTAGTTAATGCTTTTTATTTCTTAAATTATCTTGCCTGTCTTAACATTATATATGTTGACTATCCTGCCTATTTTCCTTTCTGTCAATTTCTGGAGAGTAAGGATTAATTTTGTCCTAATACTTCCAGCACCCAGGATAATACTTAATAATTTTTATTGAATGTAGAAAGTGGTAAGTATTGCCTAAATTTTGATTTTAGGACTGTCTATAAATCATATTAAAGAATGCTTTCTTACTCCTCAGCAAGATGAAAAATTCAAAGTTGCACATAGTCTGAATCAACTTTTGAGAAGTTTATTCTACGGGGGCGGAGCCAAGATGGCAGAGAAGGCACATGTGACTTCCTAAGATCTTTTCTTACCCTCTTTATCAATATTATATCGAGCCTCAAAAATAGTCTTGACTGTCTACTGGGTTTATACCCCAAAGAGATACTAAAAAAGGGAAAGGGACCTGTATATGCCAAAATGTTTGTGGTAGCCCTGTTTGTAGTGGCCAGAAGGTGGAAAATGAATGGATGCCCATTAATTGGAGAATGGTTGAGTAAATTGTGGTATATGAATGTTATGGAATATTATTGTTCTGTAAGAAATGACCAGCAGGACGAATACAGAGAGGACTGGCGAGACTTACATGAATTGATACTGAGCAAAATGAGCAGAACCAGGAAATCATTATATACCTCAACAACATTACTGTATGAGGATGTATTCTGATGGAAGTGGATTTCTTCAACAAAGACAAGATCTAACTTAGTTTCAATTGATCAAGGATGGACAGAAGCAGCTACACCCAAAGAAAGAACACTAGGAAATGAATGTAAACTGCTTGCATTTTTGTTCTTCTTCCCAGGTTATTTATACCTTCTAAATCCAATTCTCCCTGAGCAAAAAGAAAACTGTTCAGTTC
Source organism: Sarcophilus harrisii (assembly GCF_902635505.1). Lineage (NCBI taxonomy): Eukaryota > Metazoa > Chordata > Mammalia > Dasyuromorphia > Dasyuridae > Sarcophilus > Sarcophilus harrisii. Next base: position 428,029,047 of record NC_045428.1, on the reverse strand, counting down.
TGCACACATATATTATATCCAAGATCTACTGTAATCTATCTAACATGTATAGGACTGCATGCTATCTTGGGGAGAGGGTGGAGGCAGGGAGGGGAAAAATCGGAACAGAAGTGAGTGCAAGGGATAATGTTGTAAAAAATTACCCTGGCATGGGTTCTGTCAATAAAAAGTTATTTAATTAAAAAAAATAGTCTTGACTGCTACAATTCATAAAGATAAAAAGTATAACAACTCACCAGCCAAGGAAAATCTGCAGTCTCACCAAAAAGGGTTTGTTCCAGGGCCAGGGAGGAGACCAACATAGACTGGGAGAGAAATTAGTTTCCGAGAAGAGCCTCAAACTGAAAGTGAGAGCACAGATCTCACCACAAGCTTGCAGCCCCAACCCACAGTACGGGGCTTTTCCTTGGGGCAGTTGTGACCCTGCACAGCAGGAGGGCACAGCCCAGATTAGCCTCTAATCTGTGCAGTGGGGGGCTCGGCTTGGGGCCATAGAGCTTTCCCAGGACTGATTTGTCAGTCAGAGACATTGGGGCAGAGACTGCCGGGCAGAATTCCGGTAGAATCAGCGGTTTGTGGTCAGCTGCTAATACCCACAGCCCCACGAGAGGCTTTGGCCTGGGGCAGTGACACTTTCACCCCTTAGTCTCTAGCCTAGGGCAATAGCTAACCCACTCAGCCCAACTGGGCACTTCAACAGCTCGGCCAGTGCTGAATCCACCTCCTGTTGGGGGTAGGGAAAACTCTCACTCAGAGCACTCCCATACCTCGAAGCTGGAAACCGGTTTACATCTCTCCTGTTCTGCAGAGGAAGCTGGTAACCCCCTTGCCTAGGAGGCATACCCTAAAGGCTTTAAAACATAAATAAAAAGATGAAAAGATAGACAGCTTCTATGCAGAAAAAGAGCAGGTCAGCAAACCTGAAGAGACTAATAGCAAACATGCACCAGACTGTCCTCTTTTACATGATGCTCTCATAGAAGAGACCATTAAAAGTCTCAAAAGAGAGTTAGAAGATAAATGGGGAAAGGAAAGAGAAGCCTTACAAGAGAGCAACAACTTCCTGAAATATGAATTGGAAAAAGTAAAAAAATCTCAGGAAAGTAAGAATTGTGAACTGGAAAAAATAAAGAATTCACTAGAAAGTAGGATTTGTGAATTGGAAAAGACAAAGAACTCACAAGAAAGTAGGATCTGTGAACTGGAAAAAGAAAATAATTCACTAAAAAAAAAATAGTGAAATGGAAAAAAAATTCCATAGATCAAAACAATTCATTTAAAAACTCAATTGGACATATACAGAAAGAAATTAAAAAAGCTAATGAAGAAAATAATTCTTTAAAAATTAGAACTGAACAAATAGAAACTAATGATTCATTGAGACAGCAAGAATCAGTCAAGCAAAACCAAAAAAATGACAAACTGGAAAAAACCATGAATTATCTACTTGCAAAAACGACAGACTTGGAAAATATATCTAGGAGATATAATCTGAGGATTATTGGACTTTCCGAAAATTATGATGAAAAAAAGAGCCTAGATACTATTTTACATGAAATCATCAAAGAGAACTGCCCAGATATAATAGAATCAGAAGGTAAAATAGGCATTGAAAGAATTCATTGAACACCTTCTGAAAGAGACTCTAAAATAAAAACCCCAAGGAATATTGTGGCCAAATTTCAAAACTATCAGATTAAGGAAAAAAATTTACAAGCAGCCAAAAAAAAAAAAAAAAAAAAAAAAACAATTTAAATACCAAGGTACAATAAGGATCACCCAAGATCTGGCTGCCTCCACATTAAAAGGATCAAGGGCCTGGAATCTGATATTCCGAAAGGCAAAAGAACTTGGAAAGAAGCCAAGAATAAACTACCAGCTAAGCTGAGCATTTTGTTCCAGGGAAGAAGATGGACATTTAATGAAACGAATGAATTCCATTTGTTTCTAAGGAAAAAACCAGAACTAAAAAAATTTGATCTCCAACTATGGGACTCAAGAGATGCAGAAAAGGTAAAAAGAACTCTTGAGAATTGTATTTCTATTGTGGATATACAAAAAGAATACATGTATAATTTGATTTTACTGATATAACATAAAAAAGGGAAGTAGATATGGAAAAGGGATAATTGCAGAATATGGTGGGAAGGAGGGATAAAAAGGAAACCACATCTCACAAAGGGAAAGGAAACTTATTCATATCTGAGGTAATTTAGAGGGGAGGAACATTGGTGAATCTTACTCTCATCAGAGTTCTCAAAGAAAATAATTGATATTTGTTTTAGAGAAAATTCTCTGCCTCATTCAAAGGGGAGAAGAAAGGGAAAGAAAAGAGTAATAAGGGAAGGAAGGGGAAAAGATTCAAAGGGGAGGGAGGGATCTAAAGAGGGTAAGCATCATGATACAAGTGGGTACTAAGTTCAAAAAGGTGAAAGAGGGTTGGGAGACAAGAAAAAGTAAAGCATAATCTGGAACATTAGGATGGCAGGAAATCAGAATTAGTAATTCTAACTGTAAATGTGAATGGGATGAATCCTCCATAAAGAGGAAGGCAGATAGGACTGGATCAAAGTCAAAACCCTACAATATATTTTTACAAGAAACACATTTAAAGCAGGAGATACATATAGAGTAAAGGTAAAAACGGAACAAAATCATTATGCTTCAGGTGAAGTCAAAAAGCAGGTAGCATCCTTATCTCAGATCAACAAAAGAAAATTGGATCTAATTAAAGAATGGAAGGAAACACATCCTGCTAAAGGTAATAAACAACGAAGCAATATCAATATTAAACATATATCACCAAGTGGTATGGCATCCAACTTCCTAAAGGAGAAGTTAAGAGGTTGCAAGAAGAAATAGACAACAAAACTGTAATAGTAGGAGATCTCAACCTTGCACTCTCAGAATTAGACAAATCAAACCACAAAACAAATAATAAAGAAATTAAAGAAGTAAATAGAATATTAGAAAAATTAGGTATGTTAGATCTTTGGAGAAAATTGAATGGAGATAGAAAGGAATATACTTTCTTCTCAGCAGTTCATCGAACCTATTCAAAAACTGACGATATATTAGGACATATAGACCTCAAAATTAAATGCAAGAAAGCAGAAATAGTAAATGCTTTCTTTTCAGATCATGATGCAATAAAAACTACATTCAACAAAAAGTTAGGGGTAAATAGACCAAAAAGTAATAGGAAACTAAACAATCTCATCTTAAAGAATGATTGGGTGAAGCAGCAAATTATAGATACAATTAATAATTTCACTCAAGATAATAACAATGATGACGCATCATACCAAAATTTGTGGGATGCAGCCGAAGCGGTAATAAGAGGAAATTTTATATCTTTAGAGGCTTACTTGAATAAAACAGCGAAAGAAAAGATTAATGAATTGGGCTTGCAACTAAAAAAACTAAAAAAAAAGACCAAATTAAAAACCCCCAATCAAATACTACATTTGAAATTCTAAAATTAAAAGGAGAAATTAAAAATATTGAAAGTAAAAAAACTATTGAACTAATTAATAAAACTAAGAGTTGGTTCTATGAAAAAGCCAATAAAATAGATAAACCTTTGGTAAATCTGATTAGAAAAAGGAGGGAGGAAAATGAAATTAGTAGTATTAAAAATGAAAAGGGAGAACTTTCCACCAATGAAGAGGAAATTAGAGAAATAATAAGGAATTATTTTGCTCAACTTTATGCCAATAAATTTGATAAACTAAGTGAAATGGATGACTACCCTAAAAATATAGACTTCCCAGACTAACAGAAGAGGAAAGTAAATTGCTTGAATAGTCCATTTCAGAAAAGAAATAGAACAGGCAATTAAACAACTCCCTAAGAAAAAATCCCCAGGACCAGATGGATTTACATGTGAATTCTACCAAACATTTAAAGAACAAATGGCCCCAATGCTATATAAATTATTTGATAAAATAGGGAATGAAGGAGTCCTACCAAATTCCTTCTATGACACAGACATGATACTGATACCTAAACCAGGTAGGTTGGAAACAGAGAAAGAAAATTATAGACCAATCTCCCTAATGAATACTGATGCTAAAATCTTAAATAAGCTATTAGCAAAAAGACTACAGAAAATCATCCCCAGGATTATACACTATGATCAAGTAGGATTTATGCCAGGAATACAGGGCTGGTTCAATATTAGGAAAACTATCAATATAATTGCCCATATTAATAACCAAATTAACAAAAACCATATGATCATCTCAATAGATGCAGAAAAAGCATTTGACAAAATCCAACATCCATTTCTATTAAAAACACTTGAGAGTAGAGGAATAAATGGACTTTTACTTAAAATAATCAGCAGCATCTATTTAAAACCATCAGTAAGCATCATATGTAATGGAGACAAACTGCAACCATTCCCAATAAGATCTAGAGTGAAACAAGGTTGCCCACTATCACCGTTACTATTTAATATTGTATTAGAAACACTAGCTTTGGCAACAAGAGCTGAGAAAGACATTAAAGGAATAAGAATAGGCAATGAGGAAACCAAATTATCACTCTTTGCTGACGATATGATGGTATACTTAGAAACCCCAAATTCTACTAAAAAGTTATTAGAAATAATACACAATTTAACAAAGTTTTGGTTATAAATAAACCCACATAAGTCATCAGAATTTATATATCACTAACAAAATCCAACAGTCAGAGTTACAAAGAAAAATTCCATTTTAAAGTAACTACTGATAATATAAAATATTTAGGAATCTATCTGCCAAGGGAAAATCAGAAACTTTATGAGCAAAATTACAACCACTTTTCACACAAATTAAGTCTGATCTAACCAATTGGAAAAATATTAAATGCTCTTGATAGGTGAGCAAATATAATAAAGATGACAATATTACCTAAACTAATCTATTTATTTAGCACCATACCAATCAGACTCCCAAAAAACTATTTTAATGACCTAGAAAAAATAACAACAAAATTCATATGGAAAAACAAAAGATCAAGAATTGTAAGGGAATTAATGAAAAAAAAAATCAAATGAAATGGCATAGGCTTATAGATCTAAAATTATATTATAGAAGCAGCAATTACCAAAACCATTTGTATTGCTAAGGAATAGATTAGTTGATCAGTGGAATAGGTTAGTTCAAGGGACAAAACAGTCAACAACTATAACAACCTAGTCTTTGACAAACCCAAAGACCCCAGCTTTTGATAAGAACTTACTTTTGACAAAATTGCTGGGAAAATTGGAAACTAATATAGCAAGAAACTAGGCATTGATCCCACTTAACCTGTACACCAAGATAAATCAAAAATGGTTCATGACCTAGGCATAAAGAATGAAATTATTAATAAATTAGAGGAACACAGGATAGTTTACCTCCTCAGACCTGTGGAAGGGAATTATTTATAACCAAAGAAGAACTAGAGATCATTACTGATCACAAAATAGAAAATTTCGACTATACCAAACTGAAAAGTTTTTGTACAAAAACAAAACTAATGCAGACAAGATTAGAAGGAAGCAATAAACTGGGAAAATATTTTTACAGTCAAAGTTCTGATAAGGCCTCATTTCCAAAATATATAGAAATTAACTCTTAATTTATAAAAATCAAGCCATTCTCCAATTGAAAAATGGTCAAAGGATATGAACAGACAATTCTCAGATGAAGAAATTGAAACTATTTCTAGTCATATGAAAAATGCCCAAGTCATTATTAATCAGAGAAATGCAAATTAAGACAACTCTAAGATACCACTCACACACCTGTCAGATTGCTAAGATGACAGGAAAAAATAATGATGATTGTTGGAGGGAGTGGGAAAACTGCGACATTGATGCATTGTTGGTAGAGCTGTGAACAAATCCAACCATTCTGGAGAGTAGTTTGAACTATGCTCAAAAAGTTATCAAACTGTGCATACCCTTTCCAGCAGTGTTACACTTACATCCCAAAGAGATTAAAAGAGGAAGGAATTTAGAATTTGTACAGTCCTGTGTGTAGTGGCTAGAAACTGGAAACTGAGTGGATGCTCATCAGTTGGAGAATATGAATAAATTGTGTATATGAATATTATGGAATATTATTTTCTGTAAATGACCAACAGGATGATTTCAGAAAGGCCTGAGAGATTTACACGAACTGATGCTTGAGGAAATGAGCAGGACCAGAGTCATTATATACTTCAACAACAATACTATATGATGACCAGTTCTGATGGACCTGGCCATCCTCAGCAATGAGATCAACCAAATCATCTCCAATGGAGCAGTAATCAACTGAACCAGCTACACCCAGAAAAAGAACTCTGGGATATGACTAAAAACCATTACATTGAATTCCCAATGCCTATATTTATGCCCACCTGCATTTACTTCACAAGCTAATTGTACAATATTTCAGAGTCCGATTCTTTTTGTACAGCAAAATAACGTTTTGGTCATGTATACTTATTGTGTATCTAATTTATATTTTAATATATTTAACATCTACTAGTCATCCTGCCATCTGGGGGAGAGAGTGGAGGGTAAGAAGTGAAAAATTGGAACAAGAGGTTTGGCAATTGTTAATGCTGTAAAGTTACCCATGCATATAACCTGTAAATAAAAGGCTATTAAATAAAAAAAAAGAGAAGTTTATTCTACAATGTATTACACAGAAAGAATTTGATATGTAGTACCAATATTTGAACAGTCTGTAATTTTGGCAAGGTTCTTCTGTTGAATTAGTATTATGGAATTAATATTTCTTTTGGTTGATCAAAATGCCAAATACACAGTAGAGGTTAATAAATATGTTGAATTGGATGAAATTAAAATGAATTAAATTTATGAGACAACCAATTCCACCTCTTCTTTAAGAAGAAAGTTTGATGAAAAAGTAAGGAATGGTGTAGATCAGTGATGTTCACTTAAAGAATCAGAAGCCATTAAACCTAAAGAATATATGTAAGTATTCCTGTGAGCTGCTTATTAAATTAGAAAACTATATATTATCATTATCTGACACCTCTACTGTAGATAATATCATAGTATCTCAGAATCAAAAGAGATCTTATAGATATTCAATTTCAATCCATGCCAGAACAAGAAAGGTTTCACTGATGTCCTTGGTTATTCTCTATCCCTGAAGATCTTTAATGACAGTCAAGACATCTCACTCTGCTTTTGGCAAGGTTTAATCAAAAGTGTAACTCATGATTCAGGATTTCTTCAAGACTCTGGTTTCTGGGGCAGCTAGGTAGCATAATGGATAGAGCGCCGGCCTTGAAGTCAGGAGGACCTGAGTTCACATCTGACCTCAAACACTTAATACTTTCTAGCTGTGTGACCCTGGGCAATTCACTTAATCCCAATTGTCTCTGCAAAAAAAGAAAAAGATTCAGGTCACACTAGACCAAGTCCAAATACGGTAGTTGACAAAAAGAAGGTCACCTATTTGTTGGCTAATTGTCCCGCCTGAATTTTACTCCAGAAAATTTCCAAAAAATATGCTATATGTAACTTAGATTTAGGTTTTACTAATTGTGGGTTATAAGGTCCCTCAACCCGATACATTCAATGTAACAAATGCACATCAGGTATGGAGTACCTGGCAGAAAATTCAGAAGACACAAAGGACTCACCAAAGTTCACAAACATACATAAAACACATGTAACATTCAACTATCACATAAATTTCCTTCCTCAAAGGCTACAGTATTTAGGGTTGCTGAACAAGCAACACCCCTTCTCATCAGTACTACACTAACCAGGACTTAACAACTTTTAGGTCTTTTGTTTCTCCATATCATTGATTTCTCCTGCTTCTCTAGCCTGGATGGAATTGTGAGGGAGAGAATAAGTATTTAGTGCTTATATAAAAGTCATTGTGCTAAGCAGTTTTTACAAATATTATATCCTTTGATCCTCATAATAGCCCTGTAAGTAGTAGCCCTGTAAGGTAGGTGTTATTATGATTCCTGTCTTACAGTTGAGGAAACTGAGATAGAAATTAAATGACTTATTCAGATTCTATAGATTCTATGTAGCTAGTAAGTGTCTGAAGCTGGATTTGAACTCAATTGTTTTTTTTTTTCTTTTTTTTTCCTGAGACAATTGGGGTTAAGTGACTTGCTCAGGGTCACACAGCTAGGAAGTGTTAAGTGTCTGAGGTCACATTTGAACTCAGGTCCTGACTTCAGGGCTGCTGCTTTATCCACTGCGCCACCTAGCTGCCCCTGAACTCAATTCTACCTGACTCCAGGACCAGTGTTCTATCTTCCAATGTTCCTTCTCACCAATTATTTGGCCACAGGAGCATTCATTTTTTTTCTGATTGAGGTGGGGAGAGGAAGGAGAGGGAGAAATGAAACAAAGTCAGAAAAGAACAGCAAAGAAAGAAACATAGAAAAATAAAAAAAGAAGAATTATACATATGCAAACTAATTTTTGATACATGTCCTCGCTCAGCTCCCTCATATTTTCATTCTGATAAAAGATAGTCTGCATTGCTTTCTTCCTAGGTGTCTCTCAAAGTTTCTTAGTCTGGAGGGAGGAAGAAAGTCTGGGCACTTTTTAAAAAAATGATTACTTTCATGCCTGTATTTCAACATAACTGATTTCCCTTGTAATTTTATGTGTTCTGTTTTATGCATTTAACAAGATTATTCTGAGAAGGGATCCACAGGATTTCAACAGATGCTCAAGGAATCCATAATACAGAAAAAAGGAAGAACTCCTATATTCTAGAGCATCCATACCTTTCATTTATTAAGAGGATCTCAGAGAAGAAAGAAACCTTAGAGTACATTTTTATAGCTGAGCCCAAATAATAACTCTAGTAACTCCAGCAAGTAGTTACTCATTTTAGCTTCTACCGGATGAGTTCAGGTGTTAGGGAACTTAACAACTGCATAGTTAAACTAGTAGAATAAATGGGCAACAGAAACAGTACACTGTTATCCACTAAAAGACAAAGAGCAGTAGTGCCCAAGCTGTAGGGAATGTCTCTCTGTGTCTCTCTGTCTATCTCTGTCTCTGTCTGTCTCTCTCTCTCTCCTCTGTGTGTGTGTATGTTCAAGCAATATCGAAAAAAAATCCAAACAAACCAACCCAAAGATCCATTTGTGACAGAAGTTTACAGTTTCTCGTACTGTTGTTCTGTTCCCTGTAGTTCTGTGTTTTAAAAACGTTTGTGAACATCAAAGACTATTGAATTCATAATAAAACAGAACAAAACTTAAAAGTTCATAAGCTTATGACATACTGTGGCCAGAATCAAGTGGTGTGCCCAGAATCATGAAACTGAATTGCTCAATGTCAGCTTTAAAACATATTTTGAAGTTCTTTTTATAATAACTTTTTATTTTTTCAAAATACACGCAAAAATAGTTTTCAACATTCTAATTTGTAAAACCTCGTATTTCAAATTTTTCTTCCTCCCTTCCTCATTTCCCCTTTCCCTAATCAGTAAGTATCCAACATAGGTTAAACAGATACAATTCTTCTAAACATTTTTCATGCTGCACAAGAAAAATCAGATCAAAAAGGAGAAAAAAATAGAACAACAACAAAAACCCCCAAACAAGCAAATAACAACTACAAAAAAGTAAAAATACTATGTTCTGATCTACATTCAATCCCCATAGTCCTCTCTTTGGATGCAGATGACACTCTCCATCACAAGTCTATGGAATTGGCCTGAATCAAATCATTGTTGAAAAGAGCCAAGTTTGTCATAGTTGATCATTATATAATCTTACTGTTGCTGTGTAAAATATTCTTTTAATTCTATTAATTTCACTTAGCATCATTTCATATAAATCTCTCCAGACCTTTCTGAAGTCCTGCTGATTTCCTACAGAATAATAATATTGCATTACATTTATTCAGCCATTACCCAAGTGATGGGCATCCACTCATTTTCCAGTTCCTTTCCACTACAGAAAGGGTTGCTACAAACATTTTTGCACATGAGGGTCTTTTTCCCTTTTTTATGATCTCAGTAATGAGAGAGTTGGATCAAAGAATAATTTTATAGCACTTTGGCAATACTTCCAAATTACTTTTCATAATGATTAGATTAGTTCACAATTCTACCAACAATGCATTACTGTCCCAGTTTTCCCACATTCCCTCCAACATTTATCATTATCTTTTCCTGACATCTTAGCCAATCTGAGAAGTGTGAGATAGTATCTCAGAGTTATTTTAATTTGCATTTCTCTAATCAATAGTGATTTAGAGCATTTTTTTCATATGACTAGACATGACTTTAACTTTTTCATCTGAAAATTGTTGGTTTATATCCTTGGGCAATTCATCAATTTGGGAATGACTTATAGTCTTATAAATTTGAGTCAATTCTCATGTATTTTAGAAACAAAGCTTTTATTAGAACTCTTGGATGCAAAATTTTCCCCTACTTTTCTCCTTCTCTTCTAATCTTAGCTGCATTGGTGTTGTTTGTACAAACCCTTTTTAATTTACTATAATCAAAATTATCCATTTTGAATTTCATAATGTTCTTCTTTGTCCATAAATTCCTCGTTTCTCCACAGATTTGGGAGATAGACTTTCCCTTTTTCTATTAAATTACTTATAGTATCATCATTTATATCTAAATCAAGACCTCATTTTGATCTTTTCTTGACACAGGATATTAAGTGTTGGTTAATGGTTTGTTTCTGCCATGCTATTTTCCAATTTTCTCAGCAATTTTTGTCAAATAGTGAAATCTTATCCTAGAAGTTGGAGTCTTTGGATTTATCAAACACTAGATTACTATAACTCTTGTTTCTTGTAAACCTAACCTATTCAACTGATCCACTATTCTATTACAGTACCAAATGGCTTTGATGACCACTGCTTTATAATAACTTTAGGTTTGACTCAGCTAGGTCAACTTCCTTTGCAATTTTTGTCATTACTTCCCTTGAAATTCTTGACCTTTTGTTCTTTCAGAAGAATTTTGTAATTATTTTTTCTAGTTCTATAATTTCTTGGCAGTTTGATTGGTGTAGCACTGAATATGTAGATTAATGTAGGTAGAATTGTCATTTTTATTATATTAGCATGGCCTATTCATGATCACTTGATATTCTTCCAATTATTTAGATATAATTTTATTTGTGTGAAAAGTGTCTTATAATTGTGTTCATATTCTCCTGTTTCTATGGTTTATTGTTTTATCCACTCATTCTTTAGGATTAAATTATATTAGTAGGTAGAATCCCAAATATTTTGTATTATCTATAGTTAGTTTAAATGGATTTTCTCTTTGCATCACTTGTTACTGGACTTCGTTGGTAACATAGAAATGCCAATGATTTATGTGAATTTATTTTGTATCCTGAAATTTTGCTAAAGTTGTCAATTATTTCTATTAGTTTTTTAGTTGATTCTTTAGGATTTTCTATGTATGCCATCATATAATATGTAAAGAATGATAATTTTGTTTCCTCATTACTTATTATACTTCCTTAAATTTCTTTTTCTTCTCTTATTGCTAAAGCTAACATTTCTAACACAATATTGAATAGTAATGATGATAGTGGACAACCTTGTTTCACCCTGATCTTATTGGGAATGCTTGCTAATAATTTTACATAGACACTACTGATAATTTAAAAAAAAAATCCATTTATTCCTATACTCTCTAGTGTTTTTAATAGGAATGGGTGTTGTTTTTTGTCAAATGCTTTTTCTGAATCTATTGATATAGTGATATGGTTTCTGTTAGTTTGAGTAGTAATATTGTCAATTATATTAATAAACTATTAACATAATTTTTCTGATATTGAACCAGCTCTGCATTTCTGGTATAAATGCTTACTGGTCATAATATATTATGTTGGTAACAAGTTGCTGTAATCTCTTTGCTAATATTTTATTTAAGATTTTTGCCTCAATATTCATTGGGGAAATAGTTCTATAATTTTATTTCTCTGTTTTGACCCTTCCTAGTTCAGTTATCAACACCATATTTGTGTCATAAAATGAATTTGATAGGAAGAAGTCCTCTATTTCCCCAAATAGTTTGTATAGTATTAGAATTAATTATTCTTCAAATGTTTGGTAAAATTCACTTTACCCTGTTTTTTTTTTAGGGAGTTCATTAATAGCTTGTTCAATTTCTTCTTCGAAAATGGGATTATTTAAGTAATTTATTTAATCCTCGTTTAATCTGGGTGACCTGTAATTTTTTAACTATTCAGTGCATTTCACTTAGATTATCAGATTTATTGGCATACAATTGGGCAAAATAACTCTTAATTATTGCTTTAATTTTCTCTTCATTGGTGGTAAATTCACCATTTTTATTTTTGATAATGGTAATTTTTTCTTCTTTCCTTTTCTAATAAAATTGACTAGAGGTTTATTTATTTTTTTTTTCATAAAACCAACTTTTAGTTTTATTCATTAGTTCAATAGTTTTCTTATTTTCACTTTTATTAATCCCTCCTTTTATTTTAAATTTGGTATTTAATTGGGGGGGGTTAATTTGTTCTTTTTCTAGCTTTTCTAGTTGCATGCCCAATTCATTGATCTTCTTTTTCTCTATTTTATTCAAGTAATATCTAGAAATATAAAATTTGTCCTAAGAACTGCTTTGGTTGCATCCCGTAAATTTTGGCATGTTGTCTCATTATGGTCATTCTCTTTGATGAAATTAGCTATTGTTTCTATGATTTGTTGTTTTACCCACTCATTCTTTAGGATTAAATTATTTGGTTTCCAATTAATTTTTGGCATATTTCCCTGACCCTTATTGTATGTAATTTTTTATTAAAACTTTTTATTTACAAAATATATGCATAGATCATTTTTCAGCATCAACCCTTGCAAAACCTTATGTTCCAAATTTTCCCCTTCTTCCCCCCACCCCCTCCCCAGATATCAGGTAATCCAATACATGTTAAATATGTTAAAATATATGTTAAATCCAATAGATGTATACATATTTATACGGTTATCTTTCTGCACAAGAAAAATTGGATCAAGAAGAGAAAAAGGGGGCAGATAGATGTTGCAGTGGATAGAGTCAAGAGGACTCTATCCTGATGTCAGAAGGGCCTGAGTTCAATTCTGGCCTCAGACACTTAACACTTACTCACTGTGTGACCCTGGGCAAGTCACTTAATCCCAACTGCCAGAGCAAAAAAAAAAAAAAAAAAAAAAAAAAAAAAAAAAAGGAAAAAATGAGAAAGAAAACAAAATACAAGCAAACAACAACAAAAAGAGTGAAAATGCTATGTTGTGGTTCACACTCAATTCCCAGTCTTCTCTCTGGGTGTAGATGGTACTCTTTATCACAAGATTATTGGAACTGATCTGAATCATCTCATTATTGGGAAGAGCCACATCTATCAGAACTGATTGTTGTATAATCTATTAATCAACTCCTGAAGTAAAACTCAACAGGACCAGATGAATTTACATGTGAATTCTACCAACATTTAAAGAACAATTAATTCCAATACTATATAAACTATTTGAAAAAAATAGGGAAAGAAAAACTACCAAATTGCTTTTATGACATGGATATGGTGCTAATACCTAACCCAAAAAGGGTCAAAACAGAGAGAAAATTATAGACCAATTTCTATAATGAATATTGATGCAAAAATCTTAAATCAAATGCTAGGAAATAGATTACAGAAAGTCATTCCCAGGATAATACATCATGACAAAGTTGGATTTATACCAGGAATAAAGGGCTGGTTCAATATTAGGAAAAACTATTAGCATAATTGACTATATCAATAACCAAACTAACAAAAATATAGGATTATCTCAAAAGATGATCTGACAAAATTCAACACCAATTTCTGTTAAAAATACTACAGAGTATAGGAATAAATGGAGTTTTGCTTAAAATGATCAGTAGTCTATTTAAAACCATCAGCAAGCATCATATGTAATGGGGACAAACTACAATCATTCCCAATAAGATCAAGAGTGAAACATGGTTGCCCACTTTCACCATTTTATTCAATATTGTGTTAGAAATGTTAGCTTTGGCAATGAGAGAAGAAAAAGAGATGAAAGGAATTAGAGTAGGTAATGAGGAAACCAAATCATCGCTCTTTGCAGGTGATATGAGGTATACTTAGAGAACCCTAAAGAATCACCTAAAAAACTACTAGAAACAATCTACAACTTTAGTAAAGTTGCAGGATACAAAATAAATACACAGAAATCATCACCAACAAAGTACAGCAGCTAGAGATACAAAGAGAAATTCCATTTAAAATAATTGTGTATAATATAAAATATTTGAGAGTCTACCTTCCAAGGTAAAGTCAGGAACTATATGAACACAACTACAAAACATGTTCTGCACAAAGTCAGATCTAAACAACTGAAAAAGATCAAGTATTCATAAGTAAGCCAAGTGAATACAATAAAAATGGCAATAATACCTAAATTAATCTATTTATTTAGTACTATACCAATCAAACTCCCAATAAATTATTTTACAGATCTAGAAAAAATAATAACAAAGTTACAGCAAATAATTGAAAATTCTCTTTTTCATTGAATGTCCATCATTTTCCCTGAAAGATAATGCTTAATTTTGCTGGGTAGTTGATTCTTGGCTATAGTCAAGCTCCTTTGCCCTCCAGAATATCAGATTCCAGGCCCTTTGCTCCTTTAAGTGGAAGCTGCTAGATCCTGGTTAATCCTCATTATGATTTGCTTCTTTCTGACTGCTTCTTTGAATATTTGAATTGCTTCTTTCTGACTGCTTGCATTATTTTCTCCTTGATTTGATAATTTTGGAATTTAGCTACAATATTCTTTGACGATTTCATTTTAGGTTCTGTTTCAGGGGGTGATCAGTGGATTCTTTCAATAGCTATTTCACCCTCTGGATCTAGGATATTAGGGCAGTTTTTTTTTTTTTTTGATGATTTCTTAAAAGATGGTGTCTAGGCTCTTTTTTCATCATGATTTTCAGGTAGTCCAATAACTATTAAATTATCTATCTTGGATTTATTTTCCTGGTCAGTTGTTTTTCCAATGAAGTATTTCACATTTTCTTTTTTTTTTTAGATTGTGTTTGACTTATTCTTGCTGTCTCGTTTAGTCATTCACTTCCATTTGTCCAGTTATAATTTTTAGTGAATTATTTTCTTCAGTTAGCTTTTTTACTTCTTTTTGCATTTGGCTAATTGTACTTTTAAAGGATTTGTTTTGTTCAATGGATTTTTTCCCATTCTGCCAATTCTATTTTTTAAGGAATTATTTTCTTTTTCCATTTCCCCAAATGTATTTTTAAGGAGTTGTTTTCTTCAGACAATTTGTTTCCTTTTCCAAATTCTCCTGCAAAATTCATTTCTTTTTCCCATTTTTCTTTTAACTCTCTTTTTAAAGATCCTTTTTGAAGTCGCCTTCCAAGAAAACCTTATGAATTGGAGATCAGGTCAAATCCCCCTTTGAGGCTTCATCTGGAGGCATTTTGTTTTTAGTTTCCTCAGGGTATGAGTTCTATTCTTCTCTGTCTCCATAGTAGCTATCTGTGGTCAGAGCTCTTTTTGCTTTTTTGATTATTTCTAAAGACTGAAGTCTGCTCCTAGAGCACAAGGGAGATTGTCCTGAGCTTCTGCTACAAGGAGACAGGGGTTTTATGCTTCCCTGGGGCTGGTGGTACTGCCAGCTTTCTTCCTGAGATGGATGGGCATGGCCAAGTCCCACCTGTTATCTGGGGTTCAGAGGCTTCTATTTACTTTCTGTAGTTATGTTGGAGTTCTCACAAGTAGTCAGTCTGCTGATCCACTGGCCTTCTGAACCAGAACATAATAGCCAATGTTGCTATATTTTTGTTAAGAGTCTCCCACTAGATTTCCTGCATGGTGTCTCTCCACCCTGGGCTTCCTTGTGCAGCACCTGAGCTGAGCCACTTACTCCCACCCATTTGAAACAGACTTTTCCTGAAATCCTTACAAGATGTTACAAATATGTGTGGGTTCTGTCACTCAAAAACCCATTCAGAGATCTGATCTAGTGTTTATTCTGAGGGAAGCCAAGAAGAGCTCAGGTAAAGTCCTGAACAGTCTGAGCCATCTTGGCTCTGCCCCTCATATTTTGAAGTTTTTTTTTTTACCTGAGGCAATTGGGGTTAAGTGACTTGCCCAGGGTTACACAACTAGAACATGTTAAGTATCTGAGGCTGGATTTGAACTCAGGTCCTCCTGACTTCAGGGCTGGTGCTGTATCCAGTGCATCACCTAGCTGCCCCTATTCTGTTTTCTCATGGGGTGATAAAGTTAAAAAAAAAACATACAGATGATTAGACTAGAGAAAAATTTAAGGGTTGGGAAGGAGGGAGGGAAAGAAGGAAATAAATATTTATTAAGCAGCTACTATGTGCCAGATACCATGATAAGATTTTATAAATATTATCACAATAACCCTGTGAAGTAGATATTATTATTATTATTATTCCAATTTTCCAGTTTGGGAATTTCTTTCTTGACTCCAGGGCTACTACTCTAGTTTTTATTAAAGCAATTGAATGATTTTCGCATGAATGATAGATTATAATTGTTCGCTTGGCCCAAAAGTCAGTAGGAGATAAAACTTGGAGCCATGGGTAAAAATTGCAAAAAGAGAATTATTTCCTAACAAAGCTATCTGAAATTTGAATAGGCTGTTTTGGGAGGTGGTGGATGCCTTATGAATGAATATCTTCAAGGAAAAACTTGATGACAATTTGTTTATGTCATAGTATTCTTTTTCAGTTATGAGTTGGCGTGGATGGTTTCTCAGGTCCTTTCCTACTCTGAGATTCTGAGGATAGGTACAATGAGAATAAAATTATGAACTCATTGAAATATCAAATATTCTATTAACTAATGAGTGAAAAACCTAAGTAGGAAATTTATGTGTATGGATGTATAGTAAAAGGCTTGTATTCTTTCTTTCTTTTTTTTTTTTTTTTTTTGCTTTTAAGTCCCAATCATAGAGATTGTAGCTTCATTTATTTTTAATAAATGCATAATTTGATAAGGCTTGTATTATTTCAAGTCAAAAAGAAAAATTACACTTGTTTCAGCATTGCATATCTGAAAAATTCCTAGAAAGTATATTCTAAGTATATTTTATGGAAAATATTTTATTTTTCAAGAGCATTGAGTGGAGGAGGTTTTTGTTGCTGTCATTGTTGTTGTTTTCCAAAAGAAAGCCTATTGAGTGAATGATAGAGTAACATAATGTATTTCACATTTGGAGTAACACTAATATTGTTAAACAAGTCAAGGAAATTTATTCCTCAAGATTCAATGTGTTAATGAAGAAATATCACCAAATGCCAAAAAAAAAAAAATGAGTACTGTATGTTGGTTTATTTCAAGTTGTTTATGCTGAAATCATATGATTCATCAAGACAAGTGGGTCTTGCTGCTTTGTATGCAGAATAAAGAATTCCTGCAGTCTCTTTATTACTCTAAAAATTTATTGAATAACTCATCTTCTCTTTTAGATTTCTTCTCCTCTTGAATCTTCAAAGAAGCTAAATTATTTACTATGATTACAATGACTTTCCTTGAATAATACACTTCCAGAAATAATATATAGCTTCTCTTTATTCCTACTCCCATCTTTTTAATTCTCAATACATTTTGCCTGAACAAACTCATTAGCCTCTGAATTGATCTCCCTATTATTAACTGATCTCTTTTCCAATTCAATTCAATTCAATTCAATTCAGTTCAATAAACAATCATTATCTCCTGTTACAGATCCCC
The DNA here is from genome assembly GCF_902635505.1 of Sarcophilus harrisii. Lineage (NCBI taxonomy): Eukaryota > Metazoa > Chordata > Mammalia > Dasyuromorphia > Dasyuridae > Sarcophilus > Sarcophilus harrisii. Next base: position 428,011,305 of record NC_045428.1, on the reverse strand, counting down.
ACATTAGATACTGGAAAAATAGTAAATTTTAATAACAAACACCTTCCTGCCCTCATGTAACACAATCTAGCAGGGGCTATATGGCAAATATAGAAATACTTATAATATAAAATTATATATTATAATCAAATCAATTAATAGATGAAAGAATGAAAAAGAATGCCATAAACATAGTTCATGGTAACATGGGAAGGTCAAAAGATGTCAGTGAAAGAGAAAGTTTAACAATACTGAGAAAGATCTTCCTAGAGATGACATTTGATTGGGATTTAAAAAACAGAGAAATAAGAAGAATATTTTTTCTTCCATACTATTCTGTAAATTCCTGAAAAGCAGAGATTCTGTCTTTTTTTATTTTTGTGGAAGGGAGATGAACCCTCAGGAATATAGAACACAAGTTAACATCTTTCTCTTGCTCCCAAATGTTACTAAATCTTTTTGGATAATCAAAGCCTCATGATGTGTTGCTTCTGATGACTTCTAACGGCCAAATAAATAATGTAAATTGAAAGGAAGTTATTCTATCTTAAAAAGAGGGGCAGTTGAGAAACATAGGCTAGTGAAGTAGAAAAAGGTCTTGGCAGACATCTGAGGTATGCTTTTTTTATCTGTCAGATGTGCCTGTACACCTTAGTAACAAAAAGGATGAAAATATATTAATGAACTCCAAACATGTTAGTCAAGGCAATCTCACTAAATAGCAATATATTTCATTCTAGGAAGAAGCCCTAGAATTGGATGATAGCTTTAGGAGAAAGTAACATTAGTTTTCTGAAGACGATATGAATCTTTTATAGCTGTGTTATTGAGAGGAAACAATAGTATTTTGAGGCTTCATGAAACTTAAGATGCCAAATCAGGCAATAGAAAGATTTAGAGTTAGAAGACATGAAAATTTAAGTTCTTTAAATAATTAGAAGCTGTGTGGCCATGGGGAATCCATTTAACCTCTCTTAGACTTAGGTTTCTCATCTAGGTACAGTAATACCTTCCTGACAAGATTATGAAGTTCAAGTGATGTTTACATATATAATGTGTTATATTGTTATCTATATAAAGTTTTTCAACAATAAGATTTTCTGGATAACCTAATCATACATGTTGAACCCAGTTTTCTGCCTAGAAATTCTCTCTGACAGTGAAATATAACTTAGGGGAAAGTCTCCTTTTTATGCCTCACATGAAATTGATAATCAGAGAATCACAGATAAATTTATCTCTAATTCCATTTGTTAAGGATTCTTATTTGATGTTCACATATACCCATGGGAGATTCCATTTTTAAATAAAATACCATTTTCAAATTTTCATTTTTATTGGCATATTTTATTCCTTTAGGTATTTTAGAAACAGATCTCTATGTATCCAAAATTATGTCCCCTGAACAATTTGTACAATGACTACAATAAAATAAATGAAAACAACTTTTTAAGTCAAAAGAATTCTGCAATGAGGAATCATGATGATTCCAGAGAATTCATAATGATATTATATCTGTTAAAAAGGTGATGGACACAGAGTACGTAAAGAGACATACATTTTTGGACATGACTAATGTGTTGATTGTTTTGCCTGACCATAGTTTTTGTTAAAAAGGAGGGTTTTTGTGTGGGAAAGTCATTGATCATGGATAATAAAGCAAAAAAAGAAAAAGAAAAGAGTCTCAATAAAATATTTAAAGAATACACAGACTAAGAAAGTTCAGAAGGGGATAAAGACATGCAGAGTGACTTGGATATTACTCTATTCTTTGATGAAATCTTCATATTTGTTGATGTTTACTAAGTTGATTTTTTAAAAAAGAAAGATTTAAGGGATAGAGACTAGACCTATGATTTCATAAGCAAAAGAAAATTCAAAATAGAGAAACTATCTCTACCCATTCAGGTTGTCATCCTTTTTTGCAACTTATTGTTTTAGAGAGTTGACTAGAATAATGAGAAGTGAAGTGATTTGACCAAAGTCACACAGTCACTATGTTTCTGAAGCTGGTTGTATATTTTCCTGACTCTCAGGCTATCTATCTACTATATAGTATATCTTCACTGTATAATAAGTAAATATGAATATATAAATAAATACATTATTAGATTTAAATAAATATAATAAGAATGATTTAATTTTAAAATTTTATTTATTTTTGTTACATTTTAAGTTCTGAACCCTCTTTCCTCCCCTACACTAAAGAAGGCCACCATTTGACACAGATATATAAATATATGTGTGGTAATGTATACTTCTATTTAACAGTTCTTTCTCTGAAAGTTAATAACAATTTCTTTTATAGGTAATATTGTAATTGTAATTTGTATTTGATTTTAATATTTGTAATATTCAAAACAACTTGGTTATTCACAGCTGTTTTTTGAACAATATTATTGTTACTGTATACTATGTTCTCTTGGTTCTGTTCATTTTATTTTTCATTATTTCAAAGAAGTCTTTCCATGTTTTTCTAAAATTAACCATCATTTCTTACCGCACAGTTCCATTCCATCAGTAAGAATAATTTTTAAAACAGAAGTTATTTTACTATTAGCAGCTTTTTATTCCTTTTGTGATTAGATAGATACAATAGCAGCTCTTCTCAATATTGTCTTCTTAAGTGCCAAGCTTCCTTTTCATATAGTACATTCATGTGTCATTGAGTACACTAAAATAAACTAAAAAGAGTATATTTCAGATGGCATGCAAAACTGAAAGGATTTTAAACAAGAAAGAGAGAGGGGAGAGGGACTTAGAGAGGGAAAGAAGGAAGAGGAAGGATAAGAGGGAGAAGGGGACAGGAGAGGAGAGGAGAAAAAAGACTGACTATATAGATCCCTCAAGCTACCTAGTGTAAAGATAAAATACAATATTAGCAGTGTAGACAACCAGAAATTAAGAGATAACAACATTAAATATAAGAATAAAACTCATGGCCTCATATGTCTAAACAGAAATGCCCAACATTTAGGCAACAAACCAGAAGAACTAGAAGTCCTAATGTAAGGAGGCTAATTTGATCTCATGGGTATTACTGAGACATGGTGGGATAAAATTCATGAATGAATTGCAGCTCTTAATAGGTATGCTTTATGCAGAAGAAACAGAATAGTTAAAAGGAGTGGATATGGGCTAGAGGAGTGGGAGTTACACCACATGTTAGATAAGTAAGCTGATGTAAAGAAATACAGAAACTGGGAAAGGGAAGCATGAGGAAGAGTATTTGGGTGAAGACTAAGGGAGGGAGTATCAGAAAGGATTTTTGTAATTAGACTAAATTAGTCAACTACAGAATACCCGTACAAAAAGAAGAAATAGATAGTTTGGAAAGCACAACAAAAGTCGGTCAAAGAAACATGATATAATGGTTGGAGATTTTAATGAACTCTCTGACAAAAGAGAACAGCTAATAACTTCTTGGCTTGTTCTAGTGATAATTGTATCTTTCAAAAGGTAGAGAAAGTAATGAGGGGAAATTCTATCCTGGATCTCTTTCTCACTATCATGGAGTACTGGGGTAGAAATGATAGAATCCTGGGGATAAGTGACCACTTTATCCTAGAGTTTGTGGTTAGAAAAGTACAGAAAATCTGGGGATAGTCGACATGATATTTTGGAAAACTAGAATTTAAAATATAGGTAAGATCCCATAGGACAGAATATTATAAGGGAAGTCAGCTCAGAAGGAATGATAGACACTTGAGAATGAAATTATTATGACATGAGGGGAAAATTTCAATGAGATGGGGAAAGGGACTTGTCAAAAGAGATCAATGTGGATTTAAATTTATAGTTTAAAATGAAGTATACAGAATATGAAAAGTATGGCTAGGTTGATAGCGTTCTCTTCTAGTTCTTCTTTTACCTATTTCATTGTTTTTCCTCAGTCACATTTGCTGGAGCCACATATGCTAACTATGGGTGTCATACTCTGTCCTAGGTCTTTTCTTTCTTTTTTTTTTTTATTATTTCACATGGTGATCTCATCAGCTCTCATGGCTTTGCTTGTCATAGATATGCTGATATTTCTCAACTACATATCCAAACTACTTATCCAAATCTTTCTGCTAACTTCCAAACTGACATCATTTATCTCCTATTGAATATCTTGAACTGGATGTCTTTTAGCTATCTTAAGCTCAATGTATCCAAAGCTGAATTCATTATCTTTAACTCAGCTTTCCCCCTTTCCAAAATTCCCAATTACTGTTATTTTATTTTATTTTCAGTTCTAACTTCTTTCCTTCCCTCCTTCCTTTGTCCCACTCATTGTGAAGGCAAGAAAAACAAAAAAAAAATACATAAAGTTATGCAAAACAAATTCTGACAAGAACCATCTTCAAGAAAAAGGAGAACAAAGGAAGACATTAAAAAAGAAGAGAAAAGAAGAAAAGAAAAGTAAGTATCTTTCAATTTGCACTCTGAGTTTACCAGCTCTTTATTTGGAGATAGATAGCATGTTTTATCCTAAGTTCTCTGGAATCATGGCTGGTCATTATTATACTCAGAATTTTTAAATCTTTAAAAGTTATCTTCCCAATATCTTTATTATATAAATAATTTTTGGTAGTTTGGTATACCACTAAATACATAAATTAATTTAGTTAGTATTTTCATTTTTATTATATTGGCTTGATCTACTCAGAATTAACCTTTTAAGGAAGTCATTCCCATCTGAATAATACTAGTCCATACTTAATTGTGATATCATCTTGTTGGGCATTGATCTAGGTCTTATTTTATAAAATTGTTCTTGAAATTAGAATTTTCCTCCTCTAACTTTTTTCCTTTCCATATTATCTAGTACATTACCAGATGATTTGTGTTGAAACTGCTGAATTATACCATTTAGCTGTTTTCTGTACCATCATTTTGTCAATGATAAAATAAAGATAATTATTATGGTGACAGAGTGGAAAGGGACCCTGAATTTGGAGTCAGAGGACTTGGTTAAAATTTCAACTCACTGCTAAATTAACCTGGGCAATCTGGGGCAAGTCCCTTAGCCTCTTCTTTCAGTTGTGAAAGAAGTGAATGTACAAAATAATCTCTGCATTTTCTTCCAAATCAAAATGTCATTATCCTTAAGGGAGGATTTGAGGAAGAATTAAATAAAATTATCACAATCTGTAGAGTAAAAGGGCTTGAATGAGATATTGTCTCCAAAATAGCCTTAAATTATAATTAGAAATAGATTTTATGATAATGTTTTCAGTCCAGGATAAAATTTCTTAAAATATTCTTTGTATACTGTTCACCAAAAGTATTTCAGATTCTTTTCTCTAACATTTTCATTAATTCTCAAAATGAGTATACTAATCATTGTAGAGAAACAAAAGATATTAAGAGATTTAGTTCTCCCCCTGTTAGAAACTGGTAGGATTAGAATTTAGGATCCAGTATCCAGTCTTTGGGTCTATTCCTACTATACATACTTCCTCAAAAAACAATCATTAATTTGGGGACAAATTATCATTTATGGACAATAAAAAACTCTGACTATAAGCAAGGGCTACCATTTTCCCAAATAATTGGGGTGAAAAATATTTTGTGATAAATAGAAGAAAAATTTGCTACATATGTAACTGTTGTAATTTTTAATTTTTAGTCACCAATTTATCTCCAAATGGAAAGTAATTTTTAGTTCATATCAACTAACCAAAGTTATAATATATTTAGACATAATTATATTCATATCAAACAACATAACAATGTAAGACAATAATATTGCTATCACCACCAATACCAAGCATATTTTGTTTCATGAATGACAGCAATTGTAGTAAGTTCTATAGTATGACAACAAACATTAGCAAAATAGGTTGCAGTGTTTTCCTTCCTGGGCACCTTATTTTTCTTGATGTATCAGTCAGTGCAAGCTGTTGGAAGGCTTAATTGTCCCAGCACCAGATTTGGTCTGGCTTTTCTCCTGGCAGGTGCTCTGCACTCTTTCCAGTGGATCCCCTGGGTGCACATTCTAAGCCTGAACAGTTCTGCCACAGGGTGTCCCTTGAGCAAACACTGCCAATCATGCTTAATCACACAGTATTTTCAGCAAATATATAGTAGTGAATTTAGAAAAGAACCTTTAACTGGTTTTCATCTGATTAATATTCTCTTTCTCCCCACCTGCCCTGTATTTATGTTTCATCCAAAGTCCTCTTTAAGTATCTTATTCCCAAACCAAATAGAGGTGAATGTGGGTGAGCTGGAACAAGAAAATGGCTCTATTTGTAACCATTAGCAGTTTCACTCTAGCTCTTCTGCGCATTGGAAACCTCTGTTGAATTGAACAACCAAAGGCCAAATTAAATGATCTACTTCTCTGAGGTAAGATGTTGGTACACTAGATTGGTAAGCAGTGAAAGCCATCCTTTTATCTGCCTAAAAAGAATTTAGAAAGTGCCTGCCCTTAGACTATTGATGAGGCTTTAAATCTTCATCTAAAAAAAAAAAACCTTGCTTCCTCTGGAAAAAAATACAGTAAAGAAATTTGTGGTTATTTACCAGGCAATTCTCATACTATAGAAAAGCACCATTTTTTTTTGGAGAGAGCTATATTCATTCTTCATTTCACACTGACATGCTTCAATTAAACCATAATTTATAGATTATTGAAACTTGGAGATTCTACCAATATTGAACACTTAACATTTAAGCTACATTCCCTGTTGTTCATCAGCCTAAGGTATTTTTATAATATATATTTATTTATAATGTATTTGTATATAATATACATATATATTATAAATAAATATCATTTATTAAAAGGGACACATACAAATGCTGCCCTCTGTAACTTGTAGTATCATTCCCTGAAGCAAATTGATTTGGACTCATTTCCATTTGGAGATAAATTGGCACCTAAAGTCTTAGTCAGCAAAAGAGAGATTAAAAGAGTTCTTCCCTCCACTAATATATGTTCTCAAATACAAGAAAAAGAAGAGAGCAGAATCCTATGCTACTGAAGATCATTGAGAAACAGAAAAGGAGGATTTTATTTGCAAGCAATCTTGTAAAGGGTTTTAAAACTCACCCTTGCCCCAAAAGGCAGTGGTGCTGAGCACATTACTTTGATAATGCTCAAATTCTAAGAGCAAAAATCAACCGTGAATATAATTTCAAGGCATGGGTACCAAAGGCCAAATGCAAAGTCAGGACCCATGGCTACAGGGCCTCCAGTGAGAATGCTAGTGATGACCACTAATCACCAACTGAGCAAGAAGGGCAGAGGTAAAGAGGGAGGCCCTAGCTCCCAGATGTTAGGAGGAAGGGCAAAGGTCAATTAAAGATGGAGAGGCAGGTCTTTAAATCCAGGGGGTGGCAGGGAGTCAGTGAGAAAGAGCTCAGGCCTTTGTCACACCTGGCCCGCTAAACTCACATCACTAGAAGGTACATAGCCCAGGCAGAAAGGTCAGGCCCTGACTGGCTGACATAGGATAATGAATGCAGTTTATTTTCCGTTTCCCCAGAGGCTCTCCAAACAGAAGCAATTCCTTTTCCTTCCACAGGCCCTATCAGCAATGTTTCAGAGCTCTTTTTCCTGTGATTAGGCTCAGCAGCAGCAGCTGTTCTTGTCCCCTAGAGGTGACCAGAAGTCTATATGAACACAATAAAACTGCAGATTTGCATGTGTGGATTTACTCGTAAGCATAATTTTCTTCCATGACCAACTTCGATAGAAAATACTGGAAGCCCCATGGATGAATTTCTTTGTGTTCTAAAAAGCCTAAAGTTACATTGTATATACTGATATTTTGAAGAGAAAAATATCATTCAGAAATATCTTAGGTCTGTGGATCATTAGGTCCATTATTCTGATTTTTTTGTGATCAATATAATCAGTGCTAAATGATACCTTTCCCTCAGATTTTCCCTGGATGTCAAAGAAGGCAAAATGCAAGTATGTTTTATTACAAATGGCATTCATAGGAATATTTAAGCACCTTGAAAATGGCTTTAAACTCTAAAAAAACCTGATTAAAAAATAATTTTTTTGTTTATAATGGAATATTCATCCCATGCTGAAAGCACTAAAACAATAAAATGTTATCTTAAAAGGTATACACCCCATAAGAGCACTTTTTTAACTTTTTTAACTTCTTGGAAGGCTTTTGTGATTGATGTTTTAGCATTTTTATTTACTATTTTGAGTTCTCCCTTATATTTTTAGGTGCAGAAAGTAATTCCAGAGGGAGAGAGAAAAGCAATTCCTATAGGATCCACTAAAACACACAGTAGCAGTGTAGAGTAATAAAGGTGGCGAGAAGGAAGAAATTCTTTCTGAAACTGTAAAAGTAAAATAAGATAAAATAAAATAAAACAAAAAACCTTGTACTTTGAGAGACATATCACAAATGGGTTCTGACCAGAAATAGCTATAATATTCAGTTTAGTAAAATACTTGTTGAGTAACTTTTTTCTTTCCTCCCTTGCTGTGAAGAAAAGCAAAATAGTTTTGTCCTTGAAGGAATCAGAGTGGGGACATAAGCACTAAGAATGGGTAGCCTCTATCTCCTACTGAAAGATGAGTCTCCTGGAATTGAACCTGGCTAAACTGTGAATGCAGGTAAAAGTCAGAGCCAGGCACAGAATGGCCCCGTTAGGGGGTAGCTGCCCAACCACCATGATCCTACAATCTGCTTAGAATACTTTCTTAACTTGGGTTCAATATTGTATTTCCTTCATGGTAGTTCCAAGTATCTCTGGGAAGTACATATTTCCATGTTTTAGCTTTATGTAAGTGACTGTTATTAGAGTGAATTTATTTGGGGAAGTATGGGGTAGTATCCAGCAGAGTGCTGGAATTGTAATTAGGAAGACTGCCTATAGAACATTTCAAAGGAGGTGTCCTGGAGACATCTCAAGCTCAACATGTCCAAAACTGAATTGATTATATTTTCTCCAAACACCCCCCTATTCTAAAGTTCTTTTTATTATGATGGGTACCCTCATCCTTCCAGTCACTCAGATCCCAACTAGTGTCTTATTCTTTCTTAGTCAATCATTTGCTAAGTCCTATGATTTCTACCTTTGAAACATCTCTTGCATACACTGTATTTGTCTTGTCTCTGACATTTATTTGCTGTTACTGCTGGCTGCCACATTTTAGCAAGGATATTGATAAGATGAACATTCAAAGGAGGTTATAAGAATAACAAAGAACCTTGAGATCATTCCATGTAACTTAGGAGGGTTTTGTCTCTAGAAGGGGAGATTTAGTATAAGTTTCTGAATACCTGAGAGCTCTTATCTGTGGCTATGTTGGGCCTCAGAAGTCATGTTACAAAGAGGCAGATTCATGCTCAATAGAAAGAACTAATCCTTAAAAATTGGAGCTATTAAAAAGTAGGTGGGCTACCTAGAAGTAGTAGATTTCTTTTTTCCTAGAGGTCTCCAAATAAAAGTTGGATGACATACTTTTTGTTGTAAGGCAATTCTTGTCATGAAATCTGAGAAATGAAATTCCATTTGGATAAAGCCATAAATGGCATTCTTATCAAGTTTGGGAATACCATGAAATTGAGAGGGATAGATATTATGATGGATGAAAGAATTCAGATCAAAAAAGATCTTTCAACTGGAACAATGTCTTGAAAATAGCAAGATGAAATTTAGTAGAGATAATTAGTTTGTGGAAAAAAAATGAAGTGCCTAAGTATAAGCTAAGAAAGTTGTAACTTAAAAGACCAGGTTTTGGTGACTTAAAATGATTTAAATATGAGTCAAAAGGATGATTTTAATATATTTATGGATAAAGACTCCATTTTCTATTTAGATTTTGTGCAGGACCTCTTTTGTAGAAATCATGAACAACTTAACAGAAACCTTGGTGTCTCATTTTCCCTGGTATTTTGGAGAAAAAAGTAGGCAAGATTTTTAACTTTATCATTTCAGATAATACTTAAAAGCAATTGATAAGAATTAAGCCTCCAAAAAAGATCTACCCAGCAACAAGCTAAGTCAGATCATTGCTAGGGTATATGCTCTTGTTTGTCCTTCATTTTTAAAAGAGGACCAATGACATTACAAGTGATATCAGAGTTGCCCAAAGTTGTCAGCCTTACTCTTTCTTCCAAAGTTGTCAAAAATCAGTGACAGGAAAAAAGTCAAGACAAATGGTGCTCAGTTTGCAGTGGATGATCTTGACATCTTTGATGCTTTAGCATTAGCTACCTTTGTGATTGTTGGAATAAATTGTTTTCATCTCTGAGCATTCTGCCAAAAAAAAGTTTAACGTGATTGAAACTATGTCTCTAGCAGATTTGAGACTTATAAGTTACCCTCAATGTGATTTAGCCCATCTGTCAAGATGGTTTACTGAGATGTGGCCACTGTGAATGCTATAGCTTCTTTGAATCACAATTAAGAGTTTAGGGAATTGAATTTACACTAAAGGTAAATGAGCAACTTGGAAAAGGGTTTGGCAAACTCCCATATCAGAGTAGCTAGTCCTCCCTAAACACCCTATATAACTCTAGAGAATATGTAGAAGTGGAAGGCCCTCAAAATAAACATGAAATAGAAGAGATCTACTGTTATTTCTATAGTCAAATAATCTTTTTAAACATTCAATTTTATTTTATTTTCAGTCCAAATTCTTTCCTATCTACCTTTCTTCTACCTGCCTTAACTAAAAAAGCAAAAAAGCCTACCACTTTGCATTCTATAAGTGTTAGGAAGGCTACTGGTAGGAGAAAGGGGATAACATAGAGTAGAAGGTTTAGTGTGAACATTTGTTAAGAAGATCGTTTGAACTTCTAGTAGTAAGAACATAACACATTACAAATAGTCAAGAAAAATTAATTCTAGCATTGGAATCTGTACTTAGTCAATCACCTGTCTTCCTAGAAGTAGGTAATGTGTTTCCTCATGTATTCTCTGGAACTTCTATCAAGAGAAACATGCTACAAAGATTTCCCCAAATTCAGTTTCTTCTTTTCTACTTTTTAGCTCCATTGGTTTACCTATGAAACACCTTTGTAATTTTAAGTATATAACTGGATTCTCACAGCTCATTGGAATGGAACTCTTTCTTTGCTAGACTGAATAACTGAACCTTCATAAGGAACAGGAAGAAGCAAATGTGAGAGAAATGTGCAGTTCTACTATTTTTCCCCTGTTTTGTTTTCTTCCATGCTTTTCTTCAGCATCAGAGAGTGGGGTAAGCATCATCCATCTTCTCTCTCCAAAGCTGGAAGCCAGAAGCACCCCCACCAAATTAGAAGCAGGACAAGACTTGAAGGGCTCAGAGAGCTCTCATCTCCTTCTTCTGGCCAACTCCACCCTATATTAGTCACTTAGGCACTGGGACACTAGTTTTTGTCAGTGAGTAGTCTTATATCAATGTGCTTTGGAACTTGGTGTTGCATGGATTCAAAATTGTCCATTGATGGGGACCAATTTTATTTGATCCTTCCATCCATCCATATCACCTGTCCAATGATTTGCACTTAAGTGAATACCTGGAGATTTATCTAGAATTTCATCTGAAGGTCACAAGGGGACTATAGTTTAGCTGCCTGAGGCTCAAAGTGCCTTGCCCTATATCACACAGCTTGTGACACTCTGTGGTTACTCAAGGACTTTCTCTTCTCTATTGTGGTTATCCCTCTCTGGACAGTTCTTCTTCATTTCGAACATAATATGTAGGATGTCTAACGAGGCAAAAGACAAGCATATTACAGTGATATATTCTTATTCATTATTATTAGAATCATCACATTTGGATTCTAACACCTTACTATATATTCACTTGACAATATTTAGCCAACTAAAGTCACAAAGAATATTTAGACATAATGAAATACTCATGGGGAAAATATGTATTGGATCTGACACAGATTTTGAAATATGAGGATGAATTTTAAGAAAACGTGGATAAATTTTCAAAATATCTCAAAGTTGGGTTCCAAATGATTAGAAATGATCAATAATAGTGCTTTTATTAAAAAAAATTATCTAGGAGACATCAACTACTGACCTATATGCCAATTTGCTCACTTACTGAAGATTTTTATCAAAATAGTCCCCACACCAAAAATGTCTTTTATGAAAATATAAGAAAAAAACTTTGCAAACAATTCTCTGTAACTGACCACATTTTCAGAAAACTAAAAGATTTGAGGAAATGTTATTACTGTGTTCAAATACTTGAATGACTGTTACATGAGAGAGAAACTATATGATAGAGTAGAATTAAGACATAATTATTGCTATGCTATCATACATTACATATTACATTAAATAAAAGATATCATTAAATATTAATAACTTTTGGCAGTTAAGGTTTTTCATTTTATTTATCAAACTACTAAACTTCTATTATTTTTCCTTCAAGCTTTTCTGTGTATTTCCTTATTCCTTTATTTATTTTACTTATTTATATTGTTAATATAGTGGTTATTTTGAGAATTGTTAAACCAAAGGATTTTAGTGTTAGAAAGGACTTTAGGAATTATCTAGTTCAGTACATATTATAGTATGATTTTTTATTCAGTATTATTTATAGCTATTTATGTGGCCTCCAAAAATTTTCAGTAATGAGGCACTCACTATCTAGCAAAGCATCCCATTTTTTTCTATCTTTTTTTTGTATGGCTCTAATTATTAGAAAGTTCCTCTTTATATTAAGGTCAAAACACTATCTGTAACTCAACAATTATTGCTAATTCTAATATGTGAAATGTTTGCAAGTAGTTAATTTCTTACATTCTTCAGACTTTGAAATTCTGTAACTTCTATGGTTTTCAAAAGAGCATACTTGTAGCAATATACAAGATAAAGCATTATTGAAACTTAGATATATTTATCTCATATTACATTTTAATGAATTTTTTACATGATTAAGCATTTATTTTAAAAGGAGTTTATATCAATTCAGGGAATATGTATATGCTCAGTTTGGACTGAGATAGATCACAAAATAAAATGTTAAAAGGAATACTTTCCCTAAACTTTGAAATGAACAAATGCAGCTAATAACTAATGGAAGAGTACTGGGAGAAGATGATGGATTAAGAATTTGAAGGGGCAATGGAAATAATGTTTAGGATATTCTCTATTCAGCACATGAGACATGGTATTTAGCATTTACCTGAGCCTTCATGATAAATAAAATTGCTTTCCCGTAATTCAGGATCAAGAACTTGAATAGAAAGGAGAAAGCTATCAATCATACAACTGAGACTGCTGATTGCTTGTGTTATTTTCTGTTGACAATTCCTCTTATACCCTTTTTTTGAGTAGGAGTTTATCAATTTCCACTCTAATAAGTGGAGGTTTAATAGCACTTTATCTTATTGGGTTTGCCTTACTTAGATAGTGTGAAGAACCTTGATTAAAGGAGGTAGGAATGAACATGGAAAATGGGAAGTATATAAATGAGTTTCTTTGGATCTCATCCTCAGAGTTCCTAACCTGGATTCTGGGTAATTCGATTGGAGGGCAAAATATGTTTGCTTGTGGTGATCTCTTTAGTGACCAGGCTATCCATGTTTTGATTCCTCCCTGTATTGACCTGTCATGATCTTTTGGATTTAGGGGAGAAGTTAAAAAAGAAGTGTCTGGAATTTATTTCCCTCCTACTTGTTTTAGGATTGAAATTCTAAATTAAAGGCAACTCATAAGTAACTTTTGTTTTCAGAGATGATCTGCCTGTAGTAAAGAAAAAGTAGGAAACAAAGCTCCCATTCTTTTATGGTTTTTTGTGTTACTATTTTGCTCTTCAGCATAGGCTTTGCATCACTACAAGAGCCTGTGGGATACCAAACCACTTGTAAATTGTAGAACTAACTGGTACAACTGGTTAGCCACTGCTAGCTTTTCAGTGTCCAAATACTGGTGCCCTTGGACTTAATGGCTCATATTTTCTATGAAAATAGGTATAAACAAAGTTAGCATCATTGCAGTAGTGAATTCACATAGCACCAAGTCTTAATCCCTTCTGCCCTGTCTCTTCTATGGAATGTTGGAATACCTCTTCCGATTTTAATGAAAATATTAAAACAGCTTTGAAAGGCAAAACAAAGATAAAAGCTGGACTCCTCATTCTTTCTCTTCCTGACTTTTGTACAATATCCCTTCAGATCTTGCAGTATAATTCTTTGTAGCTGAGCATGTTGAACCATTCCTTGCTATAAATATTTATATTTACTATATTTCATTCTCTTTAGGTCTTGATTTCTAAAAATGAATAATCTGTTGTAATGATCCATATTAAATCAGTAATAGACATTATTGATAATGGTTTTCATAATCTGGAGATATAATACTGCAACTCAAAAGATGGATCCTAATGATAGACATATCAAAATTATGTCAGGACGTAGGAGACCTTGGGATACCTTCAAACCACACCACTTAAAAAAACCTCCCCAACAAAAGGAGCAATTCTATATTCCCTAATTAGTATTCCACCCTTCTCAGGGTCTAGCAGAGGTGCCTATAAGTAAAACCAGAATACATGTATTGCTCTGGCCCTGTAAAAATCAGGCTAAATATCAAAATTTGCCCTCAGAATATAGTCAATAATTTTCCTTCAAAAATAGGCTTTAGGAAACTTTGAGGTTCAATATTAACAAAAAACTTTGTGCAAACAACCAAAATTATTTTCAGCTATAACAAGAAAATGAAGTAATTATCAGTTGATAATACATATTTTTAAATAGCTAAGAATGGCCAACACACTTTCTATCTTTATGATTTCACATTATTAATCACATTAGTGGCCATTATTTTTATTGTATATGATGAAACTATATTGATTCAAGATGAAACTGCTAATCATTAAAATGCTCAGATATCTTTGTCCAGGCATTAACTCTTTGTCCTAAACTTGTGAAGCCAATTTTTCCTAGTGTAGAACTTTATATTTTAATAATATGCCACCATATTAGATTCAGTCTGAATCAGAATTCCATCTGAACTCTTTTTATTCCTTTTGGCTATCCCTTGTAACATCCTATATTCACAAGATCTATATATGTAAAAGTCTCACACATTTATAGATTGTTACTAAATGGACTAGAAAAAAATACAAATCATTTCCCATTAGCTGAAAAAATATTTTCCCTCTAGATATAAAGAATGAGTTTCAAATAACTTTTGAATATCAAATATTTAAAAATGAGAATTTATGTCTCCAATTTTGTTTCACTAAAAGTCTTAGTTTTCCTCAAACAAAAGTATTACTTATCTAATTCTTCTCAGAAAAATACAAAGGACTAACACTGAAAAATTTTGTGTATACCATATGTATATTGTGTTCCTGACCAGCATTCTGAGCATTCATTTAGGAAGCATGTTTTGTCCTTTATATATACTTGGAGAAACAATCTTACAATTTTGAGAGTCTCTACTAATTACTTACTATTTTGAGAGAATTTATACTAATAGATTTTATAACTATCCTGTATAGTTATACTCTTTGATTTGCACAGTGTAACATCTTTATGACTAAAGGCATGGATTCCTAAGTATTTTGGAATTTCTTCCAAAAGAAGTTCTTGTAATATTGAGTGAAATCAATGTTACTTGGTCTCAGTTTTCACCTAGTCTCTTTTACCCCCAACACACATGTACACACACACACAAGAGAGTATAATGTAGTAGAAAAACACTGGCTTTAAAGTTAAAAGGCCTGGGTTCAAACACAAAATCTGTTATTTCTTAACTGTGATTTTAGATAAGTTACTCATTCTTTCCAGACCTGAGTTATCTCATAGGTTTTTTTTTTTTAAGGGTATTAAACAAGATGATTTTTAAAGTTCTATCCAACTTAAAAATTTATGATATATTAAGTCATGATAGCATTACTTTCTCTAAATAGCTAGATAAACTACAGAAGTTCTCAATAGCTCTGAACTTATGTCCTACAAAGTACAAGTAAGGCATTATGACAGCCATTGGGAAGGAGCTGTCTTTGGTCCTGACCCTGCTTCAGCAGTGCAAGCACAATTAACTGAGAGCTTTGAATTTCACAGAGAATTTGAAAACAACTGTTTCCATATGGCAAATGGTTTCTCCTATCCAATAGTAAACTCTCATAGTCATACATGTAAAGGTCAGTAGGAAACCAATAAAATCCAACAGGCATGTATTACATTCAAGGCACTGTTAGGTGCTAGTATTAAGTAGACAAAATAGTTCATTTTCATAAGGAGTTTAAGTTGGTAGTGCTAATAAGATATACAAACTGGGAAATGTGTGTGTGTATGTATGTATGTATTTGTGATTATTTGAGGAAGATAAGAAAATGCTAAATACTGAAGGGATCAATAAATCAATAAAGGCTTCCTCTAAGAAATTATGCCTAAATGGAGTTCTGAAGAAAGGTTGTAATTCTGAGAGAGAAGATGATGAGATAGTGAATTCCATGGAGGCAGGGCAGCCTTAGATAATTCACAGAGGCAGATGGTATATTCTAGATTTGAGAGTTATCTTGTACAGACTCACAGAGACAAAGATATAATATCAAGTAGACCACTTTGACTTGAAGATAGAGCATACTAAGAGGAATAGAAAGCAGTAAGCATTGAAATGCAGTCTGATGTCATAATTGTAATATTTTAAATATCAGGCAGAAGCGTTTGTATATTACTCTAAAGGCACTAGAACACAATAAAAGATTCTTGGGCATGGAAGTGATGTAATCAGTCTTGTTCTTTAGGAAGATTACTTTGGCAGTTGTGTGAAGAATGGATAGGAAAAGGAAAAAAAAACTAGAAGCTGGGAATAGGAAACTCTTGTCCAGGTGAAAGGGTAAAAGATTCAGAACTAGAATGGTCAAAAGTGGATAGAAGGGACAGATGTGAGAAATTTCATATAAGTAGGATCAACTATACTTGACAACTATTCAATATGGGGAGTATGAGGAAGTGTGAAAAGTAAAGATTGATTTTGAAAGTACAACTCTAGAAAACTATAAGGAGGGTAGTGTCCTCAACATATTTTGAAGGACGTAAGATGAATTCAACTTTCTGGACATTCCTTAAGTCAACTGGGTAGTTTCTTTTAGGATTGTGAATGGAATGAGACCAAAGTGCTGGGCTTTGGTTCATATTAGCCTATGTATGCTTAGATAGAAATCATTTACATTCGGGGTTACACTAATTTAAGAGAATCTATATGGGAGTAGTGGGATTGTAATTTAGTGATAAATTGGCCAATATATTTGGATCAAAATTTAACGATGAGAGGTGGTTTATTTTTTCTCTAGACTAATACTTGAGTTTTGCAGAACCCATCCATGTTGAAAGTTGTAGTCTAGAGGTGGAAACTTTTTAAAATGATAAAAAAACACACAAGAATCTTTCAATTTAGTCTGTGAATTTCTGAAATGTCTTAGAAAATTTTCCATGTAAATACCACCAATAACTTATGTGTAGCCATTCACAGCTTTCTCTAGGATCCCACACAGTTTATTGAGTGCCCACAAATGTCAAATCCTCTATCATTCATTAGGAGGAAAGGGTCAATAGCCATTACTGTTGCCTGGGCTGAGTAAGAGCCAGTACATAGCTAACTTGCTACTTCTCACTAGTATGCTGAAGCAGAGGAGTAATCAGAAGCTGATATAAAAAAATTAAGCTTGTCAAAGCAAGAGAATCAAAGAAGCAAAGAGTGAAGATAGGATCACATGGAAGAATCTGGACAGAAATCTGTCAAGAATGACAGAAGAGGAGTTAGGGGATAGTAAACATTGGAGTATTCAGAAAAAAAGATAGACTGTCATAATTGGTGTGTACCTTTCTGTGTTTTCTTTTCTGAATGAGAGTTTTCAGTGGACATGGTAGTAATTCTTGAATTCTTAAATCCCTTCTGGGATTCAGAGATTGGACAATCACTATAAAGTTTTTTTCATTTAAAACAAAATAAGACAAAACAAAGCTCAGCAGGGATGGCTACAGGATCACTGATTATAAATTTTGAGATAGACTCAGAGTCCATCTAATTTAGCCTCCTTATTTTGTAAATGGGGAAACTGAAACCAAAGACAGTTAATTGACTTGTTCAAAGGTACAGGGATGGTAAACATGGCAGTATTGGCAACCACTGCCTCTGTCTCCAGAATCACTTTTTACTCAACTATACTGCAATATCCCTTTAAATAGATTACCACATGAAAGAACCATTTATTTGGCATCCTCTGGGAAATAAATGAAATTTCCATATAATTGGTTTGCTCCTTAAAAATTATAAACTTTTAAAATACATTATTTTAATGGAAACGTTTCTATATAACATACACCATTGCCTCTTTTAAAAATAAGACATTCAATATAATTTAACCTTTCCTTGATGATGATTTATGGTCATCATTATAAACATTAGTAATTTTACCATACCATAATTCAATATTTTCTTCAAGGATACTGGATTATGTAGGTATTCTTTTCCTACCATAAGTGATCTCAGATTGCTTTGACTTTATAGTTTTGTCCTTATCTTAAATCTTTTATCAATTGTCATTTCTCCTATAATAGTCTTTCTGCCTTTAAATTGTAAACTTAATTAACCATAGTTGTTTGTGAGGCTGGAACTAGATGGCCTTTAAGGTATCTTTCAACTATGAAATTCTTCAGTTCAAGAAATTAATAAATTTAAAGCAGTAAGCAGAGGTCGTCTTAATTGGGTATAGGAAAAATTTAGAAATGGGTTATTTCCATCCACATAGCCCATTTTCAGACTTGTTCTATTTTTTAAATTAATTAATTAAATTTAAGAGCATTTAATAACTATACTTCCCTCTTCCTTCCTATCACTGAAGAATAAAAAAAAAAAGAAAAAGAAAATCCTCATAATAAATATGTTGTATCTAGCAAACAAATTTCTACACTGGCCATGATTAAAAGTTTGTATTTTATTCTCTATGTTAAGTTCATCAGCTTTCTGGCAAGAGATGAGTTATAGGTTTTTATCTTTAGCTTTCTGGATTCATATTTATTCTTTGCATTGACCAGAGTTCTAAAGTTTTTTAAAGTTGTCTTTACTTATAGTGTCATTGAATAAATTGTTATCCTAAATTCTTCTCAATTCACTTTTCATTAGATTCAGAGGTCTTCCTATTTTTCTCTAAAACTATTCATTTCATCATTTCTTGTAACACTAAAATATTCTATCATATTCATAAACATTATCCAATAGATGGACACCGTCAACTTGTTTACATTTTAAAGCTACTATGAAAAGAGTTACTAAAATGTTTTTGAACATATGGGTCCTTTTCTTCTTTATTTGATCTGTTCAGGATATAGGGCTTGGTCTGCTCTTGAGAACCTTTTTTCCCATTGTTAGAAGCGTAGAATTTACAATTATGCTGATGCATAACTGAGAGACAATTGATAGAAAAAAGCCTTAAAAGTTATGACAGGAACAAGTAAACTCCTTAAAGTAGCTTTTCCCAAACTGTGTTTTGTAGAAACCTGGCGTTCTGCAGGATATGGGTATGAATAGGGTTCTGTGAAAAAAATTTTATGCTAGTAATTATTTATTCTATCTAAAATTCTGAATGTTAAATTACCCATCAAAATGCTTCTGTGGCATTTTGGGACATAAAAACAATTTCCTTTAATTAATTGCAAATTTCCCCCAGTTCTCCATTTCCCCTGGATTATTTTATACCTCCAGGGTCCCCAGTTCAGAAATAATTTATTCTGTCAACATATTTCAATCCTGAAAGTACTTTATAGCCAAATTAGTTTGAAAAAGGCTAATACAGATCACTACATAATTCTGAGAAGTCATATGAATAAAAAACACGCGTTAGAATATAAGCTTCCTGAGGGCAAAGAACATTTCATTTTTTTGGTCTCTCCAGTGACTTGCACATTACATATATGCAAGAACTGACATGTCAATTTTCAATAAGCATTTGTTTTCTTGATCTGAATCCTTGAGGAAGGTAATTCTTATTGCTACTGTAAAAGTGATGAATTGCTTACCATCAAGAGAGATTTCACAACTTCACTTTCAACTCCCTTTTGTGTGCTGTCTTTCCCCATGTAAGCTCCTTGTGGGAAGAGATTGTTTTTCTTTTTGCTTGGAGATTTGCATCACAAGCACTTACGACAGAGCCTGGAATATATTTTCCTTCCTTCTTTACTCTTTCTCTTCCTTCATCATTTCCTCCCTCTCTCCTTTCCTTTTTCCTTCTCTTCCTTTCTTCTTTCTTTCCTTTCTCTTCTTTTTGGGATATATACTTAGCAGTATTTATTTCTGGGTAAAAGTATTTGAATTTTTTAGCTACTCTGCATAATTCTAAATTGCTTTCTGGAATTTTTTTTTTTTACCAATTCATAACAAATGCACCAAAATGCATTACTGTATTCATGTTTCTACAACTCCATTGACTATTTCTTATAGTCTTACCTAATTTCCTAAGGAAATGATCCTGGATTCTTGAAAGTTATTCTATCAATTGCAGAAACTATGGCATTACTTCCTCGTGGAAAACTGAAATGTGAGACTGACTGTGTACCTATTATTTGAGCACAGATTTAAAACATTTTGAGACATATAATTTTCTTACAATATCTTTTACTAAGATTATTGTAATGGGCTGAGGTTTGAGTTGATGCACTGGGTCCCAATACATGAGCAAAAGTAATTGGGCAACTCTATTAATATAATGATTGGATAAAGGGGTCCCCCCCTCTGCAATCCCGATGTGTTGTATAAAGGAAATGACGATTTTGGTGGTGGAGGCAGAGAGAGACAGGAAGAAGCTGGGAGAGATTGGGCCTGGGTTCCCTACTCCTGCTGTGGTATTGTGGCTGCTGATCAGCTAGCTTCTTGACTCAGTGCACAATTGCTATCTGATTATCTTCCACCTCTGATCCTTTTCACTGAGAATAAAGGGGCGATTTTCCCCACCAATTCCTGACTCCAGCTGATTTTAAAATACGGTCTTCATTTGGTCCCAACATTGGAACCAAAGACTAAGAAATCTCCGTGACCAGGAACTTGGGTGAGTATTGTTAATAACAAACAGGGAACTTATTTTCTTAAAAACTAAACCATAATCTTTTTGGCTAAAATGGGACAAATTACTAAATTCTATCCCTTTAACGTCCCCACCCATGGTGGTGTTATAAACTGTTTAAGCTGATAGAAGGACAAAGGGCTAGTTGTAACTTGGAACAGGTAGCTAAACATCTGGGTAATTAAACCTCATTCCCCTTGGTTCATAGGAGGGCAGATCTCTCAGATATCTGGTCCCTGGTTGGACAACAGATGTCTGCATATTACAAATGAAAATGATCCCCATTCAATTTCCATCTATTTTATTTATACAATATAATTCATTGGCATTAAGAAACCCTATCCCTAGAAGAAAGAAAAACCTATTGCTCCCACCGGGTAGCCAAAAGGAGGCCGATGTTAAGGAGGAAGGCAATGAAGAGAAATGACCATATCCCCACAGGGCATGGAGCAATGAGCAAGGGTGGTGACTTTCCACCTCAGGGAGGCAGCTTCAGCCCCACCTCAGGAGCAAGTGATTGACTCTCCTCCACAACTCCACCCTCCAGGATGGAGGGAAGGGAGGGGGGGGGCAAACCACCACACCTCCCCCTCAGCACCCCAGTTCCAAATGGAAGTAGATTACAAAGGGCCAATAAGGCCAAAGAAAAGGGCATGGACGCAGGGCCCAGCCACAATCTTTCCTGTAATTTCCCAGTTTTGCCCGGGTCAACAAAATCGAAAGATATCCTTTTTAACATAAAATCATCAAAGACCTAAAGGCTTGCACCTTTTGGGAATCACATGTTAAGATGCTATTACAGAATTTGGCTTTTGAAACTTGACTCTTAATGACGGAAATCTTAAGGGTATGCCTAGAACCTGGACAAAATTACATGGCTTTCTGAATATAGTGAGCTCTGTAGGATACAAAGCCCAACAAAATAGTCAAAATCTTTCATGCTGCAATCACCCATGACCTACTAACAGGTCCATATGAAGTCACAGCACGATTAATTATTCAAACAGCATGGGCAAATTTGCAATGCTATCAAACATGGGCTTCGATTCACAATAAAAATGACAAAGGGTTGAGGCCTTCACAAAAATAACACAAGGGCCAGATGAACGCTTTGTGACTTTGTGGGACGTTTGCAGACTGCTATCCACAAGAACTAATGGGAAAATTCGTCAACAGATGTTTTAATAAGGCAACTTGCTAAGGAAAATGCTAATGAGGTAGAAGGATTTAAGTAGGACTGGCAAGGATGCTCCTTTAGAGGAGTTCATAAGATGTGTACAGTGGGCACAAATTTTTATAGCCAGACTTATACAGACTTCCCAAGATCCCAACTGGGTAGACAGGGTCCCTTCTGGTGGACTTCTAGAGACACGCAATGCTTTCGTGTGGTAAAGTAGGGCATCTGAAGCTCAATGTTTTTAAAGGGCAGGTGAAAGAGTTAGAACAAGATCCAGTACCCCATGTCCAAAATGCAAAGGGGCTTCCATTGGTCTTCAGAATGTAGACAGGTTCAGGAAACGGATGGGGGCCCAGCCCCAGGGCCCCAGGCAAAACAGTTGGGGCATATGGCGAATGGTGCCAGAGGTGCCACTCAGCTGCAACAATTGCTTGGGAATCTTCCACCTCCCATCCTTCTTCACTGGAAAAGCGGATTTTCCCTAACCTGAATTCTGACTCCTGCTGATTTTAAAATCAGGTCTTCACAGATTATAGTTGCATTCCACACCAATAAAATAGGATGAGATATTTTTTTCATAGACAATTAGAAATAATTTGCTTTGGAAGTCTGAAATCACTTTTCTGGTTCATTTTCTAAAAATGCGGAAAGTCATAACATTCTTAGCTTTTTCTCATTTGAAGAATTCATCTTTAAGGCACAAAAGATGTTAAATCAATCCAAAGTACTGAGGTTTAAAGAACTCTTATATTGAGTATGTGTATGAACATTCTAAGTTAGTGAAATGGTACACATTTTATTCTACAAATACCCTTTTCCCTTACGCATGGTAATTAGGCAGTATGCTATTCTTTTTGGAGTTAGTTTGCTTGGTTAGACAACAATGAGAATATTCTCAGCCTTAAATGGACTATAGCCAAAGGCACCAAGTGCAAAAAATATGATATTTGCTGACACAGCCCTTAACAGAAAAGCACTTTATAACATATTTTGTAATAGTTTTTTTCCATCCTATGGAGAATTGATAAGTAATATAAACACATTCTTTTCCACTCAGATTTTGTGGCTCACTTTTTAAAAGGGAATTGAGTAGATTATTGCATACAATAATATTTGTGTTGAAAATGAGCCTTTTTGCTTCAGAGGGGGAACTATGAGGATCAAGATAGAAATTCGTTACCCATAAATAACTCTTCTCACATAACAAGGTTTCATTTAAAGATCTTTCATACTTAAATACACTCTCTGTCTCTGTCTCTCTTATACACACACACATACTTAAATACACTGTCTGTCTCTCTTACACACACACACACACACACACATATTTAAATACACTCTCCCTCTCTGTCTCTCTGTCTCTGTCTCTCTTACACACACACACACACATACTTAAATACACTCTCTGTCTCTGTCTCTCTTACACACACACACAACTTAAATACACTCTGTCTGTCTCTCTTACACACACACACACACACACACACAGAACATACTTAAATACACTCTCCCTTTCTGTCTCTCTCTGTCTCTGTCTCTATCTCTGTCTCTCTCTGTCTCTTTGTCTCTCTTACACACACACACACATAATACTTAAATACACTCTCTGTTTCTGTCTCTCTTCCACACACACACACATACTTAAATACATTCCCTGTCTCTATCTCTCTTACACACACACAAACACACACACACACAACACATTTAAATACAATCTCCCTCTCTGTTTCTCTCTGTCTCTGTCTCTGTCTCTTTTACACACTCACACACACACACACATACTTAAATACACTCTCTGTCTCTGTCTCTCTTACACCACACATACTTAAATACACTCTGTCTGTCTCTCTTACACACACACACACACACATATTTAAATACACTCTCCCTCTCTGTCTCTCTGTCTCTGTCTCTCTTACACACACACACACACACACACACACACACACACACTTAAATACACTCTCTGTCTCTCTTACCCACATACACACATACTTAAATACACTCTGTTGGTCTCTCTTACACACACACACACACACACATATTTAAATACACTCTTCCTCTCTGTCTCTCTGTCTCTGTCTCTCTTACACACACACATACTTAAATACACTCTGTCTGTCTCTCTTACATACACACACACACACACAATTTAAATACACTCTCCCTCTGTATCTCTCTCTGTCTCTGTCTCTATCTTTGTCTCTCTTACACACACACACATGCTGATCCTCTAGTCTTTGTCTCTCTTCCACACACACACATCTTAAATACACCTCTGTCTCTGTCTCTTTTACACACAACACACCACACACATGTTTAAATACAACCTCTCGTCTCTGTCTCTCTGTTCTCTCTTACACATCACACACACACAGACACATACTTAAATACCTCTCCTTTCTGTCTCTCTCTGTCTCTCTCTTCGCACATACACACACACACTTAAATACACTCTCTCTCTTCCACACACACACACACACAGCACAAATACACTGTCTGTTCTCTACACACACACACACACATTTAAAACATCCCTACTCTGTCTCTCTCTGTCTCTGTCTCTCTGTGTCTCTTCCACACACACACATACACACACACACACACACACATACTTAAATACACTCTCTGTCTCTGTCTCTCTTACACACACACACACACATACTTAAATACACTCTCTGTCTCTGTCTCTCTTACACACACACACACACACACACATATTAAATACACTCTCCCTCTCTGTCTCTCTCTGTCTTTACACACACACACACACATGCTTAAATTCTCTCTGTCTCTCTTACACACACACACACACACACACACACACACACATACTTAAATACACTCTCTCTGTCTCTGTCTCTGTCTCTCTTACACACACACACACACTTAAATACACTCTCTCTGTCTCTCTGTGTCTCTGTCTCTCTTACACACACACATACACACACACAAACATACTTAAATACACTCTCTCTTTCTCTCTCTGTCTCTGTCTCTCTCTCACACACACACACACACAACATCTCTAAGTTGTCTTCTACTTCTTCTATTCTTTCTCTGTCTCTACACACACACACACACACACACACATATGCACAACACACACATAAATACCCCTCTATCTCTCTCTGTTTCTTCTGTCTTCTGTCCCTTTATTGTCTCACTACAACACACACACACATGCTTAAATACACTCTCTCTGTCTCTGTCTCTCTTACACACTCACACACACACACACATGCTTAAATGCACTCTCCCTCCCTGTTTCTCTGTTTCTCTCTCTCTCTCACTGCACATCTCTATCTCTACACACACACACACACACTCCCTCTATCTCCCTGTGTGTGTCTTTCTGTCTGTCTTTCTCTTTCCTTCATTCTCTGTCTCTGTCTCTCTTACACACACACACACACACACACACACACTCCCTCTATCTCTCTCTGTGTGTCTTTCTGTCTGTCTGTCTTTCTCTTTCCTTCATTCTCTGTCTCTGTCTCTCTTACAGACACACACAGACACAGACACACACACACACACATACTTAAACTCTCTGTCTCTGTCTCTCTTACACACTCACACTTACACACATACTTAAATACACTCTCCCTTTCTGTCTCTCTGTCTCTCTATCTCTCTGTCTCACTGTCTCTCTCTGTCTCTTAGACATACACACACATACACACTCTCCCTCTATCTCTCTGTGTGTGTCTTTCTGTCTGTCTTTCTGTTTTTCTCTTTCCTTCATTCTCGGTCTCTGTCTCTCTTACAGACACACATACACACACACACACACACACATACTTAAATAAACTCTCTGGCTCTGTCTCTCTTACACACTCACACACACACACTTAAATACACTCTCCCTTTCTGTCTCCAGTGATAAAAATGTCTCCTAAAAAGATGACTTGTGAAACTTAAGAAGTGGGAAAAATAGTTGAAGAAACAAATTCTGTTTAAATTAAGAAATGGACAAATATGTGTTGATGCTTATATGATATACCAAGAAATACAATGCAGCCAAAGAATGAAAAGGATCACATGAAATATATTCCCAGAAAAAAACAACTTACCTGGAAAATAGATCCAGGAAAATTAAATTTAAAATGACTGGACTCTGAGAGTATTCTGTGATAATGACAAAGTAGGTTGGTAAATTTGAAGTTCTCCAGATTTTTCCCACAAATAGAAAAAAAATCTGTGAATCAGAACAAACATAGACAGGTGAAAAATAAAGAAGACTTGGGACACAATAGGAGTCTTCCTGGTGCAAGGCAGGAAGATCTGAAGAAAGGCCAAGATTAACCTCTGTGAAAGGCTAGCTTCTCTAGAAACACCAAATAAGGGCCCCTGGGGCTAGCTGGGTTTGGCTGGAACCTCAACAGCAACTACAGAAACTTTCACCTCCCAGACAGCATGAGAAGTGGGGAGAAGACAGAGGGATTCTCAGTTGATTGGGAATGCCAGGCCTATCTGTGCTGCTGAGACGATGCCCTGAGTAAGAAGGAATCAGCACACCTACTGAGTGCAGAAGCAGGGGGAGCCGGAAGGCACTTGCAGGAGGGTGGAGTTTTGGTCTGGGGTTCCAGATCAGAGGGGAGAGCTGAAGTAAAGCCAGAGGCATCATTCTCCCACCCCACCCCAGTTAGATGAGCATACAGTAATACTTCTTATTTTAAAAAAAGTAAACTTGCCAAGAAGAAAAATCACCAACCATAGAAACTTACTGTGGGAACCTAGAAGACTGGGGTTCATTTTCAAAAGAGGATATGTTTTTGATACCTAAACTGGGAAGAGGTTACATAGAGAAAGAAAATTACAGATTAATATCCCTAATGAATATTGATGCAAAAATTTTAAATAAACTATTAGCAAAAGATATGTTTATTTAAAAAATAAATATGATCTATCCACAACAATCTTATTATTTCAGCAGTTTTTTTAAGGTACTAATACTAATCATGATTTCAGGCAAACAAAAGTAGACGTGTACAAAAGGAATACACAGGAAAACTGTATCTTGCTAAAAAGGGCTCCAGACACAATAAACAATGGCAAAACATTGAAATTTTTAATAGAAAAGTAAAATTTCTAATTAGAGGAGGAAATAGATAATAAACATTCTATTAGGGTCATTCAACTTTTCCCCTTTCAATATTAAATATATCTTAATTGCGCAATGAGGTAAGAAAGAAATCAAGTACATGAATAGAATCTTAGAAAAGTTAGATATGATAGACCTCTAAGGACAAATTAATGGGAATTGGAAGAAAACTGAAGAATGTTGGAACAGACACAATGGGGAATCTGTGAAAGAGGAGTAAAAATTTTCTAGGTAACAATAATGAACAAGAATCCAGTTGTATTCCTTTGTTGATAGGGCATCATATAAACCACTGCCTCATCTAAGATGTGGGGCAGCTCTCAGCTTCTCATCCTACTCTCTCTTTGCCCTCAGCCTGCTGGACTCACTAACTGCTTTGCTCCAAGATGCCAACTGAGAGTCAGTCCACGAGCCACCTCAAATGTTAGAGATTAGACCAGTGTGGTGATTGAGGGTTATGGGGGAGATAGGATCACTTCTGCCTCATTCTCCTGCACAGTAATGGGGCAAAGGCGCCCTAAAGCCTGGCAGCAGGGCCTTGTGGCCTGAGCCCAGGAGAACTTCATGGGTCTTTGATAAGGAAGTGGTTTCAGTGCCTTCAGAGAGCTCAAGCTACTGTAGAAGCTGATGAAAGATCACCCTGTTGGGCCAGAATCCTGGCTGCTTCAATGAAGGTACTGTTGGTGAGAGTGCTGCTGCTGGGACTGCTGGAGACGGTCCCTCTTAGCCAGGCACACCTTCCAGGCTAGGGAGGGCTGTGGGAAGCCTTGCTTGTAGATGTTCAGGGCACAAGCCCTACTCCAGGCTGAGCCCCCTGAAGCTCAGGGACCTGGAGGTGAATTTTAATAATTGTATCATCTATTCATGAATCTTTTCTTTTTGGTAAGTTCTTAATATATACTGTATATTTTTCTTCTGAAGACACTTTAAGCTACATTTTTACAGTGTGGGTAAGATGTCTCCACTTTCACAGAATGAGTTCATCCTGGGATTCCCAGAATGCTGGGAGAGTTCAGATGTAGTGCTTTCTCTATCATCTTGGCTCTGACCCATGCTTGATCTTCCAATAGTTGAGTATCTTCTGTGGCAAATCAAACAGAATATGCTAAATGAATGCCATGCCAAGTATTGATGTCTCTGATGCATTCTAGTGGGTCTTCTTCAGCCATTTCTTCTGCCATTTATCAACAACAATCAAGGTAAAAATGCCAGCAATAGAATCACTTTAGGATATAGGCAACTCTTACAGTTGAAAGAATGGCTTTATTTTCCTAGAATAGGTCCTCTGGTCATAAACTTCTGCTTATTCCATTTTACATTTCCCTTTCAAATTCTCCCCATATGCACATGTCATCAAGTCCACATTTGAGGTTTTTTTTAATTTAAAATATTTTTTATTAAAGCTTTTTATTTACAAAACATATGCATAGGTAATTTTTCAACACTGACCCTTGCAAAACCTTTTGTTCCAAATTTTCCCTTCCTTCCACCCACACTCTCCCCTAGCTGGTAGGTATTTCAATACATGTTAAATATGTTAAAATATATGTTAAATCCAATATATGTATACATATTTACATAGTTATCTTGCTGCACAAAAAAAATCAGATCAAGAAGGAAAAAAACAAAATGGAGAAAGAAAACAAAATGCAGGCAAACAACAACAGAGAGAATGAGAGTGTCGTGTTGTGGTCCACACTCAGCTCCTGCGCTCCTCTCTTTGGGTGTAGATGGCTCTCTTCATCAATGAACAGTGGTTTGAATCATCTCATTGTTGAAGAGAGCCACGCACATCAGAATTGATCATTATGTATTCTTCTTGTTGCCATGTATAATGATATCCTGGTTCTGCTCCCTTCCCTCAGCATCAGTTCATCTAAGTCTCTGCAGGCCTCTCTGAATTGGTCCTGGTGGTCATTTCTTACTGAACAATAATATTCCATGACATACATATACCATAATTTATTCAGCCAATGTCCAATTGATGGGCATCCCCTCAGTTTAAAGTTTCCAGCCACTACAAAAAAAGGGCTGCCACAACCATTTTGCACATATGGGTCTTGTTCCCTCCTTTGAGATCTTTTTGGGATAGAATGAATCCAAGTAGAAACATTGCTGGATCAAAGAGTATGCACTGTTTGATAACTTTTTGAGCATAGTTCCAAATTGCTCTCCAGAATGTTTGGATCCGTTCACAGCTGCACCAACAATGTATCAGTGCCCCAGTTTTTTGACATCTCCAATATTGGTCATTCTCATTTCCCGTCATCTTAGTCAATCTGACAGGGGTGTAGTTTATCTCAGAGATGTCTTAATCTGCATTTCTCTGATTAATAATGATTTGGAGCACCTTTTCATATGACTACAAATACTTTCAATTTTTTCATCTGAAAATTGCTCATTTTTTTTGACCATTTATCAAGTGGAGAATGCCTTGAACTAAGATTAATTTGAATCAGTTCTCGGTATATTTTAGAAATGAGGCCTTTGTCAGAACCTTTGAATGCAAAAATGTTTTCACAGTTTATTGCTTTCCTCCTACTCTTGTCTACATTAGTTTTGTTTGTACAAAATTTTTGAACTTAATATAATAAAAATTATCTATTTTGTAATCAGTAATGATTTCTAGTTCTTCTTTGGTCACAGATTCCTTCCTCTTCCACAGATCTGAGAGGTAAACTACCCTATGTTCTTCTAATTTATTTATAATATCATCCTTTTTGTCTAAATCCTGAACCCATTTTGACCTTATCTTGGTATATGGTGTTAGGTGTGGGTCTATGCTTAGTTTCTGTCATACTAGTTTTCAATTTTCCAAGAAGTTTTTTGTCAAATAGTGAATTCTTATCCCAAAAGCTGAGATCATTGGGTTTGTCAAACACTAGATTGCTATAGTCATTGAATATTTTGTCTTGTGAACCTAACGTATTCCACTGATTAACTGCTCTATTTCTTAGCCAGTCCGAAATGGTTTTGATGACCACTGCTTTTTAATATATTTTTGATCCGGTAACCACTAGGCCACCTTCATTTTCTTTTCTTTTCATGAATTCCCTTGAAATTCTTGACCTTTTGTTCTTCCAGATGAATTTTGTTATTTTTTTCTAGGTCAGTAAAATAGTTTCTTGGGAGTTTGATTGATATAGCACTAAATAAATAGATTAGTTTAGGCAGTATTGTCATCTTTATTATATTTGCTCGACCTATCCAAGAGCGCTTGGTATTTTTCCAATTGCTTAGTTCTGACTTTATATGTGTGAAAAGTGTTTTGTAGTTTTGCTCATATAGTTCCTGACTCTCCCTTGGCAAATAGATTCCTCAATATTTTATCCTATTGACAGTTATTTTAAATAGAATTTCTCTTTGGATCTCTTGCTGTTGGGTTTTGTTAATGATGCATAAAAAAGATTGATGATTTATGTGGATTTATTTTGTAACCTGTAACTCTGTTAAAATTGTGGATTGTAACCTCCCACCCAGAGATTACTGGTTATAAGTCTTGCCTAGTTCCCAGGCTTTCAGAAAATCTCTGGCCACTGTCTTGGACAGTGGTTCTTTACCAATCTTATCCCAAACAGTGGTTTACAGAAACCTCTGGCCACTGCCTCTGTGAGCGGTGGTTTTCTCACATCCAACAGAGCACCCCAAGACACAGCTGCTTGCAAGCTCAGGTCTTTATTCCAGCGTTCACATCCTGCCCTCTCCTGCACTCTTACTGACTTCCCACTGACTCCTCTTGAACTCCCATTGAACTATACCTATTTCCTGGTCCCCACTGCTTATGTAGGGTCTATGAGGTTACACACACAGCCAATAAGAGAAGGAGATGTTTCCCGTTGATGAGGCAGTCTCAATATGACTAGAGCTTCCACTCACGAGAGGGTCCACGTTGATCACAGAAACCACATCTGGGTGTCTCAGACATTAAGGTCTCTTTACTTCCTGATTGTGCTGTGTGAGTTTCCTCTCTAGACCCTTACAGTGGATTACTTCTAATAGTTTTTTAGTTGATTCTCTATAATTCTCTAAGTATCTTATCATCCACAAAGAGTAATGATTTGATTTCCTCATGACCTATTCTAATTCCGTTAATTTCTTTTTCTCCTCTTATTGCCAAAGTTAACATTTCTAATACAATATTGAATAGTAATGGTGATAGTGGGCAATCTTGTTTCACCCCTGATCCCTTGACCTGGGAATGGCTCCAGTTTATCCCCATTACATAGGATGCTTGCTGATGGTTTTAACCAGCTGCTTACCCGGTAATCAAACAATCATACTACACCACACACAATTTTCAGGTGCAACTGGGCAAACACTCCACCTGGAGGACTCATGATATTGATGAGAGAAATGCAAATTAAGATAATTCTTTGGTACCACTATACACAGGTTGGCTAAGATGACAGCAAAAGATAATGATGACTGTTGCAGGGGGGTGTGGGGAAAACTAGGACACTAATAAATGGTAAGTGGAGTTGTAAAATGATCCATCCATTCTGGAGAGCAATTTAGAACAATGTCCAAAGGGCTATCAAACTGTGCATACCCTTTGATCCACCAGTGTTTCTACTGATCTTGTATCCTAAAGAGATTCTAAAGAAGGGAAATGGACCTACATGTGCAAAACTGTTTGTGGCATCCCTTTAGGTACTGACAATAAACTGGAAACAGAGTGGATTCCTATCAGATGGAGAATGCCTGAATAATTTATAGTATAGAATGTTCGAATGTTAGCAATTTTAAGAAAAGAGCAGCAGAATGATTTCAGAGATGGCTGGAGAGACTTACATGAACTGATGCTGAGAGAAGAATAGAATCAGGAAAAACATTGTAACACAGCTGAAAAACAGCAACAGCAAGTTTATATATGATGACAATTTAATGGACATGGCTCTTTTCAAGAATGAAGTGATTCAGACCAGTTTCAATGGTCTTGTAATGAAGAAAGTCATCTGCACACAGAGAGAAGACTGTAGGGACTTAGTGTGAATGACAAAAGCATTTTCACTTTTGTTGTTGTTTGAATTTTGTATTCTTTCTCATTTTTTTTCCTTTTTGATCTGATTTTTCTTGTGCAACATGGTGATTGTGGAAATATATATAGAAGAATTGCAAATATTTGGCTACATATTGGAATTATCACAGCATCCAGAGAGTGTAAAGTATGGAGGAAAAAATATTAGAACACATTTGGCAAGAGTAAATGTTCAAAACTGTTTATGCATATGTCTTGAAAACACAAAGCTTTCATAATAAAATATGATAATTTAAAAAAAAAAACAATGAGGGCAGCAAGATCATCATCCTTGGAAAATATATTGAGTCTAATAGTTTAAGTTTTTCTCAGAGAGAGGTTTTGGTGCCACAACTTGAAGCAGAAGGGAGGAAGATACAGGTTGAAGAGCTCGGATACTATTCTGTATTTGCAATAGTTGATAGCTCTGCCAGTCCATTTCCACCTTCTCTGTTCTATGGTTTCAGGGTTCTTGCTTTTCCCAGAAGGAGGATAATTGTCAGAGTTATACTTCATGCAGCAAACGTCTTCTGAGCTTGTAGGCTTTGACATGACAAAGTACTTTGTAAAGCATTTTGTCTCTGTTATAGACCGCTTCTAAACATTCAGATCTCTGCTCAAAAATTTTGACCTCTAAAGCAATAGGTCTCTACTATGCTGTAACTATATCAAGGCTAATCAGGTTCCAGACTAGATCTACATCCAAAAACCCTTTGTCCCCATCTGAGATGTTAAGAAATTATCTATTTCTTACTTTCTCTGCTCTTTTCAATACCCATCTTTGCAGCAGACTTTGCAGGAGTCTTTGGACAATACCACTCACATTTGGAAGGTTTTTCCCCCTTTCTTGCTCCTTTGAGATATGAAGAAATTGCCTCCAAATTGCTTCTGTTTTTTCAGAATAACCAAAATTCCTTTACAAGAATTTCCATACCAGATGATAGTGATTTCAGGAGTGACTGGAGATTTTCCACCAGCTTCTTTCACTTTTCAAGGTCACATCCCTCTCACTGATGTGCTGCTATATAAAGACATCCCATAAAACTTGAATAATGTTTGAAGAGTCATGCGTGTCTTTCTTTGAGCAGCTCCTTCACTGAGTCAGTCAGTAGGTAAAGTCCATGTACTGGTTAGTACTTCTCAGCTTCTTGTTTCCAAAAAAGGGCTCGATCTGGCGAACGGTTCCCAAATATTCTCCTCTGAGCTCCGAAAGTTGGTTTCAACTTTTCAGGACTGATTCCTGCTCATCAAGAGAGGCTGCCCAGTCATTGTTTGGGGTGGGGGAAGGAGGAGCTTGAGGAAGGTTCTGGGAAGGGGAGGAGCAGCCAGTTTGCTGGTCTCGCATCTGGTTCGGCGCCATTTCTTGAGTCGGGGGCCACCGACATCTCAAGGAACTCCGTCCGACTCTCTGGGATTTCTCCCTCCAAGTTGGGGGACTCCGATGCTGAACTCAGAAGATCAGCCCGTGAAAAGGTCCATAATCAGACACTAAGGAGCAGATCTGGCAGAATACGACACTTGCCTTACTGGACCTGGCAGCAGGGGAGAAGATAAGTGGTGGAAATGTCTGCACAGCAGCCTGAAAGGTAACATAGAAGCTGGAGGTGGTCAGGAGAGAAATTAACATGCCAGTTTCTCAGCGTCTAGAAATGTTAGTAAGAAGCAACAACAGTAACTTAATAGGTAAAAGAATATGATCAGAATCCTTGTAATGAAGATTGCTCCCAAGAAAGGGAAGTATTCCGTCTTTCATCTGCAACCGTGGCAGACTGTCCAAAGTGGGGGAAGAATGGCCTTTCCCAAATAATCAAAATTGCACCCAGCTTAGTGGAGCTCCAATTTATTTTTTGAACCTAAACTAATCAATAGAACTACTGCCCGAGACAAATGCACTAAGCTCACTAAGTGTTGTGTCAACTCCAGCCACTCAGTTCCAGTTTCCTTCAGTCCTTCTGATAATGGCCTTTCAACTGAAAACCTTACTCAAGTCAAGTTGTGATGTGAGGTAATCAGATTGGTGATGTTTAAGTGTTTAGGGCTTCAGATATTTGAGAGGACTGAGCAGGGATCTGTTTTTAAACATGGTAGAGAATTTGTCTTTCATCTATATAGAACAGCTGACTGATTCTAGTGGGCAATATTTGATGTAAAATTTCACCATGTTTATGTTGTGTGTGTGTGTGTGTGTGTGTGCTTGTCTGCCCATTCATTGTCATGTGACTAAGGAGAGAGATGGCAGTATTAGATGGCAGTTTGAAATCAGTTACTGGAATGTTTGGGCTTGATGTCAGCTGTTCTTAATTGAATGGCTGCTCTTCAATTTTGAACTTGAAATCATGGTTTGGATTGGAAAGGAGGATTTATGGTACAGACATATATATATGTAGGCTATTTTTAGAGAAATAAATTTAAGTATTATTTGTTTATAGGCAAAATAGTAGTGCAATGAACATTTAATGTGAGGTAACAGCAGACTTATTATTTTTGGAAAAACAAGCTGAAATCATTTAGCTTTCACTGTAGTTATGGTAAAGGACTGGTTGAATATCCGGCAGTTCTAATCTAATAGCAAACTATTGTAATGTAACTGTAATCACAATGGAATGACAAACTGTCATATCGAATGTGTGAGCTTCTGGGATAGATGATTGATAAGAATCCTTCCTTGGCTATGTGACTAGGGAGAGAGATGGCAGTATTAGATGGCAGTTTGAAATCAGTTACTGGAATGTTTGGGCTTGATGTCAGCTGTTCTTAATTGAATGGCTGCTCTTCAATTTTGAACTTGAAATCATGGTTTGATTGGGTGTGAGTGATTTATGGCACAGACATATATATATATATATATATATATATATATATATATATATGGGCCGCCTTTAGAGAAATAACGAAGTATTATTTGTTTATAGGCAAAAACAGTAGTACAGTGAACATTTAATGTGAGGTAACAACAGACTTATTTTTGGAAAACAAGCTGAAATCATTGAGCTTTCACTGTGGCTATGGTAAAGGACTGGTTGAATATCAGGCAGTTCTAATCTATTAGCAAACTATTGTAATGTAACTGTAATCACAATAGAATGACAAACTGTCATATCGAATGTGAGCTTCTGGGATAGATGATTGATGGGAATCCTTCCTTGGCTATGAATGAGATAAAGGTTGGATAAGGAGGGGAATGCTAATCAACAAGGTGGTACCAGAATCAAAAGGATTTATGATTGATGATGGCATACAGGGAAGGACCAAGATTTGGTAGGGCAGAAGACATTGCCCTGTTACATGCCTCATCCCTTAGTGGTTACTGGCTTTTGTGGAGGAGATATGTCTGATTATTCTAGGGACATTCATTCTTTGTTGCTCCAAGGTCAGGAACAGAGAGAAATACTAGTGTTATTTTTTGTCAGGAAAATGTACCAAAAATTTTCTTAAAAGAAATTGGAATCTTTACTCAGTGTTTGACATATTGACATACTGTTAAGAGCTTTCAAAATGCATCAGGGCACTGAAAAAGTGACAAAATTCATCTGGCCTCAAAATAGCGGACCTCTATGAGAGTCCTAAAATAGGGTAAGGTTGTAAATGACCTAGGAAAAGGTAGAGCCATGTTAAATAAATGTAAATTTTGTAGCATACATAAATTTTTCCTGGCCTTTTAATTAATTTTACTTTTAATTAAAAATTGTTAAATGTAAGATAGATCACAGACTGAACTAAGACATGGCCTACCTAGTTTTAAAGGGATCAAATCCTTTTCTTCTTTTTTTTTAAGAAGCTTGCTTTTTAATTTCCTTGTTAGTGCTTATACATGCTTGATTCAGTTCTGAATTGTATTGCAAGAGATGATTCAGGGCAATTAGGAAATAAATCAGAAATGTGAAAGCTGCTAAGGCTTAATATAGTGATCTTATATTGAACACATAAAGGAATGTTTGAATAAGAATACGATTGAAGGAGACCTAATTATTAAAAAACCAAAACAATAAAAGGGGCTAAGGTATTGATTTTGATTGAATGATGGTCTTTTACCAAAGGGCAATTTCTCAAACAGAAATCAAGGTGCTCCCTTTGGCCTTTTTCAATAAAATAAAATTCAATTATTTAAAAAAAGCATTTGTAAAATTGTGCAGTTAGGATCCTTATGAGCAACGAATTTTTAAAAATTCCCATTAGTAACCCAACAGTGGATAGAGGGGAAAGAAATAGAATTTTAAAGTAGTAACTTGTCATGAAAATGACTGTACAAAAGAAGTGGCAGCTCTCTCCATAGTTTGCTTTATAAAATTGATTGACATATTGATTGCATTGTATTTTTCTCCAAGGAAAAGTATACCTTAAGAAGAGATGTCCAAATACATTTGTTTTTCAATCAACTTTTGAAAAATATTTATATATGTATATAAATTGGAACCAAAATTGAAAATAAAATAATTTCTCTCTCCTCCCAAAAGAAGTCAGCCCAGTAATCCACTTTCAGGTATAGTCCAATTTTTTGTTTTTTTTACTAGGGATTTTGAATAACCTTGTCTTTTCTTAAAGTAATTTCCAGAACAGATACAAGGTATGAACTATCATTTTTCTTAGTGAATAGGTACTTCACATCTCCCCAAGATATCAATAGCATCTTGTATGAACACTCTCAATATTAGGCTTATCACTTAAGCCCCAAAGCACACTTCAAACCAGCTGTCTACTTTGTGGGTCTGGATACATTGTTGTATCCCCAAATCATAAAAATTCATCAGTGATACTGACCACTTTTGGCTTCATATACATAATCATATTCAGCATTGCAGATAGCATCTGTATTTCATTTTAGTTCATAAATAGCTTTACAACAGTTATCTTTTACCCTACTTTTAAATAAAACAAACTAGCAAATCCAAATAATCAGTTACAACTTCAAATCAAATGAAAAAAATTAAATATAGTTTTAAAAAATGAACTGAAGTTCTCAGAGTGGCCTGCCCCTAGTGATGAACATTGCTTCACTGTTCCTATATCACAGCTTCATAACATAAGCAATGACATCTATTTAGTTTTCTTGACTAAAATTGTCCCCTCCATCTCTTCCCCTCATTGACTTTGAAGTGTTATTCAGTTTCCTTAGTTATGCTAATGGAGGAGAATTATAGATTTATCTGGTGAAGAGTCTTGCTGATCAAAGAATTTGGAGAGAACCTCAACTGAGTACTGCAGTTAAAGAATAAGAGGAATCTTAATGAGCACCCACATGCTCCCAAAGCAAACCAAGAGTCTTTCCTCTTTATGGGAGAGGCTTTTGAACCATAGCATTCCTAGTAGGTAAATGCAGTTAGCTAAAGAAACTAATGAATAATCTGAAATGATAGAATCCCCAGTAGATGAAATACAGGGAATTCAGTGACCCTCAAAGTAGCCATCATGGAGGAACAGCTGAAATGGTGAAAAACACCTGGCAGGGAATTCTACAATACATAGCCTTCTCACAAATTCCTATCATCTTGTTGACTCTCTTTATTTACTTTTTCCAAAATTGGCTCTATTATTTTCCGTTTTTTGATTCCCTTGAGAAGAACCTTCTTGTCTTTCAGACTTAAGAAATAAATCCCTTTGGAAAGAAAATTGAAAAAGATATTTTCAAATTGATAATTTCAGAGTTTCTAAAAATTCACACTTGAATTTTACTTCAAAATATTTTGATAAAGTCAGGTTTTCCATAACGTAAAGAATTCTCAAGAAGAACTTTTACAAGAACTGTTACTGAGAAAAGATGATGTACAACAATAATTACTGGAAAGATTAATAACCAAGACAAGAGAATATAAATATGTAGATAAACTTTATCATTTATAGCATGGGAAGAATCTTATATTTTAAAGAACGTTATTTTTGCAATTTACCATTAATAAAAAGCAAGTCATTATTTTTGAAAATACTGAATTGGCTTTGAGGTTAATTAAGTGTTGCATTGTTGAAAGAGTTAAATTCCTTTAACAGCCCCCACCCCCATATACATTGAAGCTTCAACCTTTTTCTGTATGTTTAGTCATACACTGAAGTCAATGACCAAATAAAACCCCAAAAATAAGCAAGCAGCAGCACCTTTGTGAGGGGCACCTCAATAGAAAGGAGAAATGACCTTTTCCTGTAAACTCCTTTATAAACCAGCCTTTAAACTCTTCTAGAAAATCCTGTGATGGAAGAAATCTAGGACAGCTTAAAAATCACAGAAAAGAGTGTTTTAGCCTGTACTGCAGACATCTATCCCAACAAAGCAAATTCTTTAAAACATGACAAAATTCTCACAGTGATCAGCTGATCTTTTTACAAGGATGAGTTCCTCTTTATTCTTTCTCACAGCAATTACATATCGGGTCTAATTTTCAGTAGACAAGACAGTAGAAGATTACCTATTTCTAGATCTGAAAAAGGGAAAATATGTTTCATAATTCTGCAATTTTCTACATATCTCAATCAGTAACTCCACATGATAAGAAGAAAGTTAAGGGCTTTTTATAGAATAAATTAAGCTTGTGAATACATTTCTCATCCATGAACTATGTTTACTCATGGAAGGAATCTAATGGTAATTGCTTCTGAAAAAATCTAAAAGCATTTTCAATTTTTAATCTGTGGCCAGTAGCATTTGATTTTAATTAGTGTTATCAATTGATATCAGAGGTTGAGGATTGCCCGGGGCCTTTTTTAGACTCCTTCTAGTGTAAGGAAGCAGTTGTGCAAACTATTTGGCCATAGTATCTACACCGGTGCCAATTGAAAAATTGCTGCTCATAGCCTCAACATTGAAAAACCTGACTATATTTGTTGCTGTTGTTTTTTTATGATTTCTCATACTGATGTAGAAAGGATAGCACCATGAGTCTACTGTGTCCCATCATTGATCTCTCATTGTAAAGAGCACAACAACAACAAAAATTAATCTTTTAAAAATTTGGATTGTACTGCAAAAGAAAGGAAATTTCTGTATTTTCTTGTGATTGACTTCTGGAAAAGTCTCCATTCACTTTGAAGTGGCTTCTGAGGTGGGAAGAAGTTGGTGCTGTTATGGGAAGTTGGAGGATTGAATAATTCCGTTTGCTTTGTTTGTGCTTATACTTTGTATTTTCCACCCACCACCTTGAGTAATGTGTAAATTTTAGAATGCTTCCAGACTTTAATGGTGCAGACCAGAAAGCTCTATAAAGGCTTTTCCACCCATTACTGGGTCTATCTGGTAAAGCAGCTGGCCAGCCTTCAATAGGAGATGTAGTTAAATGGATTATTCATAAAAAGACTGCAACCAATTGTGAACATCTTTTTGTAGTCAATTAGATTGGGTTGACTTCAAGGTGTAGATTTGTAGGAACTGCCAAGTCAAGAATGATGCTCGCTACTTTGCATCAGATCTAAAAGACTTATGATGTTTGAGCTGGATAGACCCTTTTCAACATAGTGTGTGGGGTAGTTGGATGAGCTGCTGCTGAAGATTAGACTGGTCTTTGTCTGAGCTTTTTATGGTTTCTTCAGATCAACACCAGATCAAGGGCCTAAACCTGTTTTGAGCGACAATGTGCAAATATTTTCAAATTACTAGCAGAAGATATTTTGGAAGAACTTCAAAAAGGTCTGTCTCAATGGGGTATAGTGGTCAGTGGAGCACAGGAGCAAAGAAGGATTCAGGGAAGTGGCTCCACATCAGGAAATCTACTGGAGAGGCTCTTAGGTAATAATACAGCAATTTTGGCAACTTTTGTCTTGATTTAGAAGCCAGTGATCAGTTGACTAACTTTGAGACCTCCATTGCAACTGCTAGGAAGGCAATAGCTTCCCAAATCCCAGCATAAGGTTGAAAGTGTGGATTCAAATATAGTATTTTTCTAGTCTTTTTATTTTCGCTTGAAGATTTTTATTTGCACACATACAAGGGACAATGTTTCTGGCCAGACCCTTAAAAACCCTAAAGTATGCTCCACTCCTTTTCCTCACCCTTACCCTTAAAAATATGTTAAATTCACGATAGGCATACATTTTCATAGAATTATCTTAAGAAAAACCAGATCAAAAGTAAAAATAAATGAATGTATTGAACAAGCAAAACCACAAACAAAAAGTGTGAAAAATGCTATGTTGTAGGTATGAGCCGAAGATGAAGTGAGGAAATATTACACGCCGACTTTCTAAGCTCTTCTTCTTACCCTCTTTATCAATATTATCGAGCCTCAAAAATAGTCTTGACTGCTACAATTGTAAAGATAAGAAGTAGAACAACTCACCGCCAAAGAAAATCTGCAGTCTCGCCAAAAAGGTTGGTTCCGGGGCTAGAGACTGGAAGCAAACGGGAGAGAAATTAGGTTCCAAGGAGAGTCTCAAACTGAGGGTGAAGGCAATAGAGGCCCCCAGTGCTGTTGCAGAGCCCCAACCCAGTATTACGGGCTTTTCCTTGGGGTAGCTGGGACCTGCACGGCAGTGACGACAGCCCAAGCCAGCCTCCACCAGTGCAAGGGAGTCAGCCTAGCTACAGAGCTTCTTTCCAGGGCCGACATCAGGCAGGATGCTGGGCAGAGTTTGGTGGGCGTCTGGCGTCCGGTGGTCAGCTGCTAATACTCACAGTCCCAAGAGCCTGGGCCTGGGGCAGTGACATCACCCCTTAGCCCCTGTAGCTTTCGAGGGCAATCAAGCAACCCACTCAGCCCTACTAAGCAGTTTGATAGCTCGGCCAGGTGCTGAATCCACTTCCTGTTAAAGGGAAACTCCTCACCAGAGCACTCTATACTGAGCCATAGAAATCGGTTTACATCTTTCCTGCTCTGGTAGAGGAAGTTGAAAGTAACCCCTTGTCTAGGAGACATACCCTAAAGGTTTTAAAACATGAATAAAAAGATGAAAAGAAATTACTGACAGCTTCTATGCAGAAAAGAGCAGGCCAGCAAACCTGAAGAGACCTCAAACAGCAAAAATGCATCAGACTGTCCTCCTTACATGATGCTTCCCACAGAAGAGACCATTAAAAGTCTCAAAAGAGAGTTAGAAGATAAATGGGAAAGGGAAAGGAGGTGTTTTACAAGAGATAACAAAATCTCCGAAATACGAAATTGAAAAAAATTCCAGGAAAAGAATTAGAATTGAAAAAATAGAATTCACGGGGAAAGTAGGATTTGTGAATTGAAAGACAAAGAATTACAAGAAAGTAGGATCCGCTAATTGGAAAAGACAAAGAAAATGCAAGAAAGTAGTATCTGTGAATTGAAAGAAATAATTCACTAAAAAATTAGTGAAATGAAAAAAATTCATGTAGACCAAACAAATACATTCAAAACCTTAATTATATATACAGAAAGAAGTAAAAAGCTAATGAAGAAAAACAATTTTTTAAAATTAGAACTGAACAAATAGAAACTAATGATTCATTGAGATGTGCAAGAATCAGTCAAGCAAAAAACAAAAAAAATGACAAACTGAAAACCATGAATTATCTACTTGCAAAAACGACAGACTCTGGAAAATAGATCTAGGAGAGATAATCTGGTGGATTATTGACTTTCTTGGAAAACTATGATGAAAAAAAAGGGCCTAGATACTATTTTACAAGAAATCATCAAAGAGAACTGCCCAGATGGGGCCAGAATCAGAAGGTAAAATAGGTGAAAGACTGAACACCTTCTAGTGAAACCCTAAAAATAAAAAAACCCCAAGGAATATTGTGGCCACCCCTCAGAACTATCAGATGAAGGAAAAAATTTTACAAGCAGCCAAAAACCATTTAAATACCGAGGTGCTACAATAAGGATCACCCAAGATCTGGCTGCCTCTACATTAAAGGAAAGAAGGCCTGAATCTGATATTCGGAAGGCACAAGAACTTGAATGCAGCTAAGAATAAACTACCCAGTTGTTGAGCATTTTCTTCCAGGAAGAAGATGGATACTTAATGGAAACAAATGAATTTACTTGTTTCTGAAGAAAAAACCAGAACTAAATGGTAAAAAAAATTTGATCCTCCAACTATAGAAACCTCAAGAGATGCAGAAAAGGTAAAAATAACTCTTGAGAATTGTACTTGTTGTGGATACAAAAAGTAATGGCATGTATAATTTGATTGTTTCGGATATAACATAAAAAGGGAAGTAGATATGGAAAGGGATGATGGCAGAATAAGGTGGGAAGGAGGATAAAAAGAGGGGAAAACCATCCTTAATGAAGAGGCAAAGGAAACTTATCATATCTGAGAGGGAATTCTAGAGAGGGGAGGAACATTGTGAATCTTATTTCATCAGAAAGTTGGTCAAAGAAAAAATAATTGACATTTGTTTTAGAGAAAATTCTCTCTCGCCCATTAAAACGGTGGGGAGAGAAAAGGAAAGAAAAAGAGTACAAGGAAGGAAGGGGAAAGACTCAAAGGGGGGGAGGGAGGATTATAAAGAGGATAAGGCCAGGATACAAGAGGGGTACATAAGCTTGCAAGGGGAAAGAGGGTTGGGGAGCAAGAAGTAAAGTACAATCTGGGGGTTATTAGGATGCAGGAAATACAGATTTAGTAATTTAACCGTAATGTGAATGGGATGAACTCCCCATAAAGAGGAGGCAGATAGCAGACTGGATCAAAGTCAGGATCTCTACAATATGTTGTTTACAAGAAACACATTTAAAGTAGGGGGATACATAGAGTAAAGGTAAAGGTTGGAGTAAAATCTAATATACTTCAGGTGAAGTCAGCAGGGTAGCCATCCTTATCTCAGATCAAGCAAAAGTAAAATTGATCTAATTAAAAGAGATAAGGAAGGAACTACATCCTTAAAAGGCATAAACAACGATAATATCAGTATTAAACATATATGCACCAAGTGGTATGGCAGTCAATCTCCTAAAGGGAGTAGTTTAAGTAGAGTTGCAAGAAGAAATAGACAATAAAACTGTAATAGTAGAGATCTCAACCTTGGTAATTCTCAGAATTAGACAAAATCAAACCACAAAACAAATAAAGAAAGAAATTAAAAGGAAGTAATGGAATATTAGAAAAAATTAGGTGCATGTTGCATCTTTGGAGAAAAATTGAATGGTGATAGAAGGGAATGAGCCTTTCTCAGCAGTTCATGCGGAACCCATTCAAAAATTGGACCATATATTAGACATAAAAGACCAAAATTAAATGTGCGAAAGCAGAAACAGTAAATGCTTCTTTCAGATCATGATGCAATAAAACCACATTCAACAAAAAGTTAGGGGAAATAGACCAAAAAAAGTAATTGAACTAAACAACTTCATCTTAACGAATGATCATGAAGCAGCAAAATTATAGATACACAATTAATACCTCACCCAAGATAATGACACGATGAGACATCATACTGTACCAGGGATGCAGCCAAGCGTGGTAATAAGAGGGAATTTATATCCTTAGAGGCTTACTTGAATAAACAGAGAAA
Source organism: Sarcophilus harrisii (assembly GCF_902635505.1). Lineage (NCBI taxonomy): Eukaryota > Metazoa > Chordata > Mammalia > Dasyuromorphia > Dasyuridae > Sarcophilus > Sarcophilus harrisii. The sequence continues at coordinate 427,967,629 of NC_045428.1, read as the reverse complement.
GAAAAAGATTAATGAATTGGGCTTGCAACTAAAAAACTAAAAAGACCAAATTAAAACCTCTAATCAACAATTAAATTGGAAATTCTAAAATTAAAAGGAGAAATTAAAACATTGAAAGTAAAACCATTGGAACCAATTAACAAACTAAGAGTTGGTTCCCATGAAAAGCCAATAAAAATAGATAAAGCCTTGGTAAATTTGATTAGAAAAGGAGGGAGAAAACGAAATTAGGTAGTCTTAAATGAAAAGGAGAACTTTCCAATCAATGAAGAGGAAAATTAAAGAAATAATATGAGTTGTTTGCTCAACTTATGCCAACAACTTGATAACCCATGAAATGGATATCACCAAAAATATAGACTTCCCAGACTAACAGAGGAGGAAGGCAATTGCTTGAATAGTCCCATTTCAGAAAAAGAAATAGAACAGGCAATTAAACAACTCCCTTAAGAAAAATCCCCAGGACCAGATGGTGGATTTATATGTGAATTTTACCAAACATTTAAAAGAACACCGTCTCAATGTTATATAAGTAAATTTATTTTCTCGGATAAAATAGGGAATAAAGGAAAGTCCCACCAAATTCCTTCTATGACACAGGACATGGTATTGATACCTAAACCAGGTAGGCTGGAAAACAGAGAAAGAAATCATAGACCATCCCTAATGATTATTGATGCTAAATCTTAAAATAAGATATTACAAAAGACTACAGAAAATCATCTCCAAGATAATACACTATGATCAAGTAGGATTTATACCAGGAATGCAGGGGCTGGTCTCAATATTAGAAAACTATCAATATAATTGGCTACAGCACAACCACCATATGATCGTCTCAATAGATGCAGAAAAAGCATTTGATAAAACCAACATCCATCTCATTAAAACACTTGAGAGTATAGGAATAAATTTGACTTTCCCTTAAAATAATCAGCAGCATCTATTGAAACCATCAGTAAGCATCATATGGGCCGGAGACAACCGCAACCATTCTCAATAAGATCTGGAGGAAACAAGGGTTGCCTGGTAATTATCACCAAGCATTATTTAATATTGTATTGGGGAAAATGCTATTATAGTAAAATAAGTGCTGAGAAAAAGATTAAAGGAATAAGAATAGGCAATGAGGAAGTCAAATTATCACCTTTGCCGATGACATGATGGTATACTTAGAGAAATCTCAGAGATTCTGCTAAAAGTTAGAAATAACCATTAAACTTAGCAAAGTTGTTGGTTAAAAAACCCACATAAGTCATCAAAGCATTCTTATATATCACTAATAGAACTCCAACAGTCAGAGTTTTCACAAAGAGAAATTCCATTTAAAGTAACTACTGATAATATATAAATATTTAGGGAATCTATTCAAGGGAAAATCAGGAAACTTTATGAGCAAAATTACAGACCACTTTTCACAAATTAAATCTGATTCAACTAATTGAAAAATTTTAAATGCTCTTGGATAGGGCGAGCAAATATAATAAAGATGACAATAATATCTAAACTAATCTATTTATTTAGCTTATACCAATCAGACTCTAAAAACTATTTTAATGACCTAGAAAAATAACAACAAAGTTCATATGGAAAAACAAAAGGTCAAGAATTTCAAGGGAATTAATGAAAAAAAATCAAATGGATGGTGGCTTAGCTGTACCTTGGTAGATCTAAATTATATTATAGAGCAGCAGTTACCAAAACTATTTGGTATTGGCTAAGGAATAGATTAGTTGGATCATGGAATAGATTAGGTTCAAGGGACAAAACAGTCAACAACATAGCAACCTTAGTCTTTGATAAACCCAAAGATCCCAGCTTTGGGATAAGAACTACTGTTTGACAAAATTTTGTTGGGAAATTAAAACCATTGGCAGAAATCTTCAGGGCATTGATCCATACCTAACGCCGCATACCAAGATAAGGTCAAAATGGGCTCATGACCTAGGCATAAAGAAATTAAAATTATCAATAAATTAGAGAATATAGATAGTTTACCTTCAGACTGTGGAAGGGGAAGGTCTTTATGATCAGTGTTGCAACCAGAGACTGTCGATCATTAAAATAGAAAATTTCGACTATAACAACTGAAAAGTTTGCACAAACAAAACCAATGCAGATAAGATTACTGAAGGAAGTTAACAACTGGGGAAAATATTTTCACAGTCAGAGCCCTGATAGCGTCTTTCATTTCCAAAATATAGAGAATTAACTCAATTTATAGGGTCTGCTTACCTCCATTCGAAAGAATGGTCAAAGGACATGAACAGACAATTTCAGATGAAGAAATTGGAAGTTCCTCATTTCCCTAGTCACATGAAAAGATGTCTAAGTCAGGAATGCAATTGTTGATAATCCTAAGATACCACTCACACCATCGATTGGCTAAGATGACAGGAAAAACATGATGACTGCTGACGGCAACCGACATTGATGCATTGTTGGTGAGTTGTGAACTAATCCAAATTTATTTTGGAGAGTGCCTTGGAACTATGCTCGCAAAACGTTATCAATCAGATACTTTTTGATCCAGTAGCTATTAACAGAGTTATATCCCAAAGAGATTATAAAGAAGGAAAGTGTGTAATCTGTATGCGTAACGAATGTTTGTGGCAGCCCTTTTATAGTGGCTAGAAACTGGAAACTTGTCTGGATATCCAAGTTGGAGAATGGCTAAATTGTGCGTATAAGTGAAATGTCATGGAATATTACTGTTCTGGGCAAACACCCAACAGATGATTTCAGAAAAGCGGCCTGGAGAGAGTAACTTATACCTAACTCGACGTTGAAGAAATGAGCAGGACCGCAGATCACAAGTATACTTCATCATCAATATTTAGATGATGACCAGTTCTGATGGATCAGGCCATCCTCAGCAAACGAGATCAACCAAATCATTTCTAATGGGTTGGTAATGAATCAGAACCAGCTATGCCCAGAAAAGAACTCGGGAGACTAAAACCATTACATTAACTTAATCCCTATATTTATGCATGATGATGCATTTTTGATTTTCTCACAGTTAATTCTACAATATCCGAGTCTGATCTTTTGTACAGTAAAATAATGTTTTAGTAATGTATAATTTTATTGTGTATCTAAGCTATATTTTTAATATACTAACATCTACTGGTCATCCTGCCATCTAGAGGGGGTGGGGGGCAAGAGGTGAAAAAATTGGAACAAGAGGGTCATAATTGTTAATGCTGCAAAGTTACCCATGTATATATCCCAAATAGAAAGCTATGAATTAAAAAGGAAAAAAGAAAAATGCTATGTTGTGACACACCCATTATCCCACAGTCCTCTCTCTCTAGTTGTAGATGGCAATCATTATCACAAGATAATTGGAACTGTGCTAAATCATCTTTTGTTAAAAAGAGCCATATCCCCACTGATTATCATATAATCTTGTTACATATGTGGAATGATCTCCTGATTCTGCTTATTTCACATAGCATCAGAATCTTGTCCATGCAGTCTCCCCGAAATCATCCCAAGTTAATCATTTCATAGTAAACAATAATATTCCATCACATACACACATATATGTGTGTATATATATATATATATATAAGATATATATATATATATATATATATATATATATATCATAATTTATTCAGCCATTCTCCCAATTCGATGAGCATTCACTGTTTCCAGATTTGTCACTACAAAGGGTTTTTCTGCCAGTTTTACACATCTGGGTTTTTTCCTTTAAAACTTTGGGATATAAGCCCAGTAGAAAACTGCTGGACGCGGTTTAGAAGTATTAGTCTAAATTGCTCTTCTGTAGCTGATCCTTTCACAATCAAACAACTGAGCCCTTACTAGTCCCAGTTTTCCCATAACCTCCAAAATTCATTACGTCTTTGCTGTTATCTTAGCCAATATGAGAATTGTGTAGTGATATCCTTTTCGTGAATTAAGTCTTAATTGCATTTCTCGGACTGTAATAGAAATAGTTTCAATTTCTTCATCCAAAAATTGCTCATATCCTTTTACCTTTTATCAATTGAGAATGACTTGAATTTTATAAATTTGTGCTGGGGTTCTCATATTTTAGAAATGAGGTCTTTCTCAAACTTTGAATGTAAAATGTTTTCCCAGTTTACTTCTCCCTTTTAATGTGTTAATTCAGTCAGTTTCGAGCCGGTACAAAAACTTTTTCACCTAATGTAATCGAAATTATTCGCTTCTAGTTTACAACTCCAGTTCTTCTGGTCACAAATTCTTTTGTGTAGAAACCCAGCTGCTTACCCATTAACCAAACAATCATACTACACCACACACAATTTTCAGGTGCAACTGGGCAAACACTCCACCTGGAGGACTCATGATATTGATGAGAGAAATGCAAATTAAGATAATTCTTTGGTACCACTATACACAGGTTAGCTAAGATGACAGCAAAAGATAATGATGACTGTTGCAGGGGGGTGTGGGGAAAACTAGGACACTAATAAATGGTAAGTGGAGTTGTAAAATGATCCATCCATTCTGGAGAGCAATTTAGAACAATGT